>NC_048274.1:8473201-9099867 GCF_009762535.1 Notolabrus celidotus
GACTGAGTCCTGTCTGTGAGATGGGACTGGATCTTATCCTGTCTTGATATTGGGTCTGCGTTAATAAAATAACATAGAGCATGGTCTAGACCTGTTCTGTTTGGAAAGAACCTTCAGATAAGATGTGTTGTGATTTGGCGCTATATAAATAAAGATTGATTGATTTATTTCACATGGCGTGAGCATAAATCAGTTTAATTCAGACTCAGAGTAACGTGAAATTAACCAGAGTGAGGTTTTTTTCCCTCGTTCTGGTGATTTTAGATTTTCCTCTCAGACTGAGTCGGGCCTCCTCAGGGAGGTGACAGAAATGCAGGTGCTGTCTCAAAGTCTGTTTCCCTGTCGATATGCTTTTACCCTCAACTTAACCTGCATCCAACCTCATCCTGAGCTCCAACCAGTTATCTGTGCAGTGCTTAACCACAACCTCATACGCTGTAAGCCTCATATCTTTTCCGAGGAGGCGGGAATAGGAAGCACTATTCTAATGGGTTAAAAACATTTCCAACATTTTACAGGGGGGGAGCAGACTTCCCATTTGAGCTCTGTCAGGAAAACAACTCACCATATTGGCCTTCATTTATCAGGCCAATCACAGCAAACACATGAACGGGTGTTGGGGCTGCAGTTGCACATATACATTTACTTTTAAAATGCACATTAACCTCCTTTCAAGAAAATTAAGTTAACATCTGAGCTGATCTTTTAGAACTAAACCTCACTGCTGCTCAGTTAGAAAAAGAAATACTGAAGCAGTTTCTCTTACTGTGTTGGATTAAAAGGATGATATTTATGGAAGGGCGGCCAGCATAACTCTTAAACCTTTCAATGTCGTGTATCACTCAGCGCTGAGATTCTCCTGAGACTCAGGATTCTTTCGCCTGCTCTAACAGAAAGGAAAGATCAGGAGGTATACAAAAAAACCCTTGTCTCTCCACTCTGCTCTTCTTTAGCCACAATGCACACTCCCAGATGTCACTCACTCTACAGGTTCCTTTAATTCACAGATACATCTTTTCAACCAACGCGAACCGGGTTGTATTTCTGGGCTGGTGCTTGCGCTGGTTAAACTCGCGAACCAACACGGCACCTGTTTGTTTTTCCACCCGGCAGTCACAGTGTGAGTCGAAACACAAAAAAACTGTTTTCAGTTGAGCGCCGCTCCGAAACAGCCCTGAAACTGCTTTGGTCGAAAATGGGTAATAGAGTCGAGAAGATCTGCTCTGAGTTTCTCAGCACCAAATACTTGAAATTTGCTCCAGAAGATTTTGAGTTCACCACAGAGATTAAATGAAAAAAATATATATTTAAATATGATTTAATCTATTTCTTGTTCATTTTTGCCCTTTCACCTTCTATAAGATATGAACTCTGTTTTCTTCTTCTCTCTTTCGAACTATTACCCCTCACCTTCTCTTATTATTTTATTTGCTCTAAAGTTGTCTGTGCCTCTGCAGCATTGCTAATGAGGGTTATTATAAAGGTTACCTGATAAAAATTAATGGAAATTATTTCTAGATTTAGTATGATATTGTAATATTTCCATGGACAAATGAACGTTCAAAACTTTCAAAACAATGCAATCATGTAGTTGTAAGTACGGCCAGGGGTTCACTGTCGACAGGAGCCGTTCAGTGTTTCTTTAATGGTGCCAATTTACCAGAATGTGAACAAACTAACCTCAGAAATGGGTTTTAATTGGTTGTCCTCAGTGACTTCACGGCATCATTACACTTCCTGTTCACATCTACAAAGCAGCATGCAGCATCTGTCCTCACATTTTGTGATCCAGTCATTCTTTTTCTCAGTATAAGACAACCATAGAGGGACGTAAGACTGTAAGACATATTCTGCCACCAGTTGATAGTAGGGATGGGCAATGATTTTCGAATATTCCTTCACTTTGTAAAAATCGAAGAGTTACTTTGAATATTTTCGGCCACCTACGGCAGAGGTCCAGAGGAACCTACGAGACAAGGGAGCTCAGGGACTCCAGAAAGGTCTATGGTTAGTGACTTTAATGGGACAGGAAGAGTTAAAGTAAGAGACAGGCAGACAGAAGAGAGAGAGAGAGAGGGAAAGACATGATCCCAGTGTGTCGGTCTAAGCCTATAGCAGCATAACTAAGAGCTGGTCCAAGCCTGATCCAGCTCTTACTATAAGCTTTATCAAAAAGGAAAGTTTGAAGCCTACTAATAGTAGAGAGGGTGTCTGCCTCCTGGACCCTGACTGGTAGATGATTCCAAAGGAGAGGTGCCTGATAGCTGAAGGCTTGACCTCCCATACTACTTTTAGAGACTTTAGGTACGATGAGCAGGCCTGCATGTTGGGAGTGTAGTGTTCTAGAGGGGTAATAGGGGCACTGTGAGCACTATGAGTAATAGGGCACTATGAGCTCTTTAAAGATACAAAGTTGTCTTACCATTAAGAGCTTAGTAGCTCAGAAGAAGGATTTTAAAACAAACCGTCTCATCTTGCCTCTGTGATCTTTTATCTCTTAGTCACAGAAAATAACAATCGCTGAAATTCATTATTACACTTTAGAGGAAGTTATTCAAATTTTCTTCATTCAAAGATAAAAAATGGTTGTAATTATTTTCCAGCAGATCAGATTGTGCAGCTGTAGTTACATCAGCCGTACTGTACTCCTCCAGCTCTACAGTGAAGCTGAATTAATGCCTCTAACAGTCACCGGAGGTTTTGCTTACAGCAATCCAAAATTATTCAGCGTATCCTGCGTGGAAAAGCGCCGCTCAGTCTTCCAGATCCATAAACTTTCAGTATTTCTTCTAGGAGTTAGCCTTTTCACACTGCTTCTTTATAATTGAAGCACATAAATAATTGTTCAGACAGAAGGAAAAGTCTTTATGAATAATTCTGGCTCGGATGTGAAGCTGTTTCGTCGTGTCCCCGTTGCTGTTGTCATGTGAGAATGAATAAATGGATGTTTTGGTGGAGCTGTGGAGACGTGTTTTCTTTCTGCGCGAGATGTTTTGCTGCCTCCTCTGACTGACAACACGACGCAGATCCAAGTTTGACATCTGATAGATTACAGGTAGCAGTAAATACATGAATGTCAACTGTGCCTGTCAGAGATAGACACTTCCTGTTTCTCTTTCTTTTTCACTTTTATCTTCTTGTGGGGGAGGGGCTGTTTTCACCTTGTGCAGTGAGCGTCTGTATTATGCTGCAAATGCTGTGATGCATGCATGTAGAGAAAATAATAACAGTACAGTATGATGTTGGGGTTATAACATTTCTAACACAAAGGAAAATAAATTAAGACAACAGTTTGAATTTAATAAATCACATACTGAGCTAAACCTCCCAAAAATAACTCCACAGATCTTTAAAGTGACTTAAAGTTAAGAGTATCTGTGAGAGAGTATCTCTGTTGATCAGGTAAGAGCAGAAATGACAGAAACAAAGCAGGTGAGGAGGGCGGAGGGTTTGAATGCAGATTATGGAAATCTGCTGTAAAAAAAAACTCCCCCAGACTTTAAAGAGGCTTCTTCTTCTTTCTTTAGAGATTTCATTAGATTGCATTTTTACCGCGTCATTTTTTAAAAGCAAATTAGCAGCTTAGCTTCTCCTAGCGCTTTAAAAAGAAACAGGTATCTTAAACCAAACTATTGCTATGATCTACTGCACCAGAGTCGTCTGAATTAATCACAAGGGAGTCTCTTACTACTGTTTTGATTTAACAGCTTTTTAATTCTTTGATATTTCCAATGTACTTTAGTTCGACTTAAGTATCTAGATGATAATTTGCAGAGTTATTATGGAATCTCAAACATTTTGAGATTTCTCAGAACTATTAGAAAAGATTTCAGAGAATCTCTAAGTTAGACAATAGTGCTTTCAGTGAGTGTTTAAGAGCGATGAATGATGCCCAGATTAAGAGCTCTATTGCTGCCTACTCCCAACCTCAACTCAACTTTATTTATATATAGCACCTTTCATACGTACGAGCATGCAGCCCAAAGTGCTTCACAAAAGAATAGAGGGACAGAAAACAACAGCAATAGGTAAAACAATAAAAGTGTTAAAAATTTAAAATACAAAAAAATCTAATAAAATCAACACAGTTCCGCTCTTTAGAAATGAACACAATTAAGTCGGTGGGTATTTTGGAGGGATGGCGAGTGGGTCTTCTGTCTTTTCTCTCACCCAGGACTTCCACCAGATCTGTGTCCAGTCCGTCTCTGATCCGCTGCGGTCCGGCAGACAGCTGGAGTCATGTGACCAAGGTTTTCCTGTGCTAATTACTGAATCAAGGATTCTCCTCATCCATGTTGTCTTTATGGTCCTCTGAAAACCTCTGACCTGACAACCTCCACACTTCCACTGCAAACTGATCTCAAAATGTTATGATTAAAAAGCTTAGAATGTAATGAAAAAACAAGAAATATGACAAAATTTCTTTGAATATTTCACAGGAATGCCAGAGGACACATATCAAACTGTGGTCTTTCCTTCAAATTCCAGTCAGGCTTTAGGTGTTTGAACTTTAGCTGCAATCCAGAGAGACTTTGTTATATTGTGCAACAATCTACAAAGAAACAAAACAAATTAAAATCTATTTTATCTAAAAATCTAGGAGTAGCATCCACAAAAGCTCTCTCACCTCTTGGACCTAGACCCTGGAGCATGTTGGTGCAATAACTCGGTGATATTAGCTAATGTAAGGTTTAAAAACAAGTTCTAAAATCTTATATTTGATCCTTAAAGCTGCTGTGAGGAACTTTTGATTTATATCAATTTTGGCGCCCCGTTGTGGACAAAGTGATACCTCTTATCTCTTGTTCTGTACATACAAAAGTAGTGTTTTCAACAAAAACTCACCCTAATGTCTTTTAACAGCCAGATTTATCACCCAATGTGATTATTTGCCATAAAAACAGCCGAAAAAGGGTGTTTCTAAAGCCAAATGTCAATCATGTGGTCTGACACCTACCCCCTCTGAGTGGTTTAAGGCATTAAAAATTACAACAGAGAAGGTATCAGTGTTGTTGTTTATGGTCTTGGTTGTTTTCGAAGGTCATAAAGAGGCATCAGTGTCGGTTTCAGTCTGTTTCTCAGCTGGTTAAAAACTCCTCACAGTGCCTTTAAATTAACAGGGAGCCAGTAGAGTGTATCAATACTGGTGCGAGGTGATCCCGTCATCACTTTCAAGTCAAAAGATGTGTAACTGAGCAAATTGTCAATTTGAGAGAGCTGTCAAAAATCATGTTCAGATTTTAGACAGAAGGGTGTCCGAGGCTAACAGTGGACTTCCACCAGATCCGTGTCCGGTCCATCTCCGTGCTCTCTTGTCCATCAACACCCACCGGTTGTGTTTTCAGAATGCAGCACGGAGCAGGACCGCCGCACAGCTGGAGTCCTGTGACCGAAGTTTCCCCACAGTTATTACTGAATCAAGGATTCTCCTCCTCCTCTCCTCGTCCATGTTGTCTTTATGGTCCTCTGAAAACCTGTAGGCTCCACGCCTGGCTCCACTCATCATGGCTCTTTGTTGTTGTAGTTAAGTGAAATACGATCTGGTGATAACACAGAGTGTTTTATTCTGAAAATTAACCGGATGTTTTCATTTTGTTTTGGTGCCTGACCTCCTGTCCCGCTCCATCTGCTCTGATGAGATTGATGCGTCGTGCTCCGGCATCTGGCAAAAATAGAAGTCTTGTGTATCTGATCCGGAGGATTCTGACCTGCCGGATCAGAGACGGATGGAAGTTAACAATAAATTGACTAGAATGGAAACCTATCAGGTTGGGTGATGTGACAGATTGGAGACGGATCTGGTGAAATTTGTCTGTCAGTTAATGTACATTTTAAAGAGATTTGTTGCCACAGCTGTGTGATTTGTGACTGTATTGAATAGATGAAAAGCAGAAATGTATATTTTTTCCATCCATATTTCTATCTGTGGTTATTCATAGCTTCTGTGGAGGGTTGAAACTTTGAACGCTGTAAAAGAAAAGCGAGAAAGGTTAACAAGGTTGTTTTTTCCTCGTTTCTGAACAATGGAAGAGGTGTTTGTTTTCAGAAGGCAGTAATAAGAGGAAGAAGAAGAATACAGTTCATCAAGTCATTTTTTAATAAAATGTTTATTATTACCTTTGTATTATTTTCTGTATACAAGAATGTGTAACAAAAGCCAAATAAGCAATCCATTTTAGTCTTTTAAAAATGGTAAGGCATGTCTGCTTGTACAACCTTCAACTTCAGTTCCCCCAAAACACTTCAGCGTGCACTGACAGCTCCAAAAACCCTAATGTGCTCCTTAGCTATCTGTTTGCAAATCACAACAGTACCACACTCACAGCATATGTTTCAGCAAAAAGTGCAGCAAACGATTAACATCAAAAATGGAGAAGACCTTGCATAACACGTTTTGTTCTAAACATTCTGTCAAAAAACCTCCGTCCCCTGCTTTACACCTTTTTTTCCTTTTTCTTTTTTTAATGTAGAGAATGAACAAGACAAAAATAAACAAACGGCTCACAGAGAAATGAAGTCAGACGGTGAGACCGTGTGTGACCGGGTTACAGCTCGTCGAGAGAGAGAGAGAGAGAGAGAGAGAGAGAGAGAGAGAGAGAGAGAGAGAGAGAGAGAGAGTGAGTGGGACACACAAGGGAGCGAAACATGGCAAACATTCCCCTGGTCGTAATGAGAGAGGACTTGTGTTTGAACTGAATCAAGCTCTTTGGAAAAACTCGACCTACTTCTCAAACAGGCTTTTCTTAATTCACTTTCTCTGCTGCACCTCAGGAGCCGCAGTAAAGACCTGCACTCATCCAGAACTCCTGTTTTTGTGATCACAGATGTTGTAGAGGCGCTTAGGGGTGCACTGGACCTTTGTATGGCAGCAGATGCTCAGTAAGTTTTTAAACTTTTAAATATAGAGCGGTTAAGCCTCAGCAAGGAGGGCAGCGGTGCCAGAGTTATCAAACACACACTGCAGAGATTGTTCCACCTCGACACAGAAATATCTGCCTCCAGTGTGCTTTTAATATTTCATAACTGAATTTATATGGATGTCAGACTGCAGCCGTATATAAATACATATATTCAATCTGCTAATTCAACTTCCAATGACTCCTCTCTAATCTTATTGTATTTTTATTTCACTCACAGTCACCATTAACCTGGATGGGAGTGTGACTGCGCGATCAAATCCAGTTTTAGGGGAGAAAACGACACTGCACAAGTAAAAGTGCTGACTAAACCATTAAGGACGTTCTGCATGGAGGGAAATATATTCTCTGATAAATATAAATGACTCCAGATTAAATTTTAATATCAGTCAAAAATACAGCCCCATGTAGGAGACTGTGATTTTCTGCAACACCCAGGTTATGACAATCTGACTGTTGCTGCACATAAGACCTGAAACCTTTTGTTGAACTTCCTTGCATGTGTCTTTCTGACGTCCTGAAAACAGTAGCAGGATGTATTTGTTCTCACCTCTGTGAAACCTTTATTTGATGCTTGGTTCTCCTGCTGCAGTGAAGATATAATGTGGTCGGCAGCGGTAAATATTCCAAAGAACGGTGTGACTAATTTGGATTTGTTTAGGGGTTAAACTGTGTGTGAAATTGAAAGGGCTTGGCAGGCTTGCTATGTAAAAACTGCATTTATTAATATTTGCATGTGGCGTTTTTGGCCAAGATCTGAAAAATGCTCACTGCTTTTACAACCTACATCCACTTGCAGAGACTGGAACCAAGCAGCAACCTCCGGTCTTGAAATATGGGGCCAATGCGTAAGAGCTAAGAACTGAGGTTCCTCTGGAGAAACACCATAGACTGTATAAATAATGGACGTAGTATCCATGACATAACCCATCTGTTCCTGAGCCCTGTTTTGAAGCCAATCGTCGGCAGGAGCCATATTGGAAATGCTGAGCCTCCAAAAGAGTGTAACGTAAAGAGGCAGGGTTTGAGCCTCTTAGCAAACAGCTATGTGTTCCCATCTGTCAGTCAAGTCAGTCATGTCCTTATTTGGGCAAAAACTCATAATCTTAATATCTGCTGAACCGTTGCGGTAGAAAAACAATTCACCCTCGTACAGTGTATTAATTAGCTACATAGACCGAAGCTGTTTTTTGAACCAGGCAGTACACATGTTTATTTCTGCTGCAAATATTGTCTTATTTTAATGGGTGTGTATATGGTTTCTGGTGTTTCTGCAGCCAGCCTCAAGCGGGTTCTCGATGAATTGCAGTTTATAACACTTCCGCATGGGCTTCATATTTTGAGACCGGAGGTTGGCGCTTGAAAAACACACATACTTACCCATTCAAAAACAACAGAAATTAACATGTTAACAGCCTGGTTCAAATTTTTGTTTAGGTCTGAATAGTTCATTTATCTCTTGGCACACACTGTTCAGGGGGGTGATTTCTTTATAACTCATTATTTTTTAAGATATTAAGATTACAAGTATTGCCCAAATAAGGGCATGACTGACTTGACTGACAGGCGGGCACCTTGTAGCTGTTAGCAAAAAGGCTAAAGGCCCACCTCTTTACCTCACACTAGCTCGACAGAAGTTAGGATGAGTTCAGAATTTACAATATGGCACCTGCTGATGGTCAGCCTCAAAACAGCGCTTCGGAAGTCTATAAGCAGAACTAAATAGTTAAATTTATCACCATCAGAATGTGGATATTTTTATACCAATATTTTTCAGGTTTTCTTTATAAACTGTGGTATCACTAGTCAAGCCGGCTTCCACGTTTAATGCAAGTTTTAATTTCCAGAAGAGGTTTTGACATCTAGGGCTAACGGATGCAGAAAGAGGTCACATCATACTTTCAAACCATGTCAGAACACATGCTGTACATGGTTTTCTTGCAAAATCTGTCCCTTTATTTTGATCTTTTTCTGCATCTCTGGTCACTTTTTAAAACCTTTCTTTGATGCAAGTTGAAAAAAACATAAAAACACATTCCTGTCAATACGCTACGTCCCCTTGTTGATGTCCTACACTGAACAGTTTGACTTTGAGGACCCTGTGTTGAGGAGTCCAGTGTTTTCCTCTCTAAGTTTTTCTCTGATTGAGGTCATTCGCCATCTGTAATTAAAGTTTACGGATCACGTATTTTATTATCATGCTAGTTTTTGTGGGAGGCTGCAGTTCAGTCACTTCCCACTCAAGTGTTTTCAGCAGGGAGAGATGCGTCAGAGGTCAAATGTGTTCCCGCAGGGTCTGTCATGTGAGTCATATGAACTAAGCGAGGACAGATTTCCCTCAAGATCAATTCTGTGACGACGTTGCTCACGCTCGAGCACATTTCAGCAGCATGTAGTCCCTTTTCTCACTTCTTTGATTTTGCATCTTTATGCTGTTCTCACCCTCTCCTCATGTGTTGTGTCCCATGCTTGCTTTAGTGTGCTGCATGAAATTTGCATGCTCTTTGAGACGCTCGCGGCAGCTGTTAATTTGTTACTTGGATGAGTTTGGGGGGAGTCCCCTGTTGAGACAAGAGATTCTTAATGTGCTGTAAGAAAGTATTTCAGGTGCCTACGTGCTATGAGCTCATCCAAGCACAAGAACTGCTTCCCCCGCTGCCCTCTGTTGTGTTTGTAGAGAACAATGTAACATCTCCGAGACCTTTCTCTGTGCGGCCAGAGATCACGGCCATCGAGTGGAAGCTACTTGGTTTTGCTCCCTGAGCCTCTGCAGCCTGTTGGAGGTCGAAGGCTTTAGGAAATGAAATAAAGGAGGTTATGAATAATCACCTTACAAGTGCAGTCAGAGCCCTCTAACCTTGACATCCTGCTACTTCTCTGTGTTGTTGACTTTGAACATGCCGTGTAGGGAAACAGAGACACAGATTTTACCTGTAGCCGAGTTTCAGGGGCGTCTGGGCGAGAAAAACAAATAACAGCGATACAACAAAAGAATAATCATCGACAATAATTAATGCACGGGAGCCAAGAAAATAAACGACAACATAAAAAACATGTATCTAATATCACTTAGAAACCCTTAGTACTCTGAGAAATCAAAGGAAATATAAAAACTAAATCATCTTATGGACCCGAACTAAAGAGAGTAAATCAGGTTACTGGATATCAACAGGCTTTTTGTATAATGGCTTAGAGTCATTGTAGAAGCTCTGGATTTTTTTATTTTACAGGTGATCAAATAGTTTGTAAGAACAAATTTAACTAAACAATGTAACCAGTAACTAAACCAGTAAGATTACGTCATAGCATACCTCCCAGTAAAATACAAACTGCAACTTGTTATAAGTACGATACAATCATTTAAATGATCTGAAAATATAGATCTTCTCTCTCTATGGGGTGAATGTATCCGGTAGCTTTATAAAGTTATGACACCAACAAAAATAATCTGTGCAAAGTAGTTCTCTCGGTGCGGTACGTTAGCACTTTCCCGGAGATAATCAAAATGTGCAACTATAAAGGTGGCTGCAAGATCTGCCGCTTCCTGAAGCCACACTGATACGACCAAACGGGAAACCAGGTGAACTGCTAGCGCTGTACAATCCTGTGCTGACCAATCCAAAACTGTGTAGCCTGCGTAAGAAAACAAATTACATTTTTTCCAGTTAACATCATTTCCATGCATGCACACAGTAAGACTTTCTCCTTCTGTCTGAGGGGGACAAGACGGGTAGGGGAAAAATCATTTTCATAACTTCATCATACAAAGGAAAATAGTTACCCCTTTATCTGAAAAATCCGATCATTTTTCACCAAAGCACGTTCTTTGAAAACCCACTTCAGATTAATGATAAAACACCACATTTTGTTATTTTCAGAGACGTGAAAGCTGGATCAGTGATGGCACTGAGCATTCTTTGGGGGATGAGCAGGATGCAGCACTGCACTCACTTCCAGTCCAATCATCTCACACAGTTTGCCGTTCTCCGCAGGTTTCCAGGAGGTTCTACATGTCCAGTGAGGGAACAGCAGTACAACTTGCTGTTAAACTTACTGTAGGCAACAGTATTAAAAGTCAGTGATTAAGCCACACCCGTGTATTATCTCCATTGAGTCTGCATTGCCCAGAGTGTGAAGGCAAACATCACCAGCAGCAGAGAGGGTCCGCATGACAGTGACTTTCCCGCGGCTGCTGCTGCTCTTTCATCACTTCTGTCGGCTCCAATCACGGGAGCTTCTGTTCCAACAAAAACCATCTCTGTTGTGCAGCCATCAGTGCAGCCACTGCCACTGCCAGAACTGCTTCCCTCATCACCTGCAGAGACAAAAACACTCCAATTAGAGATTGTTAGCTAGCTCCTGCTGCAACTGAAATACTTAAAGATTGTAAGCAATCTTCTGCAGCTACAAAAATGTGCTACTTAAACATTTTTAGCTACTTTCTGCAGAAACAAATGTAAGCTAAGATTGTTAGCTAGCCCTTTCAGCAACAAAAATACTTAAAGATGGTAAGCTAGCTTCTGCAGAAAAAAAAGCTAATTAGCTTCTGCAGAAACCAAAATAGCTACACATGGATAGTCAATTAGCTCCTGCTGAAACAAAAAAAAACTCAAATTAAAATTTTTAAGCTAGCTTCTGCAGCAACAAAAAAAATAAGCTACTCAAAGATTGTTAGTTAGCTCGTGCAGAAAAAAAAGCTACTTTGAGATTGTTCCCTAGCCCCTGCAGCAACAAAAATACTGAAAGATTGTAAGCTACCTTTCACAGAAACAAAAATAAGCTACACAAAGATTGTTAGCTAGCTTCTATGGAAACAAAAATACGTATAGACTGTAAGCTAGTTGCTGCAATAACAAAAAAAGACACTTCAAGATTGTTATCTAACTTCTACAGAAACAGAAATGAGCTAAGATTGTTGGCTAGCTTCTGCAGCAACAACAATAAGCTATTTAAAAATTGATAGCTTACTTCTGCAGAAACAGAAATAAGCTACACAAAGAGTGTTAGCTAGCTTCTGCAGAAACAGAAATAAGCTACACAAAGATTGTTAGCTAGCTTCTGCAGAAACAGAAATAAGCTACACAAAGATTGTAAGCTAGCTTCTGCAGACATAAAATTACTGAAAGTAAAGATTATTAACTAGCTCCTGCAGCAAAAATCAAACACTCAAATTAAAGAGTGTTAGCTACCTCTTGCAGAAACAAAAATATGCTACTTAAAGATTGTTAACAAGCTACTGCAGAAAAAGTAGACACAAATACAAGAATGCTAGCTAGCTCCTGCGGCTAAAAACTAATACTCAAATTAAAGATTGTTAGCTAGCTCCTGCAGAAACAAAATTACTCAAAATAAAGTTTGTGGGCTAGCTCCTGTAGAAACAAAATGATATATGAGTTAAATATTGATAGCTAGTTCTGTAGCAACATAAAATAAATAAATAAATAAATAAGAGTGTAACTTTGTTTCTAGCCACAAAACCAAACAAAAGTTTGTTGGCAAGCCCCTGCACACAAATTTGCTTGCTAGCTACTAAGTACTTTGTAGAGTGATGTTTATACTGTAAGTATGCCTCATAACCTTCAGCAAACAATGTTAAATATCAGTTATTATCCAGGCAGAGTGGAATAAACATAGTCAAGGCTGCAATAAAACTAATAATCTATAGCCCTGCTCACTTATTGCACTCCTGAACTTACCCAGCAATTACCAGAGGAGTCATATGGGATAATGTAAATGTCAGAGTTAGTTTAACTTGACATTAAACAAACTTTATCCTCTTAGCTCCCTAGAAATAAGTCTGTGTAATATCTGATTTAACCAATGTCTGAACACAGCGTGTAATTGTCCTGAGCATTCACAGCAAGCCAGTGGGCGTATTGATGAGGTGCATAGGGTTGCTCAGAGTTCAGTTGTTTGGTTCTCTTTTCCGCTTTACTTTATATTGCTTTTCTTTTTTTGGTTGTTGCAGATACAAGAATAAAGGATAAAATAAATCATAGAAATTTTAATATCAACATAAAGAAGTCATAAAGTCTACCTCCTCTTTTTGCACACTCCACTTAGGCTGACCTCAACCAAATGGAGTAGTTCCAGAAGTTTAAGCTTGTTATTGGTTCACTGCAAACCCAACAGCGAATGATTTGCATGGATTAGCCCTCATTAATCAGCCTTTTTGGGATGACTTTACCAAAATCTAGTAATTTCTGTGCAAAATGTCTTGTTTTCATGAGTGTTTGAGTAACCGGTCTTGACAAATGAAAGCCCAAAACATGTCTTGTGTGATTGGAAGTAGTCCAAAACGTGTAAAAGGTTGATTTTTAAACAATAACTTGCAACTAGAAACACATAGTGCAATAGCATAGCTTCATTTTCTCGTATTAATCAATGCAACAATTTTAGTTTCTCCAGCACTGTGCTCTGATCTCAAGGCAGACACAACTCATACCAGAAAAACAAACATGACAGCAACAGAAATTGAGTCGAGGCAGAGAATTTAGTGTCAGTAATTATTCAGCGGGAGTATCCACCATGTTGTCAGCTGAATGAGACCCACAGAATCAGAGAGAAAGAACGGTTTCTGTCTTGGCAGCGTTGGAGTTGTACATCTTCCAAAACAAAGTCATGGCTGTCCATCATTGTGTGTGTCACCACACCTACAGCTATTTATTCTCCTAATAATGTCACACTTTACACAGTACAGCACTGATGCATCCTGGGGATTTGTGTGATGAGCTGCTGCATGAATGACACCTGAGACTTTATGTCAGTGATAGCGGTTTATATTTCTGCAGGGCTGTTCTTCTGAGTGCTGGAAATCAAACCCAGCATGAGATGAGAAAATCAATAGAGAAACTTTTTCTCTGTATCACAGTTATTACTATTAACTCGTCTCCACCTGCACCCAGAAACAACCTCAGGATCAGGGAACTTACTGGAGTCCTGGAAGTAGATATCGTTCCCGTTGTAGGCGTTCTTCAGCTTGTTGGTCATGACACGTAAAGCCATGATCTGTTGTCGTATCAGTGTGTCCGGTCTGGTGATATCCACGTCCACTTCAGGGTTGTTCTGCTGGTTGGTTAGACCCTCCTTCACCACCTCGGGGAAATATCTGGACACAATGACACAGCAAACACCACATCAACTAATATCTTCATAAAGTGTCTCTATGAGTGAGTCAGTGATCTTTTTTGAATCCCTTCTTAAAACATAATTTTATCAGAGCCTTTCCTGATTTTAACTTAATTTAATTTGATTTAATTCATCAATTCATATATTTAGTTCAACTGTTTGAAAATATATATCACTTAAAATTATTGTATTCTTTTAGAGTTATTCTAAAGGAAATGTATCTCTTTTAAAATATGTGTAATTTCTGGATCTTGCCTTTTGTGATTTTATAACCCGCTTTGCTGCCTATGTAAACCACTTTGTAACCTACTTTTTAAAAAGTACTCTATAAATAAAGGTTTTATTATTATTGTTAATAATAATACAAGTAACAACAAAAATAATAATACAATTATTAATAGTTTTTTTTATTAGTAACTAACATTAGGTAGAAAATATTAAAATAGTAAAAAATAATTATTATGCTATTATTATTATTATTATTATTATTATTATTATTATTACATAATATATGTATATACTACTAATATAATCATAATAAAACAGAAATAATGTTATTATTGTTATTATTATTATTATTATTATTATTATTATTATTATTATGTTTAATATGTATTATTGTTATTATTATTATTATTATTATTATTATTATTATTATTATTATTATTATTATTATTATTATTATTAGCACAATTAAAATACCACAGTCTTTTAATTTTTCCCAAAACAAAAAATAAATATAATCTATAATTGAAAATAAAAGAAATGTAATAATATAAAAAAACTGGTGATCAAGTGGCATCAGTGACACAAATGGAAAAGAGACAAAACAGAAAACGCCAGCCCCCCAACAAAATAATCTTTGCATCACTAACTAAAACAGCTTCAAATGTAGAAAATGTGTATTAGTGCTGCATATCTTCTTTACTCTGATGACGGTGTCTTCCAGTTTTTTTGCATTCATATTTCTGCAGATATTTTTTTATAAAGCTTCAAATGTTTTGGCATAGAAGTGAGATTTCTTTCTAATTACTGGCGAAGCAAAGCAAGTTTATTTATAAAGCTCCATTCATACAAAGAGCAATTCAAAGTGCTTCACAGAGTTAGAAACAAAACAGTCACAGCATTAAGAGAAATTAATTTGCTTTTTGACACTGAGCTGCTTACTTGAAGTTCTGTAATATGTGCTCTAATGCAATTCATCTGAATAGCAGTTCTTGTTATTTTTTGTTATACCCTTGTTATATTTAAGGGTTTCACTGTTGGTCTTTTCCTTTTATTGTTGTAGCAATTGTGTCGATCTTATTCCCTGATGTGGAGTCATTTTGAGCAGGACTTTCTAAACAACACTAACCAGAATCTCACAACATAAGGTAACATGCTGAAAACTCAAAGTAGACAAACAGGTGTTAGACTGAATTATAGGAGCGTATTTGCTACAGGGAGTCATTACCTGCAAATTATATGTTGCTGTTCAACCGCAAAATTACATCCAAAGTTTACTGCTGTTTGATGAAAATAAAAAATGAGGAAGGTAACATATGTTTACAAGAAAGAAGGGTATCATTTAAAGAGTACAGCCCTGTCTTTTGTTGAAGCTCTTGTGAATGTCTTTTTAAGTGCCTCGTTTTAACTGAAACATAATTTATAATAATAAAAATGGAGTTTTAGAAGAACTGAGGTGTGCATAATTTCTGTTGAGTAACAGGAGAATCTGCTGATTCCATAACACCCTCCTAACATGGTTTGGCTCTCGCTGACATTTTATTATCTCTGGGCATCAGTTTACCTCCCAGATTTAGAGCCATGCTCTAAAAAGGTTCTGGCACAAACAACAGAACCAACATTTCTTTTATTGCACCATCTGGTGATTTTTTTTTTTATTCTTGGAGAGGGCTCGAGTAAGGGGTATTTTCTCAGCCAGCGTCTCTGGTTCACTGTCAGAGAAAACAACTCAGTGTCCAATCTCGGATATGGCTCGGGGATCCTCGACTCGCTGCAGCAGTGATAAGAGGGGCTGGAAACTCCACAGCCCTGTGGGAATTAGAGCCTCAGAGCTTATATGGAAGTTCTCCATATAAGCACTAACCATTGTACTTACAGAGAGACAGTTAATCCAGGAACACACTGTGGTTATTTAAATCCCTGGCAGGAAAAAATGTGATAACCTGTGAGCGCGGCGACTCTGCTGCGGATAGAAAAAGAGGAGCAGAAGTCCTCACCTGCCCTTCCCGTGGCTGTTCCAGCACTGCTCTTCGTCAGACTCTGTGAGCTTGCCTTTGGCACAGATGTCATCCGGCAGGTTGGTCCAGAACCGCTTGGACTCCTTCAGCTTCTCTTTGATGTCTATCACCTGCCATGGGCCAAAACAGAGGACAGAAATACATCAGGCTGATCATTTTGTATTTCAAAGGCAGAGGAGAGAATCCACACTCCAGTTAAACAGACGCAACTTATGAAGCTCGGAGGATTCATTATTTTACGTTCAGTCTGATAACAACAAAAAAGTGATTTAAAGACACAGATTAAACATTTTATGTGTTATATAAACATGAAAACAACAGTTCTGTCTCCATGTCGCTGTTTTTTTGAAGAATTCATACAGCAGCAAAACTTTGCAATGTTTGGCAAACCCTTCTGCTCATTTATTCCATCAGGGGAGAAGTACTGTAGGACTGCCCAGAGTTCCTCTCCTTCCCCCCGTTTTTTTTTGTGTACTTTTGGTGCACTTCCATCCATATTGTGTTCATCTGTGATTCACACAAGACAGACTTGGAGTTTCGAATTTGATATTTGGCACAGGCGGTCACCCCCGACTGATTCCATCTGGACTCAGCAAGAAGTTTGAGCGGGTGACCAGTGAACAGGCGGGGAGACAAAAAAATACAGGGCCTCGTCATGTACAGAAGCACATTGTGTTGGTTTGATGAGTTTGATATTGTTGGTAACAGTCAGGAAGACAGAGAACACAAAAGACTAACACAAGAGGAGAATATTCATGGAGGTTTAGAGCTTGTAGCTGAAAAGTACAAGGCACAAAACTTTCTATCCGGTCTGTCTCCAATCTGTCACAGCCAAGCAGCAACCTCCATCCAATGCGGAAGTGCTAAAAACTGCAGTTCATCGAGGATATAGGATCCGCTTGAGGCTGGCTCCGGAAGTACCGGAAACCACATACACTCCAATTCAAAAAAGCCGACCTTTACAGCAGAAAAAAACATGTTTACAGCCTGGTACAAAAGATGAGTGTAGTCTGGATAGCTAATTTCTAGATCGGCACACACTGTACGGGGGTGAATTTTTTCATAACGAGGCAATTTCAAAAATAATAAGATTACAAGTCTTCCAATGAGAGGCACATCTGACTTGATTGACAGGCAGGAACACTGTAGCTGTTGGCTAGGAGGATCAAAGCCCGCCTCTTTACGTCACGATTGCTCGTCAGCAAAAGCCAGGCTAACAGAACAAGTTGCTTTATTTTTACTGCACTGTCATTAAAGTTGGCAGTTCTTGTCAGTACTCTCATGATGTTTTCGAATCAATGCATAACAGTAAAATGTAGAAGCTAATTTTGTGAATTACAAAACTTAAACTGCACAACATGTCTACTCCCCTCCGGTCGCAGGTACAGATCCCCTTACTGTAGGCGAGCCCGGTTTGGCAGAAGCTTCGTCCCATCGACCATAGCACTGCTAAACAGAATGCCACTGTAATGTGTTTGGTGTGTTTATATGTGTCCGGTGTGCATATATGTGTCCAGTGTGTTCATATGTGTTCGGTGTGTTTTATATGTGCCCAGTGTGTGCATATGTGTCTGGTGTGTATATTTGTGGGATGCGGGGCACCATTGCTGTGAGGCTGGGTGGATGGTTATGGTTATTGTGTTCATACATGTATTCCTGTACAGACGGTGGCAACAAATCTCCTTATTAAGGACAAATAAAGATCTATCTATCTATCTATGTCTAAAGTGCTCATTCTTTGCTAATCTAGGAGACTGTTGCGTCCATAAATAGGATGTCAAAGTTTGGTTCAGTTCTATGAAAAAGCTGAAGCATCAGTTCTCGTTCTACAAACTGAAACTAAACATAACAAACTGAACCCATAGATATTCCATCCTGCATTCAGTCAACAAAGTGGAGCCAAAAACTGAGCCCTGTCTTAAACAAGTGATGTATTCATAGTGTGAGTTTGTGTGTCTGTGTTTGTGTGTTTGTACGTCTGTGTCAGTGTTTGAATATATTTTGGCAAGAAAGAGCACTGCTGATGGGTCCCGACCTTCTCTGTGAAATTCTATTGCTTTCAACACTGTTGCAATTTTTTCTGTAAATTGTTTTGGACTCAAACCAATTTCCTTGGCTGCATTTTTCAAGCCTCTGAAAGCATAAGAGTTACGAAATGTGTCTCATACAATTCATGCCCATATATTTCAAAAACAGCATTTGATTTAATACAAAGTCCAATGTTTTGATGCCTAAATATTAGTTATATTACCGCCAAAGAAAACAACTCTGGATGGATACAAAGACAAACGTTGTTGTATTAGCATTTGTTACTCAGAGTAGAATCTACGTGACTCGACTTGAGCTCCGAGCTTTGACTTAAACAAATGTGAAAAGAGTTTCCTCAGAGTTCAGCTGCAGGCAGAGATATAAAATAACATCTGCAGAAATTTAAAACACAGGTTTGAGGATCAGAACATCCGATTCACTCAAAACGTTTAAATTAATGAGCAAAGAGTACGTTACACGCCTTTTACCTCAGACTTTTCTTCATTGGTTGAAATCATTTTTCAGGAAATACAAACATAACTGTCACTCTGGCACATCAACCAACGCCTACAATTTTCTAACTTACAAATGTAAGTCAATGAAATGTACTTTCTGCAAATAGGTCTCTAATTGGACAATTTATATTATTCTGTTAAATCATTTCCAAAAGCTTCACATCGTGGTCTTGCCTCACCCTGTCGGGATCTGTTTCCCCATAACCACCTGCTAATCATACATTATCCCGCTTATTGCCGGCTACTAACATAAAATACAAACACGTTGTCAAAAAACATTGATTAAAATATAATTTTATTGATTTAAAATGGTTTATGTATACAGTTTTTTTTAAATAGTCTCAGTGATTCCACATCAGTTAGCGTTTCATGTCGATGGATTCTTATCTGCCTTTTGTGGTCGATTTAACATGAGACTGTCCTCATTCAGCTCTCCTTCTTCTCTGAGTTTTGCGGTTCACACACCTTTAAAAATAAACAAATGTCACAACTTTGAACCCTGCTGCTATCATCACCACCGCTCAGGGTTTAAGTTTCTTTGTAGGGATCGCTAACCTAAAGTTTCTCTCACCTGCTCGGCTCGTTGATCATATTGCTGGACAGGATCAAATCTGAAAATGTCCGTAGCCTGTCGAGTTAGCATGCTAACGAAACTAACATTTAGCCACATTGTTGTGATGCTAATGGAAGCTAATGGTTTTACCTCACCTTACGGTCTATGGTGTCAACAAGCAGAAGCTAAATGTTCTCCGCGGATTGATTTGACGTGGCGTGTGATCAGTTTGTCTCTGGTGTTGTTGGTGAAAGTTAAAAACCATCGTAAAAGGGTTTTCCCCAATCAGAATCAAGCATCTTACACAACCGTAAGAAAAGTGCTACTAATTGAATTTTAACTATGTGTTGTTTAAAAACACTTAATCAGCTGATAAAGATTATGTGGTAAGGTTGAAAGTTTCAGACAACACAGAGTGACTCCCATCTTCACAATCCCATCTCTTAAAAACTAGCCACACCTCCCAAAAATGTCATCTACATGATGAAATGCAGCAGATTCTCTCGGTTGTATCGTCTCTGATAGATCTACCTTTAACACCTGCTCCCCCTCACAGCAAGGATAAATCCTCCTGCATGTTTTTACATCCTGTCAGGTGAAGGCTGCTGCATGTTTCAAACAGAACACAGTGTTATAAGTGTAATCATACATTTTTCACCATTAGTCGAAACATGTTTTTACACATTCAGCCCATTAACACGGACGACAGACTCAAACAACAAATGTTTCCGTTGCTGTAACTAGAGAGTTCATTAATTTACATCGCCCCAGATAAACTAAAGAAGAAACCAGACATCTCTATTTAATGATCCAATTAAAGCACGTCAAAATAAGGAGCAGCTCGGCTCTGTAACCGCAAAAATAAGCACCAAATCCAGTTTTACTGGAAAGTAATGTTTAGGCTGAAATCAAATGTTTGGATTTGGCACAAGCATGTTTAAAGAAAATATGTTCAAGAAGGACAAAGGTCATGTTTTCACTGCAGCGTTTGTATTTTAAATAAAATTTAAACAACATACAGCACAGGAGGGAGAGGTGTAAGAAGGACGAGCCGTTTGGAGGTGTGATGCTATCTTGGGAACAAGTTTGGAACGAGTTGTGAAAGTGTTATTTTACCCAAAACCAAATAAAGATCAGGGTCGGGCTGTGAACACAGTGCTAAATGTAGACTCACATGTACTGCTGTAGTATATTGGTTTCTATGCTATGTATCAGTCATGTATGAGGATTATTGTAATGAAGCTTGATAGAGTAAACTTGGTATGCTAATACCATTCCTTTAACTCTAAACTATTAAGATGTCCAAAATCCATCTTATAGTCTCATCACTGCAGATTCTGAGAAACCCGCACTAACCAGTCATGGTTTCTCACTTATAAAACAAACAAACACTACAGCCTGCATGTGTGCTCCGTATAATTATAGTACTTTACTGTTTTAAGCCTGGTTTATACTTCTGCGTCGAATTGACAGCGTAACCTATTCCGAAATTGCTAAAAACTGCGATTCATTGAGCGTCCACTAGAGGCTGGCTGCAGAAACACCAAAAACCATATACACACCCATTCAAAGAAGACAATATTTACAGCAGAAATAAACATGTTTACAGCCTGGTTAAAAAAAACAGTTTAGGTCTGAATAACTCATTTCTCTCTCAGTACATACTGTACGGGGGTGAATTTTTATAACTCGTTATTTTCAAAGATATCAAACTTACAAGTTTTGCCCAAATAAGGGCGTGGCTGTCTTGATTGACAGGTGAGCACCCTGTAGCTGTTAGCAAAAAGGCTAAATGCCCTTTTCTTTACCTCAAACTAGCTCGGACAAATTTGTTTGAGAACAGAATTTCCAATATGGCACCCACTGACGATTGGCTTCAAAACAGGGTTTCAGGAACAGATGGGGGACGTCACGGATGCTACGCCCATTTTTTGTACAGTCTATGAGCCTGACGGCATCTCCTCCAGAGTGTAACCTACACATCAAAACGACGATGACCACAAGCCCTGTGATTGGTCCGCTGGACAACATTGTATTTCCAGCATTTATACTTCCTGACTGACGCATATTGACCTTATATTTCATCTCCTCCGACGTTTCCTAGCTATTCTACCAAGTCATTATTGCTGTATGATAAACAACAACATGTATCAGCTGTAAATTAACATAACTCGCTGTGAAAAAGCAGCAAACAAAGCAGGACAGGAAACAGGCAAAATGACTATCTCAGAGACCACACTGCCCTCTAGTGTTTTGATGGAGTACTGCAGAGCGATGCAGACACATCAACGCACAAGTATGACGTGCTCATGTTTTTGTCGGCCACTGCTGCATAGAGTCAATCCTGAAGTATAAACCAGGCTTTATAGCTCTCTATAGAAGTATTCAGTATGCTCAGACGTTGTATGTTGCAGTCTGTGGTCAGTCGAGGATTTGGGACTGATTCCTCTGATAGAAAACAGAGGCTATCAGATTAGCTCCTCCATGCCTCAGGTGGTAAAACTGTGAGAAGCAACATTTCTTAATCCTGGCTTTAGCTACAGGCTGCAGTCTCTTGTGATTCATTAAATAAAGACCTTCCTGAATAGTGTAAGGACCACATGAAGTTTAAATTAACTCTGCCTCAGGAGGGTGCTGAAAATTTGACGACTTATATAACGACTTCTCAGTTTGCTCAATATTTAATAGTGTTGCACATCTGCATCTGCCAGCTGTTGTTCTCAGAGTCAGACCTTACTGGGGTTCAAACTTGCCCCCTTCCCCTCATCCTTCACCTACAAGTCCTCCACGACTCTCACTGACAGACGTTTTCAAACAGTTTCATTGGATTTACATATTTTATTGGGTTCATGTCTTTGTACTCATTTATGGAATTCATTTTATTAGAGGTCTTATTCCGGATTTGCTGCTTTAGAGTTGGATCCGTTATAATCCTATTGTAGAATTATAATCCCATTGCGGTATTTAGTATTTCCTCTAAGTGTAACAACTTTCTGTTCATGTTGCAACAAATAAAGCTCCGGCAGAAGTTTAGTGAGGAAACTTCATTCTGCAGGCCATTCAATCCTCCATGCATGCTCGTTCATATCACCTGACGCCACCTCTATCAAAGAGTTAGCCTATCACACAGCTGCTCTTCTTTAAGGATGTCTTTCTCTTCCTGCAGTTCATTCATGCCATGAATATGCGTGACTCTCCTTCCCATCACCGCACAGTCATTGCAGTTTCATCGACTTTCTTCATCTCATCAGTTTCAGGCGACGTCATCGGCCAACACTTCCACCACCAGTGTCTGCACTCCACATGGGATAGGCTTTGCTTTCACTCAGGGGATCATCCTCTCTCCTTCAAGAGTTCAAGCACCAAGAGGACTCTAACAACAATTCAACATCACATCATCTCAGTCAAACATTATTTATCATTATTACCCGGCTTTCTTACTGATCTTCCGGCTGTGTAAGATGCTTGATTCTGATTGGTCAAACCCCCTTGACTACGGTTATTAACTTTTACCAACATGAGCAACACCAGAGGCAAACTGATCACACGCCATGTCAAATCAATCCACGGAAAAGAGTTCCGGCACATTTTGTTTCTGCTTGTTGACACCATACACCGTAAGGTGAGGTAAAACCGTTAACTTCCGTTAGCTTCTAAACAACGTGGCTAAAACACTGGTTTCTGTTAGCATGTAAATTCGGCAGGCTATGTACATTTTCATTTTGGATCCTGTCCAGCGGTATGATCAATGAGCGAAGCAGGTGAGAGAAACTTTAGGTTAGCGATCTCTACAAAGAAACTTAAACCCTGAGCGGTGGTGATGATAGCAGCAGGGTTCAAAGTTGTGACATTTGCCTCGTTTATTTTTAAAGGTGTGTGAACCGCAGAGCTCAGAGAAGAAGGAGAGCTAAATGAGGACAGTTTCATGTTCAATCGACCACAACAGGCAGATAAGAATCCATCACCATGGAATGCTAAATGACATGGAATCACTGAGACTATTTTTAAAAACTGTATACATAAACCATTTTAAATCAATAAAATAATTTTTAATCAAGGTTTTTTTTTTACCATTGTATTTGTATTTTAAGTTAGAAGCCTGGTAATAAGCAGAATAATGTATGGTTCGACTCCCCGCCTCGACCATTTGCTGCATGTCTTCCCCTGCTCTCTACTCCCCACATTTCCTGTCTCTCTTCAGCTGTCCTATCATAAAAACATTAACTTAGTAATTTCTTTATGCAATCTGATTATTAATTATTTATATTTTATTAGTATGTATTTCTTATTTTAATTCCTTCTTTCTATAAATATCCTTTTTTTTTTTTTACTTTATTGTGTACAAGAGCAACTGTAATGTGGCGGCTGTGGCTCAGTGAGTAGAGTCGGTCGTCTATCAATTGGAAGGTTGGCGGCTCGATCCCAGCTCCTGCTGTCACATGCCGAAGTATCATTGAGCAAGACACTGAACCCCAAATTGCTCCCACTGTTGTGTGTGAATGTGTACAAATGAGATTAGCTAATACTGATGGTCCCTTACTAAATAGCAGCCTCTTCCATCAGTGAGTGAATGAGTATGAAAGGGTGAATGCGACGAGTAGTGTTTAAAAGCGCTTTGAGAAGTCAGACAGACTAGATACGTCATATAATACATATACGTAAGTCCATTTACCATTTACAAGTCCATTTAATGACCAAATTTCGCCCCAGAGATAAATACAGTATTTCTTAATTTGATTCTGATTAGTATGAGCGAACTGTTGCAGCAAATTGATTATTTCTGATATTTCAGACCCTCCAGTGAATGTCAAAACCCTCTTCCTCATTTCAAGTGCATGTGGACACCAATAATAGCTTTAAAAAGAGAGAGAATCCCAACACATGCAACGAAATGTATAAAAGGACATGCACACGCAGAGCCACACATCCCTCATCATGTCCTAGTTACAGTGGGGGATTTTGGGAGAGAGCACACAGCGAGGCCTCGGGGTCTTAACAGGACATGAAAGGGCCTGCACCAACAGGATGCCACTGCAGGAGACTGTCCACACATTTGATGTGGTAATCCTGTCATACAGACACCAAAGCTGGTTAACTTTAACACACGCTGGTGTGACTCTGATTCATGATGGCCCAAAGCAGCCTGGCACCAAAAACAGAATATGGATCAGATCTGACTGCGCTCGCTTATTTTGCTCAACATTTAATTTAAGCAAAGTAAGCTGAATTACTGCAGTCTGCATCGATGATAGAGTGACGACTAACATGAATGTTCCAGATGTACCGGAGGCAGCAAGGAGGGATAACTAATAACGCTCATAAGTAAATATATTCATGAATCATTTGATGCATATGCAAAAATAACAGAGTGCTAAGTCAGAACATACAGTCCACATTAACAGTGTCAAGAGTTCAGTATGAGCACAGCTACAGCAGTAAACAAACACTTGTTCATAAATAAATGCAAACACACACACAAACACTGCATGAATTTTGAAGAGAAAAATCCAGCCGTGAGTGTTCACATGAGCGCTCAGGGCAGCTGAGTCTGACTCCAGCGAGAACAGTTGCTGCTTTCACTGCTGCTGCAGAATGAGATGCTACAGAGGCTTTGAAATTTCCCCTTGTTGCTCTGGTATCCCAGAGATCACTGCTGCTCTGCTGTAAGGCAACTTCTTAACAACTGATGATATCAATGACAGATTCATGGGCAGAGGATACTGGGAATATGACTTTTTAAACACATTATATCTTTTTTCCCCTTCATTATTGTGCACTCAGTTTCAAGGTTTTTGGAGAACAAGACTGAACCATGTTTAGGTCTTGGGGTTATACTGTGCATCAAATGTATAAAGGCGACGGTCCTCAAGCAGACACTGACCTGCAGCCTCTTTCGCACAACACTCAGTCAATCAATCAATCAATCAATCAATCAATCAATCAATCAATCAATCAATCAATCAATCAATCAATCAATCAATCAATCAATCAATCAATCAATCAATCAATCAATCAATCAATCAATTAATCAATCAATCAATCAATCATTATTTATAAAGCGCCAAATCACAACAAATGTTATCCTCAGACTCTTTCCAAACAGAGCAGGTCTAGACCATACTCTATGTTTTATTATTAACAAAGACCCAACATCAAGACAGGATAAGATCCAGTCCCATTTTACAGACAGGACAGACAGGAGTCTGATCTCATCTTAATCCACCATGAGCAGAGCACTTCGCAGCATTTAACAAGTTACAGAGGCAAGGACAAACTTCCTTTAACTGGAAGAGACCTCCAGCAGGACCAGAATCATGTTAGACACACATCTGCTGAGAGCATGTTGGAGAGAGGGATAGAGGGAGATGAAGAGAGAGAGATGATAGCAGTGAGAAGGATAGTAGTAGTTGTAACAGCTGGAGTCTGGAACGTCCACAGCAGCAGGCCGTCTACAGCAGAAATCCAGAGGAACCTACGAGACAAGGGAGCTCAGGGACTCCAGGAAGGTCAGGAAGGTCTGTGGTTAGTAACTTTAAAGGGACAGGAAGAGTTAAAGTAAGTGACAGGCAGAGAGAGAGAGAGAGAGACAGAAAGACAGGATCCCAGTGTGTCAGTCCAAGCCTTTAGCAGCATAACTAAAAGCTGGTCCAAGCTCGATCCAGCTCTAACTATAAGCTTTATAAAAAAGGAAAGCGTGAAACCTATTCTTAAAAGTAGAAAGGGAGTCTTCCTTCAGGACCCTGACTAGGACATGATTCCGAAGGAAAGGAGCCTAATAACTGAAGGCTCGACCTCCCATACTATATATAATATAATAATACAACTTATGAACAACAAATCTTTTCTGAAGTTTCCGTAGCCAAAGTGCAAAAGCAAACCTTCAAATCTTTTTCTTTCTTTTCTAAATTAAAGACTTTTTTCAAACAAGCCTCAGCTGAGTCTTACAGAAGGTGTCAAGTGGTTTTTGATCTCACCGCGCATGCAGGGCACCCCTCCAGCATTCCATGAAAATGTAGGTCCAGTAACTCAACACGTACTTTTATAGGTCAGATTCATCAGTTTTACTCCACATAACAGTCAAAGGGTTGACTCTAAACAGCAGAGATCTCTACTCATTAAACACAGACCCACTCAAGCAAAGCAGAAACCACTGACTCACTTATTTCAGCTTCTGTGTGTAATCTTTGTGAGCACTTCCTCTGAGCTTTTATCAGTCACACCGTAAGTCTTTTTCCAAGCTGTTGGGTATGCACACATACTTTGTGTCCAGCTTGAAGCTGCCTGTCTGTCACTGTTAGAGGTGTGAATAGACTGAGAGTGGAGCCACAGCTGACTGAAGCAATGATTAAACACTATGATCAGCCGCTGCTGACGTCCTTGTTAACAACACTGGTTCTCCAAACACACATGGACCATTAGCAGAGCCAATCTTAATCGATTTCACACAAACACTTGGTGACTCACTGTGTTTAATAAAAAAGCTTTAACGGCAACCAAAGCAGCTCCTCAGCCCTGTCAAATGACTCATCAGAATCCCGACTTTCAGAGAAAAATGTAATGAAAAGCAGAAAAATAAAAGCAAATCATCTTTTTAAAGAAGCACAGATAGTAAGAGCAGATGGTGCAGCAGCCAGATCAAAGCAGCATTTACTAAAAAGCTGGATAACATAAGATGATAAATAATATGATTTTTATAATATGAGAGTAGACTGGGACACGGCTGTCTTCCTGATTGCAGAACCCGGCGCCCCATGAGTCTAGACAGGAGAACATCCACACTTCCCCTGCAAACTGATCTCAAATTGTTTTGATTAAAAAGCTTAAAACATAATTAAAATGCAAAAATAGAACCAAAATCTTTGAAAGTTTTACAGGAAGGCCAGAGGACACAAATATCAAACTGTGGTCTTTCATTTAAAACCCAGTCTGGCTTTAGGTGTTGGTGCAACAACTCGCACAAGTCTGGGGATAGTAGAGAATGTGAGGTTTTAAAACAAGTTATAGAATCTTAAACAGGATCCTTAAATTAACAGGGAGCCTGTAAAGTGAAGTCAATACTGGTGCGAGGTGATCCCACCATCTATTCCAAGTAAGAAGATGTGTAACTGAGTGAATTGTCAATTTGAGAGACCTGGAAGGGCTACTTTTCTAACCCTAACCCACCGTAGTTGTCAGTGGCCTTCACGCCTAACCTTAACCTTCAGGCTTCTTCACAACCTATCCCCTCACCCAACCCTTACCCTAACCCTAACCACTTGGAGTTCTTGCCTATAAGGCTAACGTCCTTCAACACTCACCAGTTGCGTTTTAAGAAGCAGCATGGAGCAGGACCTCCGTCTGGTGATCAAGTGCATAAAAAGCAGCAGAGTTCCCAGAGTCCACAGTTAAAAACATTAACATTAAAAACTCCTAAAATATATCTTTAAAGATCCTAAAAGAATGTTTTACAACCAGCTTCTGTCTTCATGCTACAGTGCATGTTATGTGAACACACTTTCCTTAAACAGTTCAGACAGTTTGGATTATTTTCTCAGTGTGGTCTTCGGTTTGTTTTTGTTTTTCTCTATGATCTTCGGTTTGAGGTGAGCCTGGCTTCATTAGGATAAGGTGCTGCCATTTACTTCTGCGCCCTGCTCACAGTTTAATAAGATATTAATTAAGTCTGATAGCTCTGGTGGTTTGTTTGTTTATGTTGCACTGCAGCCAATAAGGTAAACCACAGTTATTTAAGGTGGAGCATCAGAGTTATTTAGGGTTAAACACTCCTAAAAAAATCACAAACGTCTAACTTATTTTAAAAAATCAATCATTCTGCTTTACAAACTGGATATAAATCTCTCCACACATCTATATCATCTGTACCTTTAGCATGGCTCTAAACATTCAGATGTAGGTACATTAAGACATTTTTAAAGTACTATCTGTGAAGTCTGACGTACAAAGCTCTTAATGGTCAGACACCCTCATATCTTAAAGAGCCCATAGTGCCCTATTACCCCTCTAGAACACTACGCTCCCAGCATGCAGGCCTGCTCATCGTACCTAAAGTCTCTAAAAGTAGTATGGGGGGTTGAGCCTTCAGTTATCAGGCACCTCTCCTTTGGAATTATGTACCAGTCAGGATCCAGGAGGCAGACACCCTCTCTACTTTTAAGAGTAGGCTTCAAACTTTCCTTTTTGATAAAGCTTATAGTTAGAGCTGGATCAGGCTTGGACCAGCTCTTAGTTATGCTGCTTTAGGCTAAGACTGCCAGGGGAACTGACACAATGGGATCCTGTCTTTCTCTCTCTTTCTCTCTCTCTCTCTCTCTCTCTCTCTCTTTCTCTCTCTTTCTCTCTCTCTCTCTCTCTTCTGTCTGCCTGTTGCTTACTTTAACTCTTCCTGTCTCATTAAAGTTACTAACCATAGACCTATCTGGAGTCCGTGAGCTCCCTTCTCTCGTAGGTTCCTCTGGATCTCTGTCGTAGACGGCCTGCTGCTATGGACGTTCCAGACTCCAGCTGCTACAACTACTACTATCCGTGTCACCACCATCATCTCTTTCTCTTCATCTCCCTCTATACCTCTCTCCAACACGGTCTCAGCAGATGTGTGTCTAACATGAGTCTGGTCCTGCTGGAGGTTTCTGCCTGTTAAAGGAAGTTTGTCCTTGCCACTGTAACTTGCTAAATGCTGCAAAGTGCTCTGCTCATGGTGGATTAAGATGAGATCAGACTGAGCCCTGTCTGTAAGATGGGACTGGATCTTATCCTGTCTTGATGTTGGGTCTTTGCTAATAATAGAACATAGAGTACGGTCTAGACCTTTTCAGTGAGAACTAGCGCCCTATTTTTATTTCGTTTTTCAGACACAAAGCAGACCTTTGAATGTGTATAAGTGAAAAGAAACAGTTTTGTCTGCTGCATTGTAATATTTCTTATCATGTAATGACTAATAATCAGAGCTGATGATGGAGCCAGGGAGGTATTTTTGTGCTAACTGCAGCGCTCAGAGGCAGATTTTTCTAACTGGCTCTCTCTATGACAAAGCACAAGGTAGAAGCCAGGGCCAAGGTAATATGTGCAGAGATATCTGAGAGCTCAGAGCCTTCAACTCTCCGGCCATTACTTTTAGAATATTAAATATGTTTTGCAGTCAGATGTTCAGCAGATAGTGATTGTGGCAGGACCAAGAGAGAACAGGAGCTTTAGGACTGGACCTTTTTGTCTTACGGAGACAATAGCAGCTAATGCAAACAGAATTCTGATTTCTTTGGAGCAGTGGCTGACACGGGAAATCAAAGCTGTGGTGAGTATCTACTTCACAGAAAAAAGGAACACTTTCCAGAGCTTAAACATGCAGTCATTTTAACTTTAACATTAGCTTGATTACAAGTGGTAGCACCATTATTTCTATACTAGTAGACTCAAGGGTTTAAATGCAATTATGTCTTTCTTAAATGTAAAACTATGGCTGTTAAGGCAGTGAGTGTTTCCACAGCAAAGAGCCTTAATGGTTGAACACTCTTTCTCACTCAGCAGGTGACCATGTTAATGCAATACTTTGCCTTTTTCCCGATCATGTCGAAGCTAATTATGTACTAAGTGGTGGTTTTTGCATCCACAAAAAAATATCCCACTCAGCTGGTAACTCAAACAGCAGATAGCAAATATTATTCGTGTGCAATTCACAACCTGTTCCCATCCCAACATCACCCAACAGCCTGCAGTTTGTGTGTGATTACTTTGTGTTGGTGTAATTTCATTTGCAATACAGACATAAAGGAATATTCTCATAATGCACAGTAATTTCAGTTGCATCTGTCAATCAAAACACTGTTAAAATCAGCCGATGTTCAGACATACAGCTTATATGGGAGCACATTAATGAGAAAAGTAATTAATCTATTCTTTGAAACAAGGAATGCAATCATCAGAATAACTTTGATGACTAAAAGAAACAAAATTATTTAAGTTCCTCTTCATATAAATGTTTCCCCCCTATTGCCATATATGGACGTCCTGAAGACTACCATGATACACCTCAAAGCAGTTATAGCTTTCACTTCCTTATTGGCGAGATGCTTTCTCCAGCACTCAACAGCTCATGGATGGCATATGTCTCTTCTAAAACCAGAGGAGATAAGAAACTCACGAAGAGGTAAATCTAAAAGTTTCACAACAGCTGGCATTCCTTTCTATCATTCTATCTGTCTGTCTGTCTCTTTTCTATTTATTTTATTTTTTAAATATATTCTTATTATCTATTTTTTTTATTATAAATACATATTTTATTTTTTAAAAGGAAATTATGGCTTGTTTTATTTATAAAATAAACTTTTGATAATTAATTTATTTTATTATATTTTTAAAATCTGTTTTTCATTATTCATTTATTTTATTTTATTATATATTGTATTTTTTAAAAGGAAATTATGACTTGGTTTATTTAATTTTTTAAATGTATTTTAGATTACAAGTTTTTTTTATTTTATGTTTTCCTTCGACCTCTTGAGATGCACAGTACTTTATAAATACTGTTACTTATTATACATGTTTTTGCTTTTGATGTGTTCTCAATCTTAAAGCTGGGGTTGGTAATCAGATTTAGATACACTTTTTGTTATACTGGTTCAAATGATCTTTATGTCCTGATGGCAATCAATACATAATGTGTTCTTAAAAAAGAGCGAAGAAAAGCTGCTATCTACAGCCGGAGTAAACCTGGGAAAACACCAACCTATCACCGTTTTTTGGGTGCCAAAATTTTAAACCATTCAAATCCCGTCCTGCTGTTCTGCCCGCCTCCTGCGCGTACATTCGTCCGGCGTGTACTCCGAGTCCCCGTCTCCTGCCGCTGCTTCCCCTGACTCTACTGACTGCCCCTCTCACTCGACCTCGGGCCTGTCCCCTCTGACTCGATGAGGTGCTTTGCTCAGGACTGTAGTCCGGATCAGAGTCTAAAAAGCTCTCACCACGGGGGCTCTGACAAGCAGAAGAATGAATGACATTTACTAAGTCCTACAGAAATGTAGATGTATTGTAGCGTCAGTCCGGACGCTGTAGGGATGACGAGCCGATTCGTGAACACGTTGAGCTTTACGAACCGGTCACTGTCGACCATGATCACGACAACCAACAAAACAACAATCAATGTTTGAATGAATGAAGAACTTCTCCTCTTGTCTCTCCTCTCTCCCGCTCGCACACTCTACACCTCTCCTGATGCCTTCACTGACTGTCAACACTGTAGGAATTAAGAACATCTACACTGAACATGTTTAACAAACAGTAGAGCTGTTACAGTTTTATATGTGTTATAACTTTTCTCCTGATATCGTGTCACCAGTACAACTGGATAATGCTAGAATGACAGTTGTGAGTACTAACAGCAGCCATGTTTGTTTGTGTTTTTAACTTTCACTATGATAATGTTTTGGTGAGGACCGGTTCTGAATCAGTCACCATCATATGGTCGCAAGTCAGCGGCGCTCGTGCATGTGAGCGTCGTTTCGGAGGAGCTCTGAGGGAGGAGGGGATGGGTTAGATGGAGTCATGAGGAAATGCTACATTCAAATTCATGCTAGTTTTCCGAGACTGCCAACCCCAGCTTTAAGCTGACACTGTACATTTTCCATATTCTTTATAAAAATATTGATTAAGAAATAATGAAATTCCCCTCTTGAGAATCGTGCATAAACTTGCTGCACTCACCTTATACAAACTTTTAATTTCTACTTTCTGCAAATGTTTTCTCTTGATTATTTCTACAAAGTAGTGAATATTCCCTTTTTCAGTCTCCAAATCAAGGACAGAGAATAATGAATTTAAAATTCTGATCAAGGCATTGGCGTGCGTCTGATGAAGCTAGTTAAAGGTCGGCTGTTATCAGGCCAGAGGCACATGAATAGATTAGAAACAAAGACCTTCTAAAATGTGACCGGGAAGAAAACAGGCTGCGGGGTGGAAGTAAGGAAAAATAAACTGAGGCACCTTGTGACTGTTGAACTTCTTCAAAGAAAAAGAGACCTTTCACAAAACCATCCGGGTCTGTCAGGAGCTCTGTGTGCTTCTGATTGAAAAGACGTATTCAAACCAGACACTGAGCAGAGGCGGACTGTCAGCTTTGGCTTCAAAATACGATCAACGAATGTGTTAATTTAGCCATGAACTATCGAGTGTTTGATAGTATGAATCTTAAGTCTTTCTACATGCTCTCATAATCTATATCTAACCTTTTAGTCCTGTTTGAATTTTCATCAGTGCTTGACCATGGAGAGGAATGCACTTGACCGAGCGGGGAACCTAGAAGCTGAAGTAGAGAAAAACAAAAGCAGACCAGAAAGACGACTCTGATCTGAAGCTAGATTTAGAAACAGAGGTAATGTGTATTACTGACCACATAAGCTGATGTCTGAAAGTTTACCTAAAGGGTAGCTCTTTACAATTTAAATTACAACTGACATGTCCATCTTAGTACACTTTTCAAACTGTATCTAATAGAGCTGTTAACTGACATACGTTGTCATTTTATTGATGATATACTGGGCCGTAAATAAATGGACTGTGTTTATATAGCACTTTCTCTACTCTTCTGACCATGCAAAGCGCTTTTACATTACATGTTCCATTCACACCATATTCTTACATCGATGGCAGAGGCTGCTATGTGAGGATCCCATCAGTAATAACTAGTTGGGGGTTAAGGTTGGTCTTGCCTAAGGACGCTTCGGTATGCAGACAGCAGGACCACATTCATCCATCGAACCCCGACCGTCCAATTGATTGACCTACGCTACCACTGAGCCACAGCTGCTCTCTAACTCTCCATACATGTAATTTTGATCATCAGAAGAAAACATCTCACACTTAGTCTTTTTAAACTTTGATGTATACATTTAATTTACGCTGTATTTCGGAAATCAAACAAACTTTAGCCTACACTAATGTTTCAATTTTGCCAAAATATGGATATTTCAAGGCAAGGCAAGGCAAGGCAAGGCAGCTTTATTTGTATAGCGCATTTCATACACGAGGGCAACTCAATGTGCTTTACATTAAAACATTAAAAGCATTGGAGACATTCAGACAGGCATAAAAGAACATAATTAAAATGACAAATATAATAAAACAGAAAAGAAAAGGAAAATTAGAAATATATTAAAAATTACATTACATTTTTTATTTAAAGTGGGTTAAAATAAGCTAAGATAGGAAGGCAGTGGCAAATAAAAAAGTCTTAGTCTTTGATTTAAAAGAGGTGAGTGTTGGAGCAGACCTGCAGCTTGCAGGGAGTGTGTTCCAGATATGTGGTGCATAATGACTAAACGCTGCTTCACCATGTTTCGTTCTGACTCTTGGGACTGAAAGCGGACCAGTACCTGATGACCTCAGAGGTCGAGGTGGTTCATAAAGTAGTAGCAGATCAGCAATGTATTTTGGGCCTAAACCATTCAGTGCTTTATAAACCATCAGCAGGATTTTAAAGTCTATTCTCTGACAGACAGGAAGCCAGTGAAGGGATCTAAGAACTGGAGTGATGTGGTCTACTTTTTTGGTCCTTGTTAGGACTCGAGCAGCAGCATTCTGTATGAGCTGCAGCCGTCTGATGGACTTTTTAGGGAGTCCTGTAAAGACCCCGTTACAGTAGTCTAGTCTGCTAAAGATAAATGCATGAAAAGGGATTAGTTTTTCAAAATAAAGATAAGTACGTTTTTGTATTTCTAAGAAATAACTCTGACATCTATAATCTCAATAGCTTCCATAAACGATTTAGTTAATGCTCACAATTACAGCACACCAGTGAAATATGGACAAATCTAATCAAATAAACAACTTACTTAATATCACAGCAATATTACTTTATTCCAGAATAGATGGTAACTACACTGGAAGTAAGAAATAAAAAATAGGGCTGTTACCTTTAACACCTAAATCACAATTAAAGTCTGAATTTAATGCTTCACATGTTCTTTTTTAATCCCATGCTATTTTATCCCTTTAGGCACACCATAGTTCCGCTGCCGCAGTGTCTTCCTGCTTCCCACCGCCTCTCTAAACGGCACTTTTTCCTTTAAAAACTGTCAGACTTCTCAGCTTACAAGTCAAAAGTAATATGTACTTTGAGTTTGAGCTACCTCCTACGATGTTATTATACAGGTGCAACTAATCAGACTAATGTTGGCATCACAAGAGTCGGCAGAGCTCTATTTTGGTCCACAGACCCGCGGTTTAAACTACATTCCTTTGCGTTAATTTAATTCCTGAATCAGGACACTGGTCAGGATTGCTTTCTATCGTTAATATCGATTTAAAGGGCAAAACAAGGAACTTTAAACATGCAATTGAGTCATTCTTGCAGTTAAGAAACGTAATTGTTAGACAGGTTTTTATGTGGAATCATTTTTGTGGGTTTTCGGCATGAAACTGTTCGTTTGTTTGGATGAATGAGTGGAATTCCTGCTCAGCAGCAGATACAGTTTCTCAGCTTTTCAGCAGACTTTGAGTGTCTTTGTTTGAAAGTCACCGTGTAAATAAATTACCCTGCCTTGTCTTACTTAATGAATTGAGTTATCTGGTCCCAAGTCTCATGGCATTTTCTGTTCTTCCTCTAAAATGAGCAATGAGTCAGCAATGGTTTGTTTCTCTGGGCGATTCTGAATGTGCTCTCTTTAGCCTTTATGATGCAAAGCTGTGAAATATTAACAAACAGCTGCAAAAAAAGTTTTTGGGGAAGACTTAGGGGAAGTAAAGCATCTGTGCCCATTTAAGCACCTGTCTTTGAAAGTACGAGCAGAAAAGATGTTCCTGCTGAGGGAGTCCCAACCCTGTAAATAATTTATTATTCAGGCAGAAAATCAAAGATGGATAACAGAGGGGTCAACACTTTGATACTGACTCCATTAGGTCTCAGGATGGTTGGACTACAGGCAAACAAAACACAGAACATCATTTCTAACACCTGCGTTTCAGCAGAGCATGTTTCAGTGACAGGTTTTACACACATGGAGTCAAAGTTTAGATGTTTGAGAGAAAAGAGAACACAAAACTGTAATCTGATACTGTTTGCAGCCGAATGCATGAGCTTAAAGAGACAGCAACATGTGCACGATGCATCTGCAAATCAAACCAGAACAAACAAGAGCGCTGGCTTAATATTAAACATGTCTGTGATGCATTATGTTTACTTTGCTATCGGATACTCTGAAGCATTAAAAGTGTCTGCAAATGATACGGGTACTGAGCAGTTTGAGCGCAGCACATTCCTGCTAAACAAACCATGACCTGACTAATGTAAGCACAGATGGAAGTTTCATACACAGCTGGTTTTGTGTCCCATCCCAAGGGTAAACATACCGTTTGGGGAGAAAGGCTTTATAAACAGATGCTTCTGTGTGAGGTAAAGTTCCTCCAGCAACTTTTTCAAACAACTTCTGATAAATACAGCTAAGCATCTATATTAAAGTAAGCATTAACACCTGGACCCAGAGGAATTAGAATATGTCTATGTACTGTACTGGATTATATCTGACATTACGCACAAACACTGCACCTCATTCACTTCTTCGTCAGGTTTCTAAGAGAAGTCTACGTCTGGTTCATGAAAGCTTCTTAAACAGCAGAGTTGTTCTCAAATTGATGAATGTCATATCCTCGTAAGTTTGAAGCTTGTGCTGGAGAGAGAGAGAGAGAGAGAGAGAGAGAGAGAGAGAGAGAGAGAGAGAGAGAGAGAGAGAGAGAGAGAGAGAGAGAGAGAGAGGGAGGGAGGGAGGGAGGGAGGGAGGGAGGGAGGAAGGGAGGGAGGAAGAGAAGAGACATCCGGAGTGTGCAAATTAAATCAAACCAAGTGAAAAGTTGATTTATTAATCTGAATCTTTAAACACAAACAAACTGATGTTTTTAAAAATATATTTTAGAACCTCAGAACTCGTTCAAAGATCGCCTTGATAAGAAACGCTGTAAAAAGAAAAGGACGCACAGGAGATGAAGTGACATTAAAAGTTTGATGTCACATCTGAAGGAAAGTTTCCTGAGACAGACTTTTCTCATATTTTTGTCCAATAATTAAAACGATTGGACCATGACTTTATTCTAAAAGCTGTAAAATGATTGACATGTGACAGGTCAGTCATTAAATACCTGTGTGTTAAGGTGAGTTTTTGTTGGTGAGAATAATATCGTCTTATGTCATCTTGTGCATCAGGTTAATAGTTCATGTTTCTATATCTGAATGGTAAAGTTAATTCTGATCTGATTCAGATGTTTTTAAAAATTCTTACCTGTTGTTGATAAAAATCCTGTGTTGAAAAAATGCCTTAATTATGTTAAGGTACTAAATGAAGGAAAATACTTTCACATCGGTTTAATTTAATCTGTGCATTCCCAATGTCTCTCCTCTTCCTCTTACGAGCCTGTGTGATTTCTGTGGTTGGCCCTGCAGTGTCACGCCCTCATATTTAAGCGGTGTATCTCTGTGCTAATTAGGAACATCAAGCAAGAGCTTCAAACTTACAAGGACATGACATTCATCAATTTAAGAACTCAGGTGAGGAAAATCCTGCTGTTTAAGAAGAGTTCATGAATCAGACTTCTCTTAGAAACCTGAAGAAGAAGATGTTGGTGAATGAGGCCCAGTGAATGTCAGAATCTTCTTTAAAACTGTGTACGTGAGTTTTTAGGACGGTTGGTGAATGAGACCCATTGAGCTCAAAACCCTTAAATATGAAAAATATTCACACCACATATCTTTATTTCATGGAATAAATGAGTTGAAATCCCCTGCATGTTGGTGTTAATTAGATTTCCACTGAACTCTTCAGTCTGGAGACTTTAAATGTCAAAAATGCAAATGTGCTCAGGTGTTGGGCCTCCATTTGATGAGTGGAATATCCAGAGCAGACTCAGACCTCTTCATCAGGACAACAGCAATGAGCAGAAATGGAAATTGATGAATAATTAACAGAGGGATGGCATCAGTATTGATTGACCTTGAGCTAATTATAGGCAAAAACAACAGAATTGAGGATAATTTGTTCCTGTCAATATCTTAGTCACTGGATATCATCCAACTCTCACACAGTAACACTGCACGGGGAACAGTTCTTATGTGACTCATGCCAAACTGGAACCAGAATCCAAACGCACAACAGGGATTCAGTCCTAGCTCTGGGATTAAATCGTTATCACCACGTTCAGAACAGAAAGCTTTGGTTGTGTTGGCACAGACATTTGGACAGAATAAGAAACAGCAGGATGCTCTGTTTAAAAGGCTGAAACTGAGCAATATCAACTTTACATTGGCTTCATGTAATCGTCATAAGTATGCAGGGATAGATTCCAGGATCAAAGCTGGACACCGAGAGGAACCACTTCATGGTATCCTGGATTGAACCAGTCTCCCTGCACAGGGGGATTTAAATAATGTGGAGTGGTTTAAGACTTCTTTTTGAAAAGTAAGAAAATCACCTTGGGGAAGCGGCACAGAATGGACGGTTCCCTTTTCTGCTCAGAGCAATTGGGTTAGCTTAGTTCACACACAATGGCCCTGCATTCTGTGATTCCGTGCTTTGAATAATGCACTCAATAGGATTTCCTTGGACACACTGTGGTTTATTCCAGCCTGCCTGTCTGCCTGCCTGCACAGATGAGTTTAGCTCACAAAGGCTCAGCTGTGTTAAAGCAAGGTAAACACGTCCACCTTTAGGTAGAAGCGCTAACCACACCGTGTCATGGGAAACAGGAGAGGGCTAAAAAGCCCGGTGATGAGCAGTGAGGCAGGAGCTGAGACAGATTCCAGGACATGCTGCGGCTTTCTGGCAGCGTGGACTGACAAGCTGCTCGGAGGGGAAGCAGCCAGGTTTGGTTGACCAGTTTGGACCCATATTTAGCCTGAGATGGGAAATTACTCCAGTCTACACTGCAGCTGAAGATAATAGGCTGTCCAGACTGTGTGCTACATGAGAGGGTAAATACTGAACTATCTTTAATTATTGCTGGGATCCAGGAAATGAACTGTGTCTTCTTGTTTATCTCACACCCAGACCTTCGGGTTCAGGTTTTCAGTTTGTCTTTGGGGGTCACTGGAATAATGGCAATAATATCGACCAATACCAAGAAACTTTTAATGACTGCCACATGACAGCGACCAGGGATTGGTTGGTAAATGATTTTGCACAGAGAGATACGCTCTTCCCAATTTCAGGCTTGGTTGTCTCTATCAGGTTGTTAATTTGAAACAACCCCCGCATGTTTGAGACGACCAGGTGTGAACGCATCACTGATGCCGAATACTTAAGCTGCAAACTAAGAACCTACTGGCTCTCGTCCAGTGAAGATGTATGTCCTCGGGAGTGATGGCCAACTTTTTGGAGCTTCGGGCTTATCCAGCGGTTTGTGATTAAGGGTATTTAGTGGAGGCTTTTTCTTCAGTGAGATGCCATCTTTTAGAGTCAACTTGAGAAACATATACAGAGCTAGAGTTGAGATGATTTCTTAGTGATTCTGAAACTGGGGGGCACAGCAAGGCTTAAAACAATGCCACATAGCTCTGCACTGCTACCAATGCTGTAATTTTTTTGCAATGTTCCAATGAAAATTAAAGATCTTGCCCTCGGACACATACTACAGAGAAACTGAATTTTGGTCAAATCAGTAAGTATTGCTTGTATCCCTTCACTGGTTGCCTGTGGGTTTTAGAATTGATTTTAAGACACTCACTTTTAAAGCAATAAATGGACTGGCCCCTGAGTACCCAAGGGAATGCCTTAAAATGTATGTCCCCAACTGCTGCCTGAGATCCTCCGGCAGGTCCCTCTTGGAACTTCCAAGGGCGAAGTTAGAAACCAGAGGCGACCGGGCCTTTGCAGTCAGGGCCCCGTCACTCTGGAATGACTGGAATTAGATTTTAGTTCAGCATTTAACACAATCATCCCCCAACAGCTGATCCAGAAACTCGGCCACTTGGGACTCAACACCTCCCTGTGCAACTGGGTGCTGGACTTTCTCACAGGGAGGCCACAAACTGTGAGAGTCGGCAGCAACTCCTCCAGAACAATCTCACTGAGCACAGGGGCCCCTCAAGGATGTGTGCTCAGCCACATCACCAACAACGATGAGGCCAACTACAGAAAAGAGACGAGCCAACTGGTCCAGTGGTGCAGCGACAACAACCTCTTCCTCAACGTGGGGAAAAACAAAGAGATTGTCGTGGACTTCAGGAGAGGCCGACAGCAGCAGCTCCCACTGACCATCAACGGCGCTGCTGTGGAGAGCAGTACCAAGTTCCCGGGACTGCACATCTCTGATGACCTCTCCTGGACTAACAACACTGCATCGCTGGCCAAGAAGGCTCAAAAACGGCTCTACTTCCTCCGCGGTCCCACCCCCCATCATGTTCTCCTTTTACAGAGGTACTATCGAGAGCGTCCTCACTGGCTGCGTCGCTGTGTGGTTTGGTGGCTGCACTGCCTCCTGCTAAAAGACTCTGCAGCGCATAGTGAACACAGCCAGCAGGATCATCGGTGCTCCTCTGCCCCCCCTCACAGACATTTTCCACACCCGCCTCACCAGCAGAGCCATCAGCATCGCTGATGACACCTCCCACCCCTACCATTCCCTCTTCAGTCTCCTGCCTTCAGGGAAAAGGTACTGGAGACTCCGGGCCCACTCCACCAGACTTTTGAACAGCATCTTCCACCACTCACTACCTCCCCCCTCTGCCCCCTGGACTGTAACACACACACACTCTCTCTCTCTCTCTCTCTCTCTCTCTCTCTCTCTCTCTCTCTCTCTCTCTCTCTCTCTCTCTCTCTCTCTCTCTCTCTCTCTCACTCACACTCTCTCACTCACACTCTCTCACTCACACACACACACACACACACACACACACACACACACACACACACACACACACACACACACTACATACAAGGACTTTACCTCAGCTGCTTTTTGCACATTATTATTTGCATATTATCTCGAATACTGTCTGCAACTTAATATCATTTGCACTGTTATCTATTTTCATTTTCATTACCTGCACTGTGTACATAGGCTGTTTTTATAAAACTGTATTTTAGTATATTATTATATTTTATTGTATTTTATATTTAAATTTTAGATATTTAAAAGCTGGAAGAGAGAAACAGCATCTCGTTTTCCTGTATGCCTCGTATATACAGTGAAAACTGACAATAAAAACCTTTGAATCTTGAATCTTTGAATCCTGAATGACCTGCCGGAGGAGATCACTTTACTTTTTAACTCATTTTAACTCTCCTTACTTTTGTCATGTGCTTTTGTGTTTTATCTCGCTATGTCTTGCACTCTGTAAAGCACTTTGTAAACGTGTTTTTAAAGGTGCTATATAAATAAAATGTATTATTATTATTATCATTATATTATAGTAGGTAATTTTGAAAACAGCCACAGTGTATCTTTAGCCAAGTGGCACGGCGATGACTGAATGTGGCATGATGCATCCTGTGTAAATTGGGGGTTACCCTAGGATCAGGCCAAGGGGATTACTTGAAAATATTTTCATCTACTAAAGCAGGAGTTCCCAAAGTGTGGGTTGGGACCCCCTGGGGGGTCACGAGACACAAATGAGGGGTCGTGAGATGTCTTCTAGAATGTTTGTTTTTGTAATTGATCTAAAAAATTATACATTTTACCCATTATAGTAAAAATATCTACAAAAATAGTAGCTAAACTTGACATAAAACCTTGAAAAGAGAAAATATGAGTTTTTTTCTGCCTTTAATTTTGCCAGATGACTCTTAAGTTAAGGTTAGTGAACTGTTAATTATCAAAAGCTTCAGTAGCAGTAGGTTAATTCATAATGGCACAGGAAACACAGACACATGCTCATATAGGTAGGCTATTTTTCTGCAGACCAGCTAAAGGAAGCCACATTAAATCACTTTGAGGGACAGCGGGGGGTCGCGAGTCTTTGTCACCTATATTTTGGTAACCCCTGTACTAAAGGAGGGTCCTGCAAAAAAGATGGCAACCACTCCCTGAGAGCAAACTAGAGCTTTCTTTAGAGAGTTACTGTCACTAAAATGTCATCAGGTGAGAGCTACCGTGTCCTGCATAGCATGACGGCCTTTTCATTCCACACAAACTCTTTTCCTGCACACAGCTAGTGTCACAAAACACAAACAGAAACCAGAACGGCATCAAAAATCTTTCCCCTCAAAGATCCTGCTTTCGTATCGAGACATCTGTGTGTAGAGATTAACCGAGCCGTGATGTTGGAGTTGTTGGTTGTCTTTGTTTTTGTCACTGCTTTAAAATCATCACACTGCTGTGGTGTAAAACTTGTCAAGACAAGCTCTCAGTGAGCTTGCCAAGAAAACCAAACAGAGGTACTGGAACCTTCAAAACAACAAAATCTCACAATGGTTTGTAATTCACGCCGCTATCTTAGAACCATACTGTGCTGATCTCCTCCGCAGCTGTCCAGAACAATGGCCGTCAAGCTCATGTTATTTTCCATTTTCAGCAGGAACAGGCGAACAGACACAAAGAATTTTAGGATTCCAATTTTCACTTCTCTTTTGTGAGAAACTGGAGCATTGAAATTCCAGACAACCACATCCAAGGGGAATATTTTACTTCTAAGTGCATTGTTTGTGATGCATCAAAACGCATGTGCACCCATTAGTCAGCCACGCATGAAAAGCACTTCTAAGGACACCGCTTTGTGTGAAGAAACAGGCGAGTTGAAACGACTCTGAATAAATTGTGAGGAAGTAAAGTGATAAGTACAGCTGCCGTTAAACACTATAAAGTTAGAGGGTGGCCGCATTGATCTGTTGTGTCTGTCCACGTCCATTAATCCCAATTCATTTTCACAGACAGGTCTCTGTTGAGCGAGCACGGCTGATTACACATCAGTCTCTGTCAGCTTTCCATCTCTTTTGACTGACAGAATCACCTCTGGATGGACGGATTCATCGCCCTCTATTAAGCCATGGAGGTGACTGGTGAAACCGCCCAGTTCACGCCACCCCATTAATTTAAACTCATCATAATAGGTGTCAAGTGAAAATCTATAACAGCCCAGAAATAAGTGAGGATGTTGAATTTGAAGTTGAATTTGCACCAAAACTTCTTTATCTGAAGGCGGCAGGAACAAAGCCTCTGCAGCGCTTTTCCTCTCTGTACTCGACTTCTAAAACCACCTAGAGAAAGAAAACTCACATCCAGTTAGTGACAGTCCGGTTCCTCCCCTCATGCACTTTAACAATGAAGCTGCATTAAACTGCACCAAGCACCAATGGTCCAGTTATAAAACAGTCAAATTATGCCACCATTTAGACATAACCATATAATCCTGTGTTTGTATTACAGAATATGTATAAGTGTCACTATATTCACATTTCTATCTTAGTATCTATCTAATCTTTAGACAAAAATGCCTGTTAGTTTTGGTCACATTCTAGTCTTTGATTTTTGCCAAAACATTTTCTCTCTTTAAAATAATTCATGTAGTCGATCAGATATCATTTTCAGGGTTGTACCAAGTGTTCAAATAGTCAATATTTCACTCTTTTACACTTTTGTGTAATATCTTAAGTTAAATGATTTAGCCTGTCCCTAATAAAAAGTCAAAAGAAAACATTCTTGATGTGACCACTGAAGATATTTTGATTGTCTTGATCCAAATAAAAATGCCATGAACACAATAAAAGGGCTGTATTGTACTTTTATGACGCACAGCGGGGTGTCCGATGGTACGCCACTAAAGTCTTCGTCTTGTCAACAAAAACTAAACATACGTTAGTCAGAGTTTTTATCATCAGTGATGCAGTTTAGCTCATCATAGCCTCATTTTCTTCATGAAAAAATGGGTCATTGACTAACCTTTATCGTCATAATTTTCGTTAACAAAATTAACACTGCACTGGTGTATTGGGCAGGAAAAATGCACCAATCTATTATAAGAAAATTAAAAAAGCATTTCTCTGCATAACCTGTGGATTGAGTCATAGTTGGAAGAAAAACAACTTGTTTATTACAAAATACAAATCATGAATAAAGCAAATCTGTCTTTAAATACATTTTAATGTATTAATATTGTATTTAAAGCCACTGTGAGGAGTTTTTTAACTTAAAATTTGTAGCGTCTGTAATGAATAATGGCATGCTAAGAAAACCGTTTTCTATTTTTTCTGCAGAAATCATTAGTAGTGAGTGAAACATTTGACGGTTGCAAGAAGCAGGCTGCAAATTTTTGTCATGCACATACATCATACGACAAGATCAGCAGCAACAGAAAGTTCCCTACAGGAGCTTTAATTTACAACTCCAACTCAGCTGAAGAGAGACAGGAAATGTGGGGAGCAGATGGTTGCGGTCGGGAGTTGAACCAGCAACCTCTGCGAAGAGGACTGTTAGCCTCTGTATGTGGGGCGCTTAGACTGCTAGGCCACCAGTGCCTGAAATTCTTTCCAATTTTACCCGCATTGTTGTACCATTTGCTCCTTTAGTCTCTCAAAGAGAGATGAACCTCTTCCCATCTTTACTCTTGAGAGCTCAGCCTCTCTGGGATGCCCTTTTTATACCCAGTCATGTTACTAACTTGTTTCAAATTAACCTAATTAGTTCAGAGACGTTCCTCTGGGACTTTTTTTCTTTCTTTAAGCATTACACAACTTTTACAGTTTTGTCGTTCCTCTTTCAACTTTTTAAAAATGTGCTGCTGGCATCAAATCCAAAATTACCACAAATTATTCACAAGACAATACACTTTTCAGTTTAGCACTTGAAATTTTGTCTTTCGACTATTTTCAATTATATGTAGGGTGAAAATTATTTACAGAGCGTGAAATTATTTTTTTTTAATTAACATTTTATGCAGCGTCCTAACTTTTTTGGAGTTGGGATTTAAAATTGTCTTTTGGTTTACTTTAAAAAGAAATGTTTCCCCCCTCAGTGTTTATTTTGGCACCAAGTGGTTACAGGGTCTTTTCCAGAGATCATTTTCCAGGACATTTCCAGGACATTTTCAATGATGATCAAGCTGGTATGACAGTCTAAATTGAGTTCCTAATTTAGTTCCTAAATAGTCTAATATGTTCCTCTCAGTGGAAGTCTACATTGAAAGATGTGCAGTCTAGGGCTATCAATGAAATCATCTCTTACATGCTTAAAAATTATGGCAAATTAATTGTAGAATAATGCAACCACAGATGTACAGCACTTTATTAGTGCAACCAAGTAACAATGATGGCAGACTCTCATCTCAGCTTTCTCTTTTCTCAAAAAATATAAAATGAGCTAAGTAAAAAACAAAAGAGCCAGCAAAGGACTCTGGAAGCTGCCTTACTGAAATAAATAAATAATAATAATCAGAGGACCAGTGCATAAATTGACCTAAATAGAACCGAATGACAAAAATGGCCACAAATGTTGAATGGGGATGGTTTTTTTTTAACCTTGTCAGGTTGCATGCAATCATGTTGGAATCATTTTCCAGGACAATCCATGATTTTCCAGGACATTTTACTTTTTCTCCCATTTTCCAGGTGTTTTCCAGTACTGGAAAACTGGTCAACTGTTTTCCAGGTTTTCCAGGTTTTCCAGGACGCGTGGGAACCCTGTGGTTATCAATTGAGTAGACTGAGAATTTGTATTTATTTAATTATGTATTGCACAATATCTCCCCCTTTAATGCGTTTTTTAAAAATACATTTTTCAAATTTTTAATTTTGTGAAATGTATTAATAAGTATTCCTAAATATATTTATGCATGAAAAGCAGTGCAAGAAAGTGAAAACAATTAAATCATATTCATTTCGATGTACTCTGTCTTCATGCTGACCCTGCTGGAGTGTAGAATGCATTCAGAATAAGAAGCATCACAGAGTTTGCACTAATGATCCCTAAAGCTGATGCAACTGTTCGGCTCTCTTCATTTACAGATGTGTGACTTACACCTGGAAACACTGGTTTGTGCACCTGGCTGTGTGCACAAACTGTCTAGGTCACAACAACTCTCAAAGGATATCAGTGAGGGAGATAGGAGGGGCATATTCTGATTACATCACATGACATAATAACCAATACATTTTTGTGATACATTGCAGTCTAATAGGCTGGAGGCAGTGTTTGATATTCTCCCCTACTTAGAGCTTTCTGTTGTGATCCCCCTACACTCTGAGCTCTCTGCCTCTGGACGTTAAAGCAACAAGCTCTCTGGGTGTTTTTAAAAGTTAACATAAGAATTACCTTTTTAATATGGCTTTTAATTTGGAGTCATTTATTTTTGGCCCTGGACTGCATTATTACCATTGTTTCTTTCTTATTTTATTTATTATTTTATTTCAACTGTATTTTTCTGGCATTATTTTTTTTCTTCTTATTATTTTATTGTAATGATTTCATTATGTTTTTCTGATTTTATTTTATTTTAATTATTTTATTTTATTTTATTTATTTTGTGTAAATAATTGTATTTTTTTTTTCTAAAATTTATGTGATTTTATTTTATTTATTTTATTTCTATTATTTTATATATATTTTCTGATATTTTTCTGATTTATTTTAATGATTTTATTTTATTTTAAGCATTTTATATTACTTTGCTCTGTCTTGTTTTAGCCTTGAATCATTTTACATGTTGTTGTTTTCCTTCTCTCTGTTCTTTTGTGAAGCACTTTGGGCTGCATGCTTGAATGTATGAAAGGTGCTGTATAAATAAAGAGGAATTAAGTTGAGTACTACTACTGGTTCAGTGGTCCATGGTTACACCCAGACAGGGGTTACTTGATGATTTTCACCCCCAAATCTTATACAAAATAAATAATAAAGAGCATAGATTAAATTTAAGTGAATTGATTGAGTGGAAGAGGTTGTGTTGCAAATTGTGGCACGAAAGTAAAAGTACCACATTCTCACAAAACCAACACTCCTCCACTGTCTCACAGATCCAGTTTAGATGCAGAGAAGACACCACAGAGTATAAACTTTCCTTTTTTACCACAAGATCTTTGTCAGCACAAAGTAACACAGAGTTTAAAAAACCCAGCATCTCTCACACCCTGTGGTTCTCACTACTGCTGAAACATTAACTCAGCATGCCCAGTATACTGAATTAGCCTGCCAGTGCGATTAACTGGTCTTAACACTTGTTCTTCTTTCTGCCTGCTGATCTGTACAGAAATGGAGGCGATTAACTAGAAACACTGTAGTGAAGAGATCTGTAGTGTAACTGGATCTATATCATGATATGACTCATGACTTTCACCAGTTTGGTGTGTTACTCTGGGTCATAATAGGCAGCTTTGTCTGCATTGCATTGGGTGGAGTGATTTCTTAATGATGGATGATGTGGCAGAACAGTGTTTCCATTCCCATCCTGACGCTGAGGGTTTGTATCCATGCATTCAAATTCAGCGTGTTCCCCTAAATCTCCATAAAGCCCTTTAGTCCTCTCTGTATAGTGTGGCTACAATAACTAATGGACACTAAAGCGCAGATATGTGGTGCCCATCAACACTAAATTACAGTGATTGATTGAAGAAATAAAACGCTGATCATTTCTTTTACACTTTTTCCTCCCGGAGAAAAATAGTCATTGCCAGATCATTTCCTGGCCCTGGCTCACTGCTAAACAACGTGAAATGGAGCGTGGAGAAAGGCCTGGGCAGCGCTAATGACTGATTTACTCTCTTTCCAACAGCAGACCCATTTCAACTGTGTTCAACAACAAACAACCCATTAGAGAGCCTCAAAAATTTAGGAATTGGTCAAATAAATCAGTGATGGAATTCCCTCAGGGTATTCATCACATTTTTCTGCGAGCATTTGTGTAATGGGAAAACTGACAGAAATGTTCTTAAGGCAATGATAGCTTATGCTGACAGAGAACAAAGTCATTTCTGTCAGAATCATCAGACATCTGCTTAGCATTGGCAGAATAAATGAACATTATATGTTTTATTTTACACCCAGGTTTTGGACTTTTTCCTCACGCCTACAGAGATTAAACAGGAGCGTAAATTACTCCAACACTACGCTGTATTTCAAACACATTCATTTATCTTTGCAGGGAATACAGAGGGGGATTTGTGTTGCTAAATTAAAGCTTGTTCTCTGTGATAGGGGTAAACATTAAGCTAAATGCTAACTAGTGATTATAAGCAGGTAAACTGTTTACTACTCACTGTTCACTAAATAAGTTCAGCCTGTAAGCTACTTGTAAAATTAACAGTGAGCTAAGCTACTGCTACTTTAAATCATATTCAGCTTCCCTGCAATGAAGCAATCCCCCTAGAGAGATGTAGCAACTAGCTGCAGCAACCCAGCAACAGCTACCTACATCAGTTACACTGAACCAATCCAAACTTAAATTTAATGCCATTGTTGTGCTTTTATTTGGACAGCTCTGTATTAAAATACCATCTACATGCATCTCAAGCAGATACCAGGGCCGGCAATGGAAAATAAATTGTCTTAGGATAGTGAAAATACAACTGGCTCAATTATCTCACATAATTGGACTCTGTTAGCTTCAATGATTCAGTGATTGACATGATTTGGACACCAGCAAATCATTGACTACTTCTTGTTGGACCTGGATAATTTAGCTTTTAAACTAGTCCTGTAACTGGCCGGCTCAAATGTTGATTTGGCTGCAAAGATGATCATTCTTTTAAAAGTCGGTGTTCAAGTCCAGTCAGAAAAGCTTGATTCTAGTTGACTTAGTTTGAGTCAAATCCCCATATATAAGGAGGGCCGCTGTTTCAGTCCAAACATTGTATGAATCATTCATTGACATCCAAATCTGACTGATTGTGTTGGCGTTCCTGGAGATTTAAGAACTAGGAAGAAAGAGCACATCTCTCCCGTTTTACACTGTAAAATCTGGAATATAATTTAAAATCCTTCTTCTGACCTACAAAGCTCTTAATGATCAGACACCTTTGTTTCTTAAAGAGCTTATAGTGCCCTCTTACCCCTCTAGAACACTACGCTCCCAACATGCAGGCCTGCTCATAGCACCTAAAGTCTCTAAAAGTAGAATGGGAGGTCGAGCCTTCAGTTTTCATGCACCTCTCCTTTGGAATCATCTACCAGTCAGGCAGACGCCCTCTCGCTCCCTTGTCTCGTAGGTTCCTCTGGATCTCTGCCATAGACAGCCTGCTGCTGTGGATGTGCCAGACTCCAGCTGCTACAACTACTACTGTCCGTCTCACCACTACCATCTCTCTTTCTCTTTATCTCCCTCTATCCCTCTTTCCAATCCCAACTTGGTCTCAGCAGATGTGTGTCTAACATGAGTCTGGTTCTGCTGGAGGTTTCTGCCTGTTAAAGGAAGTTTGTCCTTGCCACTGTAACTTGTTAAATGCTGCAAAGTGCTCTGCTCATTGATGCAGCACTTTAGTTGCTAACATTACCGTTAGCTTTCTAACAGTCAAACAGGCTAACATAAGCAACTCACACGTTTGAGTCCTTCTCTTCATCTACCAAGTCTTAATAAAGTCAATGCTGGAGTCTGAGTTGAAGTCTGAGTCATCAGTGCTTCAATCCAAATCAACTAAAATTAGCTTCCTGAGGTTGGTGCTATGAAAAGGGACAGGGTGCAATTCTCAGTGACTCTAACAAAATCTTTTCTTTGAATTAGAGGGAAAAGGGCATTTATTCTCTGCAATAAATCAGCTCCACAGCACCCTACTATTAATCTATATTAAACTGTATCAGGCAGTCAAACAGGGTCCAGTTATACGAGACATAGTCCAGTAATCTCCATTAGAACTACAATCGCACAAAAGTGAAAAACAACACAACAATCATAAAACAAAGACTAAGATACTTTTAGAGTTTAAGCCTGTATTAGTTGTTTTTTTTGGTCACATGAAACGTAAGCTGTTGCATAAGTCAGCGAGAGAACTCATAATAAACCCCCCAAAGACAGACCTCGTTCAGATTTATATGGTTTAGCTGTAAGCAGAAAAAAAAGAAGATTAGAGGGTCTGTACTGTAAGCACTTCTGCTCTGATCTGAGATGCAGCTGGCTGACAGGCTGGGCTGTGTGAGATACATGAACACTAATCATATGCAAACAGACCAAAAATGTAAACAGCGACAAATGAGTTCAAGAGGAACCACTCTTCAGTAAATATGATGAGAGGAATGATGACTTAGAGCTTTAGAGCTTCACACATAAACCTCAGTGGTGATCCAAGTCATACTGACTCAACCCTTCTGTACCTGAAGCCACTACACAGAAAACCTGCTGATGCAAAACAAATGAACAGATCCACTGATAAAACAAACAGCTGCTGCCTTCACCAGTCACTTTGGTATGAAGTACAACAACACTGCAATCATCACTACAGCTATGTCTGTAGTCAAAGTAAGGGCCTGTGTATGTTCAAAGCCTTTACCTATGAATACACGTGTTAATGGGGTATGGGGGGGGGTATTCAAGGTTGTAAGGATAAAGGCATGAATGCAAAGAAAACAGGCCTGTGAGATGAACAGACATATAAGGGGCACACCACTTGCATTAACAGACATTAATAACAATGAGTTCAACAAAAGCCATGCAGGCAAAAAGTGCACTGTTCTAACACTCTGGAACACTACACTCCCAACATGCAGGCCTACTCGTCGCGTCTGAAGTCTCTAAAAGTAGTATGGGAGGTTGAGCCAGCTCTGCTTCAGCTTTCACGCACCTTTCCTTTGAAATCATCTATCAGTCAGGGACACCCTGGGATCCTGTCTTTCCTTCTCTCTCCTCTCTCTCTACCTGTCTCTAATTTTAACTCTCCCTGTACCATTAAAGCTACTAACCATAGACCTCTCTGAAGTCCCTGAGCTCCCTTGTCTCGTAGGTTCCTCTGGATCTCTGCCGTAGACGGCCTGCTGCTATGGACGTTCCAGACTCCAGCTGCTACAACTACTACTATCCATCTCACCACTATCATCTCTTCATCTCCCTCTATCCCTCTCTCCAAACCAAACTTGGTCCCTGATAATATCTCACCAATGAGCAGGCATTTGGCAACAGCGAAAAGAGAAAACTTCCTTTTAAGTGGCAGAAACCTTGAGCAGAACCAGACTCAGACAGATATCTGACAAGAAAAAGTGGGAAAGAGAGAGAAAGATAGAGTTGCACAAAGATAAACAGAGAAGCAGACAAAGAAGGAGAAGTGTCAGCAGATGTGTATCTAACATGAGTCTGGTCCTGCTGGAGGTTTCTGCCTGTTAAAGGAAGTTTGTCCTTGCCACTGTAACTGGCTAAATGCTGCAAAGTGCTCTGCTCATGGTGGATTAAGATGAGATCAGACTGAGTCCTGTCTCTAAGATGGGACTGGATCTTATCCTGTCTTGATGTTGTGTCTTTGTTAATAACAAAGATCTATCTATCTAATAATAGGACATAGAGTACCTGCTCTGTTTGGAAAGAGTCTTCAGATAACATTTGTTGTGATCTGGCGCTCTATAAATAAAGATTGATTGATTGATTGATTGCATACACACATGCAGACAGTGACAGTAATTACTTATGTGAAAAGTTGCAGATGGCATTATAGCATTATCAAACATGATTTAAACTTCAGATGTTAGTGTGATAAGTTGATTTGGCCGACATCTAAACCCATCAGTGGAATCAAAAACATTCTGTCAAACAACCAGCGAAAGCCAGAGAGCATAATCTGTCTCTATACAATGCACAGCTGGTGCTCAACATTATCCCAGCATGCTTTGGGAAAAAGGGAAGGAAACATTTTGGGCTTGGTAATGTGCTAACACAAGCAGATCATAGCAATGAGAAAATGGTTCCAAGACTTCAGAAAACCAGAGCAGAGAGAAACAGAAAAAGAATATAAAAATTCAACCCAACCGGAAGAACAAAGGCAGTGATTACAACTCACAACACTCTTTCTGTAAGGTAATAACAGCCCTAACCACTCTTCTGTCAGTCTAAAGTCTTTTGGTGAAAGGGAAAGTAAGACAATGGATAAAAAAGCTCATTATATCAGCCTCTGCAACTCGGTTCAGAACCAGCCCACAAAAACAAGCAAATACTTCAATCAAAGTTGGAAAACAACAGTGTCACAAACAAGCAGCCAATATCAACTTTGAATAATGTAAAGAAGCCCGGCCGTGTGGGCAGCTTGATTAAAACGCCACAAGACAGATGAGAAGGTGAATAAGAGGAGGAATGAAATGCTTACACTGTGTTGCATTGTCCTCCACACAGCCCTCTGGGAGCAGCAGAGAAATGAAGAAGAAAGAGATTTAATTGGACATCAGAGTAACAGAGTGAGAGAGAGAGAGAGAGAGAGAGAGAGAGAGAGAGAGAGAGAGAGAGAGAGAGAGAGAGAGAGAGAGAGAGAGAGAGAGAGAGAGAGAGAGAGAGAGAGAGAGAGAGAATAGGGGTAAAAGAATGTCAATTAGTTAGTGAAGCAAAAAGTTAAGTGATAAATGGTGCTGCTGAAATTTTCAATCCACCAGTTTCAAGTAATTCTGACATTGAGCACCCCTAACTTTTTATTTACAGTTTATTCCCTCACTTAGTTTCAAATCTGCTGCCTTCAAGACATATCAGTGTGAAGTTGAAGACCTGCAAACAGCAGTGTTACATGGAAATCAAGTCAAACATGGTGTAAAAGGAGCCTTTTTTCCCTTGGTCCTATCAACTATCTTGGAAAAATAAGCAGTTCGAATTCTGTTAAAGCTGAAGTTCATTGCAGTGATATGCTACCAGCTTCTTAGACTCACACTCGGATCTGCAGCTACAGAGAAAGATGGGTGAGTAAGTCGTCTTACCCTGAGCAACCCAACCCACATGTCCCTGAAGATTTTCTGTTACAAGAAGTTGGCCTGAGAGCTTGGAAACATGAAATATTAATCATAACCTGTGGATTTTCTGTGTTTTGCCTTTCAGTAATGTGTCCCCTTTTCTGGAAAATGTCACGAAACAAAGAGATAACTTTTTTAAAACAAAGCCTGTGTGTAAAGATACGCTGAATTCCATGTATCACATAAACATTGTGCTAATTTAGCAACTTCACTTCTTACAGTTACAGCTAGAAGTTGCAGAGTAGACAACAGCACACGCAGCCTTAATCTGCTTCTGTGCTCCTGCATATTTCCCGTTATAATCCTGTCAAACAACTTACACAGCAGAAGATTATCAACTGTGCCTTTTATTCAGAAGAACAATGACGCATTTAATAAATGGATTTGTCAATTGGACAGAGGATTACATAAGCGTTTGCTAAATGGATTGGTCAAAGGGCAATTTGGTGACATAAAAAACATGATTTAATAATATTCTATCCTCAGCCTTTTCACGCTGTAGCTGCAATTCCACTGTAATGTCTTTAAGTAAAACGCTTAAGTTGTACAATGCAGCACATTTGTTTAAGAGGCTTCTCTACACTGCCCCCCCCCCCATAAAAGCCTCTAAAAGTTGTATGGGAGGTCAAGCCTCCAGTTATCGGGCCCCTCTCCCTTGGAATCATCTACCAGTCAGGGTCCCGGAGGCAGACACCCTCTCTACTTTTAAGAGTAGGGTTCAAACTTTCCTATTTGATAAAGCTTATAGTTAGAGCTGGCTCAGGCTTGCACCAGCTCTTAGTTATGCTGCTATAGGCTTAAACTGCCAGGGGAACTACACACGAGGATCCTGTCTTTCCCTCTCTCTCATCTGTCTGCCTGTCTCTTACTTTAACTCTTCCTGTCCCATTAAAGTTTCTAACCGTAGACCTTTCTGGAGTCCCTCAGTTCCCTTGTCTCGTAGGTTCCTCTGGCTCCCTGCTGTGGACGTGCCAGACTCCAGCTGCTACTACTACTACTATCCGTCTCACCACTATCATCTCTCTCTCTCTTCATCTCCCTCTATCTCTCTCTCCAACCCAACCTGGTCCCTGATATTAATTCACCAATGAGCAGGCAGCAGTGGGAAGAAAAAAGGTTCTTTTAAGGGGCAGAAACCTTGAGCAGAACCAGACTCTGACAGATATTTGACAAGGAAAAAAGGGATAGTGAGAGAAAGACAGAGATGCAGACAGAGAAGGGGAAGTCACAGCATATGTGTGTCTAACATGAGTCTGGTCCTGCTGGAGGTTTCTGCCCGTTAAAGGAAGTTTGTCCTTGCCACTGTAACTTGCTAAATGCTGCAAAGTGCTCTGCTCATGGTGGATTAAGATGAGGTCAGACTAAGTCCTGTCTGTAAGATGAGACTGGATCTTATCCTGTCTTGATGTTGGGTCTTTTTTTAATAATGGAACATAGAGTACGGTCTAGACCTGCTCTGTTTGGAAAGAGTCCTCAGGGATTATTTATTGTGATTTGGCGCGATATAAATAAAGATTGATTGATGTAATTAATTATCTCTGCTTACATCCCCAATGTTTGCTTTAACTGCTGTTTTTAAAGCATGAAAAATAAATACTCCTTTTCAAACTGTAATATTCATTCATCTGTTGTCATCACAAAGAAGCATCAGAGCTTCATACATTTGTGACTAAGGTAGTAAAGATGCACAGTTGCAGCTTCCTTCCAGGGTTCACTGAACAGCGCTGGTTTTTTTTTTGGTGTAATACCTTGTCAGTTTTAGGAGTGCTGTCTTGCTTTATACTGGTGCTTGACACAGACAACCTCCTACATCGTGTTTCAGTGTGCAATGGTGCAATGGATCTTTTTATAGCCTCAATTAATGTCTAAGGATTTTTCATCGTCTTGAAGTTCGGTGGGTGGATGTTGGATGTTGGATCTGTTATACCGTCTTTAAGGTAGATTCTCAGAGCAGCACTTATTCTGGGAGAAGAACATTTTTTTGTGATTAGGTGCATTTAGGAAACTCTTCTGATGGGTTTTGCTCTTCTACAGAAATACACACTCAGAGTAATTTATCCTCAACTATGTAGAGAAGCATCTGCATCCCTGACATCTTTGTGACCTCTAGCATAGAAACTGAAACGTTCTATCTCTCAGAAGAGTTTGGTGTGGGATCAACGTGAACACGGATTTACACAGATTTTTCTCGGAATCTTTGAAGGCTTCTTTTTTTTTCTTGGGCCTTTGGACTTGAGCCCTGGTAAGATGGCCTTAAGCTCAGTATGTCTCCACCGAGTCTGCCTCCAACAGAGATATTTTAAAAATTCCTCTGTGCAGGTCTGAAAATCAGTTGAGCCGAGAAAGGAAGAGTGTTTAGCCTCATTTGCTGGCAGAATATAGATTCCCTCTGTGAAACCTCCATAAATTGGCTGCTTTAGCCTCAATTAGGCTTCCTGGTGAGGGCCAAAAAAAAAATAAGATAGTTATTTTGGGAAAATATTGATATCCCAGACAAATGATTTGACCTGAAATCTCTCTCTCTATAAGAAGCTATCCTCTAATGCCTTTTCATACCAGTCTGTTAACTGGATTAGATTCCAATATTTTATTTTACTGCCTCAAACACAAGTCACTTTAAAATTAGACTCATTTCATACATGTATGTATTTCCCAGTTTTCAAAGATCCTGTCTTCATACATACCAGTCTATCCAGGCTTGTCCCCGCTGCTGTGGTCGGTCTCTCTTCGGGGGTGAAGGGTCTGAATCGAGCACTGAACACGTCTGAGATGCCGCGTGCAGACCTGCCGATTCCCGATGGCTTCGGCTGACCACACCCTTGAAAAACCTGGAATAAACACAGAGAGATACAGTTACCACCGAGAGGGCAGGAAGCACAGGGGAAGTGTGAAACGAGATACGGACATGTCAGCGTCTAATAAGCATTAACAGAATGTAGAGGAAGCCCAGTTTAGCATTATTACTACAGTAGATCCTTTTTGCTGCCAGATGCCTGTTAGTTAAAACCTGCTTTGAGAGCGACATCTTCTCCTAACTGTGCCAGAAAATATTTTTCTCAGATGTATACAACATCCAGTTTGATCCCACAGAAGTTGCAGATTGCTTACACCCTGACATTCCTCCTTTGAAAGCCTGTGTCAGTTTCCTCCCAGTATGATGTCTGTCTCATCTCTGATTTGAGATAGAAAACCATATAGAACATGTCTGGAACCAAAGTTGTCTATCAGTGTCAGAGTGAGTTTTTCAGGAGGTGGCGAAAAAATCTGAAGTAGATAAATAACCGTTGATATGTTGTTGCTCGCCCATGCAGCTGGAAGCTGGGGTTACAAAGTGACAGAGCTGCTGCAGATGAACACTAAATCCTCAAACAGGAAATCAAAGTCAGACATTGGTGTTTAGAAGGCTTTATTGTGAAAAATATAGATATAGAATATATTCTTCAAGTATTAGCCTGAGTATGAAATATGATGTTTGATATTCACGTTTTAATATGAATTGCAGCATTTCAGCTAAAGGCATATTTATATATCAATTAAAAATATTTATTACCTGGCTTTCGGAGTAATCACCCGGCTTATAATAACAACAACAACAACAACAACAATAACAATACTATAAATAATACTATCAATAATAATAAGATACTAATTATACTTCGACTACTACTAATAATAATAATTCAAAAAAACTAAAAAAATTATACTTATGATTATAATAATAAAAATAACAATAATAATAATAATAATAATAATAATAGTATTTAAAAAATGAACTAATTATACTACTAATAATAATAATACTAAATAATAATAATAATGATTTTAGTAATGACAATAATCATAATAATTACTTTATAACTGTTATATTAACTATAATTATTGTTACTATTATAAGTTGTATACTCACAATAATAATAATAGCAACAATAATAATAACAATGATGATAATAATCATTATGTTACTATTATTATTAGTACAACAATAATAGTTTTAATAATAATACCACTTATTAGTATTTTTAACAATAATAATAATAATAATTAAACATGTATTAATAAAAATAATAATAATAATAATAATAATTGCAATAATACTAATGATTATAATTATAATCATTCTATTACATTTATTATCAGTCCAACCATAATGTTGCTTATAATTATGATAAATGTATCAATAACAATAACACTACTAATAATAAAATGTACTATATTATTATTACTATTACTATTATAATTATAATTATAAATAATAAATTATTATTATTATTATTATTATTATTATTATTATTATTATTATTATTATTATTATTATTATTATCACTACCAAAATGTCAAATCTGAGGGATTATTTTTTCAGCTGCTCTGAAGACATATTTTTTAATTAATACTTAATGTCAATATGTTTCTATCTTTAGTTGGTAACTAGATAATAAGCAGGATAATGTAAAGTGAATGTGTGGAAATCCCTTCTAGTCGGGGTTCTGTCAGGATTCCATTTTGCATTATGACCCGCTCACCTTACATTGTCCTTCACTCAGTTTAGACTGTTGAGTTATGCAAATAAATGAACTGTAAATAGGAGATCTCTGTTTTAGAGAAATACTGAATAAAGTTACAAAACTGACCTGAAATACAAGCTAAAGTTTTACTCTTAGTGGAGACCAGAATAAAACTTAAGATCTATAATTAGTTGTTACAATAATCAATGAGTAGCTCACAGAGGTTCATTATGAGAATATATTGTTTTCAGATGGCTCCGTCTCCACAGACTCTGAGGGCCCGAACAGAAACCCTCCATACAGCTCAGCTCATTAGCATTCCTCTCCGTCAGCCTGCCGGCCCCTGGCTCAGCGTGTGATCGAGCACTCTAATGTGCTGCATGGCTGTCAAGACAAGAGGCTGTCTCTTCTCTAATATTTATCAATTCTTCACCATGATTACGATTCCACTATCCTGTATATCACACAAGCCGACTGATTTTCAACAGGTTGGTGCAGCAGATATGAAAGCACGATGCTTTACGGCCCGGTGATGGGAGGAGGACTTATGGTTAAAATGTGAATGTTGGGAAAATTGTAATCTCAGAGCAATCTTTCAGCAAAGCACAACCCTGCAGGGATGGAGTGTCAGGATCACAGACAATGGATAAAGGTGTAAATTGTGGCCCTGATATGAAAGGAAAAAAAGTGTGACATCTCATTTCAACTGACCTTTGTAACTGTGTCATGAAGACAGGTCAGAAAACACAGAAGGATCCGTGTAAGAAGTGACTTTAAAAGCTGCTCTGTGTGATCCTGGATGTGCTGCCTTTAATTTAAAACTACACCACAGAATGATTAGAGAATTTACTCTCTGGAGGCTCAAGAGGAGATTAGTTGCTTCTTGCATGATGAACTGTCTGCTTAAAACACCTTAATAAACAGCTGAATGGTTTCATCTGAGATTGGAAAAAAGTCCTGAAGACGAGCGTTCTACTCCCACATATTAAAGTCGGCTAAAGGGATAGTTCACTTATTTTTGAAGTGGGGTTGTATGAGGTGATCGTCATTAGTACGTGTATCACCCAAAAGCTTCCCCTTTAAAGGAGGTGCAGTGCGCATTAGTGCATGACACACATCACTGTTCCTTTATTAAATCTCCTAAGATGCTGACCGGATCTGACAGAATCTAATGCTAATACACATCCAGAAGGTTCAACACGGTCAGTCCAGATTTACATGATGAATAGTTTGGACAGAGACAAATCCTCGGGCATTTGGGACTTCACTTAACTTGGACTCAGGCTCCTCAGTGATTTGGATACTCCGGTCAGCTTGGGTTCTTTATGGAGAAACTGACTAGAAAGCTACGCTATCAGCCGCTGCAGACGAGGCTAGTTCTGCATTCATCTCATTTTAAGGAAGTCCTACTCAAACATTAATGCAAGCATAAGTGTACACTATATTTAGACATTTTCAGTGCTTCACTTCTCCATCAGAGAGCTTATTGGATTTAGCTGTATTTGAAAATGCAGCACATCAGTGTTCCTGCAGGTGACAAGAACATCGCTTCAAAATAGGTATGTAAACAATTAATCGAGAATCGATCAATTGATTGTTAAGAACTTACTCGAAACACACATTTTAATTTTCAATTTTCCATGACGTGGAACAAATAACATGTGGTCTCATATTTCATTCAGCTATCAGGGAGGTGTTTTAAGTTTAAAGCATGTCTTGATGTGAATCAGCTGGTTAAAGGTGTTGCGCACAAGAAAGACACCCAGCTGGGGGCTGTGGCTGCGCATCAGGTCTCCATATGTGCTTTTTAAAGAGGATCAATACGCAAGTGCTGCCAACAACAACACGGACACGAAGGTTGGCAACTTTAAACAGGACATTTCCCCACCTTTGGATACAAAGCCTAAACGATGTTTGCAGATCAGCAACATCAGAGCCGTCTGGGCTTTTCTGGCGCTGCTGATTATCACCCGGTTGCGTATCTGGCTGACACCTGGCGTGTACACATGTTTATTTTCATCCATAAGACTGATTAGACAGAAAGCTAGACACAGTAAGTCTGAAGTAGTTTTCTGTTCAATTGTCTTGTTGCTGCAAAAACACAATTAGTAGTATGAGCCTTCAATTTATGAGAGTATGTCCGCAGAGATTGTTTTTATGAGTCTGCTCGTTGATATTCAGCGTTAAACATGTACCTGTATTCAATACCGTCAGTTACATGCATTCTGCAATGTTTTTGACTGAAGAAAACTCAATGTTTTTTATTGATTAATCGATAATTGATCTTTAACATCACAAAGATCGATCACAGAAAATACTTAAAATGTATATCCCTAGCTCAAATGTAATATCAATAAAACATCTAGAGGTAATCAGGTTGTAATGTGAGAGGAGCTATTTTCAGAGATCACACCACCCCACACTGAGAGAGAGAACAGTACCTTGGCCGACACTGTCATGCTGTTGTCCTGCATGGTCATGATGGCCTCGGAGATCTTGATGTCCACCGGCTCTATGACGGCTTCGATATTGACGGGCCCCTCCAGTCTGTCTGCCACCAGCAACATGGCATCTGTCAGAGCACACAGGACACATGTCAGCTCACAGATATTACTCACCCACACACACACACACACTCTCACACTGAAGTGTTACCACTTCTGTGAATACATGTCAATATTTTCACATAATCTTTGCTGCCTTCCCAGCGCTGAACTCATCGGGTGCTGGGCTCTGTTATGTGTGCAGAACACAGGTCAAACTAAGACCACAAAGAATCTCTGAATGTTTTCCCTGCCAAGGATAACAAACACGAGGAACCTGTGAGGACCTTCATCCGAACACAAAACACACAGACGGGTAGATGCTCTGATTCAAGATATGTCACACCGATGGGGATTCAGTGTTAGCGTGCGAAGCTTAGAGATAGCTTGGACATACATAATTGATTAGCATACATGCTAATCACTCCAGTTCGGCAGTAAATGACAAGAGGTCTGATTTATTCATCAATCTGCATTAGTATTTATAAAATCTGAAAGTATATCCATAGATTAATGAATTCATGTCTATGCATCAAGCCAGCTTATCACTTTTTTATAACACTTAGTACTTAACTTAATTCCTCCCATCCCACATGGAATCCAGACATGCAAATACTTTAGCACCATGAATTACTTTAAATATCTGGTGGGAAATATTATTATATTATTAATTTATTATATCTTATTTTTATTATAATTATCACAAGTATTATTGCTGTTATTATTTTATTATTCTTACTCCTTTTATATTATAATTATAATTATTATTATTATTATATTGTTATTATTATTGTAATTGCTGTTATTATTGTATTATTCTTAGTCATTTTATTATTCTTATTATTGTATCATTATTCTTATTTCTGTTATTTTATCATTCTTAATTATTATTATTATTATTATTATTATTATTATTATTATTATTATTATTATTATTATTATTATTATTATTATTATTATTATTATTATTATTATACTAACTATAAGTACATTGTTGTATTGCCATGTGTTGTTAGCTGCTGGAACAACATCATTTCTGCCAATGGGGATCAGTTAAGTATATTTTATCTAATCTAATTTATCATCAAGTGGACCCTGTTTCATTTTTGTTGTCTTTCTGTTTTAATGCAGCATCTTTACTTCTAATATTTAATCTTGTCTTTAAAAAGTATATAATTCCTCTGAGTCTGATTTGCAGGGACAAGAACTCTAGTCCCAATAAATTGAGAAAAAGAAACATAGAAACTGTGACCTCACTGACCTGTACCAGTCTTGGCTTGAATCAATAGCATAAACAGATCACCTGTCAAACTGCCACTTTCCATTGCATTAAAACTCTGTGATATTAATGTGTTCATACAGAGCGACATTCCTATTGATCGTGTCACACTGGAAGATGTCAGCTGTGAAAATGATGAATTTAAAATGTTCCTTTGCCTTTTCTTTGTGTCTCAAGAAGTAAGCCTTGAAGGCCCGGTGCAGGTGAAGTGATATGTGCAGAGAACAGTGTTATCAAGATGACTCCTGACATTTGCAGTGATGTGCAACAATCATGAAAAATGTGTATTTACTGGGACCAGCTGGCGGCCAAAGGGCAGCAGGGAATGGAATACAGGTCCTCCTCCTCCTCTACTTCAGCAGAAGCTGAATGGAAGTACAAACTAGTGGATCACAAGTGAACAAAACTACAGTACACAACTCATGCAGAGTGATCATTGGTTTCTAAGGCTGGTATATTAGATCAGGAAGAGACTACACACCAAAGCCTGGAATCAAAGCCCTGTCAAAGGGACTGTATCAAAAACAAAAGAACAACAGGAAAAAGATACTTCGAAATGTCTTCTTCATACATCGGCCATATATACAAGTCCATATGATGCATCATTACAACAACCAGAGAGCAGTGTCAGAGAGAATTAACTGTCTCTTACTGTTGATCAAATGCAAAATACTAACCTGTTTGTAGCTTTCTGTAGCTGTTTGTATTCTTTTCTTCTGTAATTACTCTTTCTTATCTATATCTTATTTTATTCCTTTTTTCTGTCAATATTCTGATATTCTTACTTATTGAGTATAAGAGCAACTGTAATGACCAAATTCCCCCCCGTGGAATAAAGCATTTCTGATTCTGATTCTGAATCCGACAGATTTTTTTATTATTACTCAGTTGTATTAAATACTTCATTCTGATTGGTCAGAACCCCTTGACCACAATTTTCAACTTCACTAACATGAGCAACACCAGAGGCAAACTGATCACACGTCATGTCAAATCAATTCGTGGAAAAGAGTTCAGACACATTTTGCTTCTGCTTGTTGACACCATAGACAAAAAAATCCACCGCAACAGGCAGATAAGAATCCATCGCCATGGAACGCTAACTGATGTGGAATCACTGGGACTTTTTTATAAAAACTGAATACATAAATCAATAAAATAATTTTTTAATCAATGTTTTTTGCCAACATGTTTGTATTTTAACTTTGCGTCAGGGTCTTGTGTCACCCTGCCGGGATTCTATTTCCTATAACCATCCGTTCACTATACATTATCCCTTCATAAATTCACACATATGTGTACAATATCTTTAGGTTGCAAAAAGCCTAAGAATTTAAAACAAATGGGAACCAAACATTGATCAAAACTTAATTTTTCATGAGGATTATTTGTGTAGTTGATGCAAAAACTGAGTATTTCACCTCAAAACAAAGACAGTACCGAGATAAATCATGCTGAAGGGATATATCAGCCAGAGCAACAATACAACACAAAGGGTACACCGACAATAGTCTTCATAAGGATGAATTAATCAGTCGTTTTTTTCTGTTTCCAAAAGAAAAAGAGTAAAACATCTCCATCAAAGTCTTTACCACTGCTGATGTTTCCTTGTTTGACACCGTTCATAATTCCGTTTTAGAAAATCAGCAGATAGCCGAGAGGAAAAAATGGGACTTTCAGAGAGAATTGAGCAATTCAAGAAAACCAGGCCAAGACGTCCTTGTACAAAATGTCACCAGAGAAAACAGGTCAGCTGTTAATTCCTTCGATCACAGCTTGACTCACGAGTGTTTTCTGACCAGCCTCTCTCCGTGACCCAGACTCCTGGTCATGGCTAAAAGATGGCTCCTATGGATAAAAGGAACAAATGGTGGTAGGAGAGAGAACAGAAAATCATTACTAAGGACTAAACGCTGAAGCGACTGGTGTTAGGAAAAAGCTGCAGCATTTTCAACATAGTCGGTTGTAGCCTGGAAACTTTAACTTATTCAATAAGAAAATCTTAGGAGCCTTGTAAAATTGACGAAAGAGATCATTGAGTCAAGTCAGGTAGCGCTCTCACAATTACAGTGTAAGAGGCCAGCTCTGAGGAAAGCCAATACCATTCAGCGGTGTCCTGACTGGCCCTTGCAGAATGAGTTTGAGCTCCTGCCCTCAGGCAGACATTTCAGAGTGGCTGTCATGAGACCCCAGGAACATAAAGTCTCCCTCCTCTCAGCGGCTATTGACAGGGCAGGATATTAAGCTCAGCCGCTCGACTGAGGGGAGTGATTTAGAGGACAGGTGAGCACAGAGGAGAGAGCACTAGCCTGTTTAAAGAGAGGTGAATTAAAAGAGTAAAGATTAATACTCAAAGCTGGGCCAATTAACTCTGAATCAAGCTGTAATAATATCCAGAGGCTGTGTCTCAGCCTGGCAGAGCTGTGCTGCAGTCGTTTACTGCTATTTAAGCCCTGTTTATAGATTCTGTAGCTGAGCAGACAAGCTGTAGGCAGATGACACATTTTTAGAGAAAGATGCATTTTTGTTTCATTATGTAGTCAAAGTAGTATATTGTCCACATGAATTTCATTAGCTCTGGTGTACTAACAGTCTGTGTGGAGAGAAAAAGAAGCAGAACACATCTGCTGTAACCAGGGGCGTCGCCAGGAATTCTTGGCCCCCTGAAAAGATATCTCAGGGGGCCCCATCACCACAGCCAACCCTAAAAAAATTTTATAACCACACCTGCATTACCCAATCACCCATTAAAAGACATAAATAACTATAACATGGTTTTACAGCCGAAAATTCTAAATAAATAATCACAAGAGTAAATGTAATATTTCCTCAGGAAGATCTAATATCTATTTTTACACATTTTAACATTAACATCACATCCCTGCTGTCAGTTTGGAGTAGAAAATTGACAACCACCAGAGGCCTTTATGTTGATCTGAGCTCAAAATACAATAAAAATAAATAAATACATATAAAATGTTACTATTTTTCCACACTAACAACATAAGAAAACTATAAACCATCTAGTAGAGACTGAAACAATGCAAACTCTCACTTCAAACTTAAAGGTGACATATCACGCTTTTTTCATCAATATATATTGGTCTAAGAGGTCCCCAAAACATGTCTTTAAAGTTTATGCTCAAAAAAACACTTTGAAATCAGATTTTGGTCTGCCTGAAAAACCCTCTTCTTCAGTCCTCCTCAGAACACTCTGTTTTCTCTCTGACCACGCCCCCTCAGGAAGTGGATGTGCCTCAGCTCTCCGGCACGTTGATCTAATGTTTACATGTTGGCTGAATATACACGGCTGCTCAGAGACCCGCGTTACTTCAACCCTCTGAATCTGATCCAGAATCTGATCCTGACGGAGAGGCGCCTGCAGCAGGACCTTTCTGAACGATTGGTCACAGATTTAGTGTTTCTTGTTGTTTTATTTATCAGTATGTAGACGTGTGTCTTGGTACACAGCTACAGCTACAGCTATGAACATGTAACTATGTGGCTATGCTAACTAGCGCTAGCACTTATCAATGACAAATAAAAATCATCCACTAGATCTTCAAATCTGCAGACGTGGGGAGTCAAACCGACCTCTGCCAGAAAGGCAGCGGGACCTTTTCTGAAGGATTGGTCACAGATTCTGTGTTTCTTGTTGTTTTATTTGTCAGTATGTTGACGTGTGTCTTGGTACACAGCTACAGCTACAGCTATGAACATGTAACTATGTGGCTATGCTAACTAGCGCTAGAACTTTTCCATGATAAATAAAAATCATCCACTAGATCTTCAAATCTGCAGACGTGGGGAGCAAAACCGACCTGTGTGTTTATTAAGACAGCCTACAACTAGCATGCCTCCCTCCTAAGCTCCTTGTTAGCACACATTTGTGCAGGTAATGAAAAACGGAGGAGGGATTCAGTATTATTTTATACAGTCTATGGGCTGAACAAGCTCCGAGCTCTGACTCCGTGACAGACCGGATATTGTTGTTACGTAACAAAAACACGGAAGTCTGAAACGGCTTGTTTCACACACATTTATAGAAAGGTGAAGAAAACAAAACAGGGGCAGAATGGATTTTTTTCATTCTCGGGGGTTTGTAGACATGCCAGGGAAACATATTTCAGGTAGAGAACCATTAAAAAGTCCATTTAGCATGATATGTCACCTTTAAATGCTCAAGGGCACTGAGGCTGATCCATAGGCTCATGGAGTTCAACAAAACTCTAAAAACCTACAGTTTACTTTCAATCAGATTCAGCCACACTTCATGCTATGACAATATAACAATTCCCTACTTTAGGCATGAGACATGCATCTCACGGAGTCGATTGCTGACACATCAATCCAGTTGACAGGAACGGGATGGACTAAACCAGGGGCCCTCAACCATTATTCCTTCACTCTGTGTTTTGGTCGGGTCACCGTGTGTTTACCGGGACTTGTCTCCATGTCAACGATACGCATACAGCATGTTACTCGGTCACTTAGAGTCCACTGCAGCCAGTGCAATTTTTAACTTACACTTTGGTTTATGGAGCAGTTCGCATATTGGCACTTTTCCAGCTGTAGAACCCTAGAATGCACGAAAACGGTGTGTTCCAAGTTTGCAGCTCAAAGAAAAGTGGACGGTGAAAATCAGCTTTGAAAGAAGAATGGAGTGAAAGCTTTGCATTCACTCACCCTCCAACCACTACAAGACCCATGTGCTTAATATGCCAGGAGGCTATAGCTGTGCTGAAGATTTCCAATTTGAAACGGCATTATAAGACGAAGCATAGGAATTTTGAGGAGACATTTCCTCAAAATTCAGAGGTAAGAACTACAAAATAAATTCACTGAAAACATCATATCAAGCTGCAAGCAGGACTCTTGACACATCTATGACATTTACAGTTGTGCTCATAAGTATACATACCCTGGCAGAATTTAGGATTTCTTGGGTAGTTTCTGTTGTTGTTATGATATAAAAAGAGTAAACACAGTTGTTTGATAATAATTTGCTTCACCCAACCACTAACCATGAGTGAAAAAACATTTTTCTCTTATCTTTCATATTCTCTGAAAAATGGCAAAAAAAAAAATCAAAAATTCTGCCAGGGTAAGTAAACTTATGAGCACAATTGTAGTTCATATTTTTGTTGTTGTTTTGAACAAAAAGGACATTTTGTTTTGAATGTTACAGTATTACTGCATATGGTCTGAACAACCTCATAAAATGGACCTTTGGCTCATTGAAAAAATTATTTGTGGCCCTTGAAGATTTGTATTTGAGTACCCTTGGACTAAACCATTCCTTTCCAGAAAGAAATTCTGAATGTTTGTTTATTTATTCAGACAATTTTAGTTATCTTATTGCATTTATAACAAGACAAAAGAAAGCGTAGTAGAAAACACATTTTATTTCATTTATTTCCTCTCCTCACTTGGGCCCTAGGTCGTCAGTCCCACTTTTCCCCCCACTACGACGCCCCTGGCTGTAACACAAAACAGTCTAGGTTTAGCTTGATTAAGTCAGTAAAAACATATATCTGCCTCCTCGCTATTGGATGTTGTCCCTCATCTTGACCTTGATTCAGTTTGCTGGTCTGACTGTAAACGAAGGAAATACTCGGGTAAGGAAATCTTTGCCATGAGCCTATTATAGCTCACTGCTTGCTACAGAGGAAGCACCCCTGAGGTTTGGGCCTGTATCTACAGGGGTAGCCAGAGGCAGCATAGACCCCTTCTTGAATTCTGATTAGCGACCCCCTACGCTGAATCCTGATTGTCCAGTCTTCTTGTCAGAAGCAGGACTATAAAATCAGCTGCCAGGGCCGGTTGTGACAGGCAGCTGGTAGCTTCTTTAAATTGTGGTCTCAGCAGATGTGTGTCTAACATGAGTCTGGTCCTGCTGGAGGTTTCTGCCTGTTAAAGGAAGTTTGTCCTTGCCAACATGCAAACATGCTCGTCATACCTGAAGTCTCTTAAAGTAGTATGGGAGGTAGAGCCTTCAGTTATCAGACACCTCTCCTTTGGAATAATCTACCATTCAGGGTCCGGGAGGCAGACACCCTTTCTACTTTTAAGAGGAGGCTTCAAACTTTCCTTTATGATAAAGCTTAAAGTTAGAGCTTGCTCAGGCTTGGACCAGGTCTTAGTTATGCTGCTATAGGCTTAGACTGCCAGGGATACTGACACACAGTGATCTTCTCTCTCCTCTGTCTGCCTATCTGTTACTTTAACCCTCCCTGTTCCTTTAAAGTTACTAACCATAGGCCTTTCTGGAGTCCCTGAGCTCTTTTGTCTCGTAGGTTCCTCTGGATCTCTGCCGTAGACAGCCTGCTGCTGTGGACGGGCCACACTCCAGCTGCTACAACTACTACCATCAATCCCACCACTATCATCTCTCTCTCTCTCTTCATCTCCCCCTATCCCTTTCTTCAACACGGTCTCAGCAGATGTGTGTCATTGCTAACATAAGTCTGGTCCTGCTGGAGGTTTCTGCCTGTTAAAGGAAGTTCGTCCTTGCTACTGTAACTTGCTAAATCAAAGTTCTCTGCTCATGGTGGATTAAGATGAGATCAGACAGAGTCCTGTCTGTAAGATCAGACTGGATCTTATCCTGTCTTGATGTTGGGTCTTTGTTAATAAAAGAACATAGAGTACGATCTAGACCTGCTCTGTTTGGAAAGAATCTCCAGATAACGATTGTTGTGATTTGGCGCTTTATAAATAAAGATTGATTGATACACTAAGGCCTGCAAAATGTGAGGTGCATCTAGTTCCCTTTTTGTGCAGAATTAAAAACGAGCGCTGTGATCCTTTAAAACCGGCACAGACACTTTCAAGTCAATACCTCCGACTGTTAAAAATTGAGGGGAAAAGCTGAGGGTTGGACTCGATACAAACTGCTTGATCGTGTGGCAGCTTATAGATTTCATATACATTATGTCCTAAACTTTTCAGTGCACATTCTTTGTGGATGTCTTCTTCTCATTATGAATTTCTACCAGGCAGTGCACTGCAGAGTGTGATGCCTTCCACAGAGAGGAGATGAATGTCGTGCAGCACCTTGTTTCCAGAAATGTCAGTGAAGTCGAGTAAATTACAGACTTTGCTTATCCAGTTGGAAAATGCCACGACAGACACTAACGTCAGGGGGAACTTCAGAGAGGTCTTAAGAGGTGTGAAGGGTGTATATCTTTTTAAATGAACTGTGTGTGTGTTATACAAAGTCTCAAACTAAAAACTGACCCAGGGTGCCATTAGCCTATGGTCTAAATGTGCGCTTCATAAATAGAGGCTTGCAGGTTCAACTCCCGGCCTCTACCACTTGCTGCATGTCTTCCACCTCTCTCTGCTCCCCACATTTCCTGTCCCTCTCCATCTTTCCTATCCAATAAAGGAAAAAAAATGCCCAAAATGACTTAATACAAAATAAAAAAATAATTAAAAACTGACCAAAGTCACCTTTGATCAAAACAATCGAAGCAACATTAATTTGAGTTTAAAAAAAAATCTGCATAAATGTGTGCATCAAACAAGTGTGCAACTTTTATTTATTGAAACGTGTTCTTGCTTATAACACCATTAACAAGCAAACATCATCTTTCTAATTCAATTCAATTTAATTTAATTATTATTATCCTTTTTTTCTAATATTATAGTTTGTTTTATTAATGAATTTTTTTTTTCTTTATTTAAATGTATCTCTATTTGTGCTCTATTATCCTCTTACTACTCTTGCTACTCTGTCTGTGTTCCCGCAACAACCAAATCCACCACCGGGGATCAATAAAGTATTATCTTATCTTATCATTTATTCAGTTTAATGAAACTTCCTCAGAGGTGTAGAAAAATTATTAAATTAATTTGTTATTATTATTTTTGTTATTATTATTTTTTTCTATTCATGCTCTATTATTCTTGTAATCATCTTGCTACCATGTCCCCCCAGGAATGATAGTATCATCTTATTTTATCTTATCATATAATTCAGTGTATAAGAAACTGTGCAATGCATCAAAACACACACGTTCATGAAGACTTGAACGTCAAACAGCATGACTCCAGCTGCATCCAGACTCCCCCTCTGTCTGTTAGTGTCTGTACCTTTGAAGAGCACTCTTGTTTGTTTACTCTGGAGGCTCAAATTGGGCGTGATGCTTGGTTAGATTTCCATCAGGAGCTGGCTGGAGGTCACTGCACGGAGCCGACCTGAGTCCAGTGAAGTCTTGAGCTGCCTATGTTTAGCAGAGGACTCTTCTAATGCTGCTGCAGAGGGAGCCTCAGTGGGATTCAGGGGAAGTAGAGACTAAATTGGCAGCAATTCTGTTACTCATTCCATAACAGACCCAAAGACCTAAATGATATCCTCTGCAGAGTCCTGACAGCCTATTTTTCATATAGTGTAATGAATATTTGATGGATTGTGAGTATGAGTCAGCCACATGAATTGCTATGAGGAGGGGTTACTTCTACATACTTAAATAACTCCTGATATTATGTCATATACTGGAACAATTTTCAAAAAGGATGAGATGATGATGAAGAGCATCCTAAAGATTAATGATTAAGAGGGCAAAGAAAGCACATATTTCCATGCACAGGCAGAGCTATTTCATTTTTACAGAGCGTTTATCTTGTAACTTGTGACATCTTTACGACTTCAGCTGAAATGTTTTCTTCTCCGAGCTTGTTTTGGACCCACTTTTTAGATTATTTTTCAGAGTGCCATCAAGTTGAGTCAATATTCAGTCACAAAAATACATCGTCTGAAAGTTCAAGGCCTCTTATTCTATTTGTGACATAATTTTAAAGCGACTTTGTTACAAGGTCCAGAGATGTTTCTAACCTTTTTGACATAGTACAGCCAAATTCCACCAGATCTGTGACCGATCTCTGATCCGGCAGGTCGGAGCCCTCCAGATCAGATACACAAGCCTTCTATTTTTGCCGGATGCCGGAGCACAACACATCATCTCAACAGAGTAGATGGAGCGGGACAGGAAGTCAGGGACCAAAACAAAATGAAAACATCCAGTTAATTTTCAGAATAAAACACTCTCTGTGCTGTGTTCTGAAAACGCAACCAGTGAGTGTTGATGGACGAGAGAGCACAGAGCTGGACCGGATGTTCAATATGTTTGCACATTCTTAGTTTGGAACAGAACCTGAAGGGAGTTCAAGAGAAGGATGATCCGTCCAAACAACTCCAACCAACATCTCCATCTCTTTCATCAAGCAGCAGATATAATGATCATATCAATCCTTTTTCAGCACACAGGCGTTTACTTCCTGTACATGTTAGAATATATTTGAAGATCTTTTTGATTGCTTTTAAGGCACAAAAGGATCTGGCTCCTGGTTTTGTTTCTGACCTTAAAGCGTCATATGATCTGCCTCGCAGCTAAAGACCCTCTGGCTGTATGCCCTTTAGTTGGTCCACAGCAAACTAAAGACAAAAGGTGACTCTGTCTTCTTTATTCGAGCAATCAGCAAGACGTTATAAAGCTAAATCTCTTCTAAATCATCATTTATTTGTATCTTTTATGCTGGTAGAATATTTAATACAATACCTCTTCTTATCCCTGACTGTTGATGGGACTTTAGTCATAACTGTCTGTCTCCTTCTGTTTGTTTTTCATTTTTTCATTGCTGTTTAAAAAAATACAACCTTAATTATTAATTATCATAAATGATAGCGTCATGATGTCACGTTTGATCACAAGAGTTTTTTTGTGAGATCTCACGTCTGTGGAGTTGCAGCTTTGAAATCGTTACCTCAAACTTTAAGTGTGTGGTGTAGCGGCTTCATGGAATCATCTAGTGTAAGTGTTTTCTGAGGATTTTGATGCTAAAAGTCAGTCGGATACCAAAGGTTTGAAAATGGGTTGTGATCTAAAAGTCGTCTCTTAAAGATCTCTAGATTCGCTCATCCTTTTGAAGACAGTTGATATTTTGAATCACTCTCAAGCATTCAGATTGTGATTTTGACTTTTCGGTCAGAAGAGTTGGTTTCCAGAAGAGACCAGGGTCAGAAGAGAACATCTAATCATGTAATGTTGAGTCATAATCAGACAATGCCCCCCCGGCCTCTTGAAGGCTTGTTATTCCATCCAGTAAGCACTGTGACTTTTATTTTATTCACTTTGAATCAGGAGAAAGTTACAAAATACTTTGAAAAGAAAAATAAGCCACTTACATGACATTGTGCTTGGTTTTTGTAGCAGTGTTCACTGGGAGTCTTTAAATTCCTCTGAGTGAGAGGTTATTGATGTCAAACCAGATGTTTGATGATGTTGATGCAGCATAACTTCTAACAAGTAGCTGTTTCTTTTTTTTTTTAGCACACTCCATATAAAATGATGTTCTGCATCCTCTTTTATGCGATATTGGTATATATTGGGAAACAAACAATCGTTTTGAACAAACCGTTCATCCATCACTCTGTTGACCAGCACAGCGTGTTGTTATTGACTGCTTGGTAACTGCTGGCTGCATGGTGCCTCCTCTCTTTATTTGCTCCAGGCTGCATGCTCGGTTATTTTCTGATGGGAAATGCTCCGGTTTTTCGTACCCAGAGGGGTTTGGAGAGACTCCAACAAAATACCTGCAGAGTCCCTGGAGGTGCAGAGAGGTTGCTCATGTGACAATCAGCTCTAATGTGAACACAATGGGGAAACAAACAAAACCTTTTCAGGATTTTATAGTTTTATTTTATATTTTTATATTTATATTACAGATTATTTAGTTTTAATCTTTAATCTTTTTTTGTTTTTATTCTTACAACATTGTTTTATTTCCTTTTATTTGTCTTCCTCAAATTTATTTTTCATTGTCTCTTGCTTTTTTTCTTCTCATTCATAAAGCACTTTGAACCCTGTTTGGAAAAGTTCTATATAAATAAAGATTCACTATTATTATTATTATTATTATTATTATTATTATTATAAATTATTATTATTATTATTATTATTATTATTATTATTATTATTATTGTTATTATTGTTATTATGTTTATTTATTCTTATTATTTTTATCATATTATATTACCATTTTATTACTGCTATTTTTATTATTGTTATCATTTTATGTATTTATATTATTATTATTATTATTATTATTATTATTATTATTATTATTATATAAACAAATCGTCATTACTATTGTTGTTATATAAATGCATAATTACTTTTTTATGGTTATCATTATTACCATTTTATTATTATTATTATTTTATGTATTTATATTCATTATCATTATTATGTTATACAATTTTATTATTATTTCTATACCTATTGTTATTATAAACAATTTATTCTTCTTCCTCTTCCTCTTTCTCTTCTTCCTCTTTCTCTTCTTCCTCTTCTTCTTCTTCTTCTTCTTCTTCTTCTTCTTCTTCTTCTTCTTCTTCTTCTTCTTCTTCTTCTTCTTCTTCTTCTTCTTCTTCTTCTTCTTCTTCTTCTTCTTCTTCTTATTATTAGATTATTTCTCAGGGCATTTATGACCCCTTACATTTTTTATTTTAAGACGTTTTTATGTTATAAATTCTGTGTTTTTGGTCCCTGCTGTTGCTCAAACTGAATGATGTTACTGTTCACTCACTGCAAATTCAATATAATTTTAGATGTGGAGTGTCGAGCTGAAGTGTTGACAAATAATGCTACTATAACATCAGTTTCTGTCACACAGCACTAAATCTATCCTGGCAGGCGGCTATAAAATAAGTAAAACTATAAGCTACCCTTTGTTCTCTCTGTGTCTGCTCTGAGACAACATTGTTTGAATCACTGAAAGGAATAACGGACAAAAAGAGAGCCTTTCTCTACTTTGTTATTACTCTATTGAAATGAACATCCTTCAGAAATTTCTCAGAAACTTTCTTTCTGCTGGAGTGGTATAAATCCATACTGAGATTAACAAAGGTCAACCCAATGCCAAAAAATCTTTACAAGTGAGATTAAAAATGATTGCTCTTCTTGGGAATTGGCCATCTCCAGGATCACTTGAAGACTTTGGTGCTGGATTCTTTGATTCGATCACACCACTTACACCAGACGGGCCAGTGCAAAATGAAAAACAGAGGGGTTTTATTCAGTCTTTGATGGGGCTCTACGTCAAGTGTTCCCAAACTTTTCAGCCTGCGACCCCCAAAATATTGGCACCAAAGTCTTACGACCCCCACTGTCCCTTAAAGTGATTTAAAGTGGCTTCATTTAGCTGGTCTGCAGAAAGTTAGCCTACCCAGTGACGTGCTGTGAGGTTCAAGGCTGGTGAAGCACTGACATTGGAGTCATATTTACAAATTTATGAGCCAAACAGCTCGGTTTGAAAGGAGTGGGTTATTTTCTGACTTGATGTTTGAAGCAGATCTTTAAGCTCAGCTAAAAATCGAGGTTAAACAAGCCCCCTTAAAACCCAGTCTGAAAACGTGTTAAAAAACGTAATTGAACATATTTGAAAAATGGATCGAAAGTTGAGTTCTAATATTTTTACATAGTTTTTAGTATTTATATATGGTCTGAAATATCATAGGTAGAACGTTTTTGTAAATTTGGGTTACCAGAGGCTTTAAGTCCTGGCTGCAGAGAAGATGTAAAACTTTCATTCATGTGTTGAATTGCTTTAAATTTACACTGAGTCACCCTCAAAACCCCTCAAACTTCAACTGTCTTGTGTCCTTGCAGCAGTCAGTGCATTAATACATGGAAGATTCAGTTGTATTGGGAGAGAAGAGCATAATGAATACAGCCACCCACAAAGAGCCCACCATATAACAAGTCTGCGTGATGATTCAGAGCAACAATGAGAGAAATATAAAGAATAACTTTCACCATCTGCTGATGCAAATTGGAGAAAACGTCTGCATACAAACATCCCATAATAGATTCTCACGACAACCTGCTGATAATTCACCACATATCTGATTCCTCCAAAGTTTTTCCACATGCTGGAAAAAAATGCCACAACAAAAGGTCAATATAAATAAACGTAAATCTCATCAGTCTGTCTTAAACATTGGTCTGTGTGACATAATGATCATGTAATTAAGCTACGCTGCAACCACATCTCACACCAGGGAAGTACCTCTGTGTCTCAGATGCCTCACTGAGCATGCTCAGAGACACGGCTCCTTGTTTATGCTCCTTATTTTTTGACAAGATGAGGGTAAAACTACGCTGGCTTTGTTCAGCGAGGGGAATGTGTCACCTTAATAAAACAGATCTTTGATGTGTTGTCTGTTGCTGCTGTGTGTCTCTCAGCTTTTGGTCTATCCTGCAGATAATTGCTAGACTCTGCATCTGCAAAGAAGAGCAACGAAAACTAAAAAGCAGTACAGATGATGATGATGAAAATAAAAAAACAGGGATACAAAAAAACAGGTGCACTGAAACAACCTGCACAGAAAATAACCTTTCAATATTTTTCTTACTATTTGAGTTTAGCTCCAATGTAAGCATCTGGCATGCTTTAAATGTCTTAATGGTCAGACACCTTCGTATCTTAAAGAGTTAATAGTGTCCTATTACCCCTCTAGAACACTACGCTCCCAACATGCAGGCCTGCTCATCGTACCTAAAGTCTCTAAAAGTAGTATGGGAGGTCAAGCCTTCAGTTATCAGGCACCTCTACTTTGGAATCATCTACCAGTCAAGTTTCAGGAGGCAGACACCCTCTCTACTTTTAAGAGTCGGCTTCAAACTTTCCTTTTTTATAAAGCTTAAAGTTAGAGCTGGATCAGGCTTGGACCAGGTCTTAGTTGTGCTGCTATAGGCTTTGGGAACTGACAAACTGGAATCCTGTCTTTCCCTTTCTCTCCTATGTCTGCCTGTCTCTTACTTTAACTCTTCCTGTCCCATTAAAGTTACTAACCATATACCTTTCTGGAGTCCCTGAGCTCCCTTGTTTCAGTTGTAGTAGTAGTTGTAGCAGACCCCAGCTGCTACAACTACTACTACTATCCTTCTCAGCACTATCATCTCTCTCTCTTCATCTCCCTCTATCCCTCCCTTCAACACCATCTCAGCAGATGTGTGTCTAACATGAGTCTGGTCCTGCTGGAGGTTTCTGCCTGTTAAAGGAAGTTTGTCCTTGCCACTGTAACTTTCTAAATGCTGCAAAGTGCTCTGCTCATGATGGATTAAGATGAGATCAGACTCAGTCCTGTCTGTAAGATGGGACTGGATCTTGTCCTGTCCTTGATGTTGGGTCTCTGTTAATAATAGAACATAAAGTATGGTCTGGACATGATTTGGGGCTGTATTAATAAAGATTGATTGATCGATTGATGTTTTCTAATTTGGGTTCAAGTTCTGCCAAGAACTTGTTATAAAAAGCTATCTTACTTCAGGAAGCAGAAAATCACCTTAAACAAAAAAATAAAACAACTAAAAGTCGTTGCATTTTAAAACAACTACAGGATTAAAAGTACCTTGATTTTAAATGTTTTTATTCAACTGAACTGATCTGTTGAACTTATATGAAGCTTGTAATTAGAGAAAGCAACAAAAACTTCATGAGCAAGGACAGGTCTACCATCAGTCTTTAGAAATGCCATGCCAATGCATGCCAACAGCATATTTTTGTTTCCTTTGGCTTTCTAATTATTTTCAGAACCCACAAAGGTCACGGACGAAACTCAATGCAAACCAAAATGTAGGAGTGAAGAGCAGCTTGGCTTTCTGTGGTAAAAGAGAAAAGTAGTTTCTGTGGTGACGTTAAAATGGCTTCAATTCACAATCAACACAGAGGAATTTAAAGGGATTTAAAGGCATGTGTGGAAGAATAAACTCATCACTAAAGAACAAAGACAACAAACATAAAGGCAGTGTGTCAATTACAAGTAAGGATCAAAGCTTTGCGTTCTCAATGACGTTATCTTAAACAGGACTATTTTAAGCCAACATGTGAGTACAGTTTGCTTTTATCAAGCCTGCAGATTATTTTGAAGCAGCCAGTGTCCTAAAACGTCCCCAAACAGACCAAACAGGGGTAAAGCTGAGGATTAATTTTTGTCCCTGCAGACCCCTGAGCTCTGTGACCTTTCTTTGTGGGGCTCAGTCTCAGTGGATGAAAACACAGACATGCAAGAAGAGATTACAAACACACATAATGTCTCTGCCAATGGGTTTCACAGTACAGAGATGCATTTGGGTTTTAAGTACAGCTGTGCAGAAACAGCTTGCCCATGTTTCACATTTTTAGCAGTTGAGCAGACAGAAATAAAACTTGCATTTGTCACCCTCGTTCCACTTTGTTTTTAACACATCCAAAGTAAAGCTCATGTGGGAGAAGCTGATCGTCTGTGTAATAAGACAAACCTCACCCTCACTCTCCTTTCAGGGTCTTTTTGTTGAAGCACATACTCACACAAGTTTTGCAAAACTGCAGCGGAGTCTTATTTCAGCTCACAGCTGCACGATGTGAAGCAGTCGTAAGAGACTCCATTAACTTGCCGACAAATCTGTTTGTCTTCGGATATTCCCCACCGGCACGCTTTCATCCACTTGCAGCAACAACAAACATTTCTTGATTGGCCTCTTTTTGTTATTTTAGCTTTTAGCTGTCTGGATTACTTTAGCTCATCTGGAGTCTAAGTACTGTGTCTGATGATCCGTACATCTGATCTAGCTTGTTTTATTACTTGAACACTTTTCTCTACTGTTACAGATACGAGACACCGACATCTCAGAATAACCCTTTCATATTTTAGTGCTGCCTTCCAGATGCTTATTTTCTGCCATTGCAAATTGTCCCTTCATTTTCAGCTCACAAGACAATACTATAAACAAGAATTTAATAATAACAAGGTAGGGAACCAATTTAATCTAACCAACGTAAGACTTGTATGTCCACTGTTATAAATTACAGATTCAAGCAAGCTTACTTTAACTCTCCCTGTTACATTAAAGTTACTAACCATAGACCTTTCTTGAGTCCCTGAGCTCCCTTGTCTCGTAGGTTCCCCTGGATTTCTGCCGTAGACGGCCTGCTACTGTGGACATGCCAGACTCCAGCTGCTACAACTACTACTATCGTCTCACCACTATCATCTCTCTCTCTCTCTCTCTCTCTCTCTCTCTTCATCTCCCTCTATCCCTCTTTCCAACCCCACTACAGTCCCTGATATTAACTCACCAATAAGAAGGCACTTGGCAACAGTTGAAAGACAAAACTTTCTTTTAACAGGCAGAAACCTCGAGCAGAACCAGACCAGGCTCAGACAGATATCTAACATGAAAAGGGGGACAGAGAGAGGAAAATGGACATGTACAAAGATAAAAAGAGAAGCAGACAGGAAGCTGGTAGCTTCTTTAAATCAAGGTCTCAGCAGAAATCTGTCAAACATGAGTCTGGTCCTGCTCGAGGTTTCTGCCTGTTAATGGAAGTTTGTCCTTGCCGCTGTAACTTGCTAAATGCTGCAAAGTTCTCTGATCATGGTGGATTAATATGAGGTCAGACTGAGTCCTGTCTGTAAGATGGGACTGGATCTTATCCTGTCTTGATGTTGGGTCTTTGTTAATAATATAACATAGAGTACGGTCTAGATCTGCTCTGTTTTGGAAGAGTCTTCTGATAACATTTGTTGGGATTTGGCGCTATATAAATAAAGATTGATTGACTGATTGATCTCTAATCTAATAATCTGTGTTGAAATAGACAGGATAAAAGCTAGTTGGCTAATCAAACAAGGTTACATTACAATGTGTTAAACGTTGGGCAAAGGTATCCAGCAATATGAAATAGATATTATAATTGTCTTTTTAACAAATAAAAGAAACGTATCATTGGTGAAATAAATAAACACGATCATGAGTCTTGATGAAGGTATCATTATCAATATAAATTAACAATCTCTATCCCATGTCCTCTGGTGATTAGCTTAGCATGAATTCTATAATAAGGCAGTCGTCTTCAGGCTCACCCATCTGACTGTCTCCCCTTGCTTCCAGCCTTTACGGTCAGCTTAAATGTCAGACTATTCCTTTAGGAGCTTTATATGCAGCTTAGATAGGTTAAAACATGCAATACATTAAAATGTAAAAATATGTTAAACAATACACTTCACAGCCCTTATCAATATGCTTTCCAGTGGTGTAGAAATGTGGATGAAGCATAGCAAGAATACAATGTAGGATGAGTATGTCTGCAGTAAAATTATTAAATGAAACCAAGCGGACAATCAGCTGAGGATCCCTGGTATTTTGAAAATGATATGTTGCTGTACAGAAAGTGCAGCTGTGTAAGCATTCCTGCCAGTTTTACAGAAAAGCAGCATCTTGCAGATTCTGCACAGCCAGCTGCAATTAGAAATAAAAGATCCCGGTTGTTGATTATGCTGAGGATATGGAGATCACTCCCAGTCGACTCAGTGAGTCATCCAGCCTTCAGCTCTGTGACGGGCAGAAAACCACCAGCTCCTGTGTTTGTTCCTGTCATGTCTGTGTCTGAGACCCTCAGTCACTTTGAGTGAACGTGTGTACATACCTGCTAAATTATCAGACTCAACTTAAAAATGCTTTTCCCTTTTATGTCAGACTCATACGAGAGGAAACTCAAAGACCACGAACAACTCTGCAGTTTAAATGTTTTGATGTTGAGTGACACTGTGGAGTTTTTACAGCGAGATGAAAGGCAGGAAGGGTTTTTAGACGTCTCAGAGGCTTCAATGCAGCAAGGAAGAACACGAGCTGTGTGTCTGCCAAGCTATCGATATCATTTAAAGAACAGCACTGGCAGGTTGTTCATCTTCATAATCTCACAGACTTCACATAAAGTCCTTCGTGGAGGGCAGCAGAAACATTGGCTTGGATTCTAGTGAACTGGGGGTTGTAAGGGGGGGCTCCAGTTACACTGGGACACAATCCATGCAATTAAAAAGAGATGAGCAAATAAAATCAATGAGGATCGCTTACACAGTGGTGTCAAAGGACTCAACAGAGGACAACACGGACTATATCTTAATTTGGAAAAATAATGTGTTCATGGGGTTTTCCAAGTGTTTACAATGAGGGAAAATAGTGTTCTCACTTGAGGCTAGGAGGACTTTATTTTCTCTCTGTAAAACTGTTTAAATAGAAGTGATGAAGCCTCTCCCTTACAGATTCTCAACACAAGGATAACAATGGTGGATTTACTAGCCACAATTCCTCTTTAATCATCACAGGAAGTGTCACAGATTTAAGACAAAGGTGCAAAGAATCTGGCTTCTTATCCTGTGATTGTCTTTGTTTGCTAGAGTTATACCACTAATCAGGGATAGCACTAGCAATCAGATGATGCTTGAAAATACTGTGATGCTGACTGTTTACTGAAGTGTATTTGTTTTAATCTTGTTATCTACCAACAGCATCTGCTTTAAAGCTCCTGTGTGTCATTTTTGGTGCCCCCTCTGGTCACGGGTACCTTTTTCACCCTTAATGATTTTTATGTGCAAATATATAAGTTTTGTTTTCTGATGAGAAAAGAGATGAATATTGTCTTGCTTTATTCAAACACTGAATGTGTTACTCACTGTGAATATCTGCAGTGAAACCATAGACTGTATAAAATATGGACGTAGTATCCGTGACGTCACCCATCTGTTCCTAAGAGCTGTTTTGAAGCAAATCAACGGCAGCAGCCATATTGGTAATGCGGAACTCAACTAGGCAGAGTGTGAAGTAGTGTGAGTCTCTAAGCCAATGGCTGTGTGTTCCCGACCGGGAGTCACGTCAGTCATGTCCTTATTTGGGCAAAACTCATAATCTTAATATCTTCTTAACCGTCACGTTAGAAAAAAATTCACCCCCCGTACAGTGTGTGCCATTTGAGAGGTTAGCGTTGTAGGGCCAAGACGTTTTTTGAACCAGGCTGTAAACATGTTTATTAATGCTGCAAAGATCGTCTTTTTCCCATTCATATCTATGTGGTTTCCGGTGTTTCTGCAGCCAGCCTCAAGCAGATTTTCGATGTATTGCAGTTTATATCACTTCCACATTGGCTTCATCGTTTGAGACCGGAGTTTGCCGCTTGAGTGAAACATGTAACACAGGATGTGACATCATCCCGTTTGACACCTACCCCCTCACGGTTCTCACAAGCATGAAAAATCTCAGTACAGGGATAATAAATCATGCTGTTAATATTCTTGTCTGCTTTTGAAGGTCATACAGAAACATTGGTGTTCATTTCAGTCCGTTTCACTACCGGTTGATAACTCCTCACAGGAGCTTTAAATTAGGACATAAGGAGCTAAGTCTTTGTGTTGTGACGAGACGAGAGCTAGTTTAGCGTAGCGTTCTAAGCTTGATTAAAGAACTAGACTCATAGGATTGGTTTCTTTCTTATCTTTGTTTGGATTCTTGGTGTATACTACTACTTTACTATGTCAAACTATACTGCTATACTATACTAGAGGAAAACAAATTAAATAAAGTATTAACAATAATAATAAACATAAATAAATAAATAATGATAATAGTATAAATAATAAATTCATAAAGCACAAATAGAGAAAAATAGATCAAATAAAAATAAAATAGATAAATAAATAATATATTACTTATTTAAATACATAAATAAATCCTGTTAAATAAGAATATTATTTAAAGGTACAAAGATGTAATTAAGTCAGAACTACCTGAGGAATTTTTTTCCAAATCCAAAAACAAGTAGGAACAACTTCTCCTGTTAGCTAAACTTTTGTAGCATCAAGTTTTATACACATTGGGGAAATGCAACACATTGTTTTTTTATGTATGTGTGCTTTAAAACGGTCACCTTTAATCTAAGTGAGTTAAGTAGTAAGGTAGTAAGACATGCTAACAACCGTAGCATTTCTTAGAGCAGATAAATCTTTCCTTCCTTCAAATCTTGTGCTTTTGGATTGTGAAGACTTGAAAAGAAACCAAGCCATCAACAGAATGCGAGTGGAATTATCATGTGAACTCGCTGTCTGTGAAATAGCCTTGAGTTTGTATCTTTGCATGAAGCTCTGAAGTCTTGTGTAAATAACAGCGTGAGTCCTCCCTCTCTGCCACTCTCTTCGTCTCTCGTCATCTTCCATTCTTTCTGTCTTTCTCTCTCAGTCTGCCTCTCCCTTTGTGTGTGTCTCTCGCTCCCTCTCTCTTTGTCTCTCCCTCACTGTCTATTTTTCTCTCTCTGTAAGGGTATTTTAACAAGGTGCTGACAAGAAAAATGATAATGATGTGTCTGTCATGATGCAGGGCTGGGTAAATTTGTCATCGTGGCAGGTGACGGATGGTCTGGTATCCTTCATTGGCTAAGCCATGAATTCTTTCCCTGAACATTCAAAAACACATCCTCATGCACACACACCTCACATGCTAACACACACACACGCACACACACACACACACACACACACACACACACACACACACACACACACACACACACGCTCTCAGTCAGTTAAAAATCAGGAAACACAAGCATAAGGAAGTAAAAGGCATCCTTCCTCAGACGTGTGCTCATTGTTCACTGACAGTCTGTCTCTCTCTGCAGCATGGAAGCGATGAAGATGTTTCAGTAACCTTTACAGAGTGTCATCCACTGTACTGAGATTGTAATGTAGGAGTGTGTGACATGGTGCTGTAATCATTCCTCCTCTACTGCAAAGTGATACCAAGACTATTCAAGCTCACAAAGGCACTATTATTACACTCATGCCAGGAATAAACGCAGCAGTGACGCATCCAGTCTTCCTTATGTTCGCAGATGTTTAATAAAATCATAGATGGCGATCAGACTATTAGATTCTTTGAATTCTCTTTCTATCTTTTATTTTTCTTCCTGATTCTTTTGGTGTTCGTGTGTCTCAGAATTCCCCCCTGATTTGCCTTCTTACCTTACTTGCTTGGCTATTTTACTTTAAATTGTATGTACAAGCATTTTGAAAGAATGAAATCTATAGGCTCTGGCTTGGCCTCATGGTTGAGTTTTGCGCCCACAAAGCATGCAGGATGGGTTCGATTCCAGCCTGCCTTCACTTTCCTAGTTATCATTCTCCTGCACTCTCTCAGTTTCCTGTCCTCTGCATAATAAAGACATAAAACAAGCGGCAACCTCCTGTCTTAAAATATGAAGCCAATGCAGAAGTGCTAAAAACTGCAGTTCCTTAAGCGTCCACTAGAGGCTGGCTGCAGAAACACTGGAAACCACATACACACCCATTCAAAGGAGACGATCTTTACAGCAGAAATAAACATGTTTACAGCCTGGCTCAAATAAAAGTTTAGAGAATGGCTCATTTTTTTAGTTTTGAAGATATTAAACTTACAAGTTTTGCCCAAATAAGGACATGGCTAACTTGATTGACAACCTGTAGCTGTTAGCGAGGAAGCTAAAGGCCTGCCTCTTTACCTCACACTAGCTCAACAGAAGTTAGGTTGAGTTTTGCATTTCCAATATGGCTCCCACTAATGATCGGCTTCAGAAACAGGGCTTCAAGAACAGATGGGTGACGTCTTGGATACTACATCCATTTTTTTTACAGTCTATAGTGAAAAAGCCCAAAAGTATAACTTACAAAATGAATGATCAAAATCATTTAAATGTGGCGTTAAAGAACCCATATGTAATTTTCAATGAATGTGTGCAGTATGATATTGATTCAGGGTTCAATTTTAGGGCGGAAAGAGAAGTAATCCAAACATTCTGTGCAGGCAGAACCAACTGGAGAAAAAAAAATCTGCTCTGCTTTTCTAAAAAAAATGAGATACCCGACACCTCAGTGGCACACTGTGGGGATCCAGTATTTTCAGCAATTGTCTGATTGTCTCTTGAGTCACCTGTAGGCAGCTTGAATGTATTTCAGATGCATCGTCTTATATCCATAGAGCCATATCTGCACAGCTGATCCTGGAGGTAGCATCACCGCTGACCCCTCACACCCTGGACACAAATTCTTCAAACTCCTCCCCTCCGGCAGGCGCTACAGATCACTGTGCGCCAAAACAACCCGCCATAAGAACAGTTTCTTCCCCCAGGCTGTCACTGATGAACACTAAACCATAACAGTGTCATACCTGTTAGATAAATACTCTCTGTAAATATACATGTAGATATACAATGCAACAATTCTCCAAGCAGAATTCCATATTTCAATTTTTTGTACTATTTAACTTCTATTTTTATAATGTAAAAACTACCTCTGCAACTCACCACTGCACTTTATCATATTATTTTAGCCTGTACATATTAGTCAAGCCTATTTGTTGTTTCTTTGTATTTATAGCTAAGGTTATTGTTATTATATTTTTATTTTATTTTTTATTGTAGTTCTTATTCTTATTCTTATTCTTAAGCCTTGTACAAAGAGAGCACAGTTTACTAAAGTCAAATTCCTTGTGTGTTCAAGCATACTTGGCGAATAAAGCTGATTCTGATTCTGATTCTGATTCTGAGAAGTGCTGCAACGTGCAGCAGGTCAGAACGGGCCTTACGTCTAAACAAGTGCAAGGTACTTAAGGTGACAAACTAATAACAGTATCATCTCTGTTACTTAAAGACAAGAGTATGTCCCAAAGTCTTCAACCCAAAGTAAATATAACTGGATTAAACTGAACAACCGGAGCATGTTACCTCCTTGTGCTGCCTTCAGGTGCTGTTGGGATTTTATGGTAGCGGTATCTCGTTAATTCAGAAAAAAAATTCTCATAATTCCAAGATGATCATACGGAATAGGATTAGGGCCACTGGAAATAACAAAATCAAGGTGCATTATTTATTTATTTTAATTCTAAGAAAAAGGTCAGAATTCTGACTTTAATTTCTACGGGAGCCCTAAAAGGACATGATTAAATAGATTTTTTTTTCTCAGTTTTCTCGAGATAACAAGTTCATTTTCACGTTATCTCGAGAAAATAAGGCTTGTTATCTTGAGATAACTAGAAAAAAAAAGTCGAGATCTGGAGAAAACAAGTGAAACTAACTTGTTATCTTGAGAAAACAGAGAAAATACATGTATTTAATGATGTTCTTTTATGGCTTTCATAAATTTCAGAAACAAAATATTACACTTCAATTTTTTTTCCCCAGTGGTCCTAATCCTCTTCTGTATGAGCAACACATTAATTCAGCATATAATCTAAAATAACTTTTCTTATAATTCTGGTATAATTAACACATTAATTCAGAAAAACAGAACGTTTTTACCCTCATTTGAATGCAACAAACTACCGTAGGGAACAGCTCAACTGACTCCATAATGTTTTTCAGCAAAGGCAAAAAAAAAACCCTCAACATTTCTCCACCTGATGAAATATAATTTTCAAAATGTTTCACGTAATGCGGCTCTCCTGTTACTCTGTGTTCCTGTTTTTTTGAGCGAGACAGAACAAGGTGAGTTCCATTTACGGTTCATCGTTGCTAAAAATGGTTGTCTGCAGTTTTGTCAGGCGCGGAAATCGATGTCACCTTGTGTTTTGTGTTTTTGGGAATGAAGGAAGAAGAAAACAGCATCCCATAAATGTTTAAGAGGAAGCAGGAAAACAACTGAGTTCACACTGAGCTGTTGTTGTGCTCCATGTTTTTAATATTGAAATCAGGTTTTAAATGTTTCACTTTTTTATTCTAACTGTTATTTGTGGTACGAGTCAGAGCTGCAGACAGAACCTTAGTGTTGTTAGCGAGACTTTAAAGGATTAATAATGTTGAAAAAAAGAGAGTTTCTACATCTGTGACTGACACTGTGTAGATTATATTTCTGAACATGTGAGTGAAAACTGACCACCTGAAGGGAGCGAGCATAGACATAATTACCCTGAAAGCACCGGCCTATTATTTCCATGACATTTCACAAAGTCCCCCATTAAAATACTGCAGGCACATCTATAAGTAAGAATATACTGTACCTTTGAAATTGGCGTCTTTTATATCAGTGCGGTATTATGGGTTGTTAGAAGTGTTAGTGCCTCTATACAAGAAAGTTTTCAGCACATTAGAGATGGTCTATTTTAACTGTGTGAGACATTTTTTGCTGACAAAGGTTAAATGTTGTTATATTAATGCTTGACAGACCTCAAAGTGTGTATTTATTTTGCAGAATTGGACTTGAAAAATTGGCTTAAACCCCAAAAATATGTTTTTAATTTATTTTGATGAAAAAAAAAAGTTAATTTAACTTGAATGCTAACAACCAACACAGCTTTCTGTTTTTATGCCCCTGAACTGTGGACAAAAAAACGGCGAGCTCTCTTTGTATTTCTGAAAGTAAATTAAAGACTCATATTTTCATCTGATGGGTTGGCGACCTGTCCAGGATATACCCTGCCTTCCGCCTGAAGTCTGCTGGGATTAGCTCCAGCCCGCCATGACCCCGAATGGGATAAGCGGTCAAGAAAATGGATGGAAGGATGGATGGATGGATGGATGGATGGATGGATGGATGGATGGATGGATAGATGGATAGATGGATGGATGGATGGATGGATGGATGGATAGATGGATAGATGGATGGATGGATGGATGGATGGATGGATGGATGGATGGATGGATAGATGGATGGATAGATGGATTTTCAATCTGACTTTTAATTTGGAGTAATTTATTTTCAGTGATGGACTGCATTTTTATAATCCTTTTTTTTTAACAATTTTTATTAATTTATCTTATTTATTAATGTATTCTTGTATTTATCTGATCTTTTTGACTTTAACTGATTTTTAAAATTTTCTGTCCCTCTGCTGCATGCTTGTATGTATAAAAGGTGTTGTATAAATAAAGTTGAGTTGAGTTTGATTGCTATGGGATTGATGCAAATAAAAAAAGGCTGCAAATCAGATGTAATTAAATCATTAATAAAAAAATAATTCCATATGTGTTCTTTCATAGTTTTGGTGTCTTCAGTATTAATCTACAATGTTGAAAATAATAAAATAAATAAATAAAAACCATGTGTCCAAACTTCTGACTGGTACTGTATACATGTACAGTATGTGTCTATATATTGTCTTGGTTGCTGAAACCCACTGTGAATGTTGTGGGTTTTTTTGTGATTTGTACATGGCTTCTCTGATGCAGACTGAAGTAAACGTATACTTAACTAACTGAATGCAGCAGGTATTTAAGAATGTAAAAATATGACATAACAGGACATCCATCTTGTACCTGGTGTGTGTACAAGTGTGAAGTAATCTGAGTTTTGTATTAAAGTGAAATAAATCCCTATCACTGTTTTCTCTTGGTTTAAGGAGTAGACTTTCTTTTTTTTAGATCTGTTTTTATCACAGACAGGAAACAAAGATTTACATTTCTTACATAAACATCCGTCGTTCAAGCGGATTAAAAAAGCTTACAGACCTTCTTCAGAGCTCATTGCCTGCTTCTCTTCAACTGAGGAAGTTTAAAACTTAATAAAAAGCCTGGAGTCTCTTCAGGTTTTACCGATCAATGGTATTGATGGTGACATTTCAGCCTGAACAGAGTCCTCAGGTAAATGTCATCCAGGGTTCTTAAAAATTGAGGGCCTTGCCTCTAATCTAACCTCCTCTAATAAGTGATGATTTGAAGGGATGGCAATGACAGACTGCGTGCAGGTGCGATCCATAAATTTCTATAATGCAAAGATGTGCTCCAGTGGTGAGAACTGACCTGTGATACATTTAGAAGTTGTCTCTGAAAGGCAAATCAATATTTCTTGTGAGCTGCATCGTAAGCAAATCGAAGTTCTTTAGCAACAGATAATGAATACAAAATGTCAGAAGGTGTCAGAAATGAGTCTTTCAATGTAGAAATAAACATCCCCTGGGTTCTACTTTCTAATTATAACACCTTCAACAATACTGCAAAAAACACACAGTCTGCACAAAAAAGTGTTCCAAAATTAAAAATCCACTTTTTCCACATCTCAAGGGCGTTTTTGTCTCAGCAGATACATCATTCTGTTGCAACAACAGCTTTTCCCATTACTGTCAAGCACAGCGTCCCTTTGCGGCAATAGATTTGCCTCTTCACAACTGAACAAGACACTAACTTTTTAACACATGTCATAAAGCTGCGAGACATCTCATTCAGTGCATAGGGGCCTGTGTTGATCTGAGACTTCAGATGTGCCATCGGAGAGAACAAGCGGTACGTCATCTGATGGTTTCTCCAACGACAGGCCTGTCACAAAACAGCCAAACGCTTCGAAGTGCAGCTCGCTTGACACAGTCTTCAGGGATGTCGTGCAAAAAAAAAAAAAAAAAAAAAGCAGCGTCGCCCCATTTAAAAAAAAAAGTGGTAAGTGTGGGTGGGAGGATGAGATTGGGGTACATAACAAATACAGCATTGGCCTACAAAAGATCCAGAGGGAGCACTCTATGTGCCTCCTTGGTATCCATTTAACAGGAGGGCTTACAGCAGCCAGCTACTTACAGCCTAACTGAAGTGCTATATTACTCAGTGAGCTCAGCTGGAAACACTATAGAAAATGTGTTTGCCTAGGATCTGCTCTTCTTTATCAATCCCAAACAGCAGGGACCAGAGCTTTAAGCACCATGCCAGGGTTTCAGCAATAGCAAACAACATTTCAGACGGAGGGAAAAAGGGGGGAATGGTTGCACAAATAAGATTTCAGTTTTGTCTCTGCAAATCCTTTAAAGCTGAATCTAACACAGTACATTCTGCTGGATTCCCACAGAGAATATTCAAAGACACCTCCTTTAAAAGTAACATGCAGACTTGGAAGGGAAAGTTCAAGTGTGCACACAGACAGACAGACCGACAGGCAGAAACAAACCTTCAAAGATTAAGACTACAAAGCGAAAAACAGGTGCAAGGGCACTTGATTGGAATCAGAATTTTCTGTCTCTCACCGATGAAGAGGTTCCATTCAGCATCCAGATCTGCCTGGTTGGCGAGACAGCCCCTCATGACATTGTGACAGTAGTTGTGGCAGGGTTTCAGGCCAGGCATGCCGCGGCAGTAAGGGCAGTACAGCATCTTGGTCAAGGCTTTGACACATGCTGGAACTACATTCACCTGTGAGATAAAGAGATGGGAACAGTTATTTTTTGTACAAACAATGTCAAAAAACAAATAAAGAAGAGGTGTGTTTTCTGTCAGGAGGTCAGCTCTCACTGTCTGCTGCGTCTGCAGGTGTCAGAAGGTAATAAACAGAGCGCTGTGGAAACTACCTGTTTTTACTTTTCCCCGTTTTCCACAGCAAACATCCACAGTCAGCGATCATGGAGAGTAAAACATGAATGTAGTCTCTGTGATGAGACCCACTCGTTTCAGAGATGTTGGGCGCCATATTGGAAATGCTGATTCGACCTAACCATTGTCAGGCAGGTTTTTAGCCTCTTGGTGAGCAACTACAATGTGCCCACTTGTTTCACAATTAAACTATACCCCTACCTCGTACCCAGTTTTTGTACCGAGCTTTAAACATCTTTATTTTCTGCCGATAAAAATGTGGCACCAGTTTAGCCTACAGTGGCTAAGTTGCATGCTCCATTCATAGTCTTCAAGCGGCCGCTCCCCACTCTCTCTCCTTGTTTCTTGCTCTATCCATGTTAAGGCATAAATGCCTGAGAATATAACTTGAAAGATTGGGCATATCAACATAGGACCTAATGGTGATTTTTGGGCTTTTGCAGCCATCCTCAAGTGGACACTTAGGGAACTGCAATTTGTTGCACTGTTGCAGTGGCTTCATTGTTCAACACCAGAGGTAGCAGCTTGTGAGTGATACATTTGAACATTAAAAAGAAGCAGAGCGAGATTTTGTTTTTGTTTTTATAGCAAAACACTTCAACAAAAAGATAAGATGTACCACTTTCACCTTAGAGAGGCACAACAAACACAAACCAAAAGTTCCTGAATCTTTATGGGAAGTATTTTGTTTTTTTCTTTCCCCTAAATATAATGAGTTAAGAATTCATGCAGAGGGAACCTCTATTTCTCATTCTTCTAATTGGCAGTTTTTTTCTTTTCTTTCTTTTTTTGTGCATGTATTTCTTTTGTATGTTTGTTGTTATAAATAAAAAAAAATAAATAAATAAAAAAAATCTATATCTATGTCTTGTGTTGAAATGTACTTCTGTTCTGTGTGAAAAACAAAAAGTTAAGAAAAATGAAAATGAAATAAAATCTTGCAAAATAAATTGAACACATTTATATAATTATATAATTATAATCCCCCCAAAAATACATAAAAATAAACAAAAATATTTTGGATTTGGTAAAGGAAAATTATTGAATGTTTGTTATGAATATGTAAAAATTTTCACAAATAAAATCTATAAAAGGAAATAAAATATATTCTGAATTTTGAAAATGAAAAAAGTGTATGTTTGTTGTTCGTAATATATAACAATTGTTATAAATACAAACTTAATGAATACATAAATTACTACAAAATATTTTGAATTTGAAAATGAAACTTATTATATATCTGTTGTTATAAATATATAAAAATGTTTATAAATTATCAAATAAATAAAATATTTCGATTTTTTTAATGAAAAAAAATCTGGATGTTTTCTTCTTTTTATCTCCTTGAGAATTTACCGGAGCTTCTTTTGTACTCAAAACAATTATTTGTGTTTCAAGAAAAAAAAAAAATTCATTCGTAGCTTCTTAAAAGAAGTACTCTGACAATCCTGTAAAAAAACTAGCATTGATACATCCAGATCTGCACTTACGTTGAGTTCTCGTCTGCAATCGTTGCAACTGTTCAATTGTCATAACACCATAATTGACACTTTCATATTTTCACGATACCTTCAGAGGTTTGTACAGACTCCACTACATGAAGCAGTCTGTGCAGACTGAGCATCAATTGCAAAGAATGAAATCGCCAAACCAAAGTTCCGGGGGAAAAAGTCAGCCGCTATTCAACTCCTGACAAACATCCCAGCACCACATCACATCCTCTGAAGCCTGAAATGTGAAAAGCAACCAGATAAAACTGAATGACAAAAGGTTTACAACTCTGTCCATCTCCATTCTGTGTGAGTGCTGTGCCTTTTGTTGTCGGGCCGTGTCACTGTATCGGCTTGAGTAGAAGCGACAGCATCCTCACATCTGCTTCCCTTCAGAGGTGCGGATGCAGAGCCAAGAGTACATCTGATAATTGGCCTGTCAGCCTCTGTATTCATGCTTGACTTTAGATGTTGTCCGGTACACACCCTGGAGACTGCTGGTATGTGTGAGTGTGTGTATGTGTGTGTGTGTGTGTGTGTGTGTGTGTGTGTGTGTGTGTGTGTGTGTGTGTGTGTGTGTGTGTGTGTGTGTGTGTGTGTGTGTGTGTGTGTGTGTGTGTGTGTGTACAGAGGAAGTTGGCAGATTGGTCAGTGGTAGTCATATAGAAGGACCGCACAACTGGAGACCATTTTCTCTACTTCAAGGGTTTAGCTCTGGTGGAGGAACCGATTGGCCCAGCACAGAAATCATCTGAGGAGACAGTTTTTAAAAACATGAAAGAAGTCTAATTTTAGAATAAAGCCATCATCACTCATCTGAAGGAAAGGGTGATCAGTTTGACATTTCTAAAAGTCAGGTCAAGAAATGTGCCTTAAAGAGCTCTACTATCTGCACAGCCTCAGACAGTCTGCTCGCTTTAAACCCTGACTAAGATAAGGAACAACTACAAAATCTTTAAAAGGAAAAAAAGCTGAAGAGGAGGCAGAAACTGAAGAAAGAAAAAACAGAACTTAGCTGAGCTTTTATTCCATAAAGTTTAATTCATTTCAAGGTTAGCCCATCGTTGTTTTTCCACTTTTTTGTCTCAATAATTCGATTTTCATGAGGAGCTTTATTGTTGGAAGAAAGGAAAGAAGCAATACAGAGAGAGGACACAAAGCTGGTGATGTAACACAGCTGAAGATAAAAAAGAGACCAAGCAAAAAAAAGGAAAACAACATCAGTGCACTCCTGTATGAACATCCATGGCAACATCTGAAGCCGCCAAACGACATCCACCTCCATCCAGCCTGCTCTGTGGTTTGTCTTTGATTTTACTGCTGCAATGACCACGCCACCTGTGTGTGTGTTTGAATATGTGTGTGTGTGTGTGTGTGTGTGTGTGTGTGTGTGTGTGTGTGTGTGTGCGTGTGTGTGTGTGTGCATGTGTGTGTGCATGTGTGTGTCTGTGCCTGAGAGGGAGACAGACAGCAGTAGAAAGACAGAGGTGTTCACTGTCATGTATTTCCTTGCATGGCAGCTGGCAACAAGGATCAAATGAGCCGTCCCTGACATTTACAATCTGCTGCTGACATCACGCGACGTCTCGTAAGAAGGCCATTAAACGAGGCTGCTAGCTGTCATTTCCAGTGCTGCGTGTCAGCTGCTGGTATGTTGCCTTGTAAATTGTTAAGTCAGAGTGGGAGTGGGAATAACATATGGAGATTTTTCCATCAAACAAGGTTAATTTGATTAAACACGTTTCTAAGGCGGCACGCACAAAGAAATATTTGTGTTAAGCATCTGTTGCATCATGGGAAAAAAGGGTGATCTGATTGATTTAGTCAGTCCTGGAGAATATTTGCGTGTGTGTGCATTACTGACTGTAAAAGTCATGGGCCTAGATCCATCTATCTCAGTGATGTGTCCACTGAGATGATGTCCATTTATTATGGACATCATGGACCAGTCTAAGGAAGTCACCCATCGGTTTTTGAAGAGGTGCCATGAAGCCCAAAAATGAGGGTCCTCATGTCAGAAATGCTAACTCCAACAGACTTCTGACGACTCTAGAAACCAGCAGAGAGGTGGAGTTAAGACCAAAGCCTTGTCGCATTGCAAAAATGCTAAGCTGACTAATCAGCCACGCCCTTAATTATGCATAACTCTAACCCTGGGAGTCAACAGGATGCATGTGCGCCGCATTACGGCTGCAACACAGCTTTGGTCCGTCCAAGGGCTTACGCCCTGGTCCACAGGACGCGTGTTGGGAGCGTAGCGCAGCTTATGGATAGCAGCTCAGAGCAGGCAGAATCAGCTGGGTCCAGCATAGAGAGAACCACATACAAACAAAAAGTCACACAGCCTTTCTGTGGTTGAATTTCAACTCATTTCAAAACTATTTCAGCTCATTTGGATAGTATTCCATTAATTTTGTGCTTTAATCCTCACTGAGGATGCTGCATAACTGTAAAGTTTTGTTTTTGCAGGTTTAGATGAGTTTAATAATAATTACTCGGCTCTATTTTGTTTTCCTGTTACCCTCTGACACAGTTATCATCTTAAAGTCCTGTTGTAGTCGACATGGATCACAGATATGTGGCTGTTTGTAGCTTACATCCAGAATCGATGAGTATTTCTGATCTAAACGATCTCTAAACTGCCGGGAGTCCGTATATGATGTTTTATTTTGAGATTGGTGGATATTGCATGCGATCCTCTTGCCTGACTTCCTGTCCAGGTCGTTCTTTTCTGTGCAAATTGATGCGTGCTGGGCGTGGGCTGCGTCGAAAATAGACTTGAAGCGTATCTCTGGGGGAGTGGCGCGGGGGCATGCTCCTGAGACGGAGCTAAGACGCGCCGCAGTGCGCCCTGTGGACCCTAGAGCATTGACTAGAATAGGAACGTATCGGCTGCGCAGTGCGTGGCGCAGCTGTAATGTCATGCCACGCATCCTGTGGACCAGAGGCTTAAGACATTATCTATCAGTCCTGATGTGATATAAAAATTCTTAAGCTATAAATCCCCGAAAAGTTGGAGACAGCCTCAAGTGGACACTCTCGCTTATTATTACCCAGCTTTCTAACTGATCTTCCGCCTGTGTAAGATGCTTGATTCTGATTGGTCACAACAAAATCATAATAACTGTTCATCATTTTACAGTCTAACAATGAACAATTACTACTTGTTGTGTGAGGACAATAATACATTCTATGTCGGTCTCTAAAATGTTATTTATCTGCTTTTTAAAATGATATGAGTCTATAAGTCAGAAAACTTTTGAGTGGATACAAACATTATGTTGCTAGTTCATGTTGAAATAATAAAAATTGTGTTGACATATTTTATAGCTTCATATATACGTACATTTATAAATTCATAATGGTGCTGTTGAACCCTTCATGCACCTCTCTCTTTTTTCAACACATTTTCTACATTAAGCAGCGACACATTTCTCCATTTTCCATTTCACAGACAGGCCTGGAGGGAGTACAGAAAAATAAGAGGACGAGCAAACAGAAAGAGAACTGGCTGGGGAGAAATCCAAAGATGCTGCCAAAGACGCAAGAGAAACAAACAGAGAGAAATTTGAGAGACAGATACAGATGAAACAGACGGAGAGGAAACCGGACAAGACTCTCGCAGACAAACAGAAGGAACGGGCAGGTGCTGCCGACACGTTTGGACCAGAAACAGAACCTAAGACGTGCCAGCCTGAGTGTTAGCTGAGATGAAACTGACTCATGTTTCCAGAAGACTTTTTACACGTACATAAAAACATTAACGCTTCCTATAAGGATGTTAAAGTTCTCTCTACAGACTTTAGCTTCAGATCTCAGTCCCTGCCTTCATTTTCTGTCCTTTAATTCAAAATTAGCACCACACCCTTAAAATGTCACATCTGACTGCTACATGCAATCCACCGGCCTTCTCTCTACTGTAACTGAGAGAGAGATGAGACAGTTCTTAGATTGCACTTTCACTTCCAGCTCCATCCTCATGCATCTCCAGCCATCTCTCTCTCTCCTCCCTCCCTCCTCAATGACTCAAACTGCACAGATTAAATATAACATTTTCCCATCCAGCTATTTGAATCATTTCATTTCTCAGGCTAATTTGCATATAAATATATTTGCTACAGTGACAGGCTGAAAAAAGTGATAGAGAGAGCCTTTTGTTTCCTCAGCTGGCTCAGGCCCAACTGGTCTCCCGTACCTGAGCAGGGACATTAAATCGCGTGAAAACCACAATCATAAAAAAAAACTAGTCGACAGGATGACTCCGGGAAATATTCACTTCATAAATTCACTGTTATAGCAGAAATTATAACAGCATTAGAGGAGCAGCAAGAAGAATGAGTGTTCAGTTTCTTCAGCAAACAATTACAAATTGTGTTTTTTAACAACATCAATATCTGGACCAACTGATTGATGTAACTATCCACTCCAGGGCCAACATTTCTGTCTTAAAGCTATGTGATTATTCCCTGTGGGTGACACCAGAGGATGGAATGTAGAGACACAGTAAAACAGTATGTGTCTTGAACAACAGTAAAGCAGGGTATAGTGCAGAGGTACTCGATTACAAATGTTAAAGGGCCACAAATCATTTATTCAATGAGCCAAAGGTCCATTTAATGAGGTCGGTCAGATCATATGCAATAATACTGTAATATTCAAAACAAAATGTCCTTTTTGTTCAAAATAACAACTAAAATGTGAACTACTGTACATGTTGTTGTGTGTTTTTGTGTCATAGATGTGTCAAGGGTCCTGCTTGCAGCTTGATATGATGATTTCAGTGCATTTATTTTGTAGTTCTTTCAAATTGGAAATCTTAAGCACAGCTATAGTCTCCTGGCATATTAAGCACATGGGTCTTGTGGTGGTTGGTGGCTGGAGGGTGAGTGAATTCAAAAGTTTCACTCCATTCTTCTTTCAATCGATGATTTTCACCGTCAACTTTTCTTTGAACAGCAAACTTGAAACACCGTTTTCGTGCATTCTAGGGTCCTACAGCTGGGAAAGTGCCAATATGCGAACTGCTCCATAAATGAAAGTGAAAGTTAAAAATTGCACTCTCAGCAGTGGACTCCAACTGATCGTTGACATGAAGACAAGCCCCGGTAAACACGCGGTGACCCGACCAAAACACAGAGTGAAGGAATAACAGTTCGGGGGCCACCTATTGAGGGCCTCTGGTCTAGTTTTACGACTTCAACGTGAATGAATACGTTAAGTTAATTGTTATTTTGATCCTCAAGGAGGCCAGTAAGAATACTGATGCAAAAGAGTCGCAACTAACTGTCAAATCTTCTTAAAATCAGTCAACAGACATTTTTAAAATGTGTTTATTTTAGTTACTTTTGTATACAGAACAAAGAAACAGTGTGCATCTTTATTATGTTGGGAAATAAAAGTATAAGATTGGGACACAGACTCAGGTAAAAAAAAAAAACAGATCAGGATTGGGTGCCTCAAAAGCTGATCAAAGAAACACTGTTTGTAATAATTTGATTTGTTTTCTTTTAACACTTACAGCATGTTTGTGTTTATGGAACATTAAAGGAACAATCTGCAATAAAACTTTATGAAACATCGGTTTAAGTGTCATCAATCACCTGGGGATGCTATAGTAGACCGATGACTGAAAAAAATATAAATCTAGGGGTGCTGGTGGTCTAGCGGTCTGGGTGCCCCACGTACAGAGGCCACAGTCCTGGTCGCAGGGGCCGCCATTTCGATTCCCCGCCGGTCGACCATTTCCTGCATGTCTTCCCCCACTCTCTACTCCCCACTTTTCCTGTCTCTCTTCAACTGTCCTATAAAATAAAAAGGCCCCAAAAAATATATAATATATATAGATATATCTATAGATTTATCTCTATCTATCTATCTATCTATCTATCTATCTATCTATCTATCTATCTATCTATCTATCTATCTATCTATCTATCTATCTATCGATCTATCTATCTATCTATCTATATATATATATATATGAATCTAATAAATTAATATGTGTTTCATACTGTGTCCAGTTATTCTGGCATTTAGTTTCATAATTGCTGACAGATTTAGGTGGAGCTATAACTTCCCTTGACTTCCAACGTGCACACAGAGCACAGGACTGATTGTTTCCGTCACTTCTTTCAAACTCGTCCACAACCTTTGTGTGAGACACAAAGAACACACTTGGAGATCGCTCTGAACTGCAGACCTTTTTTGACCTCACTCTTAACATTCACTGTAGCTCGTTAATGACAACCCGAGAAATCTCTTTCATTCTGCAAATAGAAAACATTTTTTAAGCTGCCCCTGAGCTTTGTGAGCCTTCAGAAACATTTGCATTAAATTGGTGCTTCCTATAACGCAATTATCTATCAGCCGCTTCTACATCATCACAGCGAGTGTGCCCGGCAGTGCAGGGTGCCCTGGATGAAGGGTAATCTGATAATCTTGTTAGCACTTATTTACAGTCGAGTGGTTGGAATATTTCACAGCAGGCCAAGGGTGGGACTGAGATGTGCGATGCTACAGATCCAAAGTGAGATTAAAACACTAATCTAGTCATCTGATGTTTAAGTGCTGTGATAACACCGCCTGGAGAGCATGTGTTTATGTGCCAGGCGCTGAGTTTTATCTGCTGTGGTGTTAACATTCAGATCGTTTACATGAGGAAAAGTAGCGGCGCTGCAATATTAATACATCCATTACATTAAAATACAAGTTCTGTACTCAGACGTGTCTTACTTTAAAGGTGACATATTACGCTCTTTTCATCAAAATATATATTGATCTAAGAGGTCCCCAAAACATGTCTTTAAAGTTTATGCTCAAAAAAACACTTTGAAATCAGATTTTGGCATGCCTGAAAAACCCTCTTTTTCAGCCCTGCTCAGAACACTCCATTTTATCTCTGATCACGCCCCTTCAGGTAGTGGATGTGCCCTCGGTTTCCAGCACGTTGATCTAATGTTTACATGTTGGCTGAATATACACGGCTGCTCACAGATCGCGTTACTTCAACCCTCTGAATCTGATCCAGAATCTGATCCTGGCGTAGAGGCACTTGCAGCAGGACCTTTCTGAAGGATTGGTCACAGATTTAGTGTTTCTTGTTGTTTTATTTGTCAGTATGTCGACGTGTGTCTTGGTACACAGCTACGGACATGTAGCTATGTGGCTATGCTAACTAGCGCTAGCACTTTTCCATGACAAATAAAAATCATCCACTAGATCTTCAAACCTGCAGGACACATTTACAGAAAGGTGGAGAAATCAAAACAGGGGCAGAATGGACTTTTTTCATTTTTCATTTTTTTTTTTTTCACTTGCCAGGGACACATATTTCAGGTAGAGAACCATTAAAAAGTCGATTTTGCATGATATGTCACCTTTAAAATGTTGTATCACTATTACAAAAATGAATCAAAAGTAGAGGTGCTAATGATGACGAAACTAACTATTATATAAAGACACAAACACATATTTATATATGAGTATCTACATTACACAATACTCCCATTGAAGAAGCACATGAGACAAAACGTCTCAATTACTGTTTTATAATTTGGTCCAGTGTCTCAATTAAAGATTTAAAAAAATGACAAGTAGCTCAAAATAAAGCAGCATTTTGTGCTTTGCAGAGAACTAATGTTACTGACATGCATACAAGTCTATGATGACTAACAGAGACAGAGATCTACCTATGCCTTGTTCAAATTTGTTCTATTGTTGTTACGCCTTCACCAAAGTAATTGTATGAAAGATGATTCTCCCAGTTTGCTCTATAAAAGCATCAAACCAGATGTGCAACAGAGCAAAGGTTCATTCTACCAAAGATGAGAACATGTAACAAGCCTTTAGTTATCAGACCTCTCTCCTTTGGAATCATCTAGTCAGAGTCCGGGAGGCAGACACCCTCACTACTTTTAAGAGTAGGCTTCAAACTTTCCTTTTTGATAAAGCTTATAGTTAGAGCTGGATCAGGCTTGGACCAGCTCTTAGTTATGCTGCTATAGGCTTAGACTGGCACACTGGGATCCTGTCTTTCCCTCTCTCTCCTCTCTCTGCCTGTCACTTACTTTAACTCTTCCTGTCCCATTAAAGTCACTAACCATAGACCTTTCTGGAGTCCCTGAGTTCTCGTCTCGTAGGTTCCTCTGGATCTCTGCCGTAGATGGCCTGCTGCTGTGGACATGCCAGACTACTATACGTCTCACTTCAAAGGAAGTTTGTCCTTGCCCCCGTAACTTGCTAAATGCTGCAAAGTGCTCTGCTCATGGTGGATTAAGATGAAATCAGACTGAGTCCTGTCTGTAAGATGGGACTGGATCTTATCCTGTCTTGATGTTGGGTCTTTGTTGATAATAGAACATAGAGTACGGTCTAGACCTGCTCTGTTTGGAAAGAGTCTTCAGATAACATTTGTTGTGATTTGGCGCTATATATAAAAAAAGATTGATGTACACACACTTTCCTGTTATCATTTCTCTCTAAATAAACCAATTCTTTATTTACTTTTTGACAAATATTTCCACTGGAGTGTTGGACCTTATCAAATGTACTACCACCTTCTTCTTCTACTACAGAGAAACACGTACAAACAAAAGGGGCTGAGGTATAAATAGCTGCCTTCCCATTAGCCTGCTGCTTCAAAGGAGCAGTTTGAAGATGTGACCAGCTGTTCAACCACTCCTCTGAAGTGAGCATTAACCTTATTGTGGATCAAATAACAGTAATTATAAATGCATTAAGCCCAATCAGTTATAAAGAAAGCTGTATGCAAGTCAAGAGTCTGCAAGCTCAAATGTAATGCACATGTGATAAGAAACATTTGAAAACGTTATCTTGATAATGAAGCAGCCACGCCTGATCAAATAATACGAGGTAACTCTTGAAGACATTCTTGGAAGACATCGCCCAGTCTATCCGACAGGGTGTTGTCATGCACATATGGCATGAGCTCCCTTTAGAGGTAACAGAGGTGGGAAGAGTGCAGACGCCAGAAGTTGCTTTGTGCCACAAAGTAATGAAGTTGTGAGAAATGACAAAGACTCAGTAGCTACCAAGGCCAATCAAGGGGATCACTTGTGGGACAACTTCGCCAAAAAACCCTCTCAATAGTTCTGTCATAATTATTGTGACAGGGTTGCGTTTCTTCGCACTGATTGGACAAGGATGTAAGACTGCATTGCTGCCCCAGTGTCCCTGCTCAATTCCACAGCTATTAGTGTCAATGGCAATATGAATGATCTGTCAGCGTGCAAATCAGACCACCATCTGCTTCCAGGAGAAACATGTGCCCAGTCCACGACACACGTCTCTGTAAAAACTTCACTTAATGTCTCTTATTACGAACCAAAGGATCACATTAAAGGCAGGTGCGATAAAAATCTGAAATTAATTCTGTAGGTTAGAGGAAGTAATAAACACGCAGAAGGTAAGAGTGAACTCTCATACACCAGCCTTCTGCTGCTCTGACAAGAGAGCTAAATCGTTTTAAATCACACCTTCAGATAATAAAGAGAGAAAGGAAGGACAAACTGCAGACATGTTGGGATGCTTATGTTCTAAAGAGAAATAAAACCAGTGGATTTAAGAGTTTCAAGATCCACTTTAGAGACAAATATAACATCAGTGACGTCTGTTTGTTAGCTCAGCTAGAGGTCAATATTTCAGGAAAAGCTCATACAGCACAACGAGTGTGGGTTATAGTAACAATACAACAGAGCTTTCCTGGAGGTTACTTTTTGTCGTGCTAAATCCATAGGCTGTAATAAATGGACGTAGTCTCAGTGACATCACCCATCTGGTGCCATATTGAAAATGCTGAACTCAACCAAACTTCTTTCAAGCTAGTGTGAGGTAAAGAGGCGGGCCTTTAGCCTCCTTGCTAACAGCTACAGTGTCCTCGCCTGTCAATCAAGTCAGCCATGCCCTCATTTGGGCAAAACTCCTAAGTTTAGTATCTTTGAAAATACAGAGTTATACAAATATTCACTGCCGTACAGTGTGTGCTGAGAGATAAATGAGCCATTCAGATCCAAACAGTTTTTTGAGCCTCGCTGTAAACATGTTTATTTCTGCTGTAAAGATCTTCTTCTTTGAATGGAAGTGTATGTGGTTTCCAGTGTTTCTGCATTCAGCCTCTAGTGGACGCTCGATGAACTACAGTTTTTAGCACTTCTGCATTAGCTTCATATTTTGAGACGGGAGGTTGCCGCTTGGTTAAATCATACTTGGGTGATATTTCCAGTCGGGGGACTTATTCTTTATTTTGAACAAAAAGAGCTGTTTTGAGAGATTGCTGTAAAACAAGCAGCTTAAAGGACCAAAGGGCGGCATCCTCTCCCAAACAACAATATGTCACAGTTTAGAAGTGTTTAAAGAAGGAGACAAAGAGGCATCAAAGCAGAGATCAAAAAGTGGCCCATGGCATGCCACTCCCTAGCTAGTGGTCTGCTGTGCCGTATCGATGCATATACCATTCTCAACCAACATGCAACTCCAAAAACAGCACAGGTGCAGAGATGTCAGGGCCCCAGCTGCTTTACTTGTGATCAGTCTTCGGTATTCTTACATTTTCATGTTTGATGATAGTTTTGCTTTCAGAACTGTCAAATATTGTCTTTGACTTCACTTCTCAAGAATCATTATCCAACCGTAAACTTTTAAAAACACTCAGAGAGCTCGCTGTTTTAATGTCCAGAGGCAAAGAGTTCAGAGTTTAGGGGCACAAAAACAGAAAGCTCTCTATCTTTGTGAGGAACATTAAAAAAGTCTTCTAAGTTACCTGTAATTATAATTTCAATTCCTTTGTGTTCAACTACTCGAGATGCCCCACCTCCTGCTTTCTCACCAAGATACCAGGTCCTTTTGTGTTTGAAACTGTGATGTCTAGACCTCTTAAACCCTCACTCCTGGATACAAAACACTGTCCCAGTGCTGATACCTGCAGCAAACAAAGTGTGTGAAGCATACCTTAGGGGGCGTCCCTCAGGTATAAATGTCTAAGTCTCACCATGTTCGGGGTCTTTCTTCATTCTGACTGCTCAATTGTTGATACCTTTTCTTTGCAAAGAAAATAAAAAACCTTCTCGACCGGCAGAAGTGTCTATTTCATTCTTCACCAGTAGCAGAAAACTTCCACAACATACCACATGCAGTTTCATCACTTACTGTAAGTCATTCCACGATCGTAGAGGATTCACATTTAAGTCCTTTTGACTCACTTCAATAAACAAACACTCTGCTGTAGGATCCGTACATTCATGCTGCAGATCAGCAGTTTTCAGTGATGCATCTTGTTTCCAGGGGCCGTGTGATGTCATGATAGTGTGTTCTTTGCATCATCTTTACACCATCTCCTCCACCAAGTCCTCACGCTCTCATGTATTCATGCATGATGCCATTAGAGTCCGGGAGCATCAAGTGCTTATATGCCTCAGGGTGGAGACTGGGATTGAGTCGTTGCAGAAAGGCAAGAATATGTGGTTTGAAAAGTCAACATATGGTCTATTTTACTGCTCAGGTATTCTGGCTTGTTGAGGTTGGCACCACCAAACGTATTGATGTGTATGATATGAAGCTATTTAGCTGTTTTATGTGTACCTAAGATATGCCGCTCTGTCTGCTTTGGAGTGAAATGAGGAATAACTCTTCAAATATTGGAAACCAACACTGTGATTCAGTCCAGCTGAATGACATTTGTGTATTTCTTGGCATCGCTCTATTTGCTTTAGCAGCGTCACAAAGATCCACACAAACAGAGGAAGATGCCTACATATATTTACTCTGGTAAACCACAAACATGCCAATACACAAATACATTTAGAGTCTGAGAGTGGAGATAAGATAAGCAACTGTGTAAACTTTAGATAAATTCAGAAAGAAATCCTTCAGCTCATAGCGGCGCAGATTGAGCCGGATACGACAGTGTGTGCACTAAAGTTGTCATTGATGATAGAACACGGTCTGCAGCACTTTCACTAATCATGTCTCCTCTCTGTTCTGTGAACTTTACAGCCTCCCAACACTCAGCATGTTAAATGTACAAAGACAATCCCGGAGAGGCCGCGCTAAAATCAGCCGCTGTCAAATCAATGAACATCTCCTACTGACAGAATAATCCACATGTGAGCAGCTGTGCTTCTACGACACGATGCGGCAGTGCTCTGCAAGCCTCTGCGACCCACAGGAGTCAGCTCAAGTGTCTCAGGCGAGGCATGGGATCAGGCGCTGATCCGCCCTGACGTGTACCATGTTATGTGGCATGTCTGGAGCCGCAGTTGGGACTGTTTCTTTAATTCACAGCGACAAGTGCAAACATGTTAAAAGCAGATTCCACGTTTCCCCACAACCAAGCATGGTGTTCACGTCTCGTGGGGACACCACCCCTGCATTCCTCTATATATTGTTATCCATCTGCTGCGGTGCCTCCTGGATTAAAAAAAAAAAAACGGCACTCACCGCTTATTTGTCTGACTCTGAAGGTCTGCCGCCAACCCTGAATGTCAGGGCCAAACAGGTCTCCAGTGGCTGCCAAGAAACCTCTGGACAAATGTCACAACACCGGTGCTGACAACCTCCTCTAAGTGCTTGTTAAATAAAGATGTGGTGCAGTACACTTTCAGTCAAGGTGCAAAAAAGTGGTCAAAAGATGTGATCTGAGTTGGCGTAGCTGATGGATGTGACACATTTTCAATAGTGGTGTTTTCTTGAACGGATGGGCGGATATTTCCCTAAATTTTGGTCAATTTTCCTCCTTTTGTGTTATTTCTAAACATCCCTCGCTCACAATGAGGCCGCCACAGTCTGTCTCTATTATATTCTCCAAATGGGAGAGCCTATACTGTACTAAGGCGTATACAGTATATTCCTTTATTATCCTTTCATATCGTGTCCTTGTGTTTCAGACCGCATGCTGTCTCTCATTCCTTCCAACATTCTGCAGTTCACCGCAGATCAAAATCTTTTAATTAAAAAGGACATCTTTGGTGCAGCACATTTCCCGATGACGTGCCAACCTTTTTGAGCCAGTTGCCATCTGCCATCACAGCACTGTGGCTGAGGCCTTATCCCCAGCAAGCTGTGAGAGCTGCGAGCCAGCAAGAGAGAGAGAGAGAGAGAGAGAGAGAGAGAGAGAGAGAGAGAGAGAGAGAGAGAGAGAGAGAGAGAGAGAGAGAAGGAGACAGACAGAGAGAGAGATGAGGGGAGACAAGTTTGCGCGGTGCATCTGTAGGAGTGGGCCTCAGCTGAGAAACATGGACGGAGCTTACTCTCTCATGGAGGAGGTCACTTCATCCGCCCCGAGGAGAATCTGCTGTGAAAATGTTCTCGTCCTCAATCTGCTTATGCAACTTATTCATCAGAGGAGAAGAAACTGAGATGCACAAGACTGGACGAAATCAAATAAAGTACATTGTGATACTTTTTTCGCTTGCTTGTTTAAACAAAGGCATTCTGTCTTTGTGTGTTTTCAACAAGCTGTGGTGTCTGTTTGAGCAGTATCAGTACCATGCTCTGAAAACTGGCACGGATCATATCGTGTCCTTTTGCTCATCTACTGGGTTTTATTCAACTGTTCTAACAACCGAGAAAGAATCAGAATGTAATATAATTTAAATTTAATTATTACCCAGCTTTCTGATGCTTGATTCTAATTGGTCAAAACTCCTTGACTACGGTTAGTAACTTTGACCAATATGAGCAACACCAGAGGCAAACTGATCACACATCACATCAAATCAATCCGCGAAAAAGAGTTCCGGCACATTTTGCTTCTGACACCATAGACGGTAAGCTCTCGTTAGCATCAAAACAATGTAGCAAAAACGTTAGCTTTCGTTAGCATGCTCAATCCTGCAGGCTACGGACATTTTCACATTGGATCTTGTCCAGCAATATGATCAACGAGCGGAGCAGGTAAGAGAAACTTTAGGTTAGCTATCTCTACAAAGAAACTTAAACCGTGAGCGGTGTTAATGTCTCCAGGGGTAACAATACATTAACCCTTTCTTAAAAGCCACAAAGAATATTTTCTATGGGAACAAAAAGGTATTTTCATACATTGCCTCATGTGACCCCTTGCATCGGTTGCAGGCACAAAAAATATAAATACATTAATTACTAATCGCATCTTCTTGTTTGCCTTTGAAGGTCTTAAAAGGCCAAACTTTTCATATCCAGCTATCGTTCATCTTGAAACATAAATTACTATTAAAAACTGAAAAACCAACATCTGTGATATTTTCTTGATCCATGAAACTCTCATGCTCCTGCAACCCTTAACATGAACCTGTATCTGTACAAAGAGAATATCTGTAACTGGTTCCCTTGGCATCACTTTGCATCATCTCACGAGGTGTGATACGAACCTGCAGAGGTGAAAGCAGCACTCACCTCTTTGAGGCAGGTGTGCAATACTTGCCAATACCACAGAGTTAAAATAATAATTTTTTGTAGCTTCTATTTTTCACCTAACAATGAAACTGAGGACGTTATTCAATCAATCAATCAATCAATCAATCAATCAATCAATCAATCAATCAATGAAGCTTTATTTATATAGCACCTTTCATACAAATCAAATGCAACCCAAAGTGCTTTACAGCGATTGAAATAAAGAAAGAAGCAGAAATGAAACAATGGCAAGACATATTAGGGGAAGATAATAATAATGATAATAATAAAAATAATAAGAATATAAATTAAAAATAAGAACAACATAAAATAAAATATTGAACGATGGTCCAAAATAACCATTCAGGTACAGGTGAAAAAAAAGCAATGGGGGAAAAACTGGAAACACTTTTATTTAGATTTGCTCAACAAATGACTGATATGGTTGCAGGTTTAGAATAATCTTGATCAAGTTTTCAGCCTTGCTCAGCAGACCAGCTTGTTATTCCAACATAAAGTGATGACTGTGAAGATGACAGCTCAAAGCAATAACACAAAAACCAGTGAGGCTGTAAACTTCATGAACAGATACAGTATACAACCCATTATCTCAGGGGTTGTCAATACACTACAAAAATCCCAACTATGCATTTTTTTTGTCTTAGTTCTATTAGAAAATAATTCTTATTAAAGTTACTATAAGGAACATTAACATATTTCTTATTTCAATACATTACATACACATAAATAAGGTCCTCCAGTCCTGTTATTGTAAGAAATGTTGACCGGATAAGATCAATGCTGTCCTTTAATGACACACAAACTATCATCCATGCTTTTATTTCTTCAGCAGCAAGACTTTCAACAAAAACTAAGAAGAGAGAGAAAATAACTCCTGTTTAATGACCGTACACTGTCTGATCATTACTTCCAAAAGAGTTTTAAAGATTTCACTTTTTAAAGAACTTCATGGTCGGTCCCGGAACATGCATATGTGAATTGCTGTCACCCTACCACCCTGACGCAGCCTAAGATCCTCAGGCAGGAACCTCCTTAAAGTTCCCGTCTCGACTTTAAAACTGAAGGGGACGAGCGTTTGCTGTTTGGGCTCCTCAACTTTGGAACGACCTACCTGAGGATCTCAGGGAAATTACAGTACATCAGCTACATCTTCTTTTAAATCACGTCTGTCAACATACTTTTATAGAAAGGCCTTCTTGTTTTATTATGTTTAATCCATGCTGCTATATTTTTATTTTTAATTAACTTGTATTAGTGGTTTTCTTTTATTCAGTCCTTTTTTGTTTTACAGTTTTTTATTTGTTTTATTGTTGTTTATTTGTTTTCTTGTTTTTAATTACTTTGATTTTATTTTAATTAGTTTTACTGTTCTTTATTTGTCTTACTCTTTTTATTTACTGTATTTATTTGTTTTACTGTTTTTATTTATTTACCGGTTTTATTCGTTTTAGTCTCTTCATTTTGTTTTAATGTTTTTTATTTGTTTTATTTTAATTTAATTAATTTTAGTATTTTTTTTACTTATTTGACTGTTTTTATTGTTTAACTGTTTTTCATTTTTTTACTGTCTTTAACTGATATTACTGTTTTTATTTGTTTTCTGTTTTTATTTGTTTTACTATTTTTTTTAAATTTATTTTACTGTCTTTAATTGATATTACTGTTTTTTTAAATGTTTTTAGAGGATTCTGTTGTACTCAGTTTTTGCTTTAAGTTGTTCTTCTTAAATTCCATATGTCTTGCTCCTTCAGTATGTCACCCTGTCTTGCTGTGTTCATCACTGTTAGGGTTTTTTTTTCCTACGATGTGAAGCACTTTGATTTCTGTTTTGATAAGTGCTATATAAATAAACTGTATAATCATTATTATCATTACAAGTAAAAAAAAAGAAGGCCTGAATGAGTCAAAATAATCTGCCAATGGTACTAGAAATAAGAATAATGTTCTAGTTCAAGAAATGTGAGTAAATCCTGCAGACCCCCTGCAGAGCTAGATTCAGACTCAGGATGCAAACTAAAACAAATTTATACCTGAAAGTGTTTTTGATCAATGCTATTTCCCACAATACATTACACAAAGGAAATGAGAAGAGATGCTTCCAGCTGCAATGAAATTAAAACAAATTGCAGGATGTGTTTGTGACATTTACAGCGAGGGAAAAATACCTCTGGAAAAAAACGGATAATGAGCTAACCGCTATAAGAAACACATTACAGAGTTAATTAAAGGTTGCAGTTTGATATTTATTTACTGCATAATGATCATTTGTATATATTATAACACACTATCAACAGTTGAAGATCAGCACGCTGCAAAAGTAAACATTAAGCTTTCATTGAAAAAGCATCAAACAATCAGACAAGCAGCCCTCACTTGTAAACTCAAAGTAATGGTTGAGAACGAGCGTGTCCTGCCGAGTGCTGAATGCTCTTGATGTGTTGCCTTTACACTGAGTGGGCCAAACTGATGAATAGTACAGAGTGTGAGAAGCAGGAGAAAAGGAGAGTTACTAAGAAGCACTATGGAAACCACACAGCACTGATCGTGATATTTCTCACATGTCAGCGAGTCTCTAATCTGGCAGAGCATTAATCTAAGGTAAATGTTGTGTAAAGATTAGGAATTGCCTCGGAGCTTAATGTTAAATTATCTGACAGTTCGTGGTAGGAAATGAGTGTATAATGAGATCAACATGACAGCATAAGCCATCAGGGAAAAACAAATCCCCCAGCACAAAATACCTTCCTTCCTTCCATCATCACGGCAGCTAAGTACGCAGCGCGGCGCTCCCAGCCTCCCGTGCGTATGCAAAGTGAGTGATAAGTGCTCTAAACGCCTGAACTTTAAACCTTTGAAAAGGGCCAAATCCCTGCAATCTTCTCAGAGCAGCTCTTAATGTGCTTGGACTGTGTTTTAAGTACCGCCAGGATAAAACTCTTAATGGTCATCATAAACTGTAATCCAAAGAGATTCTGCCCTTAATCCAGGATCGAGGTCCAGGAAACTGTTCAGTGCAAGTCGAGTGAAATCCCATTTTATGGAGCGATATCTGCCCTGTGCCGACTCGTTTGCATGCAGAGCGGCGTGTGAGCAGCAATTATGACGCTTCATCATCATCACGGCGTCATCCTGAGTGGAAGTACCGTGGAAAATTGAACAGACGGAGAGCTGAAAGAAGCAATTTCATATAAAAAAAGACATGTTTTGTGGTATTAAAAAGCGGGTTTTATAAGTTTTTGGGCTGATTTGGTTATCTGACTTCAAAGGCTGGGCTCATTAGGGGCAACACTTCTACACGGACTTCATATGTAAGGGATGGTGAAGTGAGCTGGTCAATTTGAGAAACAGAAACAGGACTTGTCTCACCCTGTCGGGATTCTATTTGCTTATTACCCGGCTTGATGCTTGATTCTGATTGGTCAAAACCCCTTGACTACGGTTATTAACTTTCACTAACATGAGCAACACCAGAGTCAAACTGAACAACGGTAGCGGAGCAGGTGAGAGAAACTTTAGGTTAGCGATCTCTACTAAGAAACTTGAACCACGAGTGGGAGTGATGATAGCAGCAGGGTTCAAAGTTGTGACATTTGTCTCGTTTATTTTTAAAGGTGTGTGAACCGCAGAGCTCAGAGAAGGAGAGCTGAATGAGGACAGTTTCATGTTAAATCGACCACAACAAAAAAGAATCACCAATCATCTTTTTTAATATAAAACCCAATCACAACAAATGTTATCCTCAGACTCTTTCCAAACAGAGCAAGTCTAGACCGTACTCTATGTTCTATTATTAACAAAAACCAAACATCAAGACAGGATAAGATCCAGTCCCATCTTACAAACAGGACTCGGTCTGATCTCATCTTAGTCCACCATGAGCAGAGCACTTTGCAGCATTTAGCAAGTTACAGTGGCAAGGACAAACTTCCTTTAACAGGCAGAAACCTCCAGCAGGACCAGACTCATGTTAGACACACATCAGCTGAGACCGTGTTGGAGAGAGGGATAGAGGGAGATGAAATTCTTCTTACTTCACTACATGTACAAAAAGAGTCTTCAGTGAATGTTTCTGTTATAAAACAAACAGCAGTAGCAGAGAGTCAAGGTTACATGTGAGGCCAAGAGAGATTTCAATCTCAGCTTTATAGGGCAGCGTGAACAAGAGAATAAATATAAGTTTTAAAAGTTTTGTGACCACTTGAGAGATCACATCTGCTCAGGAAGATAGTGTCAATGTTTATATTCTCAAATCAATGTTTAATTATCCTGTTTGTCCGGCCAATGATCCAACACAACAAATATTTACTTCAAAAGAAAAATAAGAGAGTGATGCAGTGTCAAAGACGAAGCTCAATGCTGAAAGAAACGTCTTATAAAACTAGAGTGATTCTTTTACTTTCATATTTAGCTTAATGTTTATGAAAAGACTCAAGTTTAACTTCTCTTATTATCTTATTGCTGAACATGAAAATAAGTTTTTTGCGGCTGCTATTCTTGTCCTCATACTCCCACAGGACACTACCTGCCAGCTCTCTCCCTTCATGATAGATGTTTGTGGAAAGAGACATTACAGGATGATCTGTTCGGAGATGTTTTTGCTTCTGTTTGCTCAAAGGTGATCTGCTAGAATAATTCAAATACCTGAATGACCACACGCAGCAAAACACTGATTTTTGAAGCTAAAGCAATCACAGCTGTGGCTCCACAATATCGCAGAATTCCACCTTAAAAGCATATAAATCCTCAGCGATTGCAGGCATTTATTGGACAGAAGCACTGTGTAAATATTGTTGTGCTTACACAGAAGTAGAGAAGTATCTGACTGCACTTTAAGTGTGTTGTAAGGAGAAACTCGTGGCTCTTTGTGGCTGAGAGCAGCAGGTACGAAGGGTGATTCTGAGGTCAAGGTGATTTGTCATGTCACGAAACTTTTCACCTTGAGTTGTACGGTTGTTCACGGGCCTGACAGCCTTCAGCAATGCCACACTGTTTCCTGGCTTCCCTTCATAATTGATGAGGAAGCCGGGAATATGGGATTTGATCCAGCGTGAGGCACCCTTTTAGACCCGGAACAGATGTACAGGGGTGCTCGTTTTAACTCGTCTAAAGAAACAGTTTTACCACCGTAGACTGGAGGGAGGCTTTAGGACGTCAAACCACACACTCAGTAATACACAACTTAATATTACTGACTCTTCATAAATGATGTACTGCAGCAGGACCCAGCAGCACTTAAATTTGACACAGTACTCAATGAAAATTCCTACAGGCCCTGATAACAGCACGAGTGTAGAAGCTATAAGAGGAGGGTGATAGCATTTCAAGCTAACGGTTTCAGACACAACATATATAACAGATGGGGATGTTTGGTTTCTGTTTTAATGAAAATAATTACAAATACTTTATTTATGTGAGTGTGGCCTTTCTTTATGTATAGAGATGATATATATATGTGTGTAATCTGCATCACACATTTTATTACAACAACTATAACAACTTAAACCCCATAAGAAGCAGTATTAATCAGGAAGTCTAAAACAAATATTTAATATTATTTAAATACATATTTTATTTAATATTTATTTATATTAATACTGCCGTTTAAGTTAAAAAATTATGGGGAGCGATTTCATTTTTTAAAACTGTATTTATTTTTTTATTTTTTTCTGAATATTTGAACATGTAAGTACATGTACATATCCAAAAATATATATTCTGTTTTTTCATTGGGATTTTATAATTATCTTATTTGAGCCACATGTTTGTTGATCATGAAATTTCCAATAGTAAGCCCATAAAGTCAAGTGAAGTAAATTTGATTAAATCGTTAAAATGGTTAACGTATAAAGCATCGGCTGAGTTTTTTATATAGACCCAACGATTCTCACAACTTAACACCATGAACAAACTCTTCAATCAATCAATCAATCAATCAATCAATCAATCAATCAATCAATCAATCTTTATTGGTTTAGCGCCAAATCACAACAAACGTTATCTCAAGACGCTTTTGCAAACACAGGAGGTCTAGACCACTCTATGTCAAATTATGAACAGAGACCCAACTTCAAGACAGGGTAGGACTCAGTCTGACCCCACCTTAATTCATCATGAGCATTGCACATCGCAGTATTTAGCTAGTTACAGTGGTGAGGAAAAACTTCCTTTTAACAGGCAGAAACCTCAGGCAGAACCAGACTCATGTTAGACAGCCATCATGCCTCGACTGAGTTGGGTCTGGAAAGACAGATAGAGGGGAGTAAGCTCTTGGCTTCAGCATCAAGGTAAGCTTGCTTTAAATAGACAGAACCTTCAACAAAGGCAGATTTTAGGTGAGTGAACATCAATCTATTACAGATTGAACACTTATTAAATCTGATGCTTTATATTATTATTTCTGATTGGTCAAAATGCCCATAGCAACTTTATGTTATTTCTCAATAGTGTCTTGCTGCTAGGAAGAACTTTATCCCACATGTACAATCCAATCATTCAGCTAAAATGACACTTTTTGTTTATTGATTGCCCAAAAAACATGGAGGATATTGTCACGTCACTATCATAGACTGTATAAATAATGTACGTAGTATCCGTGACGTCACCCATCTGTTTATATGTTTCTGAAGCGCTGTTTTGAGGCAAATCGGCGGTGGCAGCCATATTGGAAATGTTGAACTCAACATAACTGCTGTTGAGCTAGTGCTAGGTAAGATAAGATAAGAAGATAAGAAAGTCCTTTACTCGTCCCACAATGGGGAAATTCAAGTGTCACAGTAGCAAGTAGACAGTGCAAAAAATATATATAAAGCAAACAAGAGCCTATAAAGTAACAAATATTAAAAAGTTATTAGCAATTAAAATTAAAAAGGTAAAAAATAAGCATGTCTACAACATATATATATATATATATATATATATATATATATATATATATATATATATAGATATATATATTTCATGGTTATATAGTCTGACCACTGCAGGAAGAAAAGACCTGCGGTATCTCTCCGTGAGACACCGCGGGTGAAGAAGTCTGTCACTGAACGAGCTACTTAGTGTTGTTATGGTCTCCTGGAGGGGGTGTGACGTGTTGTCCATCATAGAAGATAGCTTTGCTATCATCCTCCTGTCAGCCACCACCTCCACAGGGTCCAGTGGGCAGCCCAGGACAGAGCTGGCCTTCTTCACCAGTCTTTTCAGCTTCTTCCTGTCAGCAGCAGAGATGCTGCAGCCCCAGCAGACCACTCCAAAGAAGATGGCTGATGCCACCACAGAGTCAAAGAAGGACATCATAAAGAGGCAGACTTTAAAACTCCTAGCAAACAGGTACAGTGTTCCCGCCTGTCAATCAAGTCAGCTGAGCCTCTCATTATGTAAAAGTCGTAATCTCAATATCTTTGAAATTGCCGCATTAGAAAAACATTTTACTCGTACAGTGTGTGCTGATCGAGAAATGAGCTATCCAGACTACACTCGTCTTTGGTGCCAGGCTATAAACATGTTTATTTCTGCTGTAAATATCGGCCTTTTCGAATTGGTGTGTATGTGGTTTCCGGTACCTCCAGAGCCAACCTCAAGCGGATCCTCGATGAACTGCAGTTTTTAACACTTATGCATTGGACTCATATTTTTTGACCGGAGGTTGCCGCTTGGTTACTATTGATTTATTTAGCTTTGAGTTGGGGTCCTGCTCACCCTGTGATAATTCTAACCTGTTGTAACAGCTAGCTCACTATACATTATCATAATCATCATTATTTTTATTATTATTATTATTAGCGTTTTTTAAATTCTATTATTTTTGTATTATTATTATTATTATTATCATTATTGTCAGAAGATGATTAAACAATAATGACAACTATCATCATCCATAGCTCTTGATAAAGGTTGATTTTAAAGAAATAGTAGTTTCAGAAATGAATGCTGTCATGAACCAATCACATGCATTAATCCATGTCTCTACCTCTTCCTCTATGAGGTCAGTTCTGAATGCAGCAACTTCGTCAAACCTCCAAGATAAGACTGATTAAACTTCTTCCTCAAATCAGTGCACATCTCATTTAGTCTGGGCCAATTCTTCCTCTCCTCCTTCAACAATCGGTCTCCTCTGTTTGGCTGAAAGCGACAGTTTCCAGTAGATCAAAGGGAATGTAATCTCTGCTGAACTCCAGAGACGTTTTTAAAAACTGATGCTTGAAACTGATGTTTGAAAAAGAGAGTTTTATGTACGTTATGTCTGACTGCTGATGCAACAAGATAGAGGGGAGAAGTCTTGGTTGTGCAGATGAATTGCAGTCTCAATTTGGAAGAATGAATCTGTGCAAACCTGGATTAAACTGTAATGTAATATGTTTAAACGATATAATTCTACTGTAAATATTGTGACACTGGCTTCTATCTTTATCTCTTCTGACAGTTTTTGAAAGTATAAAGTTTAGCTCCACAAACCACCAACAGCATCCAGCTTTGGTTGTATAATGTATCCAAGTATGACGTCCATGAAGAACTGTTGCATAACTTTCTGTATTTAACATGGAATTACTAAACATATTCACTAAGCCTTTAAGAAAACATTTGGAATCTTAAGTGTTTGATGTTGCTCTAAAAAACACATGTATTTTTCTGTCTCATCAACCAATCCCACCCTTCAAACCCCACAACAACAACAACAACAACAGAGAAACACAATTATTAAGAACATCAAATTAACCGACAGCTCGGAAAATGTCACCAATTGTCTTCAAACGAAGCAAAGCAGGGATAGCTCCACAAACAAATCTACATTAGTAACCTGGAGGGAAAATGAGCTTTAATCTCTGCTCTTTTGCCAAGCTTTCCTCTCAGCAGGCAGCCGGACTGAAATATGGAAGATACACTGTGTGCTGTGTACTGAATACTGCAGCAGTCACATGAAAAAGTCTCTCACACTGGGCTCACAACTGGAGATCAAGTGCGTCCAAAAAAAGATCCTCATATAGAATCATTATGCTCTTTCTTAATGTCTGAGCTTCAGATTAATAATTCAGATTCAATCGAAAGCAAATGAATGCGACTTCCATAAAAGTATTAATAGTGTAGGTAAACAAACAGGTGAAGGGGGCAGACTGATGGTGCTGTGTTTTATATACAGAGAATAACATCAATATGAATAACAACATGTGTTCTGGTAACTCTGTCTCTCTCATTGAGGATTAACGAACACATCCTGACTCTTGCATTGTTCATTATTCTATCTTAAAGTTACTGAGAGGATTTTGTATTTTGCATCAGTCATGACCCTGTGGATAAAGCAGATCTTATCCTGCACAGGCATGAGCCTTACTCTCTAATGATCCGTCACAGTCGAACGTATCAATCACTCTGATTTATTCTTACTGCAAATTGTGAAAAAAGAGAGGTTGCAATCAGGGCCGGAACCAGTGGGATGGCATGCGTCCCCCTTTAAATCTAACTGGCCACCCTGGATGCTGCCCCAAAATCCTCAACCATAATTGGCTATTTTCTAGGGATGTAGATTTTCCGTGATCGATCTATGGAAATGTTAACAATCAATAATAGAATAATCATTAAAAAAAAACATACACGTTTTCCATGTCAAAAACATGCCAAAGGCGTTTTTCCCCTGAATCAAAATTTCCTTCATGACACAATGTATATAACTGTGTCGTGTTGAGGTGTTCAAAACACTAAACACTAAACATCAACGTGTGGAGCAAGCTCATACTTTCCGCGGACATAGTTTCATAAAAGTGAAGACTCAGACTTCAACAAGGGAACTGAACAGAAACATATTTCAGACTCACAGTGTCCAGTTTTCTGTCTACTCATTTTTATTGAGAAAAATAAGCATATGAACGTGGTCAGGTGTCAGCCGGGACAACAACCGGGTCATAATCAGTCTGGTGGCAGAGGAAAAAAAGCGCTCGTGGAGGCCTGTCACTCAGCCACAGCCCCCAACTGAGCGTCTCTGCTGAGCTCAACACCTTCAGTCAGCTGATTCACATCGAATCATGCTTTAAACCTAAAACACCTCCCTGATAGCTGAACCAAATATGAGACCACATGATGTTTGTTCCATGTGATGGAAAATCGAAACAAAAAATTTGTTCAAGTAAGTTCTTAACAATCAATTAATCGATACTCGATTAATTGTTGACATTCCTACTATTTTCCTTGTCAGATGTAGAGCTGGGCGATATTGAAAAATAGGTTTTTATGATAATAAATTTCATATCACGATAAACATCAAACATTATTATTCTTATTTCAATTTAGAGGCCTATTTTTGCTCCTGAGTCAAAGTTGAAGACAGCCCAAGACAGAGGGAAGACTTATCTTAAAATCCATTATTCGGCTGCAGGTAGCTTTCTTTTGCAAATAAATGTCGCACATTTCCTAACCTTCACGATGCATCTTTCTTCAAGTCCTTACAAAATCAAGAGAAGATTTAAATGTGTCCACTTTGTTTTGTTACTTCTTAAACACACAAAATAAATAATAATACTAGGAATTGTACATCTTCAGGTTTCTTTCATGCTTGTACTCAAAATAGATATGATTAAAGGAGACAGAAAGGTTATATAAATGCTATTCATTTGTGCGTGTGTATAGTGCACACATACTTCATACCACCCCTACATAAGTCAGCGCCCCAGCTGTGCCAACCCAGGCACAAAAAGTCTGGATCTGCCCTTGGGTTGTAGCTCACTTTGCCTGACAGAGGCAGCAGCAGGCGTTCAAACAAATCACAGAGAAAGAGTCATTTTGAAAGAGGGTCTGTTTGACTTTTTAGGTCATGGAGATGCTTCAGTATTAATTGCAATCTAGTTAAAAACTTTTCACAGGAGCTTGAAAGCAAGAGGATTGTGTAACGGCCGAGCAGTGCACCGAACAATCAGAGCAGCTATGAGAAGAAAATGAAGCTCACCTTGGCGACCCTGTTGGCGACCTCCCGACCCACCATTAGCCCCTGCACAAACGTCCGTGCTGCGATGAAAGCCCTGGTGACCTGCGCCTTCAGTTTCCTGGGCACATCGCCAAAAGGCTTTAGCTGATCCGCGTATTTACTGACACACTCCAGGTAGTCGTCTGTGAAGTGGTACTGCGAGTTCAGCAGCTGGAACATGCGCTCCAGCAGCCGGGACCAGAAGTCGTTCAGCATCTCCTCCAGGTTGACGTTGCCCCCCGTGTAGTAGCGCTTCAGCTCGGTGAACAGGTCCTGGAACACCTCTGAGTTCTGCATGTACAGCTTCCCATATGTCCGTGTAAACATACTGTTGAGAGACTTCTCGGAATTGTCCAGCAGCTCCAAGAAAAACTCTGTAGAGAGGGAGGGAGAGACAAACAACTCAGTCATCATTACTGTATCTCATATCTTTACATCCAATAAAAACACACAGAACAGCATCAGTCAGAGTAATGTTGCTGCTTCTCACTGTCCTGATTTTACAGCTCTGCACATACAATGTATAGCAGCCAACAAGAGGCACTTGATTATGTGGAGAAAGTAAGGCCACAGCATTAATAATTTAAAAGCAGAAATAATGGGCCACAAGGACTATGAATGATTAATGTAAAGGTTCTGATTGCAGACTGTAACAAAATATTCAGAAGTTTTAGACACAGACACGAGTATACAGAATCATCTTGCACCCAGCTTTATTCCCAGACGCATTAGTTTCTCATTGACACACTTTATTTGTCTGCTGAGGAGCTGCGGGTCTCTAACAGACTCTAGTGTTACAGAGAACTAAAAGAAGCTGTAAATATATCAAACCTGAAGAGTAGGTTAGACATAAAGCACACCAAACCCTCTGATATCTTTAAACAGTCTTCAACAGCATAATGGAATTGGAGTTCTTTGCATGGTTTTCACGTTGGTTTGCAGACTGTTTTGTTTTTCAAAAGTGCATGGGAACATTTTTATATGTATTTGCAGGGACAGTGTCTATGCTTCAGTGGTTAGGGTGAAGGTGGGCTTTCTTCCCATGAGAGCGGTGGACTGACATTTGAGAGCTGGCATTTCTAGGTGACAGGCTGTCAACTTCTGCACTACCCACTGTGGAACATCTGACGGTGAGAAAGAAGCTTTTTGGAAAAATATTGGGACTGACCTCACACACTCAAAGGAAGGAAGGCTAGATAGTGTCAGGCATCTTTAATTTGTCTGAGCATGTTCGCGGCAAATAATTAGGGGGTGAAAACTAAGAGAAACAAATAGATGTGCAATATTAGCACTCCAAAACAGTCCAAAAGTAGCTAGTGACCAAAAAACTTCTACCACACCGAAAGCTTCTAGACCAATCATGTTAGAGAACCTAAAAGCTCTTAGTTATGCTGCTACAAGCTTAGACTGCTGGGGGAACTGACACACTGGGATCCTGTCTTTCCCAGTATGGGAGGTGGAGCCTTCAGCTATCAGGCACCTCTCCTTTGGAATCATCTACCAGTCAGGGTCCGGGAGGCAGACACCCTCTCTACTTTAAGTGTCGACTTCAAACTTTCCTTTTTGATAAAGCTTATAGTTAGAGCTGGATCAGGCTTGGACCAGCTCTTAGTTATGCTGCTATAGGCTTAGACTGCTGGGGGAACTGACACACTGGGATCCCATCTTTCCCTCTCTCTCCTCTGTCTGCCTGTCTCTTACTTTAACTCTTCCTGTCCCATTAAAGTTACTAACCGTAGACCTTTCTGGAGTCCCTGAGCTCCCTTGTCTCGTAGGTTCCTTCTGCTGTGGACGCGCCAGACTGCAGCTGCTACAACTACTACTATCCGTCTCACCACTATTATCTCTCTCTCTTTTCATTTCCTTCTATCCCTCTCTCCAACACGGTCTCAGCTGATGTGTGTCTAACATGAGTCTGGTCCTGCTGGAGGTTTCTGCCTGTTAAGGGAAGTTTGTCCTTGCCACTACAACTTGCTAAATGCTGCAAAGTGGATTAAGATGAGATCAGACTGAGTCCTGTCTGTAAGATGGGAGTGGATCTTATCCTGTCTTGATGTTGGGTCTTTGTTAATAATAGAACATAGAGTACGGTCTAGCCCTGCTCTGTTTGGAAAGAGTCTAAGGATAACATTTGTTGTGATTAGGTGATAAATTACATGAAACATCAACATTAAAGTGCAGCAAAACTTCGATTCAAATTCAACTTTCTCTGTAATTATATTTTTGTTCCTTTGTCGTCTGCTCGTATGGCTTTCTTCCATATGAGGACCTGATCTCTGGAGCTTTAATCAAGCCAATAAAAAAGAAAAAAAGAGAGAAAGAAGCAGCATTAGCTGGGGAGTCTGAAAGAAGCCTTGCTAATAGGATCCCATGTTACTGAGAGCACAGATGTAAATGTTGGGAAGATCATAACACATCTCTCCGTGCACGAATGTCAAATCTTCCTCCTCCCTTCTTTTCAAAGGAGCACTCTGCAGACATCTCACGCGTCACGCCTGCTAATAAACCAAACGGGAGCTAAGCTGTGAGCTGTTTGACATTTCTTTGCATTGTTAATGACAGCAGTCACACCCTGCATGGTGGTCATATTCACTTCTAATAATACGTTTCCCTCCTTTTAGAATACGACTGAAGCAGAAAGCATGAGAAATCTGTGCAGCGGACACTCTTTATGAAGGATGCTGAATATACAATCAAGGAAATATCTTTAAACTAATTATTAACAATAAAAATCAATTGGAAAATTATTAAGATTTGTTTTTTACTTATTAAAGACAATCTAAAATGAAAAATATTTAACTATAAAATAAATTGACTAATTAAAATAAATACAAATACATTAACTTATTATTGAATATAAAATAAATTTACTAATTCTAATCAACAAAATGACAAATAATTAACCTTAAAATAAATTGACTGATAAACAGAAAAATAGATTTTTAATATGAATTTAAAATAAGTAACGTATTAACGATAAAATAAATTGACCAATTATTAAGAATGAAATTGACTAATTATAAACAATCAAAAATAGAAATAAACAAATATAAATAAACTGACTAATTATAATAAATACAAAAAACTTGACATTATAAACAATAACATAAATTGACTGATAATAAATAAATGGACAAAGTATTAACTATACAATTAATTAACTAATTTGAAAATAAAATAAATGAATTATTAACAATAAAATAAATTGATTAATTTTACACAATAAAAATAAATTGACTTATCATTAATATTAAAAATAATGTAACTAATTATTAACATTAAAAGTAAATTGACTTGTTTTGTCCGTCTTTGTAACAGGATGAAAGGAGGTGCAGAAAGAAAGAGAAACCTGGGGTCCCAGCATCATTTCATCACAACACAAGCCAACCATCCCAACGCTCTACATGTTGATGTCACCAGAGCTTTCACGATCACATTTGAACCCCTTATTACCGACTTTAAATTCTCTACTTTCTCTCTTCCTGCACCTTCTTTCCTCTTTCCAACAAACTGACGCCTCGTCCACTTGTGAACCATGGAAGGAGCCCGATCCCTCGTCTCTCATTCTACTTTCTTTTGCAGCTAAGTGTCCTGACATTACACCTACTTCTGTTTAAATACTGAGAGCCTGCAGGGCCTTTTTCATTCCATTTTCCAATTAGACTCAAATCAAGGACAAGTAAGCCCCTGAGGATCACACACAGGCAGTAATGTATCTGTGTTACCATTTAAAAAGCTCTCAGGATGAGTAATACGTATCATGAAAACAATGTTACTCATATTGTTTACTCTACACCTGTGTGAAGAGACCAAATGTTGAGACTGTTTATGTGTTCATACTGGACCGCAAATTATGTTTCTGCTCAGCTGCTGCTCTTTAGGCTGTGTGACATTTAGAGGGACGAATACATTCATCTAAATAATCAGATGATTTCAGGCAGCTTTAGAATAAACAAAGAGGAGACTTCAACAGCATGAAAACATTAGGATTTAATACGTGACTGCCTGAAACCAGCTCTGAATATCTGGTTATTGATTTCCTGATCACAGATGTTGAATGACTGAGCTCAGTGTTTTTTATGGACTCACTTCAGAAGGTTTTTTTAGTTCCTTTAAGGAAAGGCACTGCTTCAAACAACAGGTTAAGTTTAAAAAATACCTTCAGATAATCATACGAGTTCCTTCAAATCAGTTCAAGTAAATGACCAAAGTTTAAAGTTACATAATGTGAACTCAAGAGTTCTTGAATTAAAGTCTTCTGAAATATTCATCAATTTTCTCTTGCGTAACTGTTCGGTCTTTCTGTGATTTCAGGGCCAGTTACCTAGAAAACAGAGTGCACTCAGAGTTTCTGAAAGCAGCTTCAGCCTGCCAACTTAAAAAATAGTGGACCGCTTCCTACCATCCAAAATACATATTTGGCTGTAGAATTAGCATTGAGTATCACTGACCCTGGATTAGATCCAACTGTGGGGCCTTCAGGGAGTCGATACTTGGACACTATCGCAGCATGGGTGTGTGCTCCCTGACAGAAAACATTTAGGACCAATCCAAATCTCTCAAGTCACCAAGGTTGTACGGATTTAAATCAGGTTTTCAGATCATTTGGATGCATCAACAGAAAAAAAGCAACTTAGTAGAGCTTCATTTTCAAGGCAAAAAGAACAACAACAACTCTGGCCTGCATATAAAAAGAAGTTTCATTGTTATCTTATGGAGCTTCCATTTAGTTTCATCAAAACATGACAAAGAGAGAGAATCTCAACAGAACACTCACATCTCAAAATGAAGAGAGGAGATTAGGCTTTAAAGGACTAGGAATGAGCAATGCATGACATTTAAAAGAATAGCATCTATCACTGCTCATCGTACCTAAAGTCTCTAAAAATAGTATGGGAAGTCCAGCCCTCAGTCATTAAGCACCTCTCCTTTGGATTCATCTACCAGTCAGGGTCTGGGAGGTAGACTCTCTACTTTTAAGAGTAGGCTTCAAACTTTCCTTTTTGAAAAAGCTTATAGTTATAGTTCAGGCTTGGACCAGCTCTTAGTTATGCTGCTCTAGTTATCCTGTCTTTCCCTCTCTCTCTCCTCTGTCCACCTGTCACCTACTTTAACTCTTCCTGTCCCAAGACCTTTCTGCATCTCTGCCGTAGACGGCCTGCTGCTGTGGATGTGCCAGACTCCAGGTGCTACAACTACGACTGTCCGTCTCACCACTATCTTCTCTCTCTCTCTTCATCTCCCTCTATCCCTCTCTCCAACTCGGTCTCAGCAGATGTGTGTCTAACATGAACATGAAATGTACGCACAGGAGGCGGGCAGAACAGCAGGACGGGATTTGATTGGTTTCATAATTTGGCCCCTGATGGCAGGGATTTGTTGGTGTTTTCCCAGGTTTCATTAGTATGGATAGTCGAAAACGTGGTTGGACTTTTTAATATTGCAATCAAAATAAAAACTGTGTTAGTCCTCTTGAAGTAACTCTGAGCGTGAAGAATCCAGTTTCTCTGAGCGCAGTACTAAGTGCTCCTCTGATATCTGGCCTAATTACTGTAAATAATTACCATGATTAATAAAGGTGACCTTTCTGTTGCTCGGATAATAACAATAGCCATAGATAAAAAAAAAAAAAAGAACTGCATTGACACGCTTATTTCACTTCACACTATTTCAAACTCAGACACTCATTTTTCACTGGCTCAACAAAAGAATCTGTAATTCTAAGTGTGGTTAATTAAGACCTAATTTTCAATTAATTGTCCAACAGCCTTGAATGACCCCAGGGTGCTTATTGTACAAAGCTGAGCACGGAGATTAGTACTTTTTATGTTGGAGCGTGGTGATGTAATGCTTTTAGAAAGGAGTCAGAGAGACAAAGCGCTGTCTGTCAATCCTCTGCGTATGTAAATTAAATGATAGCCATTAAATAAAACAAAAAGCCATCATTAAATAAATGGATTCATACTTAATATGCATATAAAATGTTCCCGAATATAATAGAGAATTGGATTAATAAGCATGCCTACTTGGAAAAAGTATAAATATGCATAGATTGAGGCTTTTATCTAGAGCCCTATTATCATATACCAATTACTTCTATGATATTGACCACAGCTCCTTGATCGCTGCTTGCTGACAGCAGCAGATACTTCTCAAAGATATTTCATTTCAAAGAAGGAAAAAGTTTTTGTCACACCCTCAATTGAGCCACTTCAGCCAAGAATCAGAGTGAACTGCTCCTTAGAAGGAGGACAAGATGGCTCCAAATTGTTGTAACTGCTTCTGTTTCTTGTGCTGATTTTCTCCAACTCAAAAGTGGAGCAAGTGCAATGTTCATGACTAAAGTAACCTGAGGGAAAATTCTTCTTCTTTTTTGTTTTAAGCCATGATGGTGGTCTTTGGTAGTAGTTATGGGGCAATAAAGGCTTACATATCTAAACAGTGTGGTGGACTGCTGTAAGGGCTTAGGGCTATCTCACTGTCAAATCTGTGTGTGAGGGATCTCTCACAGACTTTTGAGCCTTTTTTGCCCTCTTTCCCTAAGTGTGCAATTTTGCAGACTCAGAGTAAGGGAATTACCCATAGTTCATAGCATTGTGACGTGTTAAAAACTGCAGTTCATTGATGATCTGCTTGAGGCTGGCTCCGGAAGTACCAGAAACCACATACACACCCTTTCAAAGAAGACAACCTTTACAGCAGAAACAAACATGTTTTCAACCTGGTTCAAAAAATGGATAGCTCATTTCTCTCTCAGCACACAAAGATGCCCAAATAAAGGTGTGGCTTACTTGACTGACAGGTGGGCACCCTGTAGCTGTTAGCGAAAAGGCTAAAGGCCCGCCTCTTTACCTCACAGTAGCTCAGATGAAGTTAGATTGAGTCCAGCATTTACAATATGGCATCCATCAACCATAGGCTTCAAAACAGGGCTTCAGAAACCTTTGGGTGACGTCACGGATACTACGTCCATTTATTTTTCACACTAAGGGTGAGACACGGGTTTCCAAGGGAAGCCTGCAAGCATGGAAGGGTAAACGAAAGCCACAACACAGAAATTTAAAAAAGAGAAATGGTAAACAAGAAGCAGGAAGGTGCAGCTGATGTTGGCATTTAAAAAAAAGTTTGTCTGTATGTATAAATGTGGTAATCAGCCTCAATCTATTTATCTTCATACATATACAGTATCATTTGTTCAATGGTTTTTATTTATTCTAACTATTTCAGAATCAGAATCAGAATCAGCTTTATTCGCCAAGTATGCTTGAACACACAAGGAATTTGACTTTGGTAAACTGTGCTCTCTTTGTACAAGGCATAAGAATAGGAATAAGAATAAGAACTACAATAAAAAAATAAAATGAAAATATAATAACAGTAACCTTAGCTATAAATACAAAGAAACAACAAATAGCTTGACTAATATGTACAGGCTAAAATAATATGATAAAGTGCAGTGGTGACTTGCAGAGGTAGTTTTACATTATAAAATAGAAGTTAAATAATACAAAAAATAGAAATATGGAATTCTGCTTGAGAATTGTTGCATTGTATATCTACATGTATATTTACAGAGAGTATTTATCTGACAGGTATGACACTGTTATGGTTTAGTGTTCATCAGAGTGACAGCCTGGGGGAAGAAACTGTTCTTATGACGGGTTGTTTTGGCGCACAGTGATCTGTAGCGCCTGCCGGAGGGGAGGAGTTTGAAGAATTTGTGTCCAGGGTGTGAGGGGTCAGCGGTAATGCTCCCTGCCCGTTTCCTGGCCCGGGACCGGTACAAGTCCTGGATGGGGGGCAGGTCGACACCGATGATTTTCTCTGCAGTCCTTATAGTCCGCTGCAGTCTGTGTTTGTCTAGTTTGGTTGCAGAGCCAAACCAGACAGTGATGGAGGTACACAGAACAGACTGGATGATGGAGGTGTAGAACATGATCAGCAGCTCCTGAGGCAGGTTGAACTTCCTGAGCTGACGCAGGAAGTACATCCTCTGCTGGGCCTTTTTTCTGATTGTGTCTATGTGGGAGGTCCACCTCAGGTCCCGGGAAATAGTGGATCCCAGGAACCTGAAAGAGTCCACAGTAGACACAGTGCTGTTCAGGATGGTGAGGGGGGGGAGTGGGGGGGGGCTTCTCCTGAAGTCCACTGTCATCTCTACCGTCTTGAGCGGGTTCAGCTCCAGATGGTTCTGACTACACCAGAGGGCCAGCTGTTCCACCTCCTGTCTGTAAGCAGACTCGTCTCCGTCCTGGATGAGACCGATGACGGTGGTGTCGTCTGCAAACTTCAGGAGTTTCACCGAGGGGTCTCCTGAGGTGCAGTCATTGGTGTAGAGGGAGAAGAGCAGTGGGGAGAGAACACATCCCTGTGGGGCGCCAGTGCTGATGGTCCGGGTGCTGGATTTGATGCTCCCCAGCCTCACCTGCTGTCTCCTGTCCGTCAGGAAGTTGGTGATCCACTGACAGATGGAGGCCGGCACTGTGAGCTGGGTGAGTTTCTGGTGCAGGATGTCTGGTATGATGGTATTGAACGCAGAGCTGAAGTCCACAAACAGGATCCTAGCGTAGGTCCTGGGGGAGTCCAGGTGATGCAGGATGTAGTTCAGACCCATATTGACTGCATCCTCCACCGACCTGTTTGCCCGATAGGCAAACTGCAGGGGGTCCAGCAGGGGGCCTGTGATGTCTTTCAGGTGGCTCAACACTAGTCTCTCGAAGGACTTCATGACCACAGACGTCAGGGCGACGGGCCTGTAGTCATTGAGTCCTGTGATGGTGGGTTTCTTTGGGACTGGGATGATGGTGGAGCTTTTGAAGCATGAGGGCACTTCACACAGCTCCAGCGATGTGTTGAAGATCTTTGTGAAGATGGGGGCCAGCTGCTCAGCACAGACTCTCAGGCAGGAGGGGGACATGCCGTCTGGTCCTGGAGCCTTCTTGGTCTTTTGTCTCTGGAAGAGCTGGATTACCTCATCTTCACAGATCGTCAGCGCAGGTGGGGGGTCAGAGGGGGGTGGGGAGGGGCTTGTGGGGGGGCCAGGTAAATCAGAGTGTTCGGGTGTGGGGTGTGAAAACCTGCAGTAGAAGCTGTTCAGGTCGTCAGCTAGTCTTTTGTTACCTTCAGGGTGGGGGGAGGGTCTCCTGTAGCTTGTAACTTCACGCAGGCCTCTCCAAACTTCTGAGGGGTCGTTGGCAGAGAAGCTCTGTTTTAACTTCTCAGTGTAGCTCCTCTTAGCTACCTTGATCCCCCTCGTCAGTTTGTTTCTGGCCTGCTTGAACAGGTCCCGGTCCCCACTCCTGTAGGCCTCTTCTTTGGCCTGACGCAGCTTCCTCAGTTGAGGTGTGAACCAGGGCTTATTGTTGTTGTATGTGCAGAAGGTCCTGGTCTGCACACACATGTCCTCACAGAAGTTGATGTATGAAGTCACAGTGTCAGTGAGTTCATTGAGGTTTCCTGATGCAGCTTCAAAAACACTCCAATCAGTGCAATCAAAGCAGGCTTGTAACTCCTGCTTTGACTCCTCCGTCCACTTCTTCACAGTCCTAACTACAGGCTTAGCCGTTTTTAACTTCTGCCTGTAGGTCGGGATGAGATGAATCAGACAGTGATCAGATAGTCCTAAAGCTGCACGGGGGACAGAGCGATATGAGTCCTTTATTACTGTGTAGCAGTGGTCCAGAGTGTTAGACTCCCTGGTGGGACACTTAATATGTTGTCTGTATTTAGGTAGTTCGTGGGTTAAATTTGCTCTGTTAAAATCCCCGAGAATGATGAGCAGAGAGTCAGGATGTTTTTTCTCCACGTCTGTAATCTGGTCAGCCAGGTGCTGTAACGCCTCCGTTACGCAGGCCTGAGGTGGGATGTAGACGCCGACCAGAATAAAGGAGGAGAACTCCCGCGGCGAATAGAAGGGTTTGCAGTTTATGAAAAGAGTCTCCAGATTTGGACTGCATGACTTCTTCAACACTGTGGTATCTGTACACCAACCTTCGTTTATGTAGAAACAGATTCCGCCTCCTCTCGCCTTCCCAGAGAGTTCCTTTACGCGGTCCGCTCTGTGGAGCTGAAAGTCCGGTAAGTGCAGCGAGCTGTCTGGGATGTGTTCACTGAGCCAGGTTTCAGTGAAACACAGGGCGGCGGATCTGCAAAAGTCCGTGTTTCTTGAGTTGAGGAGCAGCAGTTCATCCATCTTGTTTGCCAGGGAGCGGACATTCGCCAGGTGAATGGACGGGAGCGCACTGCGTAACCCCCGCTGTCTCAGTCTGACGAGCACGCCTGCTCGCTTGCCCCGGCGCCGGCGTCTCCGGCAAAGACCATAGAGAGCTGCGGCTCCACCAGCAAGAATCTCTGTGTAACTTAAAGGTTCAATGAAAACCGGTGTAAAAAGTTCGGCAGAGGACTGTCCAATGTTAACAAGTTCTTCTCTGGTAAAAGAAACCAGAGAAGCGGAGCATAAAGATACAAAAAAAGAGAAAAACGCAACAAGTACGAGAGAGCGCAGTACCAGGGCGACCGTCCGTGGCGCCATCTTGGATCTTTTCAACATTGTAGATTAATACTGAAGACATTAAAACTATGAAACAATATGGTTTTGCCATAATATGGATTACAACAGTAGTCAAATAGCAGACTGAGAGAATACCAAGAGTGTGCAAAGCTGTCATCAAGGAGAAGGGGGATACTTTACAGAATCTAAATTACAAAACATATTCTAGTTTGTTTAACACTTTTTTGTTAATTAAACAATTCCACGTGTGTTCTTTCATAGCTTTGATGCATTCAGTTAAAATAATTAAAATAAATAAAAAACATTAAATCAGAAGGTGTTTCCAAACGTTTGACTGGTAGTGTATATTTATATATTTATTTTTTATTGTGTGGTTAAGCAGCCTGTACGGTAAGAGCCTGGATCACATGATGATCAGTCAGTCCGTCCCTTAAACGCCTTGAATTTGAGTAAAGTAAAAATTGTGCAATCAAACTTCCTAATGCCGCTAAGGTGAGCTACATGACGTCATGAAGGTTTTGTGAGATGTCGCAAAGTGCTGTCCAAGTCCTAGTTATACAGTTTGGAGCCCTCAGAGCCTCCTGCACGCAATCAAGTTCCAGGTCAATTAAGTCAAGTAGGGTTTTTAGAGTTTTGGGAGGAGATTCAGATTCAGTCCTTGTTGAGTATCAGGTCACCACCAACATGTCAAAAATGCTAATTCAGCCAAGCTCTGGGGTATTATTTCATGAAATGAACAAATGTTTTTTTTTATCAATATCAGGTTGACTTTGTTGAGATATTATTTACGATAGCTTGATGAAATTACCACCCTGTCTCTGTACAGCACAGGAGGAGCTACACGCCTGGATACAGGTACCTTGAGGTGGGTTAACAGCCTTAACAACATGCTGTCTGACCTCATGAGAGAAAAGTACTCGTAGTTTTCTGAACTGCAGGACATGGAGGCTGTGAGGAAAGGTTAGACTAGTAGAGAGAGGGTAAAGTCCTGCTGCTTGTTTAATAAAGAGCTCTCTTTAAACGAAAGACAAGAGAGTCGTGTGGGACCGGTTCAAACTCTGATCCTCACTGACGGCATCAAGTAGCAGGAACGCTGGAATGACAGTTTGAGAATTTAAGATCAGAGCTGGACACGGAGGTATAATTTTTAAAGCTTTCTGAAAAGCAACCTAAAGAATAACACAGTGATGTGGTCGAGCTCTACGAATGCAATCTTAGTTTCATTTAATGTAGAAAAGTATGATGAGAATTCACCCTCAATGCTGACCGGCACATTGTGCTAGACTAGACGTAAACCACATCCTTGACCTTTTCGGTCTCTTTGATCAAGATCCATTTACGGACGCGACAAGTGATTTATGATTCAGGTTGAACACAGAGGTGTCATATTTCATCCATTGTGACCATCATTGAGCTTTTTTTGTATGATATCTTTTCTTTGAATTACCATAGGTTATATCTATCTATATCTAATTATACCATAAGGATAGGACTAATGGGTTGAAATACATTTATTCATAATTATATGAAAATAACTACAATGGCTACGTTTACATGAGACTTTTAATTCCTCTTTAATTCGGAATTAAGATTAAATCCTCTTTAAAAAGATTTAAAATTACCATGTAAACACCTAATTCCGAATGAAAATGATAATTCCGGATTAAACTTAAATCCGATGTAAGTAGCTGGTTTATTCTGATTTTAAATCCGAATTGAATAATTCCTCTATCATGTATACGTTCATTCCGCTTTAAATTAATTCTGGTCGTTCTGTGCATGCTCGTTCCCTTGTCCTGTCGCGATGACGCACATACTCCGCGCTGGCGGTCTCATATTTCAGGATGAGGTAGAGCAGCCGTTGCACTAACCGGCTTTGAAACGCCACAGTCCGGTCTTCCGCCTCCCTTCTCCGGTCGTCTATCTCTCTTCTCCTCCTCAGCTGACGAAAGTGAAGCAGTACGTTTGTGTTGAGCTGCTTTTTAACAACTATAGTCAAAATCAAAGCGAAATTTGAACTTATTGTGTGGTCTTCCATGTTGTAACCGAAAATGAAAGAAGCAGGAACTGGAGTCTGTTTTCTTCCGGTAAACGTTAATACGTCACGCCCGTCCCTGTCCAACCAGAACCCTTCCCAACCCCCAGACCTTCAGAGGAATTAAATAAAAACAATTAAACGGGTTTTCCATGTAAACCTCAATTCGGAATTACTATTTCCATGTAAACACCAAGGAGAAAACTTTAATTCCAAATTATTTAATTCGGAATTATTAATTCAGAATTAAAAAACATCATGTAACCGTACCCATTGACATGTACATAGTTCTGTCCTTGATAACTATAAACATCAACAAATCAGCCCAAATGAATGAATTTAAATATCAACACTTTTAAAAACAAACTCAAGAACTCTTACTTTATTCCTGCAAGCAGAAAAGCACATCTGTGTTGCTTCTACAAAAACCAAAAGGACTTTTGGTCTGCAGAAACTGTAGCCTAGCTTGTGTGCTGTTGCTCCCTGCAGTTTCTCTTTAAAGGGGCCGAGCTGAGCAACATCTGTTTTGGCTAGTTCAGTTACTAGTGACAGAAAAACTCCACTTCAAAAAATATCCCTTTAATGCAGAGTCCGTAGCCTTGCATCCAACCGGCAACCTCCAGCCGCAAGAATTGAAGCTAATGCGGAAGTGTTATAAACTGCAGTTCATCGATGATCCGCTTGAGGCTGGCTCCGGAAGTACCAGAAACCACATACACAAATTCAAAAAGCCTTTACATCAGAAATAAACATGTTTACAGCCTGGTACAATAAACGAGTGTAATCTGGATAGCTCATTTCTCGATCGACACACACTGGATGGTACTGCCGCCAACGATTGGCCTCAAAACAGGGCTTCAGAAACAGATGGGTGCTGTCACGGATACTACGTCCATTCTTTATACAGTCTATGATTGCAACTTAGCCTCAGGTACCTGACTGAAATGTTAATCAGTGTTGCTTTGCTTCTCTTTCAGATTGTGAAGAAATATTCCAGCAAGGTTAAACAATACATTGAATACAACAAATTAAAACATTCTTATTAAACTCTAATTTTTAAATATAGAGCACTACACCTTAACACAATATCTCAAATGTAAGTATGTGCAGTTACCCTGAGGTAGGAGAGCCTTTCTGTGTTTATTTCCTACTTGTTTCTAGATTTTGATGTGTATTTAACGTTACTTGTATGTTGTTTTTCCCCTTTTTATGTTTTTATCCACTTTTTGTCATTGTTAAAAACCTCCGATGAACATTTGATGACAAAAAAAGTCTAAATTTACAGTATTGATCAAATGTAAAAGAAAAATGTAATGATGAGGCTTTTGCTGTACCTTTGTCAGCTGTTTTATTTCAATGAACATTTTAAGAATACTTAATTTTCAATCTTTAATCCTAAACACGTGAAGGTTTGTTGTGTACTTCAGTGATAAATAACTCCTCAGATAATGTTAGTGTATGCACCGTGTTCTACCGTTGAAGCTGGTCATTTGCATCTCATTGTTTTTCCAATTCAAAGCAGCAGGTCTCGACCACAACAGATACTTGAGCTGACTGCAGGTTTGTTTTGTTTGGTTCCCTCCAATACTCATTACCTTCACAAGATACTGCAATGTGTGTGTATATATGTGTGTATATGTGTGTGTCCTGAGCCAATTATGATAATGCTGTTTTCAGTCGTGTCTGTAACCATGAACGGATGAGAGTGCGGACAAACAGTTCTTAAAACATGTTTCAGCTCTGTATGTACAGGAGTATGAGCTGATGCCTAAAATATCTGTAATACTATAATTCTCACACTTTAGTCGCACTTTCTGTCTTTTTTGGCCCAAAACTGATGAAACTTCTGAGCACGGATTAAAAGAGGCAAAAGGCCAAAGAGAGAAATGTCTCATTATGTAAATTAAATGATTTTTGAATTGGCAGAATGTCTCCCAATGCAAAACACATGCTAAACAAACTGATCAAAATTACAAAATATGATAAACATTCTTATTTACTATACATTATTCCAAGCTTCACTTTCCAATCTTATGAGGCAAACATTTGTTTTTCCAGTGTCAGTATTCCAGCATACATTAATCCAGCTTCATTGCCGCTCCTCAGTGTATCTGCAGCTCAACTTTTCATGCACAACATCACAAACCAGAAGCTTCCAGCTAATTGACACAGTCATAATTTTCTGTACACAAGACCATCCTCGGTGAAAACTGTAGCTGCTTCATTAAGGCCTCAGAAACATCTGCTTTCAATCACACCCGTGTTGATGCTGATGAATCCCAATCATTCATTAATGGATAGCATGATAACAAGACCTTAATTAGAATGAATTAACATATCCTAATGACACTGAATGAGAAACATCATATTAGCCAGTGGAGTACAACCACGTTCATAATGAAGAGGACCACCGTGGCACCGCTGAGAGGGGTAAATAAAAGCTTCAGATATGGAGGAGCAAAGACAGGGGGAAAAAAAGGTAACTAGAAAACAACAATAATGGAGAAAAAGAGGTATCGCTCTCCCACAATAAAAACAGCCACTGACAGGAGATCACAGGGGTGGTGAACTCTCATTATATCCTTTCAGAGAAGCAAACAAAAAAGTGTCATGACTTTCTACGAAAGTGCAACACAACAATGTCCAGGACTCAGAGACCACGGGAAAACAGGCGGGTGTTTTTCACTGGGCTGATACTGAGAATGTATCAGTCTCTGCCATTGTTAAGGTCGCAGCAGTGACATCCCAACCAACAGGAAAACTTTTCATCAGTTAAAGAAGTCAGGGGAACAAAACAGATCTGACTGTGTGCAGAGGGGAAGTCTTATTACAGAGTGAATGACTTTGGGATGACTGGTACTGTATTTAAAAAAGGCAGATTGTGAATCATAGCTTTTGCAATTTCCCATTTTGTTACTTTTGCACATATCAGGAGTAGGTTACAGTGATGCTGTGAAATAAATCCGACCACAGTTACAGTCAATGATTTAAAATTGAGCTATTATTGCAGCAAAACTATTCGTAACTGTGCAATGATCCACTAATGCGCACATAGATCCACAAAGATGTTATCAGGTCCACAAATGCAAAACAGGACAACAAATGTGTCCACAAATGTGTACATAGATCCATAAATGCGTTATCAGGTCCACAAATGTGTACATAGATCCACAAATGTGTAAACATGTCCACAAATGTGTCCAAAAATGTGTACATAGAGCCACAAATGTGTCCATGAATGTGTCCACGAATGCGTCCACAAATGTGTCCACAAATGTGTCCACAAATGTGTCCACAAATATGTACACAAATATGTGTACATAGATCCACAAATGCGTAATCAGGTCCACAAATGCAGAAACAGGACAACAAATGTGTCCACAAATGTGTACATAGATCCAAAAATGTGTAAACAAGTCCACACGTGTGATAAGACTAAATGCCCGCCTCTTTACCTCACACCTAGCTCGGACGAAGTTAGGTTGAGTTCAACATTTCCAATATGGCGCCCACAGGCGATTGGCTATTCTACACTATCTTCTTTCAAAAGGTGCAATGTTCTAATTACAGCGAGTGTTTGTTGCACATAACTGGCAGCCTTCACCTGGGGCTACAAACATTATATTGATCTTATGTAATATATGTTTTTCCCACATGTTGTATAAGTTACCATAAATTCACACAGTGTGACACAAGCATATGAATGCAGATTTTATTTGCAGTGTACCTCACCTATCTCTCCTCACTACTTGTAATTCCCTTACACTGTGAGCTTCAGTGCATTGTACTGGAGCATACAGTGTGCCAGGGTGCAATGCAATACATGAATATATTACTCAAAGCCTTTTTTCCTCTATCCTGAAATAATTAGGGTATAACATGATAAAGTTTGGCAGCAAAGTAAGCCATTCTCCCAGGACATGACCAGATTAAAGCTGAGGCCACTTGTTCCTCAATCAAAGACAAAGAGCTTTCACTGTATTCGTGCACTACCTTCATTTGCATTTAGAAACTGCCAAACTGTGAGGATAAAGATACTCAACTCTGACATTTGAAAAGCGTCCAAATTTGCGTTCCAAGTGCTTAATTTTTCTCTTCCTGTGGGAACGCAAAGCAAGCTTTTATTTCATTGTTTGCATGAGAAGCAGACATCCAGAGCAGATACTGATTAAACAGTAGGTCACTTCACGCACTATTGTTCATCAATCAAAATCAAATTCACTTTAAACTCTGACTGAGAGTAAACAGATGAGTGAATAAATGAATACCAAAGGGCCTTTATCTGCAGGCGACTGTGATGACGATGCACTTTCAGCTGATGACACTCTGTGCAATGATACTGTACAGAGCAGACAGCCAGGTGTTAAAAATCCATTCTCCCCACATACATGATGCATATCACACTGCAGCTGAGTGCATCAATACTGGGGCCCTGTAATTAAAGGCCCCGTAGCAGGATATCGAAGAGCGGCGGGCAGGCAGGTTTCTCACAGCCCATCAATCACACGCTGGCAGCTCATTTAAAACATCTTTAAAATTAAAGTTGCACCAGCCACTGCCTTTTACAAAGAGCAATTGTTTTCTGACAGCTCAGTGAATCTCTGCTGAAATCTCCGGGAGGAAGGTTGAGTGCAGAAGACTTTCATGCAGAGAGCTGACAGACTGAATTGAGAAAGAGCCCGTTCTCTGTTCTCAAAGAAATAACTTTGGCTGTACTTGATGCTCTCTGATAGCAGCAGAGGAGGGGAGGGAAGGAGGTCACATATTTGCCTTGGATAATGGGCTTCTTAGACATAACGGCACACAGCCAGCTCACCAAAACACAAAAATTTCACAATTCAGCATCTGTTGTATTAAAAAGAAGCTTGGTGGTGTCCAAATGTACCATCTGGCTCTGTAAATAAAGGATGAGTGGGAATCCATGCCAGTTTCTTCTGCAGATTTGTAAGTAAGTTAGAAAATAATTTGTATCCAATAAATCCTAATGCAGGATATTATCACATGGCTGCTTTGCCAAATACACAAAAAAACAAAAAACTATGGCACTGGCTGAAACAAACAAGGTTCTGCCAAATGAAGTGTTTGAGCAGTGTGAACAGTGTACGACATCTGCTTTAATGGGATAACACTGGAATCCAAAACATGAGCTTTAAAACCTCAAATGCAAGGTTGCAATCACATCCATCCTAAAAATGTCAGGTGTTATGATGTGAAATTCTTTAAATATTAAATACATCCTCTATCCTTGTTATTATTGTTGTCCACGTCCACAGGAGCAGCACACACGAGTCTCCACACTCAGGTACAGGATGCATTATTTGTTGCCTCGCGTCGCCATCCCTCACATTAAGTACTGCTGTCATTAAAGCCTGATGCACCGTTGAATTTATATTCCACTGTGCAAGCCCAGCACCCCTCACAGCTGTGAGAGAAATATTGTATGTTTCCATCACAGGACAGAAATCCATCAATAAGAAGCTTTTTACTTTATTTTATCCGTCTGTTGTTGCCAGAGGTGCAGAGAATACCTGCTACAAATACTGATAGTGAAAGAGGAGCTGTATGATAAACAGGATATCTGTGATCTCCCTGTGACATCGCCCCTGTCAGGTTTCCCTCCCATACATTCAGTCTGTCCTTGACTTGGTTGGTTTACTAAATATGAATTGCAGGCACATTTAAATTCTGTTTACATTTGAGTACTGTGGCTAAGTAATGGTGAGGAATGCTGAAAAAGTTGGTAGCTTGCAGATACTGTGAAGGTGAAGGTCTAACATCAGATATTAATAAAGTATGTTGAGCACAAGCAGGGTGGACTAAAACATGAACAATTTTAATTTCATGTTATTGATGTATGCTTTCACTGCTCGGATTATACATCTTCTGAACTATTCTTATTTGAAAGGTAAAACATTCTTCTTCCTTTTGAACAGTAAGTTCACTCCATAGCCAGTTTAAATAATAAATGTAGTCTCAACATTGTAACCCTCTGGTTTCTAAAGTTCTGGAACCAAACAATGGCGGTCGCCATGTTGGAAATCTTGTCTGAACATAACTTTAAGTCAGCCCAGCAAGAGGCAAAGAGATGGATTTGAGGTGAGGCCATAGACTGTATAGTAAATGGATAAACAGCAACAGGGTGCATGTCAATCAAGTCAGCCATGCCCTTATTTGGGCAAAACTTATAAGTTGAATATCTTTAAAGAAAATAACAAATTATAGAAATTTTCACCCCTGTACAGTCCCCCTGTACACTTCCGAATTAGCTTAAATTCTCACAGGTTGACACTTGCGTGGGCTTTTAGCTTGCTGGCTATCCGCTACAATGAGCCTGCCTGGCAGTCAAGTCAGCCACGACCCTATTTATGCCTAACTATGCAAAACTCTAATATCTCCATACGAATGAGTTCCCAAAAAAAAAAAACACAGTGTGTGCAAATAGAGAAACAGGCTATTCAGACCTGAACCATTTGAGCTATAGTACAAACTATAAACATGTCCTTGAGATTAGCATTTCGTGTGGGGAACTACAGTATTTATTCCTTCCACATTGGCTTCATTTTTCAGTATTGGCAAGGGCATGTCCAGATGGGTGGTCAGGGGGTCAAATCTGATTGGCCACCCCTAAATCCTAAACTATGATTGGCTTTTAGCTTTGTCAGAGGTAGGACTAGAAGCTTTCTTAGCTCTTAAATCAAGTATTTTTCTTTGGTCATACTTTAAAGTGAAGACAAACACTTTGGAAATCAATTTTATAAGACAGGTGCATAGGAGAGAAATTGGTTCATCAAAAAAATTTCAAGCAAACTTCTTTTCTCTTATTGGAAGCATTGTAATGATAAATATTACCAAAAAATGAATTTATAATCTCTGTTGAGTATATTTTCTTGGAAGTGTCATAGTATTAAAATCTTGACAATAAATATATTTAGGATTTAAATTATGAACATTTATTTACATTTCTTTCAAGATTTTACTTTAAATAAACATCTTTTTTAATGTTCAAGAATAGGGGTTATAGATTTATTTGTTGCCACTCAGTTGTGTTACTTTTCAAAGTTAGAAAATTATACATCTACAGACAATAACATCAGTATAAAAGTTAAATGTTCGTAGTTAAAGTAGTATAATGTTTAATGTAAACACAGAGGGTAAATAAATGCATTAGAGGTTGCACCTTGCTAAAGATGCAGCTCACATGATGCTACATGAATAATGCAGCATCCTAAATACTGGAATGGAATAATACATGAATGACCGCTTATTTTAGCTGCTTATTTTATACTTAGTATGAGTGTTATGTTCCAGTTATAATCGCTAACCTCAGTAATATTTCAAATGCAGTTTTTTTGCTATCATTAAATAATATAACACTGTTCATAAATTTAAACCCTGAATACTTTCACCACCGATGTCTAGATCAGGAAGAATCTAAACATGCATGTTTCATACATTCCCTCTTATTAATTCAGGAAATGTTCCTCTGCAGCCAAAGCTGTCATGTGATTAGAGCTGGCACAAGAGGCCGCCCGATGAGAGAACAAATAAATCAGAGCGAGAACACTGATTTGTGATTTGCCTCCGGAGAGGATAAGACAGGGCAATGATAGTTTAAGACTTGCTGAATGATGGCGTGGACCAGGAGGGAGTTGCCTTTTAAATAAAGGACGGTAGTAAATTATATGGAGGACTGGAGCCAGAGGTATAGCTTAGGCATAATAATGAAAAAGGAAAGAGAGGAAAAGGAAGTAGCCCTTGAGACAGATTATTTTTTTCATCAAGCTCCAATAAATGTAGATATTCTTATCTCCTACTTATTACCGCTTTCACATGCAGCAACTCTCGACCTCTTCCAAACATGACCAAAATAATCTTCACTATGTATGTGGGTGGAAAGATGACATACTAGCCCTTGCATAGCCAATTAGCCTGATATATTCAACTCTGTAACTTCCAATGCAGTCATCATGTTTCATTTCATTTGTGCCTCCTCCTCTAGACCGTGCATCTGCAGCATCACTGGAGCTCGGCTAACAAATTGTCTCGTCCAATCTAAGTGCCAGAAAAATCATCATTGTCTGACAACCTCATCAAATGAGTGGACTAGTAAACCAACAAAGCAGAAAAAAATATCAGCCCAGAGAGTGGCCTTTATTACGGGGCACTCGGAGGACACAGCGTACAGCAAGATGAATGTAAGTGGTTTGGATGGCAATGATGGAGCTAGCCTGCATACTCTGCTAGTTTGAATCTTTCCAAGAGCTGTGTCACAGCCAACAAGTCTCAGCTCTTCTAGCATACAAGTTCTTTAAAGACAGAGGCAATCCGCTCCCACATTCATCACTCCTGCCACCCATCAGCGAGCTGTGTGACAGGGGCTGGATGCAGAAGAGTGCATGCTACATGAGCCTTTCATTGTGAACCACGGGAGGTTTGCAGGCTGAGGACCTCGGAGCAGGCAGGACAGCTGGTGGCGTCAACGGTTTAAGGTCTTCTCTTACAGTCGGGGGGTCTGATGGTGGAGGGAAGCATCAATTACACTCTCTATGTTGTCAGATAGGTTTCTAACCAAGAGCTTTACAAAACCGTGCAGGTGATTGTGAGCTGGAAATCCTAATCTTCATGGAGTTTTTTTCAATGGAAAAAATTAGCTATGATGATGAAAAAGAACTAACACATGATTCATGATTGGTTGAGCTTAAAGTTCCTATAAGGAACAGTCATCTTGATATCACCCAGCATGAATATTTGTTGTGTTAAATGTAAAGACAGGGTTTTCCTCACTTTGCTGTATATCACCTTTTCTCACACCTAACCCAGTGTAGCAGTTACAGGCATTAAAATTACAACAGAGATATTAATAATAATAATATTTACATGGTACTGTTCATGCAGAGATGCAGCTTTAAGTGCCCTACACATCCAAAACACACAATAACACATAAAAATGTCATAGTAGAGAGATACAATTAGATAAGTGAAACTAAACTATGTCTTTATTTTTCTTCTTTATTTTAAAACGAAAATAAATAATAATAATAATTATTATTATTATATCAACAACAACAATAATAATAATAATAATAATAATAATAATTTGTATTATTGTTATTGTTACTATTATTATTATTATTATTATTATTAGTAGTAGTAGTAGTAGTAGAAGAAGTAGTGTTATTATTAGTATTATTATTAGTACTGCTACTAGTAGAAATAATAGTAGCAGTAGTAGTATGGGTGTAATTATTATTATTATCATTATTATTATAAGTAGTAGTAGTAATAGGAGGAGTAGTAGAAGAAGCAACAGTAGTAATAGTAGTAGTTGTGGTAGTAGAAGTAGTAGTAGTAGTAGTAGTAGTAGTAGTAGTAGTAGTAGTAACAGTAGTAGTAATAGTAGTAGCAGTGGTTGTAGTAGTAGTAGTAGTAGTAGTAGTAGTAGTAATAATAGTAGTAGTAGTAGTATTATAGCAGTAGTAGTAGTAGTAGTATTAATAGTAGTAGTAGTAATAGTAGTAGCAGTGGTTGTAGTAGTAGTAGTAGTAGCACCATGTAGTAGTAGCAGCATGTAGTAGTTGTAGTTATAGCAGTAGTAATAGTATAATTATTAATAGTAATAGTAGTATTGGTGTTATTATTATTTGTAGTATCATTAGAGAATTATAAATGCTGTTCTAAGATCAATGTTGAGGCTGTTCCACAAATAAAGATCACACAAATTAAAAGCTGCCTCACCTGAATTCTTGTGTGAACCTCTAATAGAAGGGCAACAGAAAACCTCAGAGTTTGAGTGGGGACATGAAATAACAGGCAGTCAGTGATTTAACAAGGTGTTTATTATATATCATATATATCATAAATCCTTTTCCTTATGTTCTCTTCTGCTTTTGTAGGACATAAAGGGGCCTTAAAGTTTGTTTTGCCACAAGAGGAAAGACAAACTGGAGTATGGTTAGTATGGGATTATGACCGATATGTTTACTTTTAACGTTTTATTTTTAAGTAATTCTAATTTACAAACGCAGAAATGTGTACAAAAGAAATTTCCCCACTGGAGCAGACAGGTATATCTATCATCACACAGTACCATGCTCTATGTTGTAGCCAATGGAGTCATATGGGACAGTACTGCATAGCACTGTAGCTTAACTCATATCATATCTCTTTGTATCTTACGGTATCAAATAGCACTGTTAAACATCTTGTTGAATTGTATGTGGGGTGCTGTTGGCCTAGCATTTTAAGCATGCGCCCCATGTACAGAGGCTTACAGTCCTTGTCACACTGGTTGGTGGTTTGTCTTCCCTCACTCTCTACTCCCCTCTTTCTATCTCTCTCTTCAGCTGTCCTTTCAAATAAAGTCATAAATGCCCCCCTCTGAAATGAACACACAAACTCCCCACCCTGACCTTCTTGCTGCTCGTCAGGAATCTGTTATTGTGTACTTTTAAACATTTGTTATGAAACACCAACCCTCTTGTTTCTCTGGTGAGGATTTTTCCACACAGTGATCAAATATCTTCCACACTAAACCAATTGGTGCACATCCCCACATGTGGAAGAGATTGCGGTAGGTGTTATGATATCCTGAGAAACTGAAATGAATTCAAGTGAAAATGGGACATTGTCTGCCCTTGGCTGCGAATTTGAAGTGCAATATATTTGCGCCTCACATTTCCCAGACAAGGACATCTGTTTCCTCTTGGGATCAGCCAGTCTTAACTCTACCCTCCATTGCAAAACTGACAGCACAGGATGTAGGAGAGAGCCCTGCTTTTCAACAGGAACTGATCTGATAGACCGTGATTGATGCTAGATCTGGAGACACTGAGCGTTAATGTATTCTTTTCAATCCCAACCTTCTTTTACCTGAACAAGGTGGGATGTATGCAGCCGTCCTCAAAAATAACAACCATAACCACCTTGTGCTGAGTGCCTGTTTGTCATTCACTGTGGCTTTTAATATGTGAGGCTTATTTATCATAACAAGGCGAGACCCTACCAGCTGTTTGAGAAAATAATAATCCATTGAATAGAGGAGATTTGAGGACAGACTGGGTTGTTTATTAACACGGCACAATAATAAAACTTTCACAATAGCTTTGTATACCTTCATAAAGACAGGGAAAGTCATGGAATAAAAAACATCTAAGTAAAATGTGAGAGTAAAGTATATAATGGCTTTAACATTTGAACCTGTGTGCTGTACTATTGTAACTTTAACTGTTTCTTATTTTTATTAATTTATTAATTTATCTATTAATTGAATTATTTTTATTTATTCAACTAATTAAGTATTCTTAATTTAATTGGATTATTTATTGCTTTTTTATTTCTTTCTCCATTTTATTGGCCTTTAATGCCTTTATTTATTTATTAATGTTTTTTGAAAAACAAAACAAAAAAACCCTCTATAACAATGATTTAATGGTATACTGTTTCATTACTGTATCCTTTCTATTTTGAGTTAATTCTGCTAAAAAAATGTATCAAAATTATTATTTTTTTCCTTTTAGGATTGTTAGAATTTCTACACTCCTCTCTTTGCCGGTAAGGGTTAATTTTGTATTTCGAATGCCATGCTTTGTTTGTGATAGCACTTTGTAAACATTTGTTTATGAAAGGTCTATATAAAGAAAATTCTTATCATTTTCATTATTTCCACACATCATTAGACATTTTTATACTTTTAATCCACACTGGAATTAGGCTTGATGTCCAACATTACTCAATACTGGGACATTAAAGGGATATTCCAGTATTTTCTAAGTGGGGTAGTATGAGTTTTATGTCACTAGTAATTGTATGAGCCACAACGGATGTCGCTCAACTCGGCCCCTTTAATGAGAAACTAAAGGGAGTAACAGCACGCAAGCTAGGCTACTGTTTCTGCAGATGGGGCCGACTCTGCCACGTGATTTAGCCAATTCTGAAAGAGTTTGACCCGAGCACTCATCTCGGTTTAGGTATAAGCTTTATTGGGATTTTATCAGCACTTTACTTTGCCACCAGAAAGCCCCTTTCATTGCCGTCGGGCTGAGACATCATATTTCCAAAACTACAGCTTTTAAGGACATTTAAACAAAATCTGTGTTTTTTAACTCACAAAACAGTCAATAGGGTTCAGTCACAAGCTGTTTTTAACACTTTTCAATGACTGACATTTTATAATGCCAACTGACAGGCACTAAAGGTGACCAAAAGCATCCTTTTTTTTAATTTGCTTTGCACTATTTTGCAGACACAACACAGACATGCTCTTCCGTCTTCTGAAACGCCTTTTCCTCTGTAAACTCACAAAGGTGTCAAAGTGTGTCGGGAGTAAACGGCATGTTATGGGTGCTGTCAGAATCACTCATTATGAAGTTTGGTTGTATTGTGGTCTCTTTGAAGCTGCAGACCTGAACAGCTGATCAGTGGGGGCTCGGGTCGGAGTTTTTCAAAATGAGCTAAAATACATGGTGGACTTGGCCCCATCTGCAGAAACTGTAGCCTAGCTTGCTTCCTGTTTCTCCCGGCAGATTCTCATTAAAGAAGCTGAGTAGTACAATTAGTAGAGACATACAACTCATTCAACCCCACTTAAAAAAAACTGGAATATCCCTTTAAGGCTATATGTATACACTTCATTAGGAAATGTCTACTGTCTCTGTATTCCTGCGTCAATATATGCTTTAAATTTAATGCTTTAGCTGCAGGATCATATTTCCTTTTTTTCTACACTGTGAATAAGAAAAAGATTCACTCATTAAAAAAAAGTGACATGGTGAATTAACTGTTGCCAGAGACGGCACAGCGCTCGCTCTAAACAGAGCCTTTGGGGATCATTTTCCTTCAAAACCACCTACTGTATCTACTGAGATTTGACTTCTTGTCATTATCTCGGAGCATTGAAATAATTGTCCTTGAGGAAATTAATTACCTTTGTGCACTGTTGCACTGTGCGTGGAAAGTGATTTAGAGATAATGAAAGCTGAAGCACTGTCATCTCCTCCACTGTCCCTCATTTTTCAGGCTAATAAAGTCAGGTGAAATGACAGGTCACTCCGAGCGGCCCGGAGCATGACGTGTTTATGCACAGGAGGATTCAGCACAATCTTAGTTTTGTGTTTTTTCTTGACAGAATAAAAAAGTAAACAACTAAAAATAAGCTCATGGTTAATAATGCTCTGCTGAGATATTGAAGGCAGAATCCTTGCAGTCATGCACAAAGTGTATATATTTGCAAAACAAGCAGCACTTTCCAGCATGATGAAAATTAGTAATGTGAGGAGATTAATCTGTGACTGTTAATGGCATTAAACTTCAAAAGATTAAGATAAGATTAGGAAGGATGTGACTATTCAAAGTGTTATCAGAGGTAACTGTCAGAGCAATTAAAGTTTTCTACCGTTATTATGTCCCAGAGCCTTTGTTGAACTCGAAGATTCAATATGAGTCAGCAGAAAAACAATGAGGAAACTTTGATGCAGACAATTACCATGAGATATTCATCTGCTGATAAGCTTCAGCTACTTCAAACTGCAACACAAGTGCACCAATGTCCATCAACACAAGAATCGGCCTTAGATAATCCTGTGTCAGTCACTGAAACAATCAAACACATCCGGATATTTCAGATACAGAGAGGGGAACAGGAGGCTATTTTTAACACCTCCACCAACCGAACCCCACTGCTTCAAAGATTTCACCCAACTCAGGAACAAACAGGCTTACAGACACTGTCCTTTTCCCTCCCAATGCATTGAGAGACTGCACAGCACCCACACCCACTGCAGTTTGATCCTCTTATTTGTTGTGAATAGGGCCCATCAGCCTGCGGCTCAAGAATAGAGGGCTGAAATCCTCCACTTTCAGCCACAGTTGTGTCTACTTTCTGAGGGGAAATGAAGGTGAGGTGCAGCAGAGGCGGCTGCAGGCTCGGGATGTCTGCCAGGCATAAACTAATTACTGTGGACTGTGGTGAAAGGAAAAACATTAGTGGAGTTAAAGTCAGGAACAGCAGCTTTTTTAAGTTCCTGGATGGCATGGTTTGAACATATAAATATATAAAGAGAGAAAGAGAGAGACTTGGAGGTTAAATTTGGAGAATAGGAGAGAACATTACTGTCTCAAGACACCAAAACACAATGAAGATATTTATGGGTGTACATGTGTGTTTATCAGCGTCATGGATATGGTATGGAATTAAGCTAATGCATTCACATTGAAAACCCTCTAAGACCCTTCAACATAAACATAGAAAATATCAGGTAAAGCACAAAGGTCTGCAAAATATAAATATCTTGGACTATCAGAATCAGAAATACTTTATTTATCCCAGGGAGGGAAATTTGGTCATTACAGAGCCCTAATAAACAGTATGTAAGAGAGTCAAAATATTAATAGTAGAAGGAATAAAATAAGATAAAAAATGAAAAAAACTCCCACCTGTGACAAATACAATTATAGTGATGCTACCCTGATACATATGTATTGGCTGTGTCCTAAATTGCAGAAATTCTGGCATGAAATTTTCCATACTTTTTACAATATTAAAGAAAAATCTAAATCTTAGCCCTACCCTTGTCCTGTTTGGTGTTGCTGGTGGAGATAATCCCCACCTGACTTCTACAGAACACCGCAGGGTCACTTTTGCCTTACTCTTGGTCAGACGTGCAATCCTGATTAAATGGAAGGGGGCTGCCCTGCCCACGCTTGACCAGTGGCGTCAGGATGTATTGACCTGTCTCAAACTCGAGATGTTACGTTTCTCTGCCAGCAGCTCAAAGAGGAAACCTACTCTTAACCTACTTTCATAACACTCAAACTAAATCATCATGAGATGAGTTTTGATCTGGCCCTTGGCATAAAATGTAAGATCTGACTCTGTGTGGTACGCTGCAAACTAACTCTTAGATATTACACCTTCATTTTTTTCAGGACAGCTGGGGATGGGAGGGTGGGAAGGGCTATTGCACTACATCAGGTATTATGGTCACTGCCACAGAGACTTGTTTGTCTTACTTGTTCTGCACATTACTATACCATTTGTGGCAATGCGGAATATTACTGCCCAACCCTGGTGTTTTCTATGTTTTATCTTTTGGGATTTTTTTAATTTTAAATATTTTGTATATATATATGTGATTAAAACGCAATAAAGATATTTGAAAAAAATAAAATAAAATAAAAAATAAAATAAAATAAAATAAAATAAAATAAAATAATGATTTACAGAAGCGCAGATTAGTGTATCATAAATCTTTTGAACACAGAGTCTAAAGTTTTATGTGCATGAATGACTATGAAGATCGAATATTCCTTACTTACTGATTCAGGTTTTTCAATAAGAAAACCAAACAACCTGCAACACCTTGAAATAAAGGATCAGGATAAACCGGCGCTGCAGCCTCGCACTTCTACTGATTAAAAAAACTCCATGGATTTGTTAAGAGCTTAGCCGGTACTTAAAGTGCTCTAAAAGAATTAATACAATCTAACTGCTGATATTAAAGGGTCATTTACAGCAAACACCTCCCACTGTGGATGGCAGAGTTATGTACCCTTCGCGCTTTAACCCTTCCACAACTTCAGATTGACTAACGATGAAACTTTCACCACTGATTATCCGGTTCAGCCGCCACCTCCAGATTTATTCCACACACTCTCAGAAAATAATCTCCCTGAGCAGCAGAAAGTGACTCCTAAACTTTTTTTTGCCCTGAATTTCACCTCTCAGGCGATACAGAGCATGACCTTTCTTGTTGCTGGAGGTTGTTGTAGCCTCACACCACTGATGTATAATACAACTGGATACAGCACTGCCAGTGAGCCATGCTGCCAATTTGCCCGAGCAAACCCTGGTTCGGTCACTGAAAAATACACAGTGGCCCAAAGGGCATTTTCCCCCCCCACACACACACACTCCTCCATTAGAGCCAGCTGTAACTCTGCTGAGAGACGATCTGAATTCACACAAGGTGAACTGTCACTCTCCATATCATCACTTTTTGGACTATGACAGGAATTGTTCTTACTCTTATTTGGAAAGTTATCGGCAGACACAAAATTAAAAAAATCTAAAAAAAAATTGTACAACGCATTTTTAGCTTTAATTTCATTTTTTTATTAGGTCAAAAAAAAAAAAAAAAATTTTATCAGGAAAAATTTTTTTTTTTAGAAAAGTGTGTAACAATTTGTACAGTGTGACTTTTACATTTTATGATATAATATTATATAAGTCAAGCCGGAGTCATGTGACTGAGGTTTTCCTGCGGTAATCATTGAATCAAGGATTCTCCTCCTCCTCCTCTCCTCATCCATGTTGTCTTTATGGTCCTCTGAAAACCTCTGACCTGTTGACTCCAGGCCTGGCTCCGCTCATCATGACGGTTTGTTGTTGTAGTTAAGTGAAATACGATCTGGTGATAGCACAGACTGTTTTATTCTGAAAATTAACCAGATTTTTTCATTTTGTTTTGGTGCCTGACTTCCTGTCCTACTCCATCTTCTCTGTGCATATTGATATGTCGTGCTCCGGCATCTGGCAAAAATAGAAGACTTGTGTATCTGATCTGTTGCGTTCCGACCTGCTGGATCAGAGACGCAGCTGGAACGCAACTGAGCGGATCCAGTGGAAGTTAACTCATTGACTAGAATAGAAACCTATCAGATCCTGTGCTGTGACGGATCGGAGACGGACTGGACACGGACCTGGCGGAATTTGGCCGCAAGAGAATCTGGATGTTGGGCAAAGGGTATACATGTTCCTCCAAAGGCGACGCAGCCTCTCTCATCAGCTGTTGGTGGAGGAGAAGACGGAGTGCCATCCGACATGTCTGATATTAGATATTTGTATATATGGGATATTTGTTAATTCTTATAACATGCTAAAACAGATGAATAAAACATGACGGGTATAGTGCATCAATAATGTAGCATTTTACATAAGTGTCCAAGTTGTTTGGCTAAGCTGACATCGTTATACCAGCTAAATCTAAACTTTTAGATCTTAAATGCACAAAAATATATGAAAAAGCTTTTTTATACATGAGGCTTGAGTGTGCTGTACATCTAGCTCAACACGTTCTTGTGTTTGGAGCATCACTGCCCTGATCAGGTCATGAAATTAAGTGCCAAAACATAAAAAAAGAGCAATCCTGGTGGAGTGAGAGTGGGCAGAATAATCCCACGTATGGACATTTAATTAAGTACTCATTCTTGTGCCTCTCAGTCAGTTGCCTAGCTGCAAGTTCCCAGCGTCCTCAAATCACACCTCTGATGTTGTGTGTTCTTCGTTAAGCAGGGGGTTGACATAAAGAAATTAAACATAACCTTTCTGTTTGCATATTAACGTGTAATTAAAGTTTTGTAGAAAGAAGTTTAATATTTTGATTTCCTCGGCTGTGTTTGTGTCGTTTAATTAAAACAGCAGATTGAATCTTCTAATATGTTAATGGTCAAATTAATGAGCTTCCTGATGCATTCAATATTTCATGACTTATCTGAAAGACCAGAGCAAGAGCAGATTTTGATCGACCTTTCCTGAGAGGTCCACGCTGCGTTTTCACTCATATTCCAGCCGCACTGCTGGCTCAAAGTTTGATGCGATGAAAGAATCCAAAAGGCCAAATCATGTTTAAGTGGCATTTTGATGACATTTCTTTGGCCTGTTTAACCTTTGGTGAGTTTCATTTTTCTTGTGCATTACATCTCATCCATGCAGAGCCATTTCTCATTCCCCTCTCCTCACCAATCTCTCAACAGACACCCGCTGGATAACTGCATCAAGAATCTCAAAAAGCTTCAATACGGCTGCCGAGCAGAGAAAGCCGGAGTGTGAATTCACTCCAACTGTTGATTTAAGCAGTTTGGGGACAGAAGTAAAAAGCATGAGAGTGGACAGTTTGGAAGTTTGAAGCTGTTAGTAGCACATGCAAACAATGGAAATAAGCAATGAGTCTTGATTTTGTCTGCTTATACACAGGCTACAGGCTGTGAACATGATGTAAGCCTGCAAAACCCAAGGCGGGGAGAGAGGGATAAGCTTCCTGGCAAAGAGCACAGCTGATTTGGCTCAGACCAGGAACTGTCTGCCTGCTCTCTATGCTTCACCGTGGACATTGTCTGTTTTGGACATTTTACTATTGATTATTTTTTGTTTGTTGTGAAGAGAAAAATGTTTGTAGGAGTGCCTCAAAGACAATTGTGTCCACGTCTGCTTTGAGATGTGTTTTAAGAGTCAGAAGTTCTGTGTTGAAGAGATAAGATGAGAAATAATTGCTCCGGCCTTCACTTAAGTTGTGAGAGAAGTTTTAGCGACACTTTAGTGCTCTTGGGACGGCAAGGTCACTCTGTCGGTCCATTACTTTGGTCTGTAAAATATCTTCAGTGGTGGATTGATTCGGATGTTTTTAAAGGCCCACATACACTAGGAACTAAGGGATGTGCAGAGACGTCTGTATCTGTATATGAACATAAAACTAGAGTGTGTCTTATATCGGATATGTTTTTTAGCTTTCTTGCAACAATTATCATGAAAGTTAGGAACAGATGTAATCAAATCACCCGGAAGGAAGTCGTGTTAATTCTGTCCATGCAGTTGCAGTGCCCTTAAAGCCTCAGATTGATTTAATATTTCCATCAAGCGGCAACCTCCGGTCTAAAAATATGAGTCCAATGCGGAAGTGTTAGAAGCTGCAGTTCATCGAGGATCCGCTTGAGGCTGGCTCCGGAAGTACCGGAAGTCACATACACATGAATGGGGAAAAGACGATCTTTGCAGCATTAATAAACATGTTTACAGCCTGGTACAAAAGATGAGTGTAGTCTGAATAGCTAATTTCTCGATGTCCTCTCACTGTGAGGGGGGTGAATTTTTTTCTAATTCGGTAATTTAGAAGATATTGAGATTATTAGTCTTCCAATGAGAGGCACAGCTGCCTGCAGGAACACTGCAGCTGTTGGCTAGGAGGCTCAAAGCCCGCCTCTTTATGTCACACTGGCTCGAATTCGGTTATTACAGAGCTCTTATTAACAGTATGTAAGACAGTCAAAATATTAATAGAAGGAATAAAATAAGACAAAAATATGAATAAAATAAAATAAAATTGAATAAAATAAAATAAAACAATAACAAAGTATACACAGAAGCGCAGAATAGTTAGAAATGATCTTTGTAGAAAAGCGCTGGGAATGAAGGTGAGATATACGTGATAGAGACAAAGTTTGAAATAAATTATGACTATGTTTGTTAATGCTGGAGGAACTTAATGCATACAGTCAAGACTTAAAGTTTAAACACTTAAACCTGCCAGTCACAAAGCATTCACTGCTCAACTGTATACACTGCTGTTGTGCAGCCCGCTGCCCGTGAGTAGAGAGATAAGGTCAATGATATCTAACCAATAACAGAATAATACGGGCTAAATTAAACAACTGGAGGAGAATAACACATTCCACTGAAGCGACAGCTTCTGAGCTTTATTTTGATGTACGTTTGAGGTTTTACTGAAATGAAGCCTCAGTGAATAAATCTAGAATGCAGGGGCAGAGGAAGATGAGGGCAGCTGCAACCTTCAGGCGATGCATGCTGCCTCAATGAAGCTCATAACCTTATTCCTTTAGAGTTATTTTAAAGGAATTTTGTGTCTTTCAAAATATATTTTATTTCTTGAACTTGCCTTGTGTGATTTCACAAACTGCTTGTTTTATAAATAAAGTATTATTATCGTTATTATTATTCAAACAGACATATTGACTGAGCCTATTTTTCAATTTCAGGATAAAAACGAGCATATTGGGATCTAAAAATGATTTGTGTCCATCTCCTTATCTGTGACTTTCCAGGTTCATATCCGGATTTGGGCTTGTCTCTGTTAGGGACAGGCGTTGATCATTTGCAAAGGCTCTAACGCCGGACTTCCATCAGATCTGGACTCGGTCCGTCTCCATTACGCTGTGGTCTGGCTCTGTGCTCTCTCATCTGTCAATAGCACAGAACTGCCCCAAAATGCAGCTAGTGTCCCTCGTGAGAGAAACTAGCCACACTTGTTTTGTCAAGGTACGATTTCTAGGTTTTTAGCTGCTGCTAAGGCAAAGACACAATTTATATAAATTGTGTTTTTTTCCTTTGTAAAATTCCCCAGAAGAAAGAATATATACACTACCAGTCAAAAGTTTGGACAGACCTTCTCATTCAATGATTTTTATTTATTTTAATTATTTTCAACATTGTAGATTAATACTGAAGACATCAAAACTGTAAAATAATATGGTTTTGCCATAATCTGGATTACAACAGTAGTCAAATAGAGCTATCCATTGTGTACTAACCCTACCTCTGAACAACACAAATGGTGTTGGTCTCAAACACATTAAGACGGCAAGTCATTCTATAAATGAACTCTTGACAAGGCTCATGTTAATCAGAAACCGTTCCAGGAGACCACTTCATGAAGCAGACTGAGAGAATACCAAGAGTGTGCAAAGCTGTCATGAAGGAAAAAGGGGGCTACTTTACAGAATCTAAAATATAAAACATATTCTTGTTTACCCTTTTTTGTTCATTAAATAATTCTATATATGTTCTTTCATAGTTTTGATGTCTTTGGTGTTAATCTACAGTGTTTCAAATAATTAAAATAAATACAAACCCTTGAATGAGAAGGTGTTTCCAAACTGTGTATATCATACGGAGCATTTTGAAACAGACTTTATGGTCTTACTAGGAGACACACTAGTGCTGTGTGACAACTTTCGTAAGGGCCGGCGAGAAGCGCTCTGAATTCAAGGCTGTTGCTTATTCAAGCCCAGAAAAATGGCATTAATGGGCACTGACCTTTGTCCGCTGTAACTGTAATACTTTTTAGTGAAGATTAGAGTTTAAATGTAATCTACTTGTAGATGAATGATGGATAAATATGCGTTTGATGCTGACATTCACAACCTATAGGACCAATTTGCATAACTTAAGTGGCTTTTATCATTTCAGAATTTCAATTGGTTGTAAAATTTGTTTAACAAAGAATTCCCTGCAGAACTTAAGACATGTGATCAGCCTGTCTTCAATCCACAGCAGCTGAGTTAAAATGTTAACATGTTTGACATTAACTAGATTTAAAATGAACAATAATAGCATCATCACTGAGTGCACTCTGTTCAGAGCTCATAGTAGAGTCTCACTCCCCACCTGTAAGCCTGCAGACTCCCTCCTGTTTCTGCAGACATGAACCCTGACCCAAACATTTGACTTTGTATCATTATTATGAAGTGTCTTTGGCTCAGCTCTAGAAACACATACGCTTTACTCCACTCGTATACTTTCACTGCCCACACTTTAGTGAACAATAAACCTCCTCGCTCTGCGCATGAGACAAAACATAAAACATGAAACTTTCTCCCATCCCGCCCGGCTCAGCAGCCGCCCGCTCCAGCGGGGACTCTGTAGCATTTGCTTGAGCCAAGAAAAGGCTCTGCTCCGCGCGGAGGGAGACAAACCGTTCTCAGCAGCTCGCTGGCTTGTTTTTGTAGTTAATGAGGCATGAAGAGTTTTAGGAATGGGAAAAGTAGAGCACATACTCACACACCTCACTTCTGCAGCGAGACACGGACACCGCTCTGTCTCCGCACAAGGTCGTACTTTGCTTCAGATTTAATGAGACACAGTGAGCATATTTTGGTATTAAAATAAATGCTGTAAGGCAGAAACATGAAGCTGGGAGAAATTTTAGATCTGCATTTAATATTAATAAAGGGTGTTCCCAGCCTCTTGCTCCAGATTGCCTCAAGTCTGCAATTCCTCAGCTGAATAAGCAGTTATGGAAAATTAACAGAGATGAATGGAAAAGAAGAATAAAACAGAGGGATGGCGACACATTCTCTCTCTCTCCTGCTTCAGTGTTTGCAGCTTGACTCTGTTTAGGCAGCTCCATGTGTAGGAACCTCCCTGAAACGATGACAACATGTGTTGCAGAAGAGGTCAGGCACTCTCACTCTCAAAATATAATGTAAATTAATTCAACAGCCCACCAACAAAACTCAGGTTGTGAACAATGTGGGTGATAATGTGTCAGAGAGTCATCGGCTCAAACCTCTGCTTGTTTCTGAGGTTGTATTTTGTGTCATATTGAATTGTGGTGTTGTTATTGGGCTGCACTGTACAGCAGAGAGTCCGTGTTATTATCTAGTTCACGGTGGACAAAATATACCAGAGTAAACATGACCTCAGTGACCTCGCACAGCACTCTGCTACATCCAGACCAATATACAACCCTCCACTCCAGAGTTTCTGCTTTCCTTCTCAGTCACTTTGACGGATTGTGTCTCCGTTCCTCAACGCTTGCTGGAAACAAGTCTCTTTCAAGTGCACCTGACCCCTGACCTACAGTCTACTACACTACCACCTAGTAGAATCAGGGCTCAGGTCCAACCACTGCTTGCTGCAGATTAATGTTGTAGTATTTTTGGAGTTGTTTTATTGCACACTGAAAAAAAAAAGCTAAAACCAAAGATATTGGGCGTTTTTTGACTGGAGGAACTTTACCCCAGAACTACGTGCGTTTCGACCGGTGGACCCAGGGTCTTAATTTAGTTCAGGGGTAGATAATCTTTTCAAAGGTCCTGGGACTTTCGGGGGGTTGGGCCTGCAATGCTGAACGTGTCTGATTGTTAGATTAACCACAGTGTTTTTATTCCGCCCGTCGTCCACAATAACATCACACATCTATGATTCACTTGATTTCTCTTTCTTTAATTTGTTTCTATTTGTTCTATCTTTTTTGTATGTGTGTGTACTTTTTAAAAGAAGAAGCTGATTGACTCGATTAAGCAGCTTGTAATAGTAGTCTTCTCTCAGCCCACCGTGAATGCGTCTCTCCCCGTGTTACGGTTTTAAAAGTGACCCTGTAAACTGGAGACCTTCAGCTGAACGTGTCAGTGTTTGTGGAGTTTACACAGCAGTTGAAACACAGAAGGAGTTCCTGGGAATGCAAACTAGTTTAGTTTTTTATTAAGATTTCAAAATATCCTCATCAGATATTTAATGATCAGCTAAAGAGGTTTATGAGGGATGCATCCGGCTGAAAGTCGGCAGTTAACAGGGTCGCGGTTTAAACCAAAACACCAGCTGATCCCTGCCACGGCCTTTTGAGTTAAATACAATTTTAAAGTTGTGTTGATTCGTCTTTGCTACTTGCGCTTATCTCCTCTCATGTGTTGATTCAGTGAATCCATCTGTGATGAAATATAGCACAATCTAAAACAGCATGAGCCGAGTCTCTTCCATGTTAACAGGCTAACGGTTGTGTTGCTCATAATAATATCTGCCTGTCCGTCTGCTTCTATGGTGTCATCTGTGATGAATGGCCTTCGTCTTTGTTTTACTGCCCTCTAATGGTCTGGTGGTGTAGTGCATTTGCTTTTTTTTTCTCCATTCATCACTGGCCTGATTTGCACAATCTACCGGGACTTCAGCCCGCGGTCGAAACGCAGACAACAATGGGGGCACAGGAACCTTTTAGTTCAGGGTAAAGTAGTTGGTCGAAATGCACCTATTATGAGGCTTAGAGAGGTTCGTCTAAGCTTATAACAGAGCACTCGAAATGCTTTATGGTTTGTGCATATGTGTTTCTAGAAGACCAGCAAGAGACCGGCACTTTGGACCAACACCAAAAGATAAATGTTCTGAGGTTGACTGACTTACACTCCGGCGTGCTGTAGGTTCATGATCTTACTTTGTTTCTCCGCCAGCTACTTAGCTAAATCTCCGAGCCGGGTGACATCCCAGAGCTGCGAACAAGCTGTCGGCACCAAGAGATAACATTAAACTGGCTGTTAATTTGCAACAACGAGACCAGAGTCCAATTAAAGTTGCTGCAAGTAACACACACACACTCACAGAGCCTACATGCAGCGGCTGCACTTGTGTAAAAGTGGTGATTCAGAATGTATAGGAAGGCACTTACACAACTAAGAATGGACTTTTGATGTTCAGAGACTTATATGTGCAAATATAGTCTTATACCTCAGAGGTTCATACAAATGTTGGCCCTTGAAAAATCTAACAAAGTAAAGTCTCAGAAGAGTAAGTGAAATATCGGGGGTGTTACAAAACGGCAGTAATACTAAGCATGAAATATCAAGGCAATAAAGCTCTCTACCTCCTCCGGTGTCCTCCACCGCGCACAAAGCTCACAGTGACTATCAATGTTTCAAGGATATTATGGGCTTTTTAGACCTCACAATGTGTTGGCATCACAAACACTTATATAACTGCATCACTGCGGTAATAAGGGAGGCAACCTTCAGCTTTATTAAATGCAGAGAACTTTAAACTACAGAGATGACAATGTTTACTTTACTGATAGTTCAACTGTGTGGATCAATGATGGAGTCTGACTTTCCGCCATCAGTGTATGAATGAATGTGGTGTGAATGGGTGGATGGGACGTAGTGTTACAGTGTTTTGGGTGGTAAGGAGACAAGAGATGCCAATAAAAATCCAGATTGCTCGTGATAAATTACTTTAGAATCAGAATCAGCTGTATTGGCCAGGTATGCTTGAACACACAAGGAATTTGACTTGGGTAAACTGTGCTCTCTTTGTACAAGGCATAAGAATAAGACATACAAATACAAATAAAAAAGTAATAACAATAACATTAGCTATAAATACAACATTTTTAAAGGCACAGTGAGGACTTTTTAACTGATTTAGCAATGGTCTCACTTTTATACTGATGCCTCATCATCAGCTACAAAGTAAAATGAAATTATAAGCAACGATATTAACGAACGGTTACATCTTTACACAGAATTTCAGTGCCTGTTCTTGGGTGAAAAAAGCTGAGTTGATATTCAACCCTGACCTGTAGCTCTGCTGGTAAAGTTTGCAAACAAGACAAGTTGTTTTTTAAAGCATGATTAGGATAAAATAGTACATTTTCTGTTGAAGTTGTCATGAGTTCATCTTGTTTGGTTTTGGATTTTCCTTGTGATTTATCCGTCTTTGATTTCCTGTTTTATTTTGAGGTGCTCACCAAATCGTCTGCATACCTTCCTAGTGTCCTTGCCTTTGCCCACTTGCTGGAAAGCTTCCCACCTACCTTACAGACTTGTTGGAATGGAATTATAGATCCTACGGGACTCGCTCATTCTGAAAGCACCTTGAGTTAATACTGAACTGGGTCGATCGGCATTTTCCATTGATGCCCCTAAATCATGGAATACCCTCCAACAAACTTTAAAGTTGATATCCATTTCCTCTTTTGCAGAGTTTTCCATTGATGCCCCTAAATCATGGAATACCCTCCAACAAACTTTAAAGTTGATATCCATTTCCTCTTTTGCAGAGTTTTCCATTGATGCCCCTAAATCATGGAATACCCTCCAACAAACTTTAAAGTTGATATCCATTTCCTCTTTTGCAGAGTTTTCCATTGATGCCCCTAAATCATGGAATACCCTCCAACAAACTTTAAAGTTGATATCCATTTCCTCTTTTGCAGAGTTTTCCATTGATGCCCCTAAATCATGGAATACCCTCCAACAAACTTTAAAGTTGATATCCATTCCCTCTTTTGCAGAGTTTAAGACGTTGATCTCTGACCACTGTGTCTCAAACTGTATCTGTTTTATTTCATATATTGTTTTGTGAATGATTGCATGTGTGTTCGTTGTTTCTAAAGTGCCTGTGATCTCGACGACATTAGAAATGAGGGAAACCTCAATGTCTTTTCAAGAATAAATAAAGGTTTTGAATTGAATTGAATTTGTGTCACACTTGTGTTTTGTACAGGCGATGTATCTGAAGGTACTTTCTGCTTTGCCTTTTGGCTTTTAGTTTAATAAACAAAACAACATATAGAAGAGAGTTTAGTTATTTTTTTAAGGCTCTCAGTAATCTCTTGACTTCAAAATCTAAGAAGTGTTCATGACTTAAATGCAGCTTATTCCCCCACTCAAAAAAAAAGAACAGACCTGTGATGTACAGATCTTTCTTTAGGAGCAATATTGTCATCCCTGATTTGTAACAGGGAGGGAGTAAGGGATAATGTATGGTTAGCAGGTAGTTATGGGAAATAGAATCCTGACAGGGTGAGACAAGACCCATACGTGAAGCGCTTATTACTCAGCAACTAACTTAAGATACAAACACGCTGTTAAAAAACATTGATTAAAGATTATGTTATTTATTTAAAGTGATTTATGTAAACAGTTGTTGGATTTAACATGAAACTGTCCTCATTCAGCGCTCCTTCTTCTCTGAGCTCTGCGGTTCACACACTTTTAGAATAAACAAGGAAAATGTCACAACTTTGAACCCTGCTGCTGTCTTTATCATCGCTCAGATTCAAGCATCTTACACAACCGCCAGATCATTAAGAAAGCCGGGTAATGAGGACACGTAAAGTAAAGGATGGTATTCATAATTTTCCTCTGATTGTTAGTAAAGGTAGATGCTTATCGATGACACACTGAGCTTGCTCTCAGTGAGAACTGGAATCTGACTAAACATCAGCTCAGTTAGTGAGGGAGAAACTTTGCTGTGATGTGAAACTGCTGCATGTTTTCCTTGAAAGAAGAGCAATTCTCAAATCAAAGTCTGTTTACATGTGAAGTAAGAAGCTGTATAAAGCCTTTCGAGGCTCCGGTACAAACTGTGAAAATCTGATAAACTGCCTGAAGGGATGTCACTTGAATCAGCATGTGTTAGATGTGATGATCATAATTCAAGCTGTGACATGAGGACGAGAGCTTAGCAGACTTCTGTGACCTGCTTCTCGTCCCTGCTTGAGGTTAGTGACTTGCGGCTAAATTAGATGCCACTTGAAATCTGTGACAGAACTGCTGCTGGAAAGTTTGGATTTTAGATAATGTGGGTGCAATTCTTTGTTTTTAAATGAGGAAACACTGGAAAAGTTTGTCCTGGTTGATGCTGAAATGCTGGGCAAAGTCATTTCCCAACTTAGCCCAGCAACTTGTCTTTTAGATCCAGTCCCAACCTGGAGATCTGAAGGCTGCACAGAGCATAAAGATTTTTAAAAGCAAACTAAAGACTGACCTTTTTAGTCTCACTTTTAACAGAGTTTTTATTATTATAACAGTTTTACTTCACCTTACTTTATTTATTTATTTATTTATTTATTTATTTATTTATTTATTTATTATCTAGTTCAATTTGTATTCATCTTTTATCTTTTTTGATTTTATCTATTTATTTACTTTAAGTATAGCATCTTATTTTCCTTTAATGGTTCAGTATTTTAGTGTTTTATTATCTTATAAGTGTATTTTATTTTGGTGAGTTTAATTTCCTGTGTTGAGTTTTAACATCTCATTTTACCTCCAGTGTTTCCTCATTAAGATATCATGAGAGAATTTCCTCTGTTCATTCAGCAACTTCTTTTTTATTTTTCATTTATTAATTTATTTTATTTTTATTGTTACTATTATTATTGTTGCATATATTCTGTTCTTAACCTTAGGATTGTTGGTTGGGTTTGGAGTCGGTGCTGAGGTTAGGATCAGGATGGAGGGGTCATTTTATTTTTATTTGTATATATATATCTTTCTCTTTTTATTTATTTATTCTACTTTAAGTTGTTTTTATGTACAGCTCTTTGTGTTACAATGTCACTGTATGAAAAGCGCTTTATAAATAAAGTCTGAATTATTTCGCTGATTATGTCTTTTCATCATTTCCACAGCAGGTCTGTTAAGTGTGTAATTAAACTTCATAAGAAAAGCAAAGAAATATAATGATTACTCAGATGTTAGCAGAGGTGCTCTTTCTACTAGCGTGAAGAGGTGAGGCGAATCCAACCTTGACTTGACTGTGTACAGAAACTCAGAGTTAAAGCTTGAGGTCCTCTCGTCTGTATTCGGTTAATTATGTTGACAAAAGCAGCCGTTGCTGAGGGCATCTCTGTGTCTTCCAAGCCCTGACACAGAGTTCAGTGTTGAGAAGCACTGGAGAAGACAATTAGCACTGCTCAAAAAATCAAAGTGATTTTCTCCCGTGAATGATACACACACCCGATGAATAGCAAAGAGCAAATTGGCTGCACACCATTACATTATGTGACCCCCTGGATAAGCTGCTTTGTCTCAACCTGGCTGTTGAGAGTGGGAGAGTGCCTCTCCCCATGAAAGCTTCCATGCAGGGCTTTGTCAGACTAATCCATCCTGCAGAGTGTTTCCTGCGCTTGACTAAGGACACTGAGGTTCTCAAAAGAAAAAAACACAGTGTGTGTATTGTTCCTCTCTGTCCTTGTGACTGTCATTGCCAGATGAAGGTTAGCTTTTGTCTAAGTAAGAGCAGGACTGGAGCCATGGCCGGACAATACACAACTCTGGGAAAAGGAGAGGTTTTTTTCTCGCCAATGCAGCTTCTTCTTTCCGTTTGAAAAATCAACTTTGATGCTCAGATTTGCATGGCCGTGGTTGACATAACTGCAAAATATTGAAGCTCTTCAGAAGTTAGTTTGCAAGTGAGGGTATATATTTTTTGCAAGGGTGAAGGCATACTTCACAAAGTGCACGTATGAGATCTATTGTCTGGTTATTTGTTATTCCTTGTGCAGAATGTTGCAGAGAAGATAAGAAGAAAACCTCAAGACTTCACATTAAAATCATAGTTTGAATAAAAATGTGTGATACTAAGAAACCGTGCATGCAGCCTGTTAGAGTTGCTCCTGTTCGTTCATACATCGTTGGATTTTTCTCTGGCAGTTTGTTGAAGTTGTGACCTCTTTTGGCCTTCTGTTATATCTCTGGGAAAATACATCATTATTTTCATTGTATTTGTATTTATATCTTATTCATTACTTTCCACTATTAATATTATTTTATATTCTTACTTATTGTGTATAGGAGCAATTGTAATGACTGAATTTCCCCCTGGGATGAATCAAATATTTATAATTCTGATTCTGATCTGCTGCCAATCTAAATAAAGAAAAAAAAATGCTGCTTATTTCTTAAACACCATTTCCCCACATTGACTTGAAATAAGCCACGGGATTAACACGCACGCTCATGCTGTGTGGATGGATAGATTTTGGTCTCTTCATAATGTACCAACAATTACTGAAATTACTGCACACGCCTAGAAAATCACCCACCTGTTCTTACATGGTGTCCCATCAGGGAGAATAGATGGTGTACCCTGCATTCAAAATAAATGCCTCATTGTACCGCACAATAACTATCTCTTTATAACACCTGATTACCAAAGCACAATTCTGATTTAACTCTGCATTTTAAGTGCTAACCTCTTAACGCTCAGTGCTTACATTACTGTAACATTTTAAAACAGTTATGTCCATCAATACAGTCAATCCTATTGGTGCTAAAAATGCGACATGTTGCTAATTTTATGACAGTTCCAATCATTTAATTACAAATTGGTCACTTGCTGTCCTTTTATCAGGCTGTCCTAATAAGTCTCTAAAGAGTCTTCAGCCCGTCCAAAACGCTGCTTCTCTACACTGGCTCCCCATAAGATCCAGAATAGAATCTAAAATCCTTCTTCAGGCCATAAAGCTCTTAATGGTCAGACACCTTCGTATCTTAAAGAGCTCATAGTGCCCTATTACCCCTCTAGAACACTGCGCTCCCAACATGCAGGCCTGCTCAAAGTACATAAAGTCTCTAAAAGTAGTATGGGAGGTTGAGCCTTCAGTTAACGGACCCTCACCTTTGGAATCATTTACCAGTCAGGGTCCAGGAGGCAGACACCCTCTCTACTTTTAAGAGTAGGCTCCAAGAGTAGGCTTTTGATAAAGCTTATAGTTAGAGCTGGCTCAGGCTTGGACCAGATCTTAATTATGCTGCTGTAGGCCTAGAACTGACTCACTGGGATCCCATCTTTACCTCTCTCTCCTCTTTCTGCCTGTCTCTTTCTTTAACTCTTCCTGTCCCATCAAAGTTACTAACCATAGACCTTTCTGGAGTCCCTGAGCTCCCTTGTCTCGTAGGTTCCTGCTGCTGTGGACGTGCCAGACTCCAGCATCATCTCGCTCTCTCTTCATCTCCTTCTATCCCTCTCTCCAACTAGGTCTCAGCAGATGTGTGTCTAACATGAGTCTGGTCCTGTTGGAGGTTTCTGCCTGTTAAAGGAAGTTTGTCCTTGCCACTGTAACTTGCTAAATGCTGCAAAGTGCTCTGCTCATGGTGGATTAAGATGAGATCAGAGTGAGTCCTGTCTGTAAGATGGCACTGGATCAGATCCTGTCTTGATGTTGGGTCTTTGTTAATAATAGAACATAGAGTACATCTTGAGATTACATTTGTTGTGATTTGCCGCTTTTTGAATAAAGATTGATTGATTGGAAACCATAATTCTCTCTCATCATGAGTTTTAAAACTAAACACTAACGCTTTCTTCTCATTCGTCTGTGGTGGTCAAACACGTCTCGTGCCTCCCAAAAGCACATGACGGTTTTTACCATTAAAATGTCAAATTGCTTCTATAGATTGTAGCGTGTACAAATACATTTAGAGCTACCTCATAATCTGCTTTCATGTATTCATCAGGAGTAAATGCTAAACTAACGATCATGCCAGCCTCTTGATCAGCACAATCAGGAGATGGAGTAGAGGGGGACTGTAAGGGAAACGTATCACTACCTTTGCAGGAAGACGAGGAGGAGGGGAACATTCTTCATCCGTCTCAATAGACGGAAGGATCTCAGCTGCTGCCTGAGAAAACTCAATATCCCACAGATGGGATTTTTTCTAAGTGAGTTTCAACGGTGTATATCTTTCAATGTCTGACAAAACGTTTAAGTTAATAAATATATTGAAAAGAAGAATGACACGGCAACACACTCGTAGATTTCTTTCTCATTCTTTCCACCTCTGGAAAGGTTCGCCTCTTATAGCCTCTCCTTGAAACTCACCAGTGGGACAGAGTTAACAGCGTCCAGGCCGTACTGAGCAATCCATCCTGAAGTACAAAAGTGACACCAGGCTGCAGCCGGTGCCAGATGATGGAGGCTGCCACCAACTCTCAGCTAAAGCACTGCTGGACGGACCCCATTTCCCTCTGCCCTCAGAGGATTGCAGTCTTCCTGACATTCACTTAGGATAACTCAGGGACACCAAACAGAGGTTATTTATTTATGAACACTTCCAGGAACTGCGTGTCCACATGGTTTTAGATTTCATTAGAAATGGACGTGCAACTGTCACAGAGGTTTTTTGCTTCATGGCTGAGCTGGAGGGGTTAAATCAATGCATGCCCTGTCCTCACCGCTGTGTGTAATTTACTGTCATCTCCTGTGTAACGAGAGGGATGTAGTAGCATCAGATGCTAACTGACTCCTGTGGTGTCCTTTGTATCCCGTAAATGTGTTTTTTGTCCTGTGTGATGTGTCCCTTTGTGCGGTTCAGAGTCATGGTGTCAGTGTCATGGTGCTTCCATTTTTTTTTTATCAAATAAAGCTTTTTCCTTTTTTCTGTTTTTCCCTCCTCACTGAAATGAAAGCCATTTCAAGGACACACAGATGGAGTTAAAGGAGGGGGTACACAGTTCAGGAAAATGAATCAGGTTTTAAATCATCAAGCTCACAGAGTGTTTCTTAAAGTAAACTTGGGACTTACCTTTTCTATCTGGCATTTTTATTTTATGTTATTCTATCATATTTTATGTTTTTTTCATTGCTATATTTTTTAAGGAATGTATTTGATTTCATTTTGTTGATTTCATTGTAATGATTTAATTTCATTTTCCGGTATTTATCTGATTTAATTCAATTTATTTTATTGTAATGATTTTATCTGATTTTCTGTTATTTATCTGATTTTATTCTATTGATTTTATTGTGTGATAATATTTTATTTTTCTGATATTTATCTGATTTGATTTTATTGATTTTCTTGTAACATTCAATATATTTTTATGAAATTCATCTGATTTAATTTAATTGATTTTAATGTAATTATTTAAATGAATTTTCTCGTATTTATCAGATTATATTTAATCAATTTTTTTAAAATATGTTTTTTAATTTCTGGTTATCATCTGACTTTATTTTTTGAATTATCGGAATTATTTTATATCACTATCCTCTTTCTTGTTTTAATCTTGTGTCATTTTATCTCTTACTGTTGTTTTTTTGTCTCATCTCTGTAAGTCTAAATCATATTATTCATTGTATGCTATATTTGCACTTGTGTATCTGTTTATTTTCCTCTAGTTGCAGCATGAAGCAGATTCCCAGTTAGCAGGATCTACTGTAATACTCAGAGATATGCAGCAATGTGCAAACAAAGGACACAATGTAGTGCTTGTGAGAAAGCATGGAGGTGAACAATGCCTGTGTACATTTCTAAGAGAAATCAGATTTGCACATCTTTTGTGAAGAATGAAATGCATTTATCACGTTGGAGGACACAGAATGTGTTTTTCTGAACAACTCTAAATGTAAATGAGACTTGTTTCCACCGCTCCTTGTATATACTTTCTCTGTATGGAGCAAAGAGGAAGCTGAAAATCTCTGCACAGTGACAAAGCGTTTTTGATTTGTGTGACCACTCTGTCTTTTACTCCAGATATCTGAGGGTTGTCTCAGACGTGGTGCGGGTTGGCTGTGTGACAGTCGCAGCACATGACGGCTCTGGCTCGTACCATCACGGCTTTCACACTGTGTGAATCGCTGCCATCAGTCTGGTCTTTCTTTCACAGTTTCACCTAAAATATGTCTGTAAAATTGGTCTACTATTCAGATTACTTCTCTTTATGTGAGTCATAGAGATCAGTACAAGATAGGGAGAGGTGGATATGATTTTGTGTAAATTATATTTTATCAAAATGTAAATAAAATGTTTTCTGTACTGACACAGGGATGGTTTAACCACGTTAATTACAGGTTCTTAATTTACATCCAGGCACATTAACAGCTCCGTGTAAAGAGAGAGAGAAAGGACAAAAAGATGGAGACAAAGAAAGAGACATTGCGCTGAAAGAAATATCCCCTGTACTCTGATGTAATTTGATTGAAAAATGATGCACTACCCAATTTATGGCCACGTTCTTAATACCGTTTTCTTTTTTTCCAAAGATGCTTTCAGGTGTTACACATGTTTCAAAGACATGACCTGTAACCTGATACTATTCAAATAAAAACATGATCAGAATCAGAATCAGAATCAGAATCAGAATCAGCTTTATTCGCCAGGTATGCTTGAACACACAAGGAATTTGACTTTAGTAAACTGTGCTCTCTTTGTACAAGGCATAAGAATAGGAATAAGAATAAGAACTACAATAAAAAATAAAATAAAAATATAATAACAATAACCTTAGCTATAAATACAAGAAACAACAAATAGGCTTGACTAATATGTACAGGCTAAAATAATATGATAAAGTGCAGTGGTGAGTTGCAGAGGTAGTTACCTAACATACCAGAGTACATGACTGAAAACCTTTCTTATCAACAAAAGTTTGATAGAGACTTAATATAAAAGTTTTGCAAGTGACTTCATTCACCAAATAACTGCGTTAGACAAAATTTCTGAATAATAGTGTTGTTTTAAAACAAGGGGAGTCCCTCCATAGAAAACTAGCTCTGGCTTTTATATTGAAAAGCAGACCAAAATGTTACTTGATACTGATAATGATACTTCCTCCCTAGAACGTAATCTTCAGATCTAGACATGTTTTGGTAAACAGAGAACTGAACAGGTTAATATGTAGCGCATGAACGGGAATGTGATATTTGGCTTGGCTTACGCTGCTAGCAATCAGATGCAGCTAGCAGTTCTGATGAAACCAGCTACTGTGAAGATTTAAAGAAGCTTCATGAACGCATCAGGACATATTCCAATGCACACAAAATATATATCATTTTAGAAACCCCAACTTGGTCTCAGCAGATGTGTGTCTAACATGAGTCTGGTCCTGCTGGAGGTTTCTGCCTGTTAAAGGAAGTTTGTCCTTGCCACTGTAACTTGCTAAATGCTGCAAAGTGCTCTGCTCATGGTGGATTAAGATGAGATCAGACTGAGTCCTGTCTGTAAGATGGGACTGGATCTTATCCTGTCTTGATGTTAGGGATTTGTTAATAATAGAACATATTAGACCTACTCTGTTTGGAAAGAGTCCGAGGATAACATTCGTTGGGATTTTGCGATTTATAATTAAGATTGATTGATGATTAAAAGGTGGATCTTTTTGGGGATGGAGAATAATTCCCCTTTTGTGTTTATTTAGGTTTCTTTATTGTTACCCTTTTATTTGGGTATTAAAGTCGGATTATTTCGCCAAATAATTCGCCAACAAATCAAAGTTATAAGCACGTCCCTAAGTTTTAAAATCTGCACATTTTTTCCTGTTAAATTGTGATTTTCTTGGCTTTTAAACTTTATAATATCAGTGTTTTTATTTATAGTAGATTAGTTCACTTAGTTTAGAATATATCAGTGACTACAGGCTAGGGACTGAAGCACAGGAAGCTCTTATGAAAAATAATTTAGATGCAGCTAAATAAAAAAACAGTGTTCATTCTAATCTGTGTAAACTGAACTTTGAGCTAACTTGCAAAATACTGCACATAAACACTCTCAATGCAAGGTCAATCAATTAAGACTTGCTTGCAAATTAGTGAACCTTCTTTCTTCATGAATTTAGTCGTGGGAGATATTCAGGCTGCCTTAAACCAAGCTGTCCCTTCACCAACAGTGTGAACAGGGGTTATACAAATCATACCAGTTATGACTTTAACTAATCTAAGGAGTAGAAACATAACAAGAGACTCTCCACATTGTTGGCTAATTAGCACTGGGTCCCCTCTGAAGCCACAGTATTTAACAAGTTTACTTCTGCCAAACGAGTCCAGCTGGCCGAAGCAGACAAACTTTCTAATTTGGTGTACTGTAACGTCTAAACGGGGCCAAATCTCATCAGAATCTTGCACTGTGTATCAAGTGTAAACTCTTTAATCAATTTATTCATAGTATAAATTAATAATGTTAGCTATTATAATATGCACAAAGGATAATGGGAATTACAAATCAGCCCACATTCTCAAGTACTGTGGCTGCATCAGCAGAGTGTGTGCATGCTGTAATTAAATGAGTTAAAGCTATCAATCAGACATCTCCTGTTGGAGTGAGGGGAGGGAGGTTAAACTATCAGAAATAAAAACAAGCCGTTTGTTTACTTTTTTTAAAGGATGATAACACTTGAAATGACAAAATCTGTAATTATAATTCTGGTTCATTACTCCAGGGCTGAACTGGAGCAACTATTGTATAATGAGGACCTCTGAGATGCTGTTTTGATGTAAGCACTTGATGTCAGCGATGAATTGTGGGCATTTTGAAAATTGTACTTGGTGAGTACTTCAGTGAATGTCAGACATGAATAATAAATGTGAAGACTTTGAGTCGTGACGCCTGGGGAGGTGCGTAGATTACCAGGAGCTTTCTATACAGCTGGCTTTCTATGCACGGACCCTTTAATTCAGTATTTATAAAGTACAGACGTTCATTCACTATGTTGTGTTATTTACTTCCAAACTAAACTAAACAAAATGCCCTAAATATCCAGCCATACACAAACCTTTATTTAAAGTCATATTCCTCTAACAAACAGCAGCAGAGAGGCAGCACCGTCTCTTCTTCTATTTGAAGCAGAGTGAAAGTCTTAAAGGTGGCATATCATGCAAAATTGACTTTTTAATGGTTTTCTACCTGAAATATGTTTCCCTGGCATGTCTACAAACCCCCCGAGAATGAAAAAAATCTATCCTGCCCCTGTTCTGATTTCTCCACCTTTCTGTAAATGTGTGTGAAACGAGCCGTTTCAGACTTCCGTGTTTTTGTTACGTAACAACAATATCCGGTCTGTCACAGAGTCAGAGCTCGGAGCTTGTTCAGCCCATAGACTGTATAAAATAATACTGAATCCCTCCTCCGTTTTTCATTCCCTGCACACATGTGTGCTAACAAGGAGCTGAGGAGGGAGGCATGCTAGTTGTAGGCTGTCTTAATAAACACAAAGGTCGGTTTTACTCCCCACGTCTGCAGATTTGAAGCTCTAGTGGATGATTTTTATTTGTCATGGAAAAGTGCTAGCGCTAGTTAGCATAGCCACATAGCTACATGTTCATAGCTGTAGCTGTGTACCAAGACACACGTCGACATACTGACAAATAAAACAAGAAACACTAAATCTGTGACCAATCCTTCAGAAAGGTCCTGCTGCCTTTCTGGCAGAGGTCGGTTTTACTCCCCATGTCGGCAGATTTGAAGATCTAGTGGATGATTTTTATTTATCATGGATAAGTGCTAGCGCTAGTTAGCATAGCCACATAGCTACATGTTCGTAGCTGTATACCAAGACACATGTGGACATACTGACAAATAAAACAACAAGAAACACTAAATCTGTGACCAATGGTTCAGAAAGGTCCTGCTACAGGCGCCTCTCCGTCTGGATCGGATCAGATTCAGAGGGTTGAAGTAACGCGGGTCTGTGAGCAGCTGTGTATATTCAGCCAACATGTAAACATTAGATCAACGTGCCGGAGAGCCCAGGCCACATCCACTTCCTGAGGGGGCGTGGTCAGAGGGAAAACAGAGTGTTCTGAGGAGGACTGAAGAAGAGGGCTTTTCAGACATGCCAAAATCTGATTTCAAAGTGTTTTTTTGAGCATAAACTTTAAAGACATGTTTTGGGGACCTCTTAGACCAATATATATTGATGAAAAAAGCGTGATATGTCACCTTTAAAAGAAAGAAAGGACAAACCTTTAGTGTATTGGTAGTATAATGTCATGCTGGAAGTTAATTTTAGCTTTTATGTTTTTTATATATACAGTAAATTTATATATATATATATCCATATATATGTAGGTATATTGTCTTATCAATTTGAATCGTCTCTTACACTTTGAGATAGAGATGGATGGATGGATGGATGGATGGATGGATGGATGGATGGATGGATGGATGGATGGATGGATGGATGGATGGATGGATAGATGATTAATTGCTGGATGGATGGATGGATAGATGGATAGATAGATAGATAGATAGATAGATAGATAGATAGATAGATAGATAGATAGATAGATAGATAGATAGATAGATAGATAGATACTACTAATTCTTAATTGTATAACTGACGTAACTCCCATTAATCAACAAACAGCAACATAAAGGTAAAAGATGACAATTTTTTTTAAAATTTAATTTAACATTAACCTTTATTTAACCAGATGAGACCCATTGAGATCAAGACCTCATTTACAAGGGCGACCTGGCCAAGGGGTCAGCAGCACATGTCAAATAAATAGCACAACTCAACAGCATGGAGCATATATACAGACAGTATGTAGAAACAATCAACAATTTAAAAGTGCAACTAATTTGCAAATAAAGTGCAATTTGCGATCACAAAAACAGCAATTAAAAACACAGGCACTGTTCTGGGGTCTGTCTTTCATTTAAGATGGAGCCAAAGGCGTCAAGTGAGATAAAATTAGACAATTTCAAGTCCTTCTGGAGCGTATTCCAAGCAGTAGGAGCAGCAAAACTAAATCTCTTACTGAACACAAAACATGTTGATATGTTGATAATTAATCTATTGTGTAAAATAACAACAGTGACATCTAGTGGTGAAATAGTGAACTACAAGATACGATACATTATGTAACGGTAGTCTTATGATGTGCAGATGTACGGTTATTATCTCCGCTCGGGGGAAATGAAAGTTAAGATGAGTCATCATACGTTTATAATTCATGTAATGTAACATGGAGAGCATGTTGTCGACACATCACAGCAGGTTGAACTCCTCGTCCTTCAAATGATCTTTCAGCGCCATGACAATCAGCCTTGAATAGAGGACTTTACACTGACTCAGAGCTAGGAGTTAAATCTAAAATGTAACTTATGCTAACATTCTCCATCCGAAATTAGAAATAACATCCAAACTCTGCTACGTTTGAACTTATGCAGAGCTGGTGCAACCCAGTGCAGGAACTGAAAGTGCTGAATTAAAGCGAACATAAAAAGTGCCTCCTTCTTATTCTTCAAATATCAAACTAAGTTCTCTGTGTGACAGAACAGCTCTGATGTGCCAAACAATTCACTTCAACTATCAAGATTTATCTAATAACAAGCCAAGGACGAGCTGTGTTTTCAGTTCTCTTGTTTGTCTCTGTATGACAGCAGAAAGACGGATTCTTTTATTTTCCAATAATGTCTGACGAAACAAAACGTCTGATTCCTGAGGCGTTTCACCTTGAAATGAAAACGTTACAGACAAAGAATGAGAGTGAAAGGCAGTAAAAGGAGTCATGTTTCTGCTCTGTGTGTTCGCCGGCTAACACAGCCCGCTAGGAGCTGGTGAATTTGCAGAGAGTGCAGATTAGAGAGAACGGGGTGTTGTGTTGGAGTCACTCTTGGTTTAAGTCTGTGTGAATAAGGGATGGCTGAAGTGAGCGAGGGGCACTGCAGCTCTCAACACTGAGCAGAGAAGCTCTACTGGGGCAGGATCAAAGAAGTCAGTCAACCAAGGCTGCTGCTCAACCCGGGCTTCAGTCAGCCAACCACACACACTAATCTCTGGTCGAGGTTTCGGCTGAGGAGCATCAACAAAACTGAACCTAATGAGCATAGCATAGGAGAAAAACAAATGAAAATAGGAGTGGTAATACTGGAGATACAAATACAGCAAAGTCTGCTCCAGCCCGGTCTAAAAATCCTCTGAACTCCCCAAGGGATCTCTTGTTTTCAAACACGCTGCAAACAGCAGGAGTGAAGCTACAGCAAAAGTATTTCATAAAATTATTTTTGAATATATGTATTCTTTCCATCTGAGAGAACAATACCATCTGATATTGATTAATTTGCAAACAATCTCCTTTTCTGCTGCTGCAATAAGTCTCCACTGCAAACAAACGGACAATAAGAGGGAGAGAAAGGAGGGAAAGACGACCTCTGATGCCGCATCCTTTTTATGAATTCAAGATTTCTCCAAGTCATTAACGTTGAGCCTTCTCAGACCGTGGATCACCTGCTGTGGTGACAAAAGGAGGAGAGAGCTGGTGGAAATGTTTGAAACGTGTTGGATTTTTGGGCGACTTTGTGGAACATACTGTTCGTGATTGTCTGTCCACCCTCGACTGTGACTCATACGCTGAACAACTTATTCCAATTGACGTAGTGGTGCAGAAAAAAGAAGGCACATTTTATTATTTCACTGAATGCAGGTTGAAGGATAGTAGCTCAAAGCAAAGCACATAAAGGGAACATGAAGGGTGTGTTTTTTCAATGTCGTCAAATCATGAGAGGGTATTTCATGAGTGGAAAGCATTCTTCAGCACATCAGTGGAAAGAATGCAGATGGGTTTTTTTTAACTAACATGTGAAGTTGAGCTTTATTTACAGTGGATTAATACTGTAAATAGCAAAGTATAAATAATTCAGACATCACTGCTGCTCATTCGAGCTTGCCTTGCTTCCTGTATGATCACCTCCTGTCTCTCCGATAACTCAAACCTGATAGTTTTTCCTGTTGCAGAACGCTGTCCCTTTGGTTACTCTTGCCCTCCACACACACAAGCACACAGGTAACAGACAACAAGATCCAAGGCTTTATGGACAGTGTAGCTACTATTTTTGACGTGGCTAACAATGCTCAGTAATAAAGAAATTGGTACATTTCCATGCAACGAGATCTGGCAACACTCTGACTCACTAATATTTTAGAAGGAGTCATTTTAGGAAAAACAAAAAACATGCTTTAGGGGTGCCGGTGGTGTAGCTGTCTAAAGGCTGATTTATACTTCTGCGTCGCCCCTACGCAGCAGGGGCTGACGCGGACATGAGCCCCACATACTTGTGCGTCGGTGTGTCCGTGTCGCGCAGCACTTCTCCTCCGATACGCCTGAGGGCAGTGCGGTCTCTCTGATAGCCGGTCGCCTGCTTCCGGTCCTGCTACGATCTCTGTTTATTTTTCCACATTGATTCAGAGCGTGTTCTGTTAATCTACAGCTGATACATGTTGCTGTTTATTATACAGACATGATTACATGAAGAATAGAGAGGAGGAGATGAAATACACGGCTGATGTGTGGCCGATGTCTGGCCGATGTCCGGGATCCCGGAAGTGCTGTGAATGCGGGAAAGACAAAGCCATCGAGCGGACCAATCACAGAGCTTGCGGTCCGCGTCGGCTCTACGCGTAGTTACATTTTGGAGGAGGTGCACGTCAGCTACGTGCGTAGGCCTCTGCGTAGGTACGGGAGCTACGCGGACCTACGGCGTAGGCTACGCCGTCGATTCGACGCAGAAGTATAAATCAGCCTTAAGTGCGCCCCGTATAAAGAGGCTAGTCCTCATCGCAGCGGTCACATGTTTGACTCCAGGCCTCAACCACTTGCTGCATGTCTTCCCCCGCTCTCTACACCCCACATTTCCTGTCTCTCTTCAGCTGTCCCATTCAATAAAGGAAAAAATGGCCAAAAATATCATTTGAAAAAAAAAAAACATGCTTCATGTTGGCACCTCTATTAGCTGATTTGCTAGCACGATTAAGCTAACGTTGGGTCTGACTTCAAAATGCTGATAGCAGTTTTTAACAGCTTGTAACAGATTGTCCATGTGAAGTTATGAAGTTGTGTATTTATAAAGGTGGTGTTTTGTTTTTTTTAAAGTTGTTTTAGTCTATTTTAATTTATTCTTTTACTCTTTATGACAAGCACCACCTTGCACTGTTGTTGCCACTGACATGTTGAGTGTTGTTTGTCTGTTTGTTAGTGTTTGTGTGGTTTATCGACAAGCTGAAAATCAAATTGCCCTCTGGGATCAATAAAGTTAGCTGAATCTGAATCTGTTATGTTGAACTTTTATGAAGTGTGTACAGTGATTTTCAGTTGACTTAAAGCTAAATGTTTACAAAATGTCCTCAATCTTTCAAGCAATGGGGAGCTGAAGAAAGTAAGATGAATAAATATATCTTATTTTATGAGCAGGTAAGAACTATCTACCATGGTTTAACCCTACAATCAGCACCACAACAAGCAGTGTCAGTTGGAAGATTGAAGACAGAAGTCAAAGACTGAGACACATCTCTCCGTACAGTCTTTGTCACTGACTGACTTAGTGAGATAGGTGTCTTTGAGAGCACTTGGCACTGGCTAGCATTGCCTAACAAGCGTATCGTCTGCTAGCAGCGTGTTAGCTCACCTGCTACAGTAATTAGCTGGCTAGCACTGTGAGCAATTGCCCTATTTTATATATATGAGCACGTTCCCATTTAATGGAAAGGAAAGCTGGAGAGAGACAGGACATGTTGAGAGCAGAGAGCAGACGGAGACATACAGCAAATGGTCGCGGCCGGGAGTCGAACCAGCGACCTCTGTAACGAGGACTATAGCTTCTGTTTGTGGGGCGCTTAGACCACTAGGCCATCTGCGCCCCCATTTCTGAATTTTAAGCTTTTTCATGTCACTTTAGATTTTGAGTAGTCGCTGAAAATGTCTCCTTAGATCACTTCTGACGACCCATAAATCTTGTAGCATCAAAAATATTACGGCTGTATTAATCCAAAAGTGAATTCTGCATCATAATACCTTTTAAAGATTGTATTCAACACCTCCTGGTAAGAAAGCTCATGGATTCATGGGTAAGAAAACCAGTGCCGTACATATCAGCGTCTTGGTTGGTGAAACGGAATGAAATATCATTAAATCATGTCTACGACTTTGTAAAGTGGTTACGCTGTACAAACTCTGGCTTCAGTACAAGACCACAAATCAAAGAGATCTGAAAAAGTTAAATAAAAAGGACAGCTCCTGTGGCCACAAACCGCTCCGAATGGTGGTTTCAATCTGACATCACTTGACTGAGCATGAGGCACCTTTTATCATGGTTCATCCACCGCAATTAATCTCCCAGAGATGTGATGCAATTCTCTCCGCCTCTGCCTCTTTCACCCACCCCGTGTCATCCCGTCTTGATCTTGGTCTCTGTCTCTCAGCTTCCTCACTCACACATAAATATTGCAAATATTCATCTCATTTCATGTTCTTAATTTGAGTTACCTCAGGGCACCTTCAGTAATGTCTTCAGAGATTAATAAAACAAACCTTCTGGGGGTGAAACCCTGCTGAGCAGAAAATAAAAAAAATGCAGAGTTGCAGCACGGCGAAGTTGGATGTGAGTTTCTTTCTCCATAAAGTGCACCAATAAGGACTGAAATATGCCCAGACTTTGAGTCTCTCTGGGTGAATAAAAGGCAGACTAAGAGGTGGAAGAAAAAAAAAAAAAAGACTCCACAGCCACATGATTGGACACTTAGAATACCCAAACTTTAATTCTGGTGTGCAACAGTCATTTATGGCTTCAGGTTGCTCAATAATGCATCAGAACCCACAAGCCTCCAGGGAAAGCAGTCAGTAATCAAAAAGTAAGTTAAGGTTTTCATAATAGGCCCTATAAATAACCAGGGACAGAAATGAGGACATATAAAATTGATGAGGGATGAATCAAACCCCACGAGGTGGAGGGAGCCTAACACAAGACGAGGAACAGGATGTTGAGTGGACCGACGATGTGGGCATGTGTGGAAGATTGAATTGCATAAGTGATTTGTGTCGCCGGTGTTGCTGTAAAAGTGTACAGATATATGGACACTGCTCTACAGGCGTCAGCTTTAAAATGAGGCCATTAACGTGGTAATACACTCAAGAATTTCAAGTTTTTATTGCACATTTCCAACAATCTGGCAACACTTACATTACCTGTGGCTACCAATTAAAAGTTTTATGGTGCTGAACCTTTTTATGCTATCTATTGTAAACGACATTCCACAGAAAGCTTTAAAGTCATTTAATTGAAGGTTTGTTGTGTATGTGAATTGTGTAGTCTTTGTTATAATTTCATAAACTTAAAAAAGAAGAGCTCAACAACAACTCTGAGTTAAACACTTATAATTGGGGGCACAATTGTGACGGAGCAGAGGTCTTATCTTCCTTCTACGTGGCTGACGAGGCGGTTTGCATCTATTGGTGCTTCTCATATTTACACAGAGGCAATTACTCTTTGTTAGATAAGAAAAGTAGGTTTCAAACTTTCCTTTTTGATTAAGCTTAAAGTTCTCTAAAAATAGTATGGGAGGTAGAGCCTTCAATCAGGCAACTCTCCTTTGGAATCATCTGCCAGTCAGGGTTCAGAAGGCAGACACCCTCTCTACTTTTAAGAGTAAGCTTCAAACTTTCCTTTTTGATAAAGCTTATAGTTCAAGCTGGCTCAGGCTTGGACCAGCTCTTGGTTATGCTGCTATAGGCTTAGACTGCCAGTGGAACTGACACACTGGAATCCTGTCTTTCTCTCTCTCTCTCTCTCTCTCTCTCTCTCTCTCTCTCTCTCTCTCTCTCTCTCTCTCTCTCTCTCTCTGCCTGTCTCTTACTTTAACTCTTCCTGTCCCATTAAAGTAACTAACCCTAGACCTTTTTTGGAGTCCCTGAGCTCCCTTGTCTCATAGGTTCCTCTGGATCTCTGCTGTGGACGTGCCAGACTCTAGCTGCTACAACTACTTCTATCCATCTCACCACCATCATCTCTCTCTCTTCATCTCCCTCTATCCCTCTCTCCAACTCGGTCTCAGCAGATGTGTGTCTAACATGAGTCTGGTCCTGCTGGAGGTTTCTGCCTGTTAAAGGAAGTTTGTCCTTGCCACTGTAACTTGCTAAATGCTGCAAAGTGCTCTGCTCATGGTGGATTAAGATGAGATCAGACTGAGTCCTGTCTGTAAGATGGGACTGGATCTTGCAGCCTGCACCATGAATGATTAGAAGGATTACTTTAGGATTTTGTAAGAGCTTTAAATGGCATGATTTCCACAATTTGCTCATTAACACATGAACTGTATGCAGCTGACGAAGATGTGCTGAGTGACGATAATAAAAGATGTGTGAAGCAGTCTCCACAGCGTGTCGGTGCAACCTACAGCAAGGTTACGTTCATGGACCTATAAGTTGCACTTGATAATATATGCACAGTTAAAATATAACCTAATGGGACTACAATGCTATGCTCTCTGTTCTGCAACTATCTCATGCTTTTTAAAGCTCTAAACCTGACGATGAAGTTGGAACACATTTGGATTATGTGCCACTGGAGAATGAAGGTGAGACAATGCTGATGAAATATTTGAGAGATACACTTTTGTCTTCACATAGACAGGAACATAGGAAACAGCTTACTAGAAAAATGACAAATTCTGCTGCATCGAAAATGTGCATAAGCAGGGTCAGAGTTTGCTCACCAATGCACATATTTTACTGTAAAATTAGATTTTATAGATCACAAGTTTTGCATGGGAGGTTGGCGCCACTTTTATACGCTTCTTTCTGCAAATGCAGTGATCATAAATGCATGAACTTGTACCAGATGTGCAAGTAAACTACCTTAAATCAGTGTTCCCCACCACCGGTTCATTTAATACCGGGCCGCACAGAAAGAATAAATAATTTATTTTACTTCGGTTTGACGCTGAAAGATGTTTTATTTTGAAAAACCGGATGCTCTTTAATAACTTCTGTCTGTTCCTATTGATGCACTTGACGTTAACTTTTCAGTCACGTGATTCTAAAAAATTAAGCCTTCTTGCTAGCTAAAATTACCAAAAAACAAGAGTCTTTGAAGAGCTACTTTACGAAGGAGAAAAGGCCCAATGATGATACAGAAGAAGAGCCTATGACTTCCAAGAAAAAAAAGCTACATTTAATAGAAAATATCAAGATTTATAAAATACGGGTTTATCCCGACCGGTGATGTGGCAGGGTTTTGGAAGAGACTGAGCCTGGGCCCCCATTCTCCCACCCGATGTAAGATCACCTATCTCAGCTTTCAAAAGAGTTTGAGTGTTACTTCCAAAACACAAATGATCCACGTAATACAAAGGCGTGGATCCGCGACGCGTTTGTAAACATGCCTGGCGCATCAAGCATGTCCATGCTGAAAGAGGATCAGCTGCTGTTCATTGCAAATGACGGTGGCCTTAAAAGTATGTTTGAGTCAACTTCAAACCTGCCAGCATTTTAGGTTAAAATCAAAGCAGAATATCCAGAGGTTGTCACAAAAGAAATAAAACACAGCTTTCATTTCCAACATCCTATCTTTGTGAAGCAGGTTTTTCTCCAGTGAGGGCAACCAAAACAAAGTTACGGAGTAGACTGGACATAAGGAGCAAAAGAGGCAGAGGAACTTAGTCTCTGCGATCCTTCCAGTTTAGTTTAAGTGAAAGGAAACATAAAGAAACATGACTTTTAAAAGTTGAGAATAATCTGTTGGAACAAGCACTCAAAACAAAACGCCTACGCATTCTCTCAAAGATTCCAAAGACCAGGTGCTCGAGTTTGTTTTCAGAAGAATCTTCTCAAAGAGCACCTATCACTAATAACACTCTGCTGAGAGAGAGAGAGGGTTTGAGGAGAAGTTTTGAAACTGAGATAAAAAAGGAGAAGTTTCAGACTGACTTATTTTGTTGACTCTGACTTGACAGGAGTCTCTTCATGAAGGGAAGGAGAGAAATGTATAAACTCTCAACTCAACTCATTATTTATAAAGAGCCTTTCTTACAGTCAAGCATGCAGCCCAAAGTGCTTCACAAAAGAACAAAGAGACAGAAAACAAATGAAATAGATAAAATGAGACAAGACAAAAAAAAGATAGAGGATTGTAAAATTTAAATAATAAAAAAGGAAATTAAAATCAGAAAAATAAAATAAAACGATAAAATAAAATAATATCAGAAAAATAAAATTAAATCAATACAATTAAATTAAATATCAGAAAATGTTTACAAAATCAATCAAATAAAATCAACAAAATTAAATCAGATAAATATTAGAAATAAATAAACCATTACAATGAAATAAAGTAAAATAATATCAGAAAAATAAAATTAAACAATAAAATAGAATGAAATAAAATCTGAAAACTCTAATAAAATAAAATAAAAAATAGAATAAACAAACATAATATCAGAAAAATTAAATTAAATCAACAAAACTGAATCAGATAAATATTTTAAAAAAATTAAAATAAAACATTCCAACACAATCTATAAAATATATTCTGATGAATATCAGAAAAATAAATTAATCATAACAATAAAATCAATCAAATAAAATCTGATAAATTACAAATAAGTAAAATAAATAACATAACACAAAATAAGAGAATAAAAAATAAAATAAAAATGATGCTTCAACAATGATCATACTGGTAATAATGCAGTCCAGGGCTTAAAATAAATTACTCCAAATTAAAAGCAAGATTAAAAAGGTAAGTCTTTCTTTACTTATAAAAACACCCAGAGAGCTTGTCGTTTTAATGTCTGGAGGCAGAGATCAGAGTTTAGGGGCATAAAAAACAAAAAGCTCTCTGCCCGGCACATGTGGGACACATTAGGAACATTTAAGTAAGTTAAGAAATTAAGAGATAGAAGCCTGGTAGAAAAAGTGAGCAATGTAAGGGGGCTGAAAAGTGAATCAATTCTAATAGGGCGAGGAGCTTGTGCAATCAAGTTTTCATCAGAGTTTCAAAGAGAGCTTACAATAATAGAATTGAATTCCCTCTCTGCTGCAGTTCTGCAGGTATCGTCCAGCCAAACTCACAGATGGATCAGTCAACACTCAGCAGTGAGGAATAAAGGAAAAACAAACAAGCTATTCTTGCTGGTTCTGGTCAGTACAAACGTCCACCTAACTCATCTTCACCCTCTCTGCTGCTGACGCTCTACCTCCAGTTTGTATCACCACATGAAGAGGGAGAAGATCGCAGAAAACGCTCTCATCAAGAGTCATAAGTGCGTTTTGTTGGCAGTGAAGTGTTTATTCTACTTCTTCTTCTTTTATAATACTCTACTCAATCTCAGACAGCAGAGAGAAAAGGCTTGTGGACTTTTGAGCTCCTCGAGGTCATGGCTGCTGTTTCTCTCATCTTTTTTTTTTAAAGAGCGTTTTTGACAAATCTTCTCTTTACAGTCAAGGAAAATGTTTTGTTGATCAGAACTGAGACATCTTCTGCTTTCCCGGAAGATGATACAAACCTGACAGCCTTTGGTTTACATGAAGTGGAACTTTGAATCAGATGATTGATTTATCATGAAGAGGGAGAGATGTGGATTACAATGTGGAGGAACAAAACTTGCGCACACAGACACTAGAACTCCTTGATCTACACTATTTATGGACCTAATGAGAGGTGCAGTGCGCTGAGTTCAGACAAACAGCCATGCATTCAACATACAGAAAAACCTTTGACATTTTCACCGCACAGCCAGCCAAGGATCCAACAGAGGAATCACACAAAGCAACAACACATCAAGACCAGCAACTTACACCAAAACCAGTTTGATCCCTGGATCCTCCAGTTCACAGAGGGTCTTTTCAATAATTCTTAAAATGTATAAATCTGTATCCTTATTGGAGAATAGACGATTCCCAAACATACCAGTCATTTTCTCAGTAGTGTCCTTTCATCCATGTTCCACTGGGGCAGAGATTGTCTGTGTCTGGCATGTTCTTAAAACTATAATTAGTCTGTTGGGGTTCATTAAAGGTTGCCTGGTCAGAGCATGCAGGGGGAGGGGAGTCTTTTTAATACTGGTTATTTTATGTCACTGACATCTTTTAAGTCTCTTCTTAAGACACACTTTTATAGACTTCATATATTTTATAGCTTTTAATTTTTATTTATTCATTGTATTTTATCAAATTATTATTTCCTTTTCATTTATCATTTCCATGTTCTTAATCTATATTTTTCTATTTTCTCTGATGTGATGTCTTCTTTTAACCTTTTTATTCTCCTTTAATGATTTTTTTAAACCTCTATAGCAAGGATTTATTGCACTACTGTTTCATCCCTTTATCTGATTAATTAACGTTTATTGTAGTTAACCTTTTGTGTTGAATTTTGTTTTTTGATTATTAGAATTCTCTACACTTCTCCCTGTCTGTTAAAGGTTTATCAGGTCATCCTACTTAATTCTGCTTTCTCTGTTTGTCAAAGCTCTTCGTAAACATTTGTTTTTAAAGGGCCTATATAAATAAAAGTCATCACAATAATCATTATCATAATCATTATTACTATTGTAGTAGTAGTGGTAGTAGTAGTAGTATCATTACTATTATTATTATTATTATTATTATTATTATTATTATTATTATTATTATTATTATCATTGTTGTTTTATTATTGTTAGTGTTATTATTGTTGTTAATGTATTATTATCATTATGACTAATATCATTATAAATACTTTTTTTAATATTGCTATTGTTATTTTATTAATATTTTCTATTATTATTATTATTGTTTTTATTACTAATATTATTATTATCATTATTAGTAGTAGTAGTAGCAGAAGTAGCATAGCAGCAGTATCATTATTAGCATTATTTTATTATTATTGTTAATATTATTATTATTATTTTTTTTATTATTATTAGTAGTAGTAGTAGTAGAATAAGTAGCACATTAGTACTATTATTATTACAAATACTATTATTATTATTATTATTATTGTCATATTTGTTATTGATGTTAGTGTTATTATTGTTATTGATATTGATATAATTTTTATTGATATTATCATTTGTATTGTTATTATCATTGCTATTGTTATTTTATTATTATTGCTGTTATTATTATTATCATTATTATTATTGTTATTATTGTTATAAGTTGTAGTAGTAGAAGAAGTAGCTTATTACTAGTATCATTACTATAATTATAATAATAGTAGTAGTAGAAGTAGTAGTGTTGTGGTAGTAGTATGTATGTATAACAGCATCAAAACTCAACAGTGGAGGAGATATGAAGACCTGAGTCAGGCATTAAAGAGTTAAACCCGAGCAGTTTCATCACTCAGCTCACTGACTTTCTGTGAACGGCACCGACAAAAACCTGCTGCGTTCACACATCGGCTCACTCGGACATCACTCTGACTTCTTACCGGGGTGCTGTCAGGTTAAAGTCTGTTTAAAGTCCGGGTCAGTGGATTTGGAGATTTTCGTTCTGACATGCAGAGCCCCCCTGGGTCATTTCCAAACGTGATCAGGAGTGCGTGCATGTATAACAGGAGGAGGCGTGTGTCTGATGTGCATTAGAATAGAGCCTGATGAGCCTCCACAATGAATGTATGTGTGAGGAGCTTGAAAGAGCCTTTAGTGGTGTGAAGACTAGGAAGGCTCTGTTAAAGTGCAGTCCGTTCACCATTAGAAACAGTCTCAGCAGCAATGATTGGTGCATTAGGAGTCAGATATAACAGCGCTTGTATGAAATGTCTTCACTCGAGGTGAACTTGTGGGTACCAGCTTCACTTCCTGCATTAAAGACAGGAGATAACACAAAATCATGTGGCCTACCGTCAAACTTTTTATGTCTGGAGACGAACGTCGTCCTCATATTTCGGCTGCTCTCCTCCACCAAGATCTCAAACTCCTGTTTGCTCTGCTGGTGGAGTTTGTCCTCCATCTCCGATGTGCAGCAGGTGTATCCCTGAGGACAGACACGCAGGTGCTCACCTGAGGGAGACAGAGACAGAGAGAGAGACGTTTTTACACACATCACTGCCACAGGATACGCTTTTTCAAAAGGCAGCGCTGAGTCTTTGATCAAAACTCTCCTGTGATTTTGGAACTCTCATCAGCAAGGCTATCAAAGAGGAACAGAGCGTAACAAATGGAGGAGGATAATATTTGTCGGTAACCTGCTATCCTGTGAAACAGAGGGTAACTTTGATAAAGCAGTGCATTCACCTCATAGAGGATTTTCTTTATGTCACAGTCCAGAGCTTTGCAATAACGGCAGCTGAGCTCATGGAGTGTATCCGTGTTACGCACAGCGACTGGAAGCAGTGAATTTACACACTGAAAATCAGTTTACAAAGACGAAGCCAAATAAAAAACATCAAACATACCAGTGGTGATTTTGAAATTTATATGCAAAAACAGTGCATTACCTATAAACTGCAAGCAATTATCATCCACATCAAGTCGTGTGTCTGACCTCTTGATGAACTGATGTTCTATTTCCGACTCGGTCTTTAAAATCTGCTGGTGTTGGTATGTTGCCCTGCAGCAGCTAGAAGCTACACTTCTCTTCACCAGCTCGTCACCGCCTGGATCTCTTGATGTCTGGTGCTTAGCAAGAAGTGTGCAGTGTTTTTTTAAGAGAGCCTTTTTTTGACTGAATAAACTGCAGACTGAGGCGGGGCACAACACAGATGAACTAAAGTGTTACATGTGCAAGAAGAAAACAAACAAAGAGGAGCGAGTGGCTATACTGCAGTATGTTGAGATGAGGGTGATGATTTCCACAATTTGCTCCCGTCTATAAGATGGGACTGGATCTTAAGGTGCATTTCAACCAAGAGTCCCAGGGTCTTTTAGCCCCCAGAACTACTTTCCCCTGAACTAAAAGGTTCCTGTGCCCTCATTGTTGTTGTCTGCGTTTCGACTGTGGGCTGAAGTCCTGGGTAGATTGCGCAAATCAGGCCAGTGACGTATGGAGAAAAATGCCTTTATCCTGTCTTGATGTTGGGTCTTTGTTAATAATAGAACAGAGAGAAAATGTTAATTTGATGGTCACTGCAAGCCAGATTCCTCCACTGTACTGAGGTCTTGGCAGAATACTCAGAGTGCTGGTTATTTAGATAAATTCTCTCCTATAGAAACTGAGGAATGAAAGCATGCTATATGAACAATCTGAAGTGGAACTGAGCCTTGGACTCTTGAGTCTTTGAACATGATGTGATTCGTAGTCAAAGATGTCATATAAAAAAGAAAAACACAGCTGTGTGAAATGTTGCTGCAGGTGAATCTGTGTTGGTGCGTTTATAGACAGGATTCATCCAGGGTCAGTTTTGTCTTCCTCTTCAAAAAGCCTTTGAGAGTTCTCTACAAGCTGAGTGGCGACATAAACGACGCATTAAATCAATTTACAGCCTCGCGGAATAATTAAACATCTGTTAGTTCATGAGTAGAGTGCACGTATCAGAGTGTAAATATGAGCAAAGAGTGTCTGCACGGCTCAGAAATAGAAGTTTTGGATCTGTGGGAGAGTATTAAATAATTTGTCAAATTTGGAGAGTTCACCAGAGTGCAGCAGTCATTATTTATAAAGTGAGAAAAAGTAAAATTATACTTCTCTGGCTACAGTCTTCCTTTTGGAAAGACAACAATCAGTGAAGTACCTCACACATCTGAAAAGTCTCTCATTAAAAAAGATGGGGTTACTCACATCAAATCACAGCTGTGGATTATTCTCTGTGTGGGGAGGAGAACATGAACCACATAAAGAAACCAGGGAAAAATATTCTGAAGTCTGATGAAATGAAAAATTCAGTTTGACAGATATAATGCACGGCACTATCTGACAGACACCAGCCTTAACCCATCATGCATTTCACACAATCTTTGAAGGCAGCATCGCCAGGCAGGTGGGCTTCTCCTTCTATCAGGGGCTGTGAGACGTGTGAGATGGGTGAGACTGATAGGAGTCAGATACACACACTCCCCGAGCAAACAGAGGTACAGAGCTGGAGACCTTTGGTTGAGACATCCCCAGAAGGGATTTAGGATGAGAGGGACGATTCAGTGAGCAACCCGACCATGTCGAGACTTGATTTAAAACGATAATCTGATATCTGTGGGCAACCTCACGCACAAATTGAGTCAAGCAAACCAAGGACGGCTTAATAAGCAAGGATTCATGAGATGCAAATAATAAGTTGCTAGCGCTAAAACTGATCTAACATTTTAGTCTGCCAAGGAAACCTTTAACCTTCAATGTCTTAAAGCAATGAAAGGTATGAGAGAGTTGAGATACAGCTATTCAAAGAAACACGTGCATGTCCTTTGGTCAATGGTTTTGCAGCTGAATGTTGCACGACGGCCAAGAAACTCTGACAAAAGTAGACATTTGTAAAGGTACAAGACCAGTTCTGCTGAAGTGGAGTCTCCGGTGATGAGACGGACATATCCCAGAGGTTGGACGAGTTGTAGTCCTGTAATGATGCTGCACCTAGCGTCAGCTCTTCTGCAGACGGTGAGTAATGTTAGCCTATCGCTACTATGCTAACTATCAGTTGTAATCAAGCAGCAACCTCCAGTCTTAAAATATGAAGCCAATGCGGAAGTGTGAAAAACTGCAGTTCATCAAGTGTCCACTAGAGGCTGGCTGCAGAAACACAGGAAACCAAATACAAACCCACTCAAAGAAGACGATCTCTGCAGCAGAAATAAACATGTTTACAGCCTGGTACAAAAAACAGTTTAGGTCTGAATAGCTGATTTATCTATCCACACACTGTACAGGGGTGAATTTTTAATAACTTTTTATTTTTTAAGATATTTAACTTCATTTGAGTCAATACCTTACGAGTTTTGTCTAAATAAGGGCATGTCTGACTTGATTGACAGGCGGGAACCCTGTAGCTGTTAGCGATGAGGCTAAAGGCCTGCCTCTTTACCTCACACTAGCTCGACAGCTGAGTTAAACATTTCCAGGATGGTAACCGCCTTCAAAACAGCTCTTCAGAAACAGATGGGTGACGTCATAGAGACTATTGAAATAGCCTTGCAGCTGTGTTTCCGCATCCGTTACTATTAGTGCACTACAACTAGTGTGATAAGTGAGCCGCTATTTGTCCTGATTGCTGGGTTGATTGCATTCTCACCGTAAACAAACCACTCTAAGGTTCCATTTGAAGCAAGCCAAGACCACCTCTTCTAGGCGATCTCGTCTCTTTTGTTTAGTTCTGCTTCAGAGTGCGTTTGCTGTGTTCCCATATCAAGCAATCAATCTTTATTCATATAGCGCCAAATACCAATAAATGTTATCTGAAGACTCTTTCCAAACAGAGCAGGTCTAGACCATACTCTATGTTCAATCATTAACAAAGACCCAACATCAAGACAGGATAAGATCCAGTTTCATCTTACAGACAGGACTCAGTCTGATCTCATCTTAATCCACCATGCTCACATTTATGAACCAACATGAAAAATGTTTTCCTTCCAACCCGAGAATGAAAACCGCTTTTCATTTCTGCCTCGACTCCTTTTTTCCTCACTTCTTTGCACTTTGGTGTGAAGTTTTTTTTCTGAGCTCATAACTCAGCGGCGGTGGCTTATGAGAAGGACTCTTTGGACAGCTCGTGGGTGAGAAGATGAGATCCATAAACAACAAACAAAAGATTGAGGTTGCAATTACTCTGAAAACAATCGTTGGTCGTAATGTGTGCTTTTGTGTGTTTGTCTTCTTCAGCAGCACCGCGTGCAAAACAAGCAAAGTTCTCACTCAAGAGAAGGAAGCAGTTGTGCAAATTCTTTGGAGATTCATTCCAAGTCTTTGCCTTGTTATGATTGGTACAAACACAGCTGTTTAAAGAGGTACGGTATTATCATGCATACTGGCTTTATTATTTCTCACTGCTGCTGAGCTTCACACATCATTATCCCAGGTTTAAAAAAAGACCTCTGTCCAGCAGCCACATGAAAGGTTTGAGGTTTGCGGGCTTCTTTTCCCCTCAGTGCTACCTGTTCGCTTTAAGACAGAGGAAGATGAAACGTCCGTCGCTGCACCGGTGGTGGGTTGGTGCAGATAGACTCAGACTGTGTGACTTTCTGAAGGATCGTACTCTGCAGAGCAGGCACACTGGTGCTCAGCATGCATATACAGTAAGCTATCGAGGAGCACTGCATGGATAATGAAAGGAGGATGCAGTATGTACGTGCTGGCACTCTCAAACGTGCTTAATCCTTAATCAGTCCTTAGAGAGGCACCCAGCTACAGTAATGAGGTGCACCATCAACAGTTCAACACAAACCCATTGTCTCCAGAGTAATGCACAGGCCTCCTGGCCACAGAGACCGAACTCAGAGAAACAACAAACTTAGCTGAAAAGAAACGGAGGATTTGTGTTTGCAGATTCTATCAGGCTGCTTTGTCTCTCTGCTAAATGACAGAGTTGTAATCTGTTAGCAATGCAACAGCACTCCTTGGCTGTCACACTTGATTTACACAATGTGTAGATGTAAAGCTGAGTGATAAGCTTTCATTCAAAGCTCAGTCAGTTCAGCTCATGCCCACAGAGAAAACTATGTCGTGCATTGAACAGAGCCAGTGTAAGTGTAGTATGGTGGTTATATTTTATTAACTTGCTTTTTCTTTCACTTTCCTTCATGTCAGCTCGTGTTGTGTCAGCTCGGCTCACACTGAACTCTGAGACGCAGCAGTGAGGTGGAACACGGTCTGTCACAGTCTGTTTCTGAAGGAAGATGTTTACATCTACCTCTTTTCGACCAACGTGAACCGGGTTGTATTTCCTGGCTGGTGCTCGCGCTGGTTCGGAGCTGGTTGAACTCGCGAACCAACACGGCACTAGTTCTTTTTTCCACCTACTTGAGCCCGTGGAAGAGGCACGTCATGATGTCAGATTTACGTGGCTGCTTTTCCCAGCAGTGCTAGCGCAAACTTTCCCTCACAACAACAACAATGGCGAACAATGGCAGCTTGTCTCTTCGGCCGACCACTGCTTTGCCTTGGAAGCCATTAGTCTTTTTTATTTTTTCGCTGCAGGATAATGGTGGAAACACATTTGGTTTGTGTTTCTGATCACGGTGTTTAGGAAATTTCCATTTCTTGAAAGAAAAAGTAACTCAGAGCCAAGTACTTGTCTTTCTTTGTAATTTATTCCTGCAAGAAGGAGAGTCTCACAACAACAGTCTTCCGAGACAGTCAAAGAGAGAGTCCTGAGGAAGCTAAAACACCTTCTAACATTATATCTTTCTAACATTTTATATGCATGTTCCCATTGGAAAATAATCCTCAGCAATACATTTTCAGTCATTTCTTTGGTAATTTGACATCTGCAGTTTTACAAGTAAATTTCTACTTTCTACGGCACACACTGTACGGGGCGTGAATTTTTTTCTCAGGCTGCAATTTTGAAGATATTTAGATTACAAGTCTTCCAATGAGAGGCACAGTTGACTTGATTGTCAGGTGGGAACACTGTAGCTGTTGGCTAGGAGGCTCAAAGCCTGCCTCTTTATGTCACAATCGCTTGCTGCTGTCGACGATTGGCCTCAAAACAGCGCTTCAGAAACAAAAAGAACACCAGATTTCAAACATTTACCCTGAAATCTAAAATCGCAGCCCTCAAAATGATGCCCAGGTAAGCGATTTGCAGAGTAAAATATGTGCTTTATTATTATTATGACAAATCATGTCAGAAAAAATGACATTTTCTTGGTGCATTAGGAAGCCCTGCGACTCTCAAGGAAGTCCATTTCAATTTGAAGTCTCCGCTGATGCATGAATTGAGTTAAATTGTCAAAGTAGGTGGAGTGCCGCTGAGGCCGACTGAAGGTTGGACCAATAAAAAAGGAAAAAATCAATAAAGGCAGAACTATACTCAAGTGCAAATGACAGCTGAAAGGAAACCCTGGTGCTTTTAGATTTCACAGGTTGTGCACCACTGTTTTCATCTCTCAGACTTGTTTTCGTATAAACACATAATTTGACACATCCTGCTACTTTCTCTACTTTGAAAATGGTGATGCTGCTGTTACATAAACCAACTGAAAAAGAGGAGTTTGTGAGTGCCAGGCAGGAGCGTGAGCTGCATGTTTATGCTGTTGTGACGGTTGTTGGTGTGTCATGTTTCTCCTTCCTTGCTTCCTGATTTTTTTTTTTCTATAAGAGAGATCTCCAAATAAACAGCAGAAGGTAGAAAAAGAAAGAATGCCAGAATAAAACAAGACCAAAGTATTCAACATTTTCTGCACTTTAAACTTTCCTGCACACCTTTTTTTCTTTTTTTTTTAATGTCATCAGCTCTGTTGTGAAAGAACAAAATGAACAAATGCGGCTTTAGTGAGTCAGAGAGAATAATCGTCCCTAAATCTTGATGGGATTTCGGCTCACCAGACCGTATCTGTCTGTCCTGTTCTAGATGGTTGCTCTGAACCCAAGATGGAATTTTGAAACCAAGCTGTCAATATGCTGCGTGCCTGCAGGATCCCCAGTTGTGCAAAGACTCTGTCAGATGGAGAAAAAATGGAAGAAACCAACACCAACACTGACAAGAAGGGATTGAGACATAGGAGTGGACACAGCAGAAAAGTTGGGATGTCTGCGTGGGAAGAAAGCAGAACTGCTGTGCCTCTAAAAAGTGCTTTCAGACGGAGAAGAAAACAAATACATCGAGACTGTAGTCATAATTGCTCACTAGCCTAAAGGAATCAAGATCTTAAACAAAAGAGCAGCTTCAATTAAACGTTTAATAAAAGGACTCGGTACACCTATTTAACTCTTGATTGTTTAACAAGTGCTTAGTGACACATTTTGGAGTTCATACAGCACAGCAGGGCTCAGATACGACATCATCATGGCAATATATCCTTATCCTGATTTCCATTGTGTCTGTCTCCGATCCGTCACAAAACTAGAGTTGATAGGTTTCTATTCTAGTCAATGTGTTAACTTCCACTGGATCCACTCTGGATCAGAGTTAATCTCAACAGAGCAGATTGAGCGGGACAGGAAGTCAGGCACCAAAATAAAATTAAAACATCTGGTTAATTTTCAGAATAAAACACTCTGTGTTATCACCAGATCGTATTTCACTTAACTATGACAACAAACCATCATGATGAGCGGAGCCAGGCCTGGAGTCAACAGATCAGAGGTTTTCAGAGGACCATAAAGACAACATGGATGAGGAGAGGAGGAGGAGAATCCTTGATTCAGCAGGGAAAACTCGGTCACATGACTCCAGCTGTCAGGTGGTCCTGCTCCGTGCTGCATTCTGAAAACACAGCTGGTGGGTGTTGACGGACGAGAGAGCATGGAGCCAGACCGGACATGGATCTAATGGAGGTCAGATGTCACTTGGATCCAGCTTTTGATTGGATTTAAGTCTGTGCAAATACTCTATTAACATCCAGAAACCCTGATCACAATCAAATACATAATAACTCTGTACACAGATATAATTAAATGAAAAACGGTTGCTCATGCTTTCTGTGTTTTGTGTTCAGAGAAGGCCACTGGGATTTTTTTCCTGACATAATCCGGGAATGCTTTTCAGAGGCCAGTTCCTGGGGGATGCTTTCCTCCAATTTATCTGACATATCTGAGATAGTTTACCTCATCCGCCTGGAACACTTAACCTTAAATGATCTTTCTAGTAAAGGCTTGACACTGAATAAAAAAAGAGCGTTACTAGCTGGTTTGGAAGAGACAGCAACAGAGATGTGGCTATACTTCTTTCTGCACACTTGATCACGTGAATGGTGGCCTAGAGTGGGGGTTTGGATGGGGCTGAAGTGTCCCTCCATTCCCTCTTTTAGTTACTATAAGGTTCCATTTCCTCACATGCATGCATCTCTTTTTTTAGTATCTTACTGCAAGCATCAATAGAATAAACACAGAAAGTTATTCCAGCTTTTTCATGCTGGAAAAAGAGGGAAGATGGAGGATATACTCAAGTCTGCAGAGAGTTTCACACACCTGTGATGGATGGACTTAAAGAGTCACAGAGTCTTGAGCGATAATTATTAACAACAAGAGAGAGATGCAGTCCAACGTGCTACAAACTGGGCTGCTTATCAATGAAGGAGCTGTGAAATGACCACAGTGTGTCATATCATCAAGGTATACAGGCTTACCACATAGACATGATAATAACAATACTACAGCTTTACCCCCTGAGCATGACATCACATGGAAATATAGTTGATTAAAAACTAAGTGTTTATCCATTTTTTCAGTTTATGATCTGAGCACAGAATCTGAAAATGGAAAACAAGTCATTACCTGTTTTTAGTTTTGGTTTTGGAAACAAATTATTGAAAAAGGTTTTCTCTGTTTTTGAATTTTAGGTTTCATATTGAAAAACAAATTAATGATTCACAGATTGTTAGGCTACATAAAATGGTTCTTCTGTGAAGCACTTCGATTTTTATTTACTTGTTGATGTGCTTTTGCTTTTTTAACAATTTATATCTTTTATAAAAATGTCTCCATAGTTCTCTCTTTAATAATGAGACTTAAATGCTTAACGTTTACTCTCACCAAAATGCAAGAATAAATAAATCAATCCTGCTCTCTACCTTTTTAGGGGCTCTTTGTGTTCTTCAGTTAAGCAGATGTATGTTATGTAAAGTTATAATTGTCATTAAAAAAAACACATATTCAGGAATCCCTGTATAGTGATTTTATCATTATGAAAGGCAAAGTATTGCATATCGTATCGTAGCATATCTTATTGAATCATATTTCATCATTTCCTATTGCATCTTAGCATATCGTATGGTTTTGCATCAGGTTATATTGTACTGTATTGTATCCTATCATAGCATATTGCATCGTATTTTCTCGGATTGCAGCATATAGTGTCATATTGTATCGCATTGCATCATGTTGTATAGTATCATATCCTTTGGTAGCACATCGTATCCTAGCATATCGTAGCATATCGTATCGTAGCACAGCATTTCGTATTGTATCGTTGCACATCGTATTTTAACACATCTTATCACAGCGTATCGTATCGCAGCATATCGTACCCTATGTTAGCATATTGTTTTTGTTTTGTATTGCAGCATATCGTCTGGTACTGCATTGTAACATTTTGTATCGTAGCATATTTTTTCATATCTGAGCATATCATATTGAATCATATTGTAGTATATTGTATTGTATTGTATTGCGTGGAATAGTGTTTTATTGTACTGTATCACAGCATAATGAAAAGTTTCGTATCAGCATATCGTATGGTAATGTTCGGTATGGTAACTAGGACTGCCAACGAATATTCTAAATTCGAATATATATTCGAATATTTAAAAAAAACGGAGATTCGATTGTGAAAATTAATATTCGACCGTGGAAAAAAACACATTGGCGGCTGCTTTGCGAGTGGGCACACTGCATGACAGGTCAGGGACAGGTCACAGGAGTCACACATGCACAGCGTGAAGCAGACGGCGTCTTTTGCTGAGTGAGTGCTGAATGTGAGGGACACTCTGCCAATACTATCAAACTTGGCAACCAGGTATCTCTGTGTGCAAGCATCATCCACACCCTCAGAGCGTACATTTCCTACTGCTGGGGACACCATCAGCCAGGAGCGGTGTGTGAGCGGGAGAGAGGAGAGACAAGAGGAGAAGTTTTTCATTCATTCAAACATTGATTGTTGCTTTGTTGGTTGGCGTGATCACGGCCGACAGTGACCGGTAAGTAAAGCTCAACGTGTTCACGAATCGGCTCTTCATCACTACAGCGTCAGGACGGACGGACGCTACAGTACATATACATTTTCTGTAGGACTTACTAAATGTCATTAATTCTTCTGCTTGTCAGAGCCCCAGTGGTTAGAGCTTTTTAGACTCTGATCCGGACTACAGTCCTGAGCAAAGCACCTCATCGGGTCAGAGGGGACAGGCCCGAGGTCGAGCGAGAGGGGCAGTGAGTAGAGTCAGGGGAAGCAGAGGCAGGAGACGGTGACTCGGAGGAGTGCACGCCGGGGAAATGTACGTGCAGGAGGCGGGCAGAACGGCAGGACAGGATTTGAATGGTTTAAAATTTTGGCACCCAAAAAACGGTGATAGGTTGGTGTTTTCCCAGGTTTACTCTGGCTGTAGATAGCAGCTTTTCTTCGCTCTTTTTTAAGAACACATTATGTATTGATTGCAATCAGGACATAAAGATCATTTTAACCAGTATAACAAAAAGTGTATCTAAATCTGATTACCAACCCCAGCTTTAATGTGGAAAAAAAATAAACTTAGGACTACTTTAATACCTTTGATTCTCTCCTCTTAGTTAATGTGTGCTCTCTACATGTCTGTATTTTTGACACAGCAGCCGACAAAGTGATGACAGGAAGAGCGTGAAGTTAGTTTTTACAGCTGAAGCAGCAGACAGGCACGCACCATATGTAAGCCTGCGGTGACAACACTGACAGGAGAGCTAATACACTAAAGATGGTACACATGTCACGTCAGGTTCTGGTGTGCGGAGAAGCCTGCGCCCATTTAACTGTAAAACAACACGGCTGTATCTTAAGCATTAGGGTCTGACACATCCACCTACATTCATGATTCATTATGCCTCCATCCTGATCACAAATTCATGAATCAGCACACGCCAAGAAGACAGACCAGTGAGCACACATACATAATAGATTGTTTACTCGTAGCTGTATGTATGAATTATGAGTGAATAGAGATGTGATCACTGTAAGTAGGAGCATGGACAAAAGGTTTTTACTCCAATGTTTAACCCAGTCCAGGTTGCCAAAGCAGAGCTCCGTCCTTGCAGCTGCCTTGGGCGCAAATGTCAGGAGGCGCTGCTGTAGATTCTTTTCAGAGGAGCTGATCAGAGATTTAAATGCATGTAATTACAGAGGGCGAGATAATTAAGGACAAATGCTAATCTTCTTCAGGGATTTTACAGTGAAACGCACTGGCATTAGCGCCAGTGTTTCCTAATCAAAAGGGAAGCGAGGCGTATGAAATATTGTTCCTCTTACAAATGCAATCACACATCGGTTGTTTTACTCTGTTTTGCGCAGATGTGTTGGGGCTCCACTGGATCACTATCTTCATGATTGAAGTGCAGAAGCGTAATTAGGGGAAATTGCTGACTACTGCTCGGAGAATTCTCGACGCTCGGTTTTCTCAATGCCGATCAACAGCTGAAGAAAAGATGGCAAGACAATGCCTGAAAGATACAAACAAAGCTCCTTGCATTGAGTTTCCAGAATCATTTAGGGCGTTTTTCAACCGGAGGAACTTTACCCCTGAACTACGTGCATTTTGACTGGTGGACCAAGGGTCTAAATTAAGTTCAGGGGTAGATAATCTCCCCCCTAAAAAGCCCCAGCTAGGGGGTGTAGTACTTTTCAAAGGTCCTGGGACTTTCGGGGGTCAGGGCCTGAAATGCTGAACGTGTTTGATTGGTAGATTAACCTCAGTGTTTTTATCCCGCCAGTCGTCCACAATAACATCACACACATCTGTGATTCACTTGATTTCTTTCTTTAATTTGTTTTTATTTGTTCTATCTTTTTTGTATGTGTGTGTAATTTTCAAGAAGAAGTTGATTTAATAGCTTGTAACAGCAGTCTTGTCTGAGCCCACAGTGAACGCTAACATGCTAACAGGCTAACTGTTGTGTTGCTCATAATGACACCTGCCTGTCCGTCTGCTTCTATGATGTAATCTGTGATAAATGCCATGTCTTTGTTTCACTGCCCTCTACTGGTCTGGTGGTGTAGTGCATTTACTCTTTTTTTTCTCCATACGTTACTGATCTGATTTGCACAATCTACCAGGGACTTCACCCCGCGGTCGAAACACAGACCACAATGGGGGAACAGGAACCTTTTAGTTCAGGGTAAAGTAGTTCTGGGGGCTAAAAACACCCCAGGACTCTTGGTCAAAATGCACCTTAAGAGTGAATCTTTAACCAAGCTGACTCTAAATCTGCTAAATAAAGTCAGCAGTATGTGGGTCATGTGGAGGAAGTGGATAGACCTGGAGGTGTGATCACGCTGAGATTAAAGAAGAACTAACATCATATGCTTTATTCCTCGCTTGCCTTGTATTTGGCCCCAGTTCCTTTCTGGCTTCATATCTCCCTTGATGTTAAAGAAGCATGTACTCTGCTTGTTTGAGGTCTCATTGCCAAGAAGGCGCAGCGATCATGTCTAACGGGCAGCCAGGCAGGGGGGCACATTTCTTATCTTTCCTTTCTAATAACAGTTCATTAAAATTGGCAGCAGAGCCTCCTGTTTGCAAGGCAGCCATGTGATGTCGGAGCGTAACTTTTGAAGCCTCGACGACATGCAACAGATTCCAGTTTATTTCCCTCCCGGATCGACAAACTGAGGACACTCCGCCTGTTGTTCTATTTTATGATCTCTTTCTTTCTTGACTTGAAATGAAGGGAAACATTTTCCACAACAAAAAGAAAAATACAACTTCTTTCAAAAGAGACAGTACTACCAATTACAGAGAATAAACACAACACAGCCACATAAAGAGCCCTTTAATGAGGCTGTTACCAAGGATTTTGACATCTTTAGTTGCCGCGCTCGCTTTTGTACATTTCACCAGCATTTTACAAATAAAGCACTGATTTAATCTATGCATGTTACATCTCTCTCTTTCTGCGTCTCTCTCTCTCTCTCTTTATACCCCACTGACTCTGCTCTGCTCAAGGCTTCTGCTAAAAATAAGTGTTTCCTTACCGCTGTCGCCAAAGTGCAACAAGTGCTTGCTCTTAAAGGACTTATTTTTGGTCTCTGTTAATGCTGAAGTTTAATCATCAAGTCTTAAATAATACATTTTAAAAATCTCTCTGATAATTGTAAAAACTGGATTTTTGTGACAGAAATATAAAAAAAATCTGAATCTGAACCTGATGGCCTGTTGAGGTTAGAGCCTCAAAGAAATGTTATTGCCAACGAGAACAGAGGGAAAGTAAAGCAGATGAGTTTTCTTCTTTTCATACAGAAACACAGAAAGATGTTTTTAAGGAGAATCTGGAGTTCAGAAAAGTCCTTGAAGCAAACTTCTTGAAAACATTTGCCAAAGAAAAAAAAACAACTCCCCTGTGTTTTAAAGAAAAGAAGGAGTTTAAGGGCAGAACAGTTTGCCAGAGACGGAGAGGAGGGGATGCTTTTATAGTACTCAGAAAGAAAGAGAGGAAAGGAGAAAGAGAAAAAAAAAACAAAGGAAAAAAGCAAGACAGGAGAGAAAGACAGAAAGAAAGAAGGAAATAGAGTTATTAGGGAATAAGAAAATAAGGAAAGAACACAAGAAGGAAAGAAAGAATGAGAAAAGGACAGAAAGAATTTGGTACAGAAAGAAGGAAAGAAAGATGGAGAAATGGATATAAAGATTGAAAGAAAGAAAGACACAAAGATAGAAAGAAGGAGAGAAAGAAGGAAAGAGAAAAGGAAATAAGGACAGAAAGAAGGAAAGACATTTAGAAGAATAGGACATAAAGAAGGAAAGAAGGAATGAATGAGAGAAAGAAGGAGAGAAGTAATGAAGTACAGAAAGAAGGAAAGAGGAAAGAAAGAAGGACAGAAAGAAGGAAAAGAAAAAGAAAGGGACAGAAAGATGGAAAGAAAGAAGACGTGAAAGAATGAAGGACAAAAAGAAAGAGAGAAGTAATGAAGTACAGAAAGAAGGAAAGAGAAAAGGAAAGAAAAGAAAAGAAGGAGAAGAGGGCAGAATGAAGGTCAGAAAGAAGGGAGACAGAAGGAGAGAGGGGATGAAGGACAGAAAGAAGGAAAGAAGAAGGAGAGAGGGGATGAGGTACAGAAAGAAGGACAAAAACAAGGAAAGATGGGATGAAGGACAGAAAGAAGGAATGAAGAAGAAGAGGGGATGAAGGAAAGAAAGAAGGGACGAAGGACAGAAAGAAGGAAAGGAGAAGAAGAGGGGATGAAGGAAAGAAAGAAGGGATGAAGGACAGAAAGAAGGAAAGGAGAAGGAGAGAGGGGATGAGGGACAGAAAGGAGGAAAAAATCAAGGAAAGATGAGATAAAATACAGGAAGAAGGAAAAAAGCGGGAAAGATGGGATGAAGGACAGAAAGAAGGAAAGAAGTGCAGATGGAAAAAACAATGGTAAGAATGAAATGAGAAAGAAAGAAAGAAAGAAAGAAAGAAAGAAAGAAAGAAAGAAAGAAAGAAAGAAAGAAAGAAAGAAAGAAAGAAAGAAAGAAAGAAAGAAAGAAAGAAAGAAAGAAAGAAAGAAAGAAAGAAAGAAAGTTTGAAGGAAACAAGTAAAGACAGAAAGGACAAAGAAAGAAATAAATGAAGGACGAAGGACAGAAAGAAAGATAGAAAGAAAGAAAGAAAGACAGAAAGAAAGAGAGTTAAATCTTGCGGTGAATCAGAGTCGGTCCTGCTCTCCAAACAGACGTTCAGCTGTAACGTGTTGTCGGTCAGTTATTGTTGTTCTCTGTGCTGAACAGCTGCTGACGGCTCATTGTGTGTGTGTTTGTGCATCATGTGTGTATGTCCATTGTGTGTGTGTTTGTACTGTAAGGTGTGAGACCTCTATAGTCACAGAGCGCCGAGCTGAACCGCCATCGGTCACGGTCACTTTGCCGACTCATGATAATGCTTCAAAGGAGAAGCTGAGGATAAAGCTTCAAAGCTGAACTAGGTCCTGAGGCTTCAGCTGCTCCGTGCTGGTTTTAAATTCAGTAAAGATTTCATGCAGTAATAAAAATTTAAATATAAAGAGGGCAAAAAGGTAAATGTTTCTCTCCTGTGACACTGCTGCAATATTTCACACCGTTAAAGCTCAGCTCGCTTTTTTAACTTCTTCTGGAAGTTCAAAATGTGCTGGGATCTAGACCCGGTGTCAGAACCAGCAGGAACTTTTTGGACCACTGCAGACCGGTAACACTAACCCACGAAAGCTCTAGATTTGGAGAAGCAAGAGTCCTCAAAGTTTGGCCCTCATCAGAGTCGCTCTTTTTTTTCCTCTGACACATCAATGTCGGGGAGAAAACGTTAACTTCCTGTGTTGTGTTTCCAGCCCACTGACAGGTGCCATTGCGATGACATGATCTGTGTTGTTCACTTCACCTGTCAGTCAATGTTGTTGCTGATTGGTTCCCATGACAGATTCATAGTTTGGAAGCCTTTGTTCAACAAAATAAACTCCATCAGATCTCTGTCATATCCTCATGTTTTAAATTAAATACTTAATTACATGCTAACAAAGGACTGAACAGGGACCACCACAGACCGAGACAACGGCACACAAAGGGTTAACTGTGAGATGACAAATTGTTTTCCTTCAACTCTATTAACGAAAGAAAGATAGATTACAGTACAGAAATAAAGACAAAAGAAAAAGAGGAAGGAAGAAAGGATAGAAAGAAAGAAAGAAGGATGGCAAGAAAGAAGGAGAGAATGAAAGAAGGGAAAATAGAGAGAAAGAAATTATGAAAGACAGAAGGAATGAAAGAAAGAAATGAAGGCAAAAGAGAAAACAGAAGAACGGAAAGAAGAAAAGAACAGGGGAGAAAGAAGGAAGACAAAAGGAAAGGAATGAAGGAAAGATAGAGAGAAAGAAATGATGAAGGAAAGAAAGAAGGACAGAAGGAGAGAAAGGAGGCAGAAAAAAGGAAAGAACGAACGAAGGATTGAATGATTGAAGTACTGAAAGAAAGGAAGAGAGGAAAGAAAGAAACATGGAAAGAAGGAAAGAAAGAAACATGGAAAGAAAGAAAGAAAGACATGAGAGAAAGAATGAGAGAAAATGAGAAAGAAAGAAAGAAAGAAAGAAAGAAAGAAAGAAAGAAAGAAAGAAAGAAAGGAGAACAGAAGGAATGAAGGAATGAGTGGTTAAAGTACATAAATAGAGAAAGGTTAAAGGAAAGACAGAAGGATGGCAAGCAAGAAAGGAGGAAAGAGGGGAAGAGGGAGAGATAGGGAGAAAGAAATGATGAAGGAAAGAAGGAATGAAAGAGAAATTAAGGAAATAAAGGACATAAGGAAAGAAAGAAGGAAAGAAAAAAAGAAAGGAAAAAAGAAAGAAAGAAAGGGAAGAAAAAGGAAAGAAAAAAATAAGGATGACAAGAAGAAAGAAGAAAAGAAGGAACAAAAGAAAGAAGGAAAGAAAGACACACTGGGCCAGCAGCACACAGAGGGTTAACTCTGAGTTGTTGAACTGTTCTCCTTCGTCTCTCTTGAAGAAGTTTCTCCATCTTTAATACATTTGTGAACTTATTCTTCTAACAGACGGACGAGGAATCTTCCTTCAGTGTAACAAAGAAATTCTGCATTTCTACATCAAGGCAGTTAAGAAGGAAACATGTCTTTCTTTCTTTCTTTTCCTCGCCTCCTGAAACCGCCGCCTCCTCGACTGGAGCGGGGGGGCCGGTTCTCTCCTTCAGAGCTGCTTGAATAGCTTCACAAACCTCCTTTCACCCGGAGCTCTTTCACAGTCTCCGGATTTGTTGGGGGGCTTTGTCCGACCGATTCTGTAACTTTCCCAGACCGATGATCATGTGATCGGTGAGCTGAGTGAGAACAGAATGAGGGAGCTCACCTTTCTCTAGACGTGTGTTCTTTTTTTTTCATCCTTCACGAGAACATTATTTTCACCTTTCACTTTCACAATGCTTTTGTTGGGAGGCTCAACAAACGACTTCCAGGGGGGAATGTGTGCTGCTGTCATCTTACTGAAAAGACATTATTCCTGCTCTCTGTCGGGGAAGGTCTTTCAGTCTTGACACAGAGTGACTATTTAGAGCAACGTTTAACACGTTTGATTTAATCATGGTTTGAGAAGCTAGTTCTGATTGAGAACACACTGTCCTTACTTAGACTTGTTACACAGTTATGGACTGATGGCACCAAAATACTATTCGATAACCACATGCCTTTGGGTCTCACAGTCTGTTTATGTCGGGTTCAGCTCTCTGACAGCACGTTTGAAACATTAAGTTAAGCCTATGCGGATGTGTTATAAACTGCAGTTCATCGAGCGTCCACTAGAGGCTGGCTGCAGAAACACCAGAAACCACATACACACCCATTCAAAGAGACGATCTTTACAGCAGTAAATAAACATGTTTACAGCCTGGTACAAAAAACAGTTTAGGTCTGAATAGCTCATTTCTCTATCCACACACTGTACAGGGGATGAATTTATATAACTCTGTATTTTCAAAGATATTAGACTTACGAGTTTTGCCCAAATAAGTGCATAACTGACTTGATTGACAACCTGTAGCTGTTAGCGAGGAGGCTAAAGGCCTGCCTCTTTACCTCACACAAGCACATGTTGAGTTCAACATTTCCAACATCACCAGCATCCGCTGACAAGAAAAAACAAGGAAGGATAGAAAGAAGGAAGAATGGCAAGAAATAAGAAAAGAAGGCAAGATAGAGAGAAAGAAAAGATGAGGAAAAGAAGGAAAGAAATAAGGACATAATGAGAGAAAGAAAGAGAGAAAGATAGAATGACAGAAAGAAGGAAATAAATAAGGACATGAGAGAACGATTGACAGTGCCGCTTAATGGATGAAAAGGGGTATGGCTCTGTAAAAATCACCAACTCTGCGATCTGGTGCACTTTTTAATTTATTTTTCTGTAATTTATTTATATATTTCTCCTTTAAATTGTTATTGTCTTTATTTTGCTTTTGTTTTCTAATATCATTTTGCCCTGGCTGTCCTGTGACTGGAAGCCAGTTGTATTTAATTTTGTCTGGTTTTCTCTTTATTATTTCTGTATTGTCTTTGTTGTATTTGTCTGTCCTTATGGGAAACTCAATAAATACACCATGACTAAAAAAAAAAAAAAAAATAAGGACATGAGAGAAAGAAGGAGAGAAAAGGGGAAATAAGGAATGAAGGAAAGAAAGAAAGAAGGAGAAAAGGACAGAAGAAGGAATGCGTGGTTGAAGTACAGAAATAGAGAAGGGTTAAAGGAAAGAAGGAAAGACAGAAGGATGGCAATATAGAGAAAGAAATGATGAAGGGAAGAAGGAATGAAAGATAAATCAAGGACATAAAGGACAGAAGGAAAGAAAGGAGGAAGAAAGAAATAAAGAAAGAAAGAAGGAAGGAAAGAAAGAAAGAAAGAAGGGAAGAAAAGGAACGAAATAAAAGAAGGATGGCAAGAAGAAAGAAGAAAAGAAGGAACAAAAGAACGAAGGAAAGAAGGAAGGAAAGACACACCGGGCCAGCAGCACACAACTCTGTTAAAGTTGTGTGTTTTGATGTGTAGCCCCTCCCTCCTGTGAATTTCTTCTTCTGTGGTTATTTCTATATACATTGTTTTGCCCCTCCCCTCTCTGCTTACTGTATGAGAGATGGATGTCTATTGTTTAGCTTAAGGTTATTATCGTAGTCCATCGTATCATTTAATTTATTGTATGTTTTACTAACTTTAAGTATTCTGATTTAATTCACGTCATATAAAGACTTTTATCTTTTTACGTTTAGAACTAGCTAACGTGCAAATCAAGTTGTGCTAATTTACGTGCAGAATTCAGGTGTCACAGAATCATAATTATAAACAACACAACACAGAATTCAACCGGTAACACTCAGTCTCTGTCTCTCAAACCACTACACACAAATTTCCAGAGACTGTCGCTCGTGTATTCTTCTTCTTCTCCTTCAGCTTTGAGACGCTCTATAGCCACCGTCTGGCGGGAATACCATACTACAACCAGGCACCAATGAAAATGATGAATCCTATTCGTATTGGAAATCCATATATGGGGCACCTTTGGCCTAGCGGTCTTGGTTTGTCCCACATACAGAGGCTATAGTCCTTGTAGCACGCTCTCTACTCCCTACATTTCCTGTTTCTCTTCAGCTGTCCTATCAATTAAGGCAAAAATGCCCAAAAACACATCTTTAAAAATAAATACATGCATATATTCTAATGTGGCAGGATGAAAATAAACCTGAGCTTAACATGTACGGTGGCTTCCGTGAAGCGCTGATCCAGAGGTTGGCCATCTAGAGATACATATGGCAGCCTAAATACTCCACAGCCGTCTGCTCGGGAGATTTAAAATGCTTCAGATTTTTTATTTCCAATTTCATCCCCATAACATCAAACATATGTCGCAGGGAATTCTGAAAGCTCCCGAATATTTCCGGGCAGCTGTGGGAAAAGAGTGGGTTGTGTGCCCACAGAGGGTCCGATGCCAGACAGTGTGATTAACTCCCAAAAGGATTCATTAGTCTACCTGGCCAAAGGGCTAACTGCATATGGACCATGCCATCTGCTGCACCGCTTGACCACTCTTGCCAGCATTTATAAAGTGAAGACATTCTTGCCAGAGCGACTTGCCAAAAAAAAAAAAAAAAGGCCAACAGATCAGGAAGTCAAGGGAGAAAAATGCATTATTCACCCATGCTGAAATTTCATAAAAGGTGTAGTGGTGCAGGAAATGTAATTAAATCCTGCACTGTTGTGGCAGCTATTGTAGTCTCAGCTGGTGAGCTCTATTCCAAGTTTGTTCCCCTGAAAACTGTTTTCTAAAATGAGCCTGAAGGAGCGAAATGTAGGGTGAACATCCATTATGATGCAAGTAACCTACATTTTATCAGGATCAGGATTTACTCTGATCTGAAATACCTTCAAAGGGGGTTTCACACGAGAGCACAGGCGAGATTTATAATCACATTTATAATCATTGATCTATCAGCAGAGTCCAGCTCCAGTCTCATTCAGGAGCACCTCTGGAATATTGCCTCCTCTCTGCTCTTATATTCTTGCTGCCACAGAGCACCAGCGTGCACAGACTCATTGCCTTCAAATGAGGGTGCAGGCCCAGAGAGGCAGGTTCATACTCTTGACATTTCAATTCAGCTATTGAGTTTACTGGAGCCCACCCTGCAAAGACATCCATTATTCAGTTTATTTGTAACTCAGTTTCTCAGTTTGGGGCATTGATTCTGTTGAAAATCCATCACCTGCTTGGCTATACAGATTTACATACAGCACCTTGAGGTCTGCTGCAGTCCAGCTCCAACACACACAAACAACTGATTCTCCCACGGCCAAACTCAGACTGGTATTAAGACGGTGTCTCCAGAAAAGGAAATGAATCTACATTTTCTGTGACAAAAAATTAGCGTGAAGCACATTTATTGAACATCAGAGGCTGTTTATGACCTTTATTCTGTAACTCATTTATCCTTTATTTTGGTAGGGAGGACCCACTGAGACCGAGGTCCCTTTTTTAGGGTTGCCCAACAGCAATATAATTAGAAAACAAAAACACATGAACACAGTTAAAATAGTCAGATATACATTAACAATGTATTCAAATCTGCAAACCCTACCCCTTTCTGAATGCCTTCATGTTCAGTAGCTCTTTGAAATTGTCATAAGATATCAGAGTGGGGAGTTTAGGTGTCAATTGAAGTTATTAAGGGGGTCTTTTTTATATCCTCTTCTTAATGTTTTCTATTTTGAGTTGTTCTTATGTACAGCGCTTTGTGTTACAATGTCATTGTATGAAAAGCGCTTTACAAATAAAGTCTGGTTGATTGATTATAACAGGAGCAGAAAAAACTCAAAGCAGTCTTTCCTCCTTTAGTTCCTTCTAATCAATCAGACTTTATTTATAAAGCGCTTTTCATACAATGACAATGTAACACAAAGCGCTGTACATAAAAACAACTTAAAATAGAATACATTTTTATAGAATATCAAAATAAAATAACAAAGCCCCCCCATCCTAATCCCAATTTTTTTAAGCATGCCAACCTACTTATAAGACACACATATTAATTCACCTTTACATAATTTATAACATTTCTTGACCTTATTATCACACTTTGTATTATTTAAAATCCTGTGTGACAATTAATAAATCTAGAAGAACATTTGATTTTATTGTCTTAAGCTTTACTTAATCAGGACAAAAAATCACTAGGATTAAATATATATGTTTTTCAAGAGTGTCAAGATAGGCAGTTTCTGACAGACAGTGAGCAGCCACCATAACAAAGGACATTACATTTTATAAATCAATTCATTTCATTTTATAATTGTATTGATCTTATTTATTTTAAGGTCTTATTTATTTTAAAGTCTGATTGATTGCAATACATGACAGAACAGAATAAAATGGGAAATGTTTGTCCAAGTTTTTGAAATTCTACCAAGTAAATGGAGCATAAAACTTAAACGCCTCTTTTCCCATCTCAGTTCTGACCTTTGGAACGAAAGCAATAAAAGGTTCTGGGAACCAGGAGTGTAATTTCCTGTAAATTGCAGTGCTTCAGTCTACGTGAAGACAAGGAAGATCCACCAACACATTCATAAAGCAAACACTGATAAGTGAGGGCTTTTATGCACCTAAACTCTGAACTCTCTGCCTCTCAACCTTTAAACAGCGAGCTCTCTGGGTGATTTTAAAAGTAAACTTAAGACCTACATTTTTAATCTGGCTTTTAATTTGGAGTAATTATTTTTAACCTTGGACTGCATTATTATAATTATATAATTTATTTATTTATTCATCTATTTATTTCTTGTATTTATATGATCTTTCTAACTTTAACTGATTTTTAATTTTGGTTTTTACTCTTAGTTATTTTATTAATTATACTGATTTGATTTGATTTGTAAGTATTTTATCTTTTATTATTTCACCATTTCTGTTGTTTTCTGTCTCTGTTTTTTTGTGAAGCACTTTGGACTGCAAGCACTTTGTAACCCTGTTCTGAAATTAACTATATAAAAACAAAGATTATTATTATTAGAGTAACCTCAGTGCTTCATGACACAGAGAGTCCTGAGCATGTAAGCTCTGAGAAAAGGCGTACACGTAAAAGACATCACCTTAGCTGTGTTGGGAGTATCTTAAATTGTGTTGTCATCTGGGGAACAGTAAAAACTGTTTAAAGTTTGAGAAAGTCACTCAGCTTTATGACAAAATCTACCGCAATAAACTCTCAGGTTAAAGACAAGCAGAGTTCTGTGACCTACAGAAGAGAGCCAAAGTCACAAATGTCTCTAAAACCCCTGACAGTGCTGCTCTTTGTCTTTCTACTTTCCCTCTCTTCTCTCTTTGGACTAAATGGTTCTGCCAAGTTCAGCCCACTGGACGGTAAAAGCTAAAAGGCTGGCTGAGATTCAGCTCCCTGTGAAAGCTTGACACCTCTATCTCTGAGATCTATTGACTCAGGTACAGCTTGGCCCCCTCACACATCTGGGCCGTGACTGTCCTCCTTTATTTGGGCTGCAGCACATTTAAAGGGCCCTTTATTCTGCTGACATGACCTAGATTAGAGGGCAAAAGGGAGCTCAATCACACCCTCAAAAAGAATTAGCAGTTGTTGAATGATGGGGGACTGAATGATTGCTCTGTAATGATATATGAAATGGGTAAAAATAGCTTCTTTAGCAGGTACTGTTGTCGGAATAACACTCCAGAGGCTTAACTTTTAAAATCTGCATAATGAAGGATTACTTCAATCAAAGGCACATTTTCTTCTTCTAAACACATCAACTTCTTATTCAAATTCAAAGCTCAAGTATGCTAACAACTGTCAGGGTGCTGTAGACTCTATGAGGAACTAACAATCCACTACAGTCATGGTATTAGTTAAGAAATGAAAACACAACGCATTAGAGTGTGACTTCTAACCTAGAAAAAATGACAGTGATTTAACAGAAATGACTGAAGTTATGTGGTTAAATATTTCATGATGTAAAAAATTACAACTTGAGTTTAATTTTAACAGATGGATTTAAAGGAAGATGTTATATTTTGGGGGGTATTAATGTGAACTAAATATTAATTAGTTGGAGCACAAGAGTGTAGATTTGTCACAATACTTAATTTTGGACGTCCGATATGATGCTAGTAAAATTCAATTCACAGGTATCAATTGTTGTGCAGTGCTGTGAGCTTTTATAGTTATATATTTTGGGCTTTTACACCTTTATTTATAGGGATAGGACAGCGGTAGAGCAGGAAACTGAGTGAGAGAGTGGGGGAATGACGTGCAGGAAGGGGGTCGAGTCCCCGGGCCAGGCAATATGTGGGCGCAAGACTTAACATTAGGCCAAGCCCATTCCCAGCTTTGATCAGACATAAACATAACATGTGTATCTTTATGAGGTGCTAAAAGATCAAAATGTGAGTATTTTGCAGATATGTGACTGAGCAGAGTTACACGGGACTTCCACCAGATCCGCGTCCGGTCCGTCTCCGATCCTCCGGAGCAGGACCACCGGACAGCTGAAGTCATGTGACCTCGGCTTTCCTGCAGTAATTACTGAATCAAGGATTCTCCTCCTTCTCTCCTCATCCATGTTGTCTTTATGGTCCTCTGAAAACCTCTGACCTCTTGACTCCAGGCCTGGCTCCGCTCATCATAACGGTTTGTTGTTGTAGTGAAGTGAAATACGATCTGGTGATAACACAGAGTGTTTTATTCTGAAAATTAACCGGATGTTTTCATTTTGTTTTGGTGCCTGACTTCCTATCCTGCTCCATCTGCTCTGTTGAGATTGATGCATCGTGCTCCGGCATCCAGCAAAAATAGAAGTCTTGCGTATCTGATCCGTTGTGTTCTGACCTGCCGGATCAGAGACACAGCCGGAACGCAACAGAGCAGATCCAGTGGAGGTTAACACATTGACTAGAATACAAACCTATCAGATCTGGTGCTGTGATGGATCGGAGACGGACCGGACTGGTGAAATTTGGCTGTTAGTGCTGTGGCGTCTGTGACAGAGGGAGGAGCAGAGAGACACACAACAGGCAGGAAGAAGTGCGACTTGAGTTGCAAAGAAAAAAACACTGCAGCTTTCTGCACATTTTTGCGCAGGTGTGAACATGATGATAACATTTTTTTGTTGTCTTTTTTGTTGTTACTCTCTTGATTTTACCCGTATGTTAACCGACCATCGCTGCATGCTCTCTCTGCTTTGTTAGCGTCAGCTGTGGGTCGAAAAAAACGTGTTTATCTGTTTTTGTTTTCCATAAATTCCTGTGCGTTTTAATACTATCAAATGTACAAATAACACAGATTGTATCATTTGAATTATTACAGACTAAATTAAAAGGTATCTAAATATTGAAACAGGAAGGAATACAGAGAAAGTTGGTTTCACTTCAAATAAAGCTGCATTCAGCGACTCTGCTGATGTCATATCAAGTCACGTTGCCTCCTTCGGCTGATTAAACCTCAAAAGATTTCTAACGATAATGAATTGTTGTGATGAATAAAACACATGGAATAATTAAGACATAATGGTTCCTACAGGCAAGTTTTCACATGCTTTTTAAGGTGTTATTACTTGTCAATTCCAGGAACTGGAAGTAAACCCAATTACTGTGTTAAATCACATCTGTCTGCATGTTGAAGAGGGAGAAAATGCATCAAGCCTGATTGATCTTACCTCTGCTCTGCCATCTGGATCTCCTCTCCATCACCCAAATCACCCACTTTCAACTAGTTCCACTGGGGCCCGAGACCCAAATTGAATATGTCCAAACAAGATGACACAGATAATTCCCACAATCGCTCCAACCATATGTTACCACAGTGGGAGACTGCTAAGAGATTTTCTAACTTTCAAATAACTTCCAGAGTTGGGAAGTGAGTGACAGTAATGGAAAGATAAATATGTGTTTCACAGGGCGGCGGAAAGCGGGGAGGTGGGGCTGGAATAAAATCAGATATTCAAGTTCATAATTTCACGGTGCATTTCTGAATGTGTGTCAACTCTGCCCTCATTTAAGTCTGATTAACAGCCGGAGACATGACGCAGTGCAGGTGTAAAAAAAAAACTCACTTTGCATGAAGACAACGTGAAACATTTTCTTTTTACAACCTCGAACCGTGGCGTTACTATAAACTGCCAGCATGGCAGGTGGATATTAAAAAGACTGCTTTTAAAGTGTTGATCACACACACAGTATGTCCAGTGTGCCTGTAATCAAAGAGTTATTTTCATCGTGTGTCATTGAACCTGCACAATACAAGTGATTTGTTTTGCTTGACATCTCAGAAGGCGGAAATAGTTGTTGTTTTTTTTTTCCCTCCAAACATCTTTGGCTGAATTTCCCCAAAGATGATAAGTGCTGGAGGCGTTCCATTTCGCACAATGACAGAATAGCAGCAGCCGGCTTCTGTAGTGAAAGAAACAGTTGGCCTAAAGGAGAAGCTATTACCAAGTTGGAAATATGAAATAGCAAAATCTGAAATTGTACGCAATAGGCATGGACCACAGACCATGTTTCAAAGATGTGTGGAGAGAAAAGCTTGTACTTAATCACTGCAAGACCAACCGTATCCACACCAACAATGCGAAGAAAATAGTGTTTCTTCAAAATAATAAATAACTGGAATAGAAATCACCACGGCATGAGGATTCAGCAGACGTGTGAAACAAGCAAGGCAGAGCTGCCGCTGAGCTCCAACATGTGGGCTGTTGGATGGCAGTGATGGGAAAAGATTCAGATGTGTTACTACTCGCGAACGTTCAAATATTCAGACGAGACAACTGGATTGAGCTTCAAACACTGCATGTGTTATTACCATAAATCTATATTAATTCAACTACAAACTTTGACTTCAGTGAGGAGTCAACTCATACTGGTTTAAAGGCTCCTATAGAAGAACATCTACCAGTTCCTGTTCACATATGCATATTTTTGACGAGTGATACTTACAGATAAAAACCTTTCGATTTAGGAAACAGCTACATGATTAATCAGATATTTGTTATGGACTTATTATCTTATTACCAGACTGACATTTTTATCTCTTATTACTCTGATCTTTTATGGATTTTATCCTGCTTAAATATTTATTCATGTTGGTTTTTTTTTTTACAAGCTGCTTTGTACAAATTATCCCAAGAGGTGTTAATAAAGTTGTTTAAATTTGAATTTGAAAACGCAGAGCATCCTCATTGCCCAGTTTCAACCAAAAGGTTCCATGGAGCCTTATTCTTCAGGTCTACCTCACATCCACAATCAGTCATTATAAAAAAAAAACTATACAAAACAATGGATGGTATGACAGCTCCCCAAAAAGTGAAGCCAAAACATCTTCATGGTAAAGCTTGCCTTTCCAACATTAACAGATGGGACAGAAGTCAAACAAAAATACATTTTAAATTAACTTTGAATTATTTTTCTGCAAACATCGTATTTGCCAATATAGTTTAGAGTTTTAAGTCATTCCACTAATGCATATGAATTTTTCGGGGAAGTTCAGTTTTAGTCATTTATCGGTTAAATGTGTGTCACTCTGCAGGATAAATGCTAGGGAGACTATTCAGCTCAATTTAAGAAAACTGCTTTTGGACGATCTGCTTTTTCTGTCCGAGCTGCAGAAAAGTGGAACTCAATTCTGAAATCATGGCTGAAGGTAAACCAGTCATGTGATCAATGATTTAACCTTTGTATCAGTCTTATAGATACACGTGTTAATGTGACATACTGTTGTGAAGTTTTGTTTTGTTTTTAGTTGTTTGAACATTGTCTTTTGGATTGTTTGTATTCTTAGATCTTCCTACCCAGTAACCACAGATGTAAATTAGCTCCTTTAGCTAACTCTAGCATAGCAGTTGTGTTGAGCATGCTCCCTGTTAACCCTCCTGTTATGTTCTTTTTTCTGGAACAGCAATAATGTTCCTGGGTCAATTTGACCCGGGGCATATTCAATTATACAAAAGTGTCAGAACCCCAAAAAAATCCAAATGCAAATTTTTTTAAATCTAATTTTTAACTCCATTACTAACCATTTAAATCAAGGTTTAATCCATTGGTGTTCTTTAATTCTCACAGATCATGGTTCCATAAGGATAACTCACTTGTTTTTCATTCAAATCAATGTTAAAACTTTTTTTTTTAATGTACATTGGAAAGCCCTAAATATAAATACAATAGTTTCACATGACATAGATTTTGTTTATTTTATTTTACATTATTATTTTTTTATGTATTGATGTTGAAAATTTACACACGACACCTCTTCTGTCACATGCTACCCAGATTTTTATGCTGCATTTAGCTGGTTTGGAAGGCATATATTGCCTAAAAAAACTTTAAAAGGGTCAATTTGACCCGCAACATAACAGGAGGGTTAAATAAACGAATAAACTAAAGCTAAAGGCTGTGTAACAAGATGATTGGCAGCTCTGTTGACGAATGAGTCTCTTGCAGAGTACAGCAGAGTGGGGGAGCATAATGGACACCATGGCTTTGTTAGCCGATCTCTTCTGCACAAACTTGAGCTCAAATGCATGCTATGGTTGCAATATTTTGGCTTCACTTTTGTAGACACAATGAAGGCGAAGATGTGCTGTCCATCTTAATTTTAAAGTCAAAAGTTAAAACACAACATCAATAAAAGCAAATATCAGTTTAAAAAGAATAGATATTCAAAACACAACACAAAAGCCACAATAAATAAAAGGAAAATAAAATGTCAGGATGTCTCGCTCAACTGGTATTGAAAGCCAACGCAAAGAGGTGTGTTTGAAGCGAAGATTTGAAACCCTGGATGGTCTGTGCAGTCCTGATATTTAGAGGCAGACTGTTCCACAGTGTGGGAGCAGACACCACAAAGACTCTGTCACCTCTACTTTTTATGTGCAGGTAATTTTACGTTGATTATAATTAAGAAACTTTACATTTTTCTACAAAACTGATGAGAAACAGTCACGCTGATCTCTATACCACCCATACTGAGCTTTTTATAAAAAACATCTTCATACCTGTCACTTCATTTAAGCTCCTCTCACTAATTGAAACTCCATTTCACATGCACTCATGCTTTACTGAGCACTTCCTCGACTGTATGCTTAGTATCTGCTGCCAAAATATGTGCCACCGGGCTGCAGACTCTCGTGCTAAATGTCAAAGGTAAACCATCGTACAAGTGGAGCACTTCAGCAGAGCTTATGGCCACCGCCTCCAGCCATGCATGAGGTCTATTAAAGCAGGACTGCCGTATACTGTATAATATACTGTAAAGCTGCATGCCTCTGTCATGTGTAATGGCTGTGACCAATTTCCAGAGCAGAATTTATGCCTGAGTCTGAGGTGAACCCTGCATGAAGAAATAAGGACATAAAAGTGTGTTTATTTCAAGTCAGGAAGAGGTGTAACACACAGGGTCGTAATGTTTCTGCACAATGTGGGAGCTTATTTTTATTCTTATAATGAAAGTAATATGACTGTCTAACTCAGGGCGGATAATTTAAACATTTTGTGTAAGCTCAAACTGTTTGAGTGAAAGTAAATTCATGATTAAGTCTGTTTTATTGAATCACAGCTTCATTCAAGCACAAGAAAAATCTGTATTTTTAATCAAACATTGAATAAAAACTAATAAAATACTAACATCTCTCCTGACTGCTTACCCCGTTCACACTTCTGCTGCCGTTAGTGAACAAACGGATTAAATGTAATTTTATTCATAATGCTAATGCATTTCTAGAGGCCATAAATAGGATGAAAGTAAACATAGAAAGCTCTCGGTGCATCGCTCATTCTAGTATTAATGAAAGGGCTGCAGCATACAAGGGTCTGTCATAAGTGGGGAAAATAGGATTGAGTGCCGTGAGCTCCATTCAACAAAATTCAGATTTATTTATGAATCTGATGTGTGAATATGTTTGTTTGCAGTGAACTTGCGCTGAAATGTGACGACTGTTGGAGGAAGGAGGAGGATGAAGAGGACTCTGACCTCCAACTTAAGTGGTAAGCAGCATCTTGTCCCTATAAGCATGCACCACACTGCAGACCTGGTTCTGCTTTTGCTGTAAAGGAACGTACAGTATGTCTTTGTGGAGTTCTTCTGAGGTGATAAAATCACACAGTTATTAATCTATATTTACAGATTCTTAGTAAAAAATGTAGAAGCTGGACTCAAGGGTTCTGGTAGTCTAGGGCTGCACAGAATATCAACATTTTAACTGAGTCCTTTAAATCTCACCTTAATTACTTATTATCTAGTTCAATTTTAGTCTATTTCAAAAGTCATATTTTGTCTTATTTTAAATTATTTATAGACATATATGTAATTTACTCACTTTATTTTTAATATGTATTTTTTATTTTTGGATTATTTATTTAGATGTTAATCTGGTTTGATCATTTTATTCCCGTTATTTTCATGGCTAATACCTCAGAATTTAATATTGTATTCTGTTTTAATTTTAGTGTAGCATCTTATTTTATTTTACTTGTTTAATCTTTTAGTGTTTTTTTCTAATCTATTTTATTTTGTTAAGTTTGATTCCATATCTTGAGATTAAACATTTTATTTTATTTTACTTTATTTATTTTTTATTGTTTTAATTGTATTATTTTTAGGGGGGTCTTGAATGTATTTTTTATTTTTAATATATAATTATAATAAATATTTTGTATCTATTCTATTTTATTATTGCTATTTTTATTTTTATGTGCAGCACTTTGTGTTACAATTTTGTTTTATGAAAAGTGCTTTACAAATGATATCTGATTGATTTTTTGATTGATCTTTGTCAATAGAATCCTCCATGCAAATGCAGCTGACAATCTGTTCTCCATCAAAACTTCAGCTTGAGTGACAAATCTGCTCAATCAGTGACAATTAGAGGTTAGACTTCCTGACTCCCTGGAAGGCATGGGAAATGATCGATCTGACTTCTATTTTGTAAAACAAAAACATTTTAAAAGCTGTTCTTTTTTCCTCTTAAGGACAGTTTTAGCAAATCTGCATCATGACGTTATCTGAACGCCAACCCTCGGCTTCACCAGAATTACTTAAAAGTTTACATCCTCTCCTAAATACATATATTGCAAGAAAATACAAAACTAAATGCTGCAGAGTTCTGCACTTTATTTTGCCTGGAGTGCAAAAGTGTCTGAGGATGAAGAGTAATTAACCAGGTCTCCTTCTGCCCAAAACATCATTATGCTGCTCATCATCATCATCATTATCATCATCACTGTCTTGTGGCCTAAAAAGAGAGAGCCAAAAGAAACTGGCCAGCACTCACATGAACCACTTAACTCATGCTGGGATCAAAAGCTGCTTTCACATGTTCCTCGGATGCTTCTAAACCGCCAACTTGGTCGACATTCTAAAGCTTTAGTGTGTTCACACGGTTAGTGTTAAGGTAACTACAAGAATTACTACTCGGTCATGTGAGAAAGTATTACGCTTTGTCTGCCATGTTTCAGGAGTGCACGGACAGACTGTGGTTGTGATTCCTTACGATACGTTGGGGGGTTAGTAAGCATGTCAATCAATTCCACCAGATCTGTGTCCGGTCTATCTCCGATCCGTCAAGGCATTGGATCTGATAGGTTTCTATTCTAGTCAATGTGTTAACTTCCACTGGATCCGCTATGTTGCGTTCCGGCTGCGTCTCTGATCCGGCCGGTGAAGAATAATCCTTCTGCCAGATGCCTGAGAACGACGTGTCAATCTCAAAAGAGCAGATGGAGCAAGGTTTGTCTAGTGGAAGTCCAACATTACTGTCTCTCAACCCGGGACTTCTGACAGATCAGTGTCCGGTCAGTCTACAATTTGCTGCAGTCCGGCTCCGTGCTCTCAAACTGTGAACAACCACCGGCTGCGTTTTCAGAACTCAGCACGGAGCAGGACTGCCGGACAGCTGAAGTCATGTGACTGAGGTTTTCCTGTGGTAGTACTGTGGTAGTACTGAATCAAGGATTCTCCTCCTCTCCTCACCCATGTTGTCTTTATGGTCCTCTGAAAACCTCTGACCTGTTGACTCTAGGCCTGGCTCCGCTCATCATGACGGTTTGTTGTTGTAGTTAAGTGGAATATGATCTGGTGATAACACAGAGTGTTTTATTCTGAAAATTAAGCAAATGTTTTCATTTTCTTTTGGTGCCTGGCTTCCTGTCCTGCTCCATCTGCTCTGTTGAGATTGATGCGTCGTGCTCCGGCATCCGGCAGAAGTCTTGCGTATCTGATCCAGTGACGGATCGGAGACAGATCTGGTGGAATTTGGCCGTTAATGTTCTTAAACCATCTCATTTTCATGCTGACTTTCTCTGACATCCCTTAAATAATTTAAGAAAACCTTAATCCCTCTTATTGTCAGGATGATTATTAAAAACTCTCCCTCTGCTGTTTCGTCTCGGTACAGTTCCTCATCTTTGTTAATATCAGACTCTAGGAAGGACATACGGCGAGGTTACCGCTCTGGACTCATCTAGCTCACTGGTGCATGACTCAGTCCTAAACAGAACAGCTGGTGGTCTGAAGAGCCCGAGGTAGAGCCCCGGGGTGTGAGATGACCAGCCCACTCATTTACCGGCAGCTTACACAGGGGACAGTGAACAGCGGGGCTCTGGGAGCAGGAGATGAAGCTGGCTCCTGTTCAGATTCTGGTCCCCTGCAGGAGCCAAAGAACAGGGCTGTGCCAAGTAGCATCATAATGGCAGATGTTCCATTCGACACGTGAGGGTCTGGAAAGCTGTAAACACTGGACATGAGCTCGTAAATCTATCAATCTCAATGCGCCTCCTTCAGAGTGATCGCACATCATCCAGCAGGGTTTGGATGAATCAAACATTAACACAGAGGCTGGAGATTTCTCCTCTCACAGCGACAGGACTTCAAACTGCTCCTCTCATGACGTTAAGGTTACACGATCCGTCACATTTGCCATGACGGCACGGCTCCCCAGAGATGCACAGCGCCGGCTCCTCGCTCAAGTCAGTGGTGTGAGTCTGGAGCTCTTTTTCTTGCAAGGCTGCTGCTCTGCACTCTCCTCCGCCACAAGGGAAGGTGTTTAAATGAAGTGCTGGTCCTCCCCTGCTGTACTCCTTTAGTTCCAGATGAAGTCTGGAGTCATTCCATAGCACTTTGCAAGTCCAACATGCTTCATTAAGAGACAATTTTATCAAAAAATACAATTTGCAGCCTCATTGTGCTTTCAAAATACACCCAGAGTTTCAGAGCTGTGAGGCACTAAAATAGTTCACACACTTCCCAAGAGACTTTGCAGAAGAGGCAAAAGGAGTGTTCAAGGCCTCACTGCTTTTGGTCTAATTGATAAAAAAAGTAAAGTTAAAGAGTTGTGGGGATTTATGCTAGACATACGAGCTGGGGAAAGAGGATTTTTATAGGTGGTTACTAGGGATGTAAATTTCAACTGTTTTTCTTGATCGATATTTGGAAACGTTAACGATCAATTAGCGATTAATCATTTTTTTTAAAGTTAAAGTTTTCATGTCAAAAACAATGCCAAATGTGTTTTTTCATCTGAATCAAATTTTCCTTCACGACACAATGTATATAACTTGACAGTACTGAGTAGCTACGGATCGTATTGAGGTGTTCAAATTGTTAAACACGCTGAATATCAACGTGTGGAGCAGGCTCATAATCTCAGTGGACATACAGTCATAAAAGTGAAGGCTAAGACTTCAACAAGGGAACTGAACAGAAACAAATTTCAGACTCACAATGTCCTGTTTTCTGTCTACTTGTTATTAGTGAGAAAAATAAGCATATGAACGTGGTCAGGTGTCAGCTAGAAGCGCAACTGGGTCATAATCAGTCCGGCTTCGGAGAGAAAAAGCGCTGGTGGAGACCTGTCACTCAGCCGCAGTTCCCAGCTGAGCGTCTCCACTAGGGATGGGCACTGAATTCGGTACTTTGACAGGTACCAACCGAATTCCGTCGGTACTACCAGGTACCGATTCACGTAACATCAGACTGTACCATGTTTCGGTACCTAAACGCATCATTGTGACTGTGAGGGAGTGGGAGAGTGTGGGATTTTCCACACTTTAGCCCTGTAATAAAGTTCGAGACTGCTTGGGTGGACGTCTCTGCTCTCTGCTCTCTGCATCTGTGCGAGAGCGCACCAAACGGAGCCTGCAGCTGACGGGCGCACACACTCACCGCAAGGCAGAGCAGCAGGAGGATTAAGTTGAGATGGACTCTCTCGCTCTGACTACCTGCCCTGTTTATAACCGTATCCTGTGTGCGTGAATGCCCAACAAGTAAGTTGTGTGTCCTGTTATTATAAAGAGACGGAGAACTGACTTTTTCCCGTCTGCAGGCATTCACGTGTGTTCATTGATAAACTCCCGAAAGAGCAATTAGACGCCACGAGCATGTGTCAGCTAATATATCCAATCACCTATATAATCCTGTTTCTGTTAATTTCATGTTAAATAAAATAAATATTTTAAATTAAAAAAAAAGAGATTTTATTATTTAACAAATTAACATTTATTACCGCACAAACACACACAAAAGTACCGAAAATTGGTACCGTTGAGTATTGGAACCGATTCCCAGGTATCGGGTATCGGTACCGTATTGGTTCAAATGTGAAAGGTACCCATCCCTAGTCTCCGCTGTGTGCAACACCTTTAGTCAGCTGATTCACATCGAAACATGCTTTAAACTTAAAACACCTCCCTGATAGCTGAACGAAATATGAGACCACATGATGTTTGTTCCACGTGATAGAAAATCAAAACTAAAAAATGTGTTTGAGTAAGTTCTTAACAATCAATTAATCATTACTCGTTAAATTGGTTAACATTTTGAACACCTCAATACGATCCTTAGTTATTCGATACCATCAATTATAAACATTGTGATGTGAAGGAAAATTAGATTCAGGGGAAAAAACGCATTTGACATTGTTTTTGACATGGAAAACGTTTACATTATTTATTTATTTTTGATTAATCAATTATTGATCATTAACGTTTCCAAAGATCGATTAAGAAAAACACTTGAAATTTACATCCCTAGCTGTGAGTAAGAAAGCAATAAAAGTAGGCTGGTGTCAGAAGAACCCTCCCACCATTAAACTACTTAAAAACATTCTTAACTCTGTTCGCAGTATGGAAAAAATGACTTTTGCTCTTCGCCTTCAGAAGGAGAGGGGGGATAAACTGTGGGAAAAATAAGATTGCTATACCCACAAAGTTGTAATAGTTTTTAATTTATCCATTCTAAACCACTCTCACTCTCACTTGTTTGCAACTTTTCCAAAAATAAGGGATCACTGAGTTTAAGAAACAGAGACTCAGTCTGGAGAAGAAAAGAAATGAGGCGACGCAGCGTAAAGAAACACAAGGAACCCTCTGACACACGCAGGAGTGTCATTAGATCCCCAAAGGCATTTCACTGAAAGCTTATTATTTAATGTTATAATTAAAGCCCAGGAATGTGACCCCAGGTTATGATCCACCCTCTACATTTTATGCATTTACATAAAAATAATAAAGACTTCCAATTAGTCTCTGCACCTCAAAGGTGCCAACGAGACTGCGCCTAACTGGGTCATGAACTCATGTAATCGGTATAAATTCTCCAAATTCAGAAGTGGAGCAACATGCTCTGCTGCCCTTTAGAAACCAAAACAATCTGAATGCATTTATTTATCCTGTTGAGTTTTCATGTTTTTTCCTCCTATGATCCACTCATCAGTTTGAACTTCTTTGTTGAATCCTCTGTGATGTGCCGCCATCATTCTGACACCCCTGAACTTGAATCCTGGTTTGATTATTGCACAAATTATCCGCACAACACCACCACAGAAAATCAGACTGAATGGTGTGTTCCTTTTGTCCTATTTGCAAATGTTCAGGGATCAAATGTGTGTGACTCACAGCTCATCTTTTAGAAATGGGAGCCAAACAGCGCTCTGTACCGACAGCTTAGAACAAAGCCCTCCTTTTTTATCGCTGAATCTCCTGAACTGAACCTTCACTGAACCGCCACTATGCCAGGGCAAACGATAGCACAGAGAAGCTACACAGAGAGGTCTCAACTCTGCTCCTGAGACTCCAGTTAAGTTCCTTGATTCAGTCTGATTAGGCGATGAACTGCGTTTTATAAATATCGGAGAGCTATTTCCTTATTTGCACTCATTCAGACATGAACACAAGCTTCAGCGGGTTCTCTGATCTCCAGCTTCTGCAGCTTCTGCACACATGTAACTATCACTACAGATCCTGGATCACAGGCATCATTTTCAGGTATGTTTCTCTTCCTGGAAGTCCAGAAAAAGAAAAACTAGAACGCTGCTTTTGCTCCGTAGTTCAGGGAGCACAGGCTGAGCCTCTGTTTGGTCTGCAGGACAGAGCTGCTCTTTACTCGTCCTGAAGGGTCACGCTGAAAACTGACGACTGGGAGCAAAAGCAACCAGGGCACGACTCAGAGACTGGTTCAAAGGTTGATAATAATGCTCGGCGATATTAAAAATGATGTTATCACAATAAAATATTTCATATCAGTCGATATTGATAATTGTCACGACAAATATCGAATCAGACTTTCATTTAATTGTAAAGTCAGGTTTTTGCTCCTGAGTGAAAGTTGAAGACACCAGACAGTTTGTTATTTTGTATCTGGATTTAGTTTTCTGATAAGCTTCTTGAATCCATAATTTGTGACGGTGCTAATAGGAAGCAGAACTTTAATGTAAGATGAGATTTTTGAGGTTTTAGTTTGTAGATACTTATTTTTCTCAGGTTGAGCTTATTTGGATAATTTTGTCTAATGTTGGGTGGCCACGAGCGTTTAAGGCTCACTAGAACCCCTTTGCTTTGTAGTTGTTGGGGGGTGTAATTACATGTTTATTTATATTGAATTTCTATCAAACATTTGTAATTTATATCAAGAAAAAATATATCACGATATTTATTGCTATCGAATTATTGCCTAGCCCTACTTTTAACTAGTTATCATTTAAACTGTAGTCTATATTATTGTCTAATGTCATCTTGTACATCAGGTTAATATTTAATGTTTCAGGTTTGTAGTTCCAGAAAGTAAAGCTGATTCTGATGTTTTAAAAATGTTCATCTGACTGATTATTACATTTGTTCATAAATTACATGTTTGTCAGAGTGCTCTTGGATTTTGTTCTTATCTACAAAGAAAACTTTGGTGAATCTCAGAATCTTCTTAAAAACTTCATTCTTGGGTTTTAAGAAAAAATGTATTAATAGAAACGGAAAAAAGGCTCATCTTATTTTTTTTAATCCTCACTTTTTTATCCTAACAAGTAAAAATCCAGGAAAAAACTTAAACAAAAACAAAATAGTTAAATGTTTTGGTTCAACTCTCCAGTGATGAAAGTCTGGTTATATTTAAGCTCCAGAACAACGTCCACAGAGCGTAATCTCAGACGTTGATGTGCTGCTGCGACTTAGTTTGTCTGCATGTTGGAGCGTCTGCAGGATTGATTTTGAAACATCAAAAGCCCCCTGTGGCTCCTCTTCATTGAAACCAACATGGAGGTCCTTCAGGGGGAGAGACTGTCTATGTTTTTATGTTTTTATGTTTTTATGTTTTCAACATCAGGATCATTGTCAAATCTGTAACTCCAACGCAAACATCGCTGTGACAGCATCCGATGTTTCTATGACGGTTCTGGCACACGTTGCTTATCTGTGCTTAATGCTTGTTTACTTCACGGTCTCCAAGGGGCGGCTTATTTAGAAAATCACCTCAGCCATGTGTACCAGTGTGTGTCTTAAAAACAAAAATAAAAAGTCCCCAGTGTGAGCTGTATTTGCATCCTTGACACCTCCATGTGACACAGGTTTTCCCCGAGCGCCCGGCGGCTCTCGTCACCCTCAGCCTCATCATGGGTGTCAAGCTTGGGATTTTCTATTCAGAGATTTCCCTCCAGAGGAGAAAAAAAAAGCTCTGTGGGCAAAAAAAAAGACCATAGCAATAAACACAACAGCGTGCCGGGTTCTCTACCATGCATAATGAATAATGGTAACCACAAACAGTCACTCTGCTGGAGGGGAGACTGATTAGAGCTGTGTGTGTAGTAAACTGTGTTTTATATGGCTCAGGTCAACATAAAGCTCTCTCATAGACGTTAGAGAGAAAGTCACCCTTTAATCGTTAATAGCAACCTCCTATTCCCACATGTCAGCAGTGATGAGACCCCAGACACGTCTGAAGATAAAAACATCTCTGCACCCTTGCTCTGATGGAAACCTCTGCTCCCAGTGGAGGAAAACCCCATGTGACTTCCCTCTGATTACCTCTTGTGGCAGTTTCTTCTATCACTGATGTTTTAACGAAAGATCAAAGTTAATGCTTCTTCTCTTCTCATGGAAACAACTACAAGAGACCAAGCGACACCGCTGTGCAAGCTACCAGCTAATGAAACCGTCGCCAGCATCAAAAATGACTCAGACGCTGCAGAACATGAGGGATACTGGAGCAGAGACTACCATGTAACCTATTAGCTCCCATTAAATGATGACAGCTAGCTTAAATGGTGGTTAAAAAAGATGAAAACAAATTTATTCAAATTATTGATAGTTCAAATAACTGTTGTCAGGTGGTGTACCACATTACAACTAAGAGATTGTAAAAAAAAAAAAGGAAAAATAAAATTTTAAGATGAGATAATAATCACATGAACTATTCGATTATTTATTTCCAAACAATTATTTGAATATTCGAAAATCCAGACTCATTCTCTTTTTTTATTCATTTATTATTTATGATCGTCTACTGTTTTATTTTTTGGGAGGGTTTTTTTACTACTAGGGTTGAGTACCGTTTCAATCTTATCCATTCCAGTACCATTATTTTTGGAGAGTGAAAAAAGGATAAATTCACAAGAACAAAAGTTTGCCGGCTTTATCGTTTGGACATTTAGGATCTCAGAGTGAACTTCCAACTGTGACTTTTTCTTTCTCCCTTTATTAAAAATGTCTCTTATCAGGAAAGATCAAGAGAATTTTACAAACCATAATTATTTGAATAAATGAGAGAAAGATATAACAAAAGAACATAAGAATATGAACTAGGCAATGATTTTCTGAAAATTTGAATATTTTCTCATTTTAAAAGTAAAAATTTTCGGCGTTTTTACCGGTGCCTGGTTGTAATAAGGTATTCCTGCCAGACGGTGGCTATAGAGTGTCCTTAAGCTGTTTGCTAACTGCATTAGCAAACAGGAGAAGAATGCTAACTGCATTGAATAGCAGAATTAGAAAACATTAGCGACTGTCACAGTGATTTTCTCCGTTTCTGACTCTCACACTGAGAAATACCCTAATACTTTACAAATGACGTAAAGTTATGCCGACACAGCAGGTCCTAGCAGGTGAGAAAAACTGTCTGTGGACTGCAGAGTTCCCCTTAAGGTTCAGCCCTGAAAGACTTGTCTCTGTTAGGAACCAAAAAGCACATTCCATATCAAATCTGAGAAAATTCGAACCAAAACGGAACCGGTTTTCTGTACCCAAGCCTACAGGTGAAAGATTAGTCACTAAACACAAAGTGTAAAGGTAAGCTATTATTGCTTTTCAACAGTTATTGTTATATAAATTGTAGCCTATCTTGTTGCCTTATGTTAGTTTGATCATCCAATGTGTCATACTTGTAGGTCGACTCACCTGGCCATTAAAGCTGACTCTAATGCGATTCTGATATATTTCAAACTATCACCAAAGTACTTATTTTATAAACATAATTTACCATTCAGCATTTTGGACCAAATATTGCTAATTAAAGTAAAAGTTGAGTACATTTAATTCAAAATCTCATATTCATAAATGTATTTTAATGATATAAAGGTGCTAAATGAAGGAAAACATTATATCTAGTAGTTGTGCACCAGCATGTCAGCACTCTAACGTGCGTAGGAGTGTTCCTGGGTGCTCTTTATTTTTGTTCTGAGAGGTTTTAAAAACAAATTGCTACTTGAGAACTGTGGGTGAATGAAGTCCAGAGAGAGAGAAAGAGAGAAAGAGAGAGAGAGATAATTTTACCCACTCTCATGAATCATTCCTTATTCACAGATTTGCCTTTTTAGCTTTTTTTCTGACTCTAAATTCAATAAGTAGAAAGTTGTCACACATCCTCTTAAACAGGAAACACATAGCAGGCATAGATCATCCATACCTGGCCAAATGTTCACATCTGTTTGTTTTTAAGACACATACAGATGTTATATCAGTATACTCAGATACGGAAAGACAAAAAAGGTAGGGATGTCCCGATCCAAATCTCAACTATCGGATTGGAGCCGATCTGGGCATTTTTTTAATTGGTCGGTGATCGGCATTTGAACCAATGATCTCATCCGATCATTTTCATCCGCTGTCACTGAACACAGTTTGTAGACACATTACAGAAAAAAGCGCAACCACGTGGCTAGCCGCAGCTGCCGTTCCCTATACTGGCATGCCACTCTGTAGCTAGTGGCCTGCCACCAGGCGTGTTTCCATCCCGCTGTCACTCCCAGTATTTACGTCTCACAGCCGGATGCTGAAGTTGTGAATCACGCACTGTCTAGTGAGAGTTGCATACAGCACAGTCTTGAATTTAAGTGTGCTGTAATGCATGCAGACCAGTTTGCAGGGTCTCATACAGCAGAGCTTGTAAACAGATTATGAGTTTTACAACAATGCTAGCTGGATTACGTTGAATGGAATAAACACAAGACATATTTTAGTCATTTTTTAATTACTTATTTTTGTTAAAGGAAAAACAAACAACTATTGCAACTATTATCTAGGCAAACACACGTATCAGATCGGGACTTGGTATCGTCAAACATTCAATATTAAAAAAGCTGATCAGGACATCTCTAATAAAAGGATGGATGGATTACACCCCCTGACTCCTCCCTCAAGTCCCACAGCTCCTCTCCTCTCTCACTCATGATTTCACTACATGGCTGGTGAAGGATGCTCTTCATGCTTTCATGCTCTCTCACACAGACGAACAGATTTCATTGTTTTGATGATTTCTTGTTGTTAGTCCTCTTTTCTAATCCCTAAACACACAATGACGTCCATCCTTAAACTTCATGCTGTTATTCTGCAGTTCCTCTCCAGGCTTGAGAGGGAAGACATCCTTAATCCCCCCCCTGTAAACGATTCAGGCCAAGAGTTGATTGAAAACTAGAAAAAAACATGCTTCATACCAGTCTCTTATGCTAGCCGGAGGCTTTTCACACAACTCAGAAAACAGCAAACATGGAGCTGAGGAAGGCTTCCAGGAGGCTCGCAGACTGCCTCGACTCTGACTCGAATGCCTGCAAAGAGTTTGACTCATACTTCAGGTCAAGACGGCTGTCAGACATTCTCATTTACCAAATGTAACAAAGAGAGCTGGAGGATCCACAATCAAGCTCATTTACGGGTTTCATACACACAATCTGTCACGGCCCAAGCAAAACAAAACACTTTTGTCATTTTCCTCCACAATAGAGATGCAAAGTAAAAGAAAGACAGGGAAAGTGAGGCTAAACTGCTACACACACACAAACACACACAGCCTAATCTCCCTCACATCTCATTAGCCGTTCTCTCTGAAGATGTATACAGGCTGGCAAGAGACTTATTTCCAATTTGGCAGAGCCAAGAGCATCTTAATGGGCTCTGAAAAAAAAAGGCCCTGCTGAATTTTTATATGGATATTTTTTTCTAGGCTGCAGCTTTCAGAGCAGTATTCCCACACTTTCTCTAAAGGTCTCATGTCATTCCATTATTTAGAGATTAAACATCTGGCTGCAGAAAACACGTTGAGTATTACCCCCAAATTTATGCTGCGTATCTGCCCCACATGTACAGCGAATTAAAAATACATCAGAGCATGACGACAACGGGCCTTATGAGAGTATCAGAACATGTCACCTGGAGGTTCACCACAGAGTTCCTCAGAGATACTTCAGGGAGTGAAACAAGACGAACGACTCTCACAACTTTATTATTAACTGAATCATCTTGTTAAATGATTTCAAACATTCAACTGAGAATTTCCCAAAACAACTTCAGAGTCGATTAGACGGTATGTCATTTCATTAATCCAACCAGTCTAGAGGTAAGAAGCTATAAAAAAATATCAAATTGGTTTGCAGAGAGTGGCTAACACTACCAGAGCTAGCACCACAAGCCTTCAGTCCTCCTTGCAGGTTAACATCCACATGCATGTGCTGGATATGTAATGTATTGGTAGAAGTATTTATTCAGTCATTATACATAATACCATATATTCACATTACAACCACTTTCAATAAGATCTATCTACGCTAACCTAGCACCAGTGGGAATACTGGCAGAGTAACATCATGTTACAAACGCCACATTGGAAGGATTTCACCTGCTGTGGGTGGGCAGGATACAGGAGAGCAAGACTGAACTAACTTGTGAAGAAGGCCAGCTCAGTCCTGGACCCTGTGGAGGTGGTGGCTGACAGGAGAATTATGGCCAATCTGTCGTCTCTGATGGACATTTTTTCCTATATATATTCTTGTACTGTACACCTTCTTGTTTGCTGCTGTAACTCCATGAATTTCCCTTATCTTATCTTAAAGCAGCAGTAAAGTTAAATAAGTAGATAAATAATTGTAATATCTGCCAAAATCAGCCTGTGTCTTTTATCCCTGATTTAGTATCCCTAATACTGCTATAGGCTTAGACTGCCGGGGGGACTGGCACACCTTTCTGGAGTCCCCAAGTTCCCTTGTCTCGTGGGTTACTCTGGATCTCTGCCGTAGACGTCCTGCTGCTGTGGACGTGCCAGACTCCAGCTGCTACAACTACTACTATCCATCTCACCACTATCATCTCTCTCTCTTCATCTCCCTCTATCCCTCTCTCCAACTCGGTCTCATCAGATGTGTGTCTAACATGAGTCTGGTCCTGATGGGGGTTTCTGCCTGTTAAAGGAAGTTTGTCCTTGCCACTGTAACTTGTTAAATGTTGCAAAGTGCTCTGCTCATGGTGGATCAAGATGAGATCAGACTGAGTCCTGTCTGTAAGATGGGACTGGATCTTATCCTGTCTTGATGTTGGGTCTTTGTTAATAATATAACACAGAGTACGGTCTAGACCTGCTCTGTTTGGAAAGAGTCTTCAGATAACAATTGTTGTGATTTGGGGCTATATAAATAAAGATTGATTGATTACTTTAAATATAACACACATATTCTTGTTGCTGATAGGTAAAAGATGCATATGTAAGCGTATTTGAGATAGACTGTTTTGTGTCACGTTGAATTAAGTTTCTTGTTTTGCTGCTAATTAAAAAATCTGTGTTTTTAATTGTGACATGCTAAAGGCTCACAAACAAACTCTTAAAGAAAACATCAAATGGTTTAAACACATATTTAATATTGTGCAGGGTCCCTTCAAAAATGTAATGCAAAATGAATTAATTAAATTAATATTTTGATACAATATTTAATATTTTTTTGTTTGAATTAAAAACATTTAAAAAAATATTATTTGTATTATTTTTATTATTATTATTTGTATTATTATTATTATTATTATTATTATTATTATTATTATTATTATTATTATTATTTATTTAAAAAGCTGCAGAAAAATCATACATTTATATGCTAACAAGAGTTAAAAGACGGCTCACTTCTGAGAGCAGCAGTCACGTCTGTGTGCACAAATGTTGACAGTATCAGCTGAGCTGTGAATAAAGAACTCACAGGAGTCTTAACATTAATTTAAATACAAAAACAAACAGAACTCTGATACTTTGGTTGCTTTTAGGGCAGTCAGGAAACTGCACGCATCTCCCAACTCAAAAAGTTCAGATCACAGAAACAAACAGTGTCAGGGCGTCAGGAACACTGGAGGAAAAACGATGCTGGATCATTCTACAACTACTAACTGCTCCGTTAAGAGGAATCAAACCACGTTCTTGAAAGTAGCTACCATGAAGCCCAAAGGTAATTGCTATTCTTGTGAAATGAAATATAAGACTCGGGCGCCGCAGTCACAGGAGCGGCAGCACATCAAGTGATTTTGTTTGAAAGCCTTCGCAGGAGCGGAGTCCACCCATGAGAATCACTTGCGCTTTGTGTAAGGAGATGTTGATATTAACGGCAAAGGCTCAGAGCAGGAGCTCGCTTGAAGGGCCTGACTGAGGCATTCAGGAGCCGCTGTGTTTATGAACAAAGGACTGACAATCACGCTGCATTGTGCGGGTGACACTTAAACTAATGCCCGACACATGCACACAGAGGTGATCCTCACAAGCGAGCCGACATCAGGCAGGCTGACACTGACAGTACGGACATGAGAAGGGAGGGAATCACACGCTGAGGTTTAATGAAGCTGTCCACCAGCAAGTTTGGACATTTTTCAGACTCATAAAGTAGAGCATTTCTATCCTACCCACCTGTTCCTTCCACAGAATACTGGCTCTCCTCCAAGAGACGTCCAACTGTAAGAAAACTACTGTAAAGCCTTAAAGACCTCTCTCCCTGGCATCTTCCTCCCACCTCTCCTGTTCTTTAAAACCAGCGGAGGCACTCATGAGTCCTCAGGCACAAAAAAACAGAAAGTAACTCTCTCCAATCAATGAAGTGGGCCGTATATTTGACCTCCATCCCAGTCAGCTAACTCTGTCAATTACATTATGTCTGCATCAGTGCCAAACAGTTCTCTCAAACGCAGCATTAAACTGAGTATGATGACAATCTGCCGAGCACAGCAGCCGCTATGACAGAAGTGTTACACTGCTGAGCATGCATTGCATCTCCTCATGGCACAGGCACACGTGTTAATGTGGTCGTCTGTGAGACAGCGGGGGATTCTCAACTCAACGTTTCCGCCTTCACTGGAGATAAATTATTCAAGTTATTATTAGCCCAGACAACCTGTCACTCAGGAAAACCTACAGGGGGAGTTAGACACGACGTAATCCTACACAACTTTACAGATTTACATGAAAACATGATTGTATAACTTAAGTTATCTAACAATAATAAAGCTCAAATGTGATTACTTCATTGGCGTCTTCTAACTTCTCTTCTTTGATCACCTTTCTAATCCTTTCTTCTAAAATGTTAAAGTTCAAGTGAGAGGTGTTGCACTGGTTCTGAATCAGGCTTTAATTAACAGAGAGGCCTCTTTAAGAACTGTAAAAGCAAACATGTCCATCAGCAACAACTTTTACAATTTCTATGCAAGGATTTTTTTAATACCTGCAACGAGCGCAAAGGGGGGTAGGTGTGGGATGAAGAGATTTAATTTTTACCCAACAATAGGGATGTAAATTTAAAGTATTTTCCGTGGTCGATCTTTGTAAATGTTAATGATCAATAGATTAATCATTAACAAAAACAATGCCAAATGCCTTTTTTCCCCTGAAATAAATGTTCCTTCACCACACAATGTATGTAACTGACGGTATTAAATAGTTACAGATCGTATTGAGGTGTTCAAAATGTGAAACACGCTGAGTCTCAACGTGTGGAGCAGGCTCATAATCTCCACAGACATACACTCATAAAAGTGAAGGCTCAGACTTCAACAAGGGAACTGGATGGAAACATATTTTAGACTCACAGTGTCCAGTTTTCTGTCTCCTCGTTCTTATTGAGAAAATAATCTTATTGAGCATGTGAACGCAGTCTGGTATCAGCCAGGAGCGCAACTGGGTCATAATCAGTCCAGCAGCGGAGAAAAAAAGCGCTTGTTGAGACCTGTCACTCAGCCGCAGCCCCCAGCGGAGTGACTCCGCTGTGCGCAACACCCTTAAGGCTGATTTATACTTCTGCGTCTCCCCTACGCCGCAGGGGCTGACGCGGACATGAGCCCTGCATACTTGTGCGTCGATGTGTCTGTGTCGCGCAGCAATTCTCCGCCGAAACGCCTGAGGGCAGTGTGGTCTCTCTGATAGCCGGCCGCCTGCTTCCGGTCCCGCTACGATCTCTGTTTACTTTTCCACAGAGTTTCAGAGCATGTTATGTTAATCTACAGCTGATACATGTTGCTGTTTATCATACAGACATGATTACATGAAGAATAGAGAGGAGGGAATGAAATACACGGCCGATGTGCGGCCGATGTCCGGGATCCCAGAAGTGTTGTAAATGCGGGAAAGACAAAGCCGCCAAGCGGACCAATCACAGAGCTTGCGGTCCGCGTCGGCTCTACGGGGAGTTACATTTTGGAGGAGGTGCACGTCAGCTACGTGCGTAGGCCTCGGCGTAGGTACGGGAGCTACGTGGACCCCCAGCGTAGGGTACGCCGTTGATTCAACGCAGAAGTATAAATCAGCCTTTAGTCAGCTGATTCACATCAAAACATGCTTTAAACATAAAACACCTCCCTGATAGCTGAACGAAATATGAGACCACATGACGTTTGATCCACGTGAAAATCAAAACAAAAAAATGTGTTCGAGTAAGTGCTTCACAATCAATTAATTGATCATGGAAATAAAGTCTGATTGATTGATCGAGAGCTGCAGGGAGTTACTGAGTGCTGTGTTTACTGTCGCTGAAGTCAGGTTTACGGCACCTGACAGGCATTCAGTTTAGCTTATGCGTCTAGCAATCCAGATGTTTCATGAAGGAATCAGAACGGATCCCTAATAACTAAAAACTGGTCTGGTTTTAGAGGGGTGTAGCTTTTTGAGAATGAGGACTAGCTCATTTTTTGTTCAGTTTTTCTACCCTCAGCCCTTCTTGTCAAAGTCAGATCCTTCAGCCGATACTTATCCAACAGATTATAGCGATATGTGTGTTTCTAAGTTTTTTAAAGCTGCAGATTTTCTTGTCTTTTTAAACTGAACATCTGTCTATGATTCTTTTAATAGAATACAGTAATTCATGTAGTTTAGTAAGTGTCAGTGATTGAGGGCTGCAGACTGAAACACAGGAGGCTCTAGCCCTTAGAAGAATACAAATGCAGCTAATGGATGTGTGAATATTCTAACTAAATAAGTTGTCACTAGAATGAAAAGAAAGAAAGTCTAATGAATAAAAAGCTGTGACTTCTATCTTTAAAAAAATAATTACTTGAATTATTAAACAGTTTTTTTGATGTATGTGGAATTAGAGTTGTATCATTAGCTCCATATGTAAAAACATCTGCACAAACATATCCGGGATTGTCACCTCTTCAATAATTCAGCCGGGCTCGTCAGTCGCAGAGAGCTGTCACAATAATTAGCTTAAGCTAATGGGGGCTCATGACCTGCGGTGGCCTCCTCTGCAGGAGCGTTACGCACAAGTGTGTGTTCTGCATCTGGTGGCACAGCAGTGGCATGACGTAGCAACCGATGGAGGGATGAGTGTTAACGCCGCTCATGCAGCTTATCTCACGTTTGTATTTGCATAGCTAATTAGGCATAATTGAGTGCCTTCCACAATCCCATCTCCTGAGGCCTACATCTAACTTCTGTTGTGTTTATGCAGAGGTTATTTGGAGACAACAAAATCCAATTACACGTAGTGAGCAGGCGGTACATGACTGGTAATAAGGATCTGATCACAGCTCTTGAACTATAATGCGGCTAACAGACCTCTGTGCGTTTCTTTAAATGTTGAGCTCCGAGGAGAAAGCCTAAATCCTCTGTGTGTTCACAGAAATGTATTTTAAATCATTCTGAAACTGTTATCAGACTTGATACGAGCTCTTGTTGTAAATGGAAACCGTCCAGGACTTCAGGGAAGAGGAGGCCAACAAAAACTGCATGACTGACTCCAATAAGAGCAGCACATAAAAAGAGAGTCCAGTCCAGGATTCAGTATCACATTTAAATATAATCCAAACCATGTGAATCGTGTTGGGTGTGCGAATGCATGAATCAGCTGACTCTCAGTTTCTTCATTCATTGAAATCCCTGCAACACTAGAACAAATGAAGAGCTACTTCAAGTGCTTGGATCTTCTTTACAAAGCGGCGTTCATCTCAAAACATCTCTTTGAGACGAAAACGAGAGAGGAAGCCATGTCTGTCGTGCCTCCTGTGTTCTGTCACATCAAAAACTGGGAGGGAGGAAAGTAGAGCAGCTGAATGTATTACTGCCTTTAAAAGAGTATCCTGTAATAAAGTGTTTAAGGGAGAGGAATAAAAGTCTGCACATTAATTATTCTAACCACAGAGTCTTTCATTTTTAGGAGCTGAAAATATTGTCTTTGGAGTTGTTGGTAAACTGAATATAGAGCAGGCTAAGTTTGGTATCAAAGTTTTCTTTTTGTGACTTATTTTAGAAGAACCGACGTCAGATGTGCCGTCTCCAAAATGAGCCAAATGTAGAATTTTAATCTGGTTTAAGCATTTGACACACTTCACAGAAAGACAAGTGTTAACTCAGTAACTTAACTATCAAACTCTCATTCAGCTCAAACCCCGTCGAAGCAAATAAGGCGTCTCTATGACCATTACCGCCTGACACTGCCCATTACCAGTCCAGTATCTCTATTTGGTGTGTGAGAGGCAATGGAGGGATTAACTTCAGGCCTCTCTGCTCTCCCCTCTTCCATCTCGTGAAGCGCACTATGTTTACTGACTAATCTGCTTCCCCTGCTTTGACCAGAAATGTGATTACCACCACACAAGAGATAATAAAACCCCATATCTCTGCTCTACCAAAGAGCATGAATTAAAACCTAAGCTGTAGCCTTGAGGAATATCGAAAATATATTACAACACACACAAAAAAAGGAACCCAGAGTAAGAGGAGTGTTGGTGCTGAGTGCATATACAGCCCCCTACTGGTAAACATTATTTACTATTTAGCCAAATACACACCAACTCCATGATGTGCTGTTGAATGCCTGCAACAGGTATGCAGCCGCTTTAGGAACATGTCTTCTGGTTCCACTGAGCTCTCAGTGCCGGCTTTTAATCTGCTCTCTTTAGAAGTGATCGGGTCACTGCGAGGAGAGTGCATCCTGAGGTCTCTTTTATGAGTCCTGGGCTGTCAGATAAAGGTGTTAAATGGGTTATGTACCGATTTCTGAACTGTGGGTGCAGCCCAGGAACCTTTTCTTGAGGTGAGGGGTTATGTATTGAGGTCTGATGTTTAGTTTAATGAGATTTAATACATTTAAACTTTTATCTCACACTGGATGGGGTTTGCACAGACTCTTAAAGAGCGGCTGTGTTTGCACAGGTAGGTTATTTCAGATGGATGAAGTCTGGATGAGTTATGAGTGACAGCTGATTCAGTATGAGAGGGCATCATAGTGACCTTAACAAAGCAAACATCTTAAGTAGTCTACTTTACTGCAATGACGTCTTTAAGTTTCATAAATCAGAATAAACCTCCTGCAGGAGGATTTAATTCAAGCATTTAAAGAAAAGTGTGAGCATTTTGTAGTATACGTATTTTGATCACCCTCAGCTCAACTCAATCCGGATCCTCAGATAAACCTGGAGGACGGGATGTTAGTCATTCTGTTGACATACTTCATTCAGTTCCTGCGTGATGACCATCACTGAAAGGTAAGATGTAAGGGGGGACACAGGACATGACACGTGATGAGAAGGGGTTCAAACGCACCTGATATTTCCTGATGAGGCACATTGACGAGGCTGAATCCTTTAACGTTATAAGCCTGCCTAACCTCGCTACAGCTCCGCGCTTTGCTTTCTCCAGCAGATGACAGGGACAGCAGCACCGACAGAGTACATAAAGCGACCTGCAGTCTCCACATCGCACACATCAGTGAAATCCTCGGTGGTGTTGCACGGGGAAATACTCCGGGAGAATAAAAAGACAAATCCAAAAGGGAGCTGGTAGAAAGCTGTGAGCAAGATGTCAGATGTCCATGAGAAGAAAAATAAATTAAAAAAAACGCTCCTCACTTTAGATTCTGGTACGTCCACCTCATTGCGTAAAGACTCGTATCGTCCCCTCGAGAAGAAGAAAAAAAAAAGATCCCCCCTTCTTGAAGAAATCCGTGTGTTGCTACCTGGTGCTCTCTGTGCCAACAACTTCTCCCGGACACACACTCACACACGCACAGCAGCAACAGCAGCAGCAGCAGGAGCCCGTGTGTGTTCGCGGCAGTGTGAGGAAAGCCAAATGCAGCCGAGACACACGCTGCACAGCGAGCAGAGCGCACAAGGGCAGGGCCAAACATGGAGTGGAGAGGCTGCGACTTCAGCTGCACGCATCCAGGGGCGCACGCTGTCCTCCGCCTATATGCATCCTCCTTTAGCAATGCGCACAGCAGCACGAGTGTGTGGACACATGTTGGATGGAGGATGGAGGAGGCGCGGGGAGGTGGAGGTGGTGTAGGCGGAAGAGACCTACAGTACACATCGAAACGCGTTATTGTCTTTCCTGCAACAACCTCTGTTTCATAAAAACAACAACCTATGGAGTCACAAACAAAGGCTGCAAACTGACCTAGAACATATGAGGCTCTTTGGCACACGCATAAATAATTTAACGTGGAAGTTGCCCCAAAATCAAACATAATTTGTGCAATTTTATCCACCAATTATGTCCTACTTTTGCCTATTTAGAGTTGTTTTGTACTTAAATCCATAATTTCTAGGTCAGATCTCTGCTCGCTTCAGATCTGTGAAATTACCTTCCTCCTAATAGCCTCTTTTTGCCTTTTGTTGCCTAAATTGCGAAGCCTTTCAAAAATGTTCCTGTGCACAAAAGCACACAGGGGCAGAGCTGTTTGTGGCTCTGATATTTATGAGGCTGATTTTACCTTATTTAACTTCTCCAGCCACAAATAATGTATCACCTTGGGCAGCACAGAACTGACTTATCACACTGTAACATCAAAGTGTGCCATTACTAAAACATGCTTCTTTTAACAATGAGACAGCTCTGTTGGAAGAGGAAGAAGGGAAAGTTGTCTTGTTACAATGAAGGAAATCTAACAAGAAAAGCATCTCGTTATAATGTGAAAGATTTTCTCTGGAGAGTATAAAAGTAGACGGTGTGTCATAATATCCAGTACAAACACTCCCACGGTGGGCTTTTGTGGGTTTGGGGGCTGCAGCTAGCTTGTTAAAACCAACTTTAAACTGCGGAGTAAAAGGGCAATTAGCCATAATTCAGGTTAGTGAAATTTAAAAGGAGAATCAGGCAAGCTTTGTTGCTGGGGCTGGACTGCAGTTAAGCATGAGCAGAAAATTTGAGGGGATTATCATGTCTTAAATCCTTCAGGGGTTAGGATACTCTGCTCATGCAATGCAACAGAAGAACCTCATATGGTTGTGTTACCTGAGGATGCTGTTTTATGAATGTAGCCCCTCACAAAGTCAGGCTAGTCCTACCTCAAGGCATATCCAGGCACCTTATATCACTGCCTGTAGGCGTTTTTCAACCACAGAAACTTAACCCCTGAACTACATGCGTTTCAACCGGAGGAAGCAGGGTCGATAATCTCCCCCTGAAAAGACCCTGCTTGGGGGGTAGTACTTTTCAAAGGTCCCGGGACTTTCATGGGGCAGGGCAATGCTGAACATCTCTGATTGGTGAATTACCTGCTGTGTTTTTATATCGCCTGCTGTCTACAATAACATCACACACATCTGTGATTCACTTGATTTCTCTTTCTTTCATTTGTTTTTATTTTTATTTTTATTTTTTTTGTATGTGTGTGTACTTTTCAAAAGAAGAAGCTGTGATTTACTTGATTTAGCAGCTTGTAACAGTAGTCTTCTCTCAGCCCACAGCAAATGCGTCTCTCCCGGTGTTACGGTTTTAAAAGTGACCCTGTAAACTGGAGACCTTCAGCTGAACTTGTAAGTGTTTGTGGAGTTTACACAGCTGTTGAAATACAGAGGGAGTTCCTTGGAATGCAAACTAGTTTAGATTTTGATGAAGATTTCAAAATATCCTCAACAGATACTTAATGATCGTCTAAAGACGTTTATGAGGGATGCAGGGATGTTAAAAACGATTTTAAAGCCGCGTTGAAATGTCTTTGCTACTCGCGCTTATCCCCTCTCATGTGCTGATTCAGTGAATCCATCTGTGATGAAATATAGCACGATCTAAAACAGTTTATGAGCCGAGTCTCTTCCATGTTAACAGGCTAACTGTTGTGTTGCTCATAATGACTTGCCTGTCCGTCTGCTTCTATGGTGTCATCTGTGATGAATGGCATTCGTCTTTGTTTTACTGCCCTCTACTGGTCTCGTGGTGTAGTGCATTTGTATATTCTTTTCTCCAGATGTCACTGGCTTGATTTGCACAATCTACCCAGGACTTCACTCAATATTTAAATAACTATTATTTTATTTCAATTCTCAGATATGAACAGTTGCAATATAGGCTATATTTTTCCTCTTATATTTCTTTGTAAACAAAGTAATCCTTTTTCATTTCTAAGGTGTGTTGTAACTCAAATAAAACCACTGCACACTTTTTTTCAGCACCTTGCAAAAAAATAAAAATGGCCGTACAAAAATACCTTGTTGGAAATTTTCAGAACATTTATAAGGAAATGGAAAGTGAACAATTCCCAAATGAAAGTATTACATATTAAAACAAATGATGTATATCTCTTTAAATAAACAAAAGTGCAGCTTATGCTCCTGGCTTGGAGTTTACATGCTTTTCTTCAGGAATATCAGGGAAAGCCAAAACGCTGCCATACCTCAGACTGTAAACACAAAGGCTCATCCTGAACTGCTCGGTCTTCACCTGCTGCCGCCATGTCTGTTGTGGTACACTCAGCGAGTGACGAGAGAGCAGCGCAAGAAACTTAATGATGTTGAACAAGCGGAGTGAAATGCAGAAAGTGCCTTCTACTGTTTGAAATAAATATTGCAATGCAAATTTTGTTAATTCGATTTTAATCCACCCTTATTTGTATTGCTGTTTTACCGTCTTGTGATATATCCTTACATCCCTAGTGTTGTCTATATGTTTTGATAGATTCTGTACATACCCTGTAAAATGTAAAAATCAATAAACGTGTTTACAAAAAAATATATAGCGCTACCTCGTTTGAAGCTGTTTGATTCTCTGACTTTATTTCACATAAGACAACAGAGATGCAGAGTGAGAGTGAAGACGAGGATCCACGCTGCCTGTCTGGACCCCAGCCCTGGATGTTTTGATTCTGCATGGTTAGACCTCTGGGCCACCGGAGCATCCGAGTATCCCTCGCTACAACAGAGGTTCTTTTCCTTGTAACTAAAAAATGTATGTGGTAATAAATACTTTAGTCAGGGGTAGGTCTAACAGTTTCCAACTATTATTCTCGTCAAAACTAATACATGAAGAAAATCTGTGTTTATTCAAGCAACTGAAGTCCAGCTCCCTGCAGTTCTTCTGTCCACACACTCCTTTGTTCTTTAAATGCAGTTAAAAAACGCTCAATAGAAACATTTACCAAAATAAATCACATCATTAGCACAGCTCAGTCTCAGATCTTAACAAAGCAATGAGTGAGAGCACACTGAGAGGAAAGTAAACAATGTATGTTGTGTGGTTGTGTGATATAATATACGCAGAATAAAGATTCTTTACTTGAAGAACAATGGGGCGTGTGCAGGGTGAAGTGAGATCATGCAGAGGCTACAAACACAAACATGTGTATTTGGTCGTCTTGTGTAGAAACTTCAGTAAAAAGGAGATAAAGCTCATGTTGACAGGACAGAGGTGCGATGTAACTCCATCCTTACATTGCAGAGATTGAACAGCCTGCAGTCTGGATGTCTTGTGCTCTAAATGCAGGGACAGTCTGGACCTCCTCCTCCAGGTAACCATGTGTTATCTTGCTTTGAATCTCTGTGTGTCAGTTATAATTGCTCAGCGTGGGTAACTTAATGGGAATGAGCAGGATCCACAGCTGTTGCTTAAAGTGGCAGATTGACTCGAAGTGCATAAACACAAAAAATAGCCATCATGGGAAAGCATTATGGAAATCATTTACGTGAATACTTAAACATAAAGACTTGTTCTAAAAAATTCATTTAGATGCTGCTTATTTTGTTTTTCACTCAAACTTGCTAAATCACACATGAATCCAAAGATGAAGAAGAAGTCTTTGAGCATTTTAGCCTGTTGTTTTTGTTTATTCTGAGCAAGCGGCAACCCCCGGTCTAAAAGTGAGTCCAATGTGGATGTGTTAAAAACTGCAGTTCATCGAGGAGCCGCTTGAGGCTGGCTCCGGAAGTACTGGAAACCACATATACACCAATTCAAAAAAGCTGATATTTACAGCAGAAATAAACACGTTTACAGCCTGGTACAAAAGACGAGTGTAGTCTGGAGAGCTCCTTTTTTCGATCACACACTGTGAATATTGAATATTTTTCTAAAGCCGCAATTTCGAAGATATTCAGATTACAAGTTTTCAATTACGAGAGGGAAAGCTGACTTGATTGACAGGTGGGAACACCGTAGCTGTTGGCTAGGATGCTCAAAGCCCGCCTCTTTACGTCACACTCGCTCAACAGCAGTAATATGGCTCCCGCCGACGACTGGCTTCAAAATGGTCTATGGTCACACAGAGTCCACTGTTCTCTCAGTGAGCTCAGGTGGGTGGAAGAAGACGAGCAGCAGCACTACACTTGAAAACATGTTAACATTTCAATGTATGAAGAGGACTTCCCTTAAGTTGAGTACAAAGAAATGCAAAGAAATATGTCCACTAATTCCAGTTTAAAATTTTCAGTGATGAAATTATAGTCAAAGGGTTTCAGTCGTATTAAATTCATCGTCTCAATATCATTAAGTCCATTTTTTTTTTAAGTTATATTTTTGGGGCTTTTTGCCTTAATTCCATAGGACAGCTGAAGAGAGACAGGAAGTATGGGGAGTAGAGAGTGGGGGAAGACATGCAGGAAATGGTTGACCGGTTGGGAATCGAACTGGCGACCCCTGCAACGAGGACTGTAGCCTCTTTATATGGTACGCTTAGACCGTTAGGCCACCAGCCCCCCATTAAGTCCATTTTAAACAGAGGGTTAGATGTCTCATCAGTCCTGTGCTATCCTCTGCGATTTCCACAATAAAAATAATCTTTAGTGGAAAAATTCAGAATCTATACCCTTCTGATTTATCTGCTTTCCTTTTTTTGATTTCCACTTTTTGGTCATATTTCTTCCTGATGCAGATCTTCTACAGAGTGGTCTTGCTACAACGAACATTTCATGCTATTCTGGGACAAATTTCCACATGAAAATGCCACTTTTGCTCCGTCGTCTCTGATTTTTCAGGTTAATATAAAACAACAGAAGTTCTCTCCACAATGTTTTATGAGTAAGCCGGCAAGCAAATCCCAGCTGGGTTTAATCAGCATCTCCACCAGGAGCTGTCACATCCAAGCTGTGGAGGTGGAAGACAAGCAAGATGTTAATGTGTCTCTGTTTTTTCCTCTGTGTTACAAACCACCGAGAAACTTCTCCACTCACACAGCCTGTCACAGAGGTGACTGTGATTAACACTAACATGTCTGCGCTCACTGCCACTGAGCGCGTTTATCTCCTGGATGTATGCAGAGTTGTGTTAGAGCGCTAAACTTCTGTCATCCGTCTGATTGATCTATTTAAGAGTAAAGGTGTTCACACTAAAAGAAGCGATGCAGGATTTCCTACACAATTAATCCAGGATTAATAATGGCACAGCTGAGTGTAACCTTTTCTGCTTTCTGTGGTTCAAATGTGAAGGAAGTCAAGCAGCATTGTAAGGAAACACCTTTTCCTGGAGGATGCATTATTCCTACATAAAAGGCCTCATCCAAAGTGAGCTTCTGAACCTTTGTTATCTCTGCCACGAGGACGACGTGACGGCGCATATCTCAGCCACCGAGCAGAGTTCTTACAATATGTTACTGCGACCACCTCCTGACACTAAAAAAAACATTCATTCCAGCGAGAGATGAGCGCAGCTGTTTGGAAAGAAAATACTCAGGTGAGGTTCTCATGGAAGATTGAAATATTTGGGTCAGCATTAAAAAGATTTGGAGATTGATTTGGAATGTCACTATAACTCCCATTTATTGACATGAGTTTGATTGAGAAAATGTTCTTTTACCATATAGGAGGACAAACAGAAGCCAGCAGAGATTTATTTCTGCTCCGTGACTCTCTGATGATTAAACGTTTTACTCCACATCTTTATTACTGCATCATTAAGTGTGCACGGTCTACTTGAGAGTGCATGTGGTGATGTCTGTGGTACTGTAAACACTGTCTCTATTCAGTGTAACACATTTTATTAGGAAGGATCGATTTAATATTAAAAGACAAGCGAGTTCTATAGAAGCCTTGAAGTTTTCCTTTGTGTCATAGATGACCCGTGAGTTCCACTACCTCCCCATCTCTATTTTCTGTATTTTATTTATACTATCTTTATTTGTATTACTTCATGTAAACATCTTTGAGTACTTAGAGAAGCGAAATATCAGTTAATTCAATTAGTTATTATTATTATTATTATTATTATTATTATTATTATTATTATTATTATTATTATTGTTATTGTTATTATTATTATTATTATTATTATTGTTGTTGTTGTTGTTTCGGTTGTTGTAGTTATAATTATTATTATCATTATTATTATTATTATTATTATTATTATTATTATTATCATTAGTAGTAGGAGTATTATTGTTATTATTGTTATTTATTATTATTATTATTATTGTGGTTCTTCTTATTAGTATTCTTATTATTATTTTTATTATTAATAATAATAATAATAATTAGTATTATTTCATTGTAGGAATGCAAATGTGAAGGCAGCCTTTCATTAGGTAGAAATAAATTAAAAGGGTATTATTTATCCATTTTCAAGGTACAATATTTTGTAATAAATCTGAAATATAAGAAGAAGAAGAAGAAGAAGAAGAAGAAGAAGAAGAAGAATTCACAGGGCGCTATTCTAAGTACTAAAAGTCTTTACATGAAGTGCAAAAAATAAATTCAATAAATAAATATAATACATATGTACTATACTTTACATAAATAGTTTAAGAATTAGAAACCATTTTGAATGATGTGGCACAAGATTAGAAAATGTCTAATTCATATTGAACTGAGAGCTTAAAAATCTAATATGAACAGAGTTCTCACGCACATACATGTACAGTGGGGCAAAAAAGTATTTAGTCAGCCACTGATTTTGCAAGTTCTCCCACTTAGAAAGATGAGACAGGTCTGTAATTTTCATCAGAGGTACACTTCAACTATGAGAGACAAAATGAGAAAAAAAAAATCCAGGAAATCACATTGTAGGACTTTTTTCAAGAATTTATTTGTAAACTATGGTGGAAAATAAGTATTTGGTCACCCACAAACAAGCAAGCAAGATTTCTGGCTCTCACAGACCTGTAACTTCTTCTTTAAGAAGCTCTTCTGTCCTCCACTTGTTACCTGTATTAATGACACCTGTTTGAACTCTTTATCTGTATAAAAGACACCTGTCCACAGCCTCAAACAGTCAGACTCCAAACTCAACCATGGCCAAGACCAAAGAGCTGTCGAAGGACACCAGGAAGAAAATTATGGACCTGCACCAGGCTGGGAAGAGTGAATCTACAATAGGCAAGCAGGTTGGTGTGAATAAATCAACTGTGGGAGCAATTGTAAGAAAATGGAAGACATACAAAACCATTGATAATCTCCCTCGATCTGGGACCCTACGCAAGATCTCATCCCATGGGGTCAAAATGATCATGAGCATGGTGAGCAAAAATCCCAGAACTACATGGAGGGACCTGATGAATGACCTGCAGAGAGCTGGGACCAAAGTAACAAAGGCTACCATCAGTAACACACTACGCCGAGAGGGACTCAAATCCTGCAGAGCCAGGCGTGTCCCCCTGCTTAAGCCAGTACATGTCCAGACCCGTCTGAAGTTTGCCAGAGAGCATATGGATGATCCAGAAGAGGATTGGGAGAATATCATGTGGTCAGATGAAACCAAAATAGAACTTTTTGGTAAAAACTCAACTCGTCGTGTTTGGAGGAAGAAGAATGCTGAGTTGCATCCCAAGAACACCATACCTACTGTGAAGCATGGGGGTGGAAACCTCATGCTTTTGGGCTGTGTTTCTGCAAACGGGACAGGACGACTGATCCGTGTTAAGGTAAGAATGAACGGGAACATGTATCGTGAGATTTTAGGCCAAAACCTCCTTTGATCAGTGAGAGCATTGAAGATGCAACGTGGCTGGGTCTTCCAGCATGACAATGATCCCAAACACACCGCTCGGGCAACGAAGGAGTGGCTCTGTAAAAAGCCTTTCAAGGTCCTGGAGTGGCCTAGCCAGTCTCCATATGTGGAGGGAGTTGAAAGTCCGTGTTGCCCAGCTACATCACTGCTCTAGATCTGCATGGAGGAATGGGCCAAAATAGCAGCTACAGTGTGTGCAAACCTGGTGAAGACTTACAAGAAACATTTGACCTCTGTCATTGCCAACAAAGGTTATGTTACAAAGTATTGAGTTGAACTTTTGTTATTGACCAAATACTTATTTTCCACCATAATTTACAAATAAATTCTTTAAAAATCCTACAATGTGATTTCCTGGATTTTTTTTCTCATTTTGTCTCTCATAGTTGAAGTGTACCTCTGATGAAAATTACAGACCTCTCTCATCTTTCTAAGTGGGAGAGCTTGCAAAATCAGTGGCTGACTAAATACTTTTTGCCCCACTGTAGGTGAATACATGTGTGAAATATAACCCTGAACCAGACTGAGGATATTAATCCTGTGCGTCAGATTTCGACTTTATCTCGGTGCTGACGAGGAAGAAAAACTCAGTCATTTGTCATTTGCGTGATCTAAATGAAACTGAAAATGAAAGCTTCATATCATTCTTTTTATACAAGGCCTTTGTTTAATAAGATTAAGGAGGAAATCAGTTTTTGCCAGAGGAGGATTGAGAGGAGCAGCCGTGAGTGAAAATGAAACATTTGGTGATTATTTAGAGAAGGATCATGAACTTTCTATTTCTTTTGAACAGATCTGACTGCATTAACATGCCCGCCCCTCTGTTTGTGACGTTACTGTAAACAGTTTAACTTTGTTCTGACTGAAACAGCTTTACCACAGGGACTGTAATCAAGACTTCTTCATTAATTCTAATTCACACGAAAGAAAGAACAGAGTGAAACAAATAAAGAGGAAGAAAATGACAGCTTGAGCAAACACAACCGATGGACTTCTTAAAGAAGTGACGGTTGGTCTCTGTCAGGCCACAGAGGTTTTCTTAAAGTTCCTTAATTGCCTCCATGAGCGGAGTGTCACAGTCACTGCTGCTGATCTGCTGTGAGTGGCACGACTCTGTGGACCAGACTTCAATAATTAAACTTCCGGCTCAGTTGTTTGTAAAACACCTTACACCTGTCCCTTTGCTTTATTGAGTGTCTTAGTTCCACATCTCATCCTCAGAGTCCCCCCACCCTTCAACCCTCCCAGCCCACATTACTGAGTGGACTCACAGTCTGGCCTCCTCTGGTCTGTTAAAGCTGCAGTGAGTGACTTTTGATTTGTGGAGATTTGTGAACAAAGCAGTATCATTCTTCTTCTTTGCACATCATGTCCTGTAAAAAATGTATCCTCTGACATAAAAATAATCCTATACCCAGACATTGCGTTTATTTCTCACTGTCTCTAATTTTAACAGACCCGGCTGTAGAAAGACATGATGCGCAGTCAATCTTTGTTTTAATAATAATGAGATATAGTTTTCTGCTATCACTGGATATATCTCTTAATCAGTGACGTCACAATTCTTGTTCAGCTCTTATCTGCATTGCTCAAAACATGACCCCCCAACAAAGACCCGCAGCACTCCCTGCTGAAGAACCACAAGGATAGCTTAGTTTAGCTAACATTAGGATTTGTTAGCTCAAGGTAATCAAACATTTTTTTCACTGTGGTGTGCCAAAGCTAACAGAAATGTTTTATGCAATATTATTTTCTGGATGTAATTTGTGTTTCAGTCTTGTTTCCTCCCTCTGTGTTTTCTATGTCATACGTTGACCTTTTGTCTTCTGTAACCCACTTAGAATTATTATATAAATAAAGACCTGTTAAAATGCATAAATAAGTTTAAAAGGTCAAAAAATTACATGTAAGTCACTGAAGTTAAAATGATTGACAATAGAATGTATAAATAACTTAATCCCATAAAATGTTTCCCTTTAATCCATTAAAGGTAATCTAAAAAGCTATAAGATATTGCTTTTGTGAAAATGATTAAAAATGTGGCTGTAAGAAATGTTTTGACATTTCCCTTTAAGGGACCTGTTGCTCCCTGCCTTTAAGGAAGAGAGAGAGAGAGAGAGAGAGAGAGAGAGAGAGAGAGAGAGAGAGAGAGAGAGAGAGAGAGAGAGAGAGAGCGGAGAAAAGAATCAAAAATAATATAGAAAAAAGTGCTGCTAAACGTCTTTTTCCAGTATAACCCGTGACAGTTTTTGTCACAGGTTATACTGAGCAAGCGGCAACCTCCGGTCTAAAAATATGAAACCAATTCAGAAGTGCTAAAAAACTGCAGTTCATCGAGGATCCACTTGAGGCTGGCTCCGGAAGTACCGGAAATCACATACACACCAATTCAGAAAAGATGACCTTTACAGCAGAAATAAACGTGTTTACATGCTGGTACAAAAGACGAGTGTAGTCTGGATAGCTCATTTCTCGATTGGCACACATTGTACGGGGGGTGATTTTTTTTTCTAATGCAGCAATTTCAAAGATATTAGGATTATGAGTTTTCCATTACGAGAAGCACAGCTGACTTGATTGACAGGCGGGAACACTGTAGCTCTTACCGAGGAGGTTCAAAGCCCGCCTCTTTACATCACACTCGCTCGACAGACATTGAATTCGGCATTTCCAATATGGCTGCTGCAGCCGACTGGCCTCAAAACAGCGCTTCAGAAACAGATGGGTGACATCATGGATACTACGTCCATTATAGTCTATGGTAGGAATGTGTAATCCTGACTGAAGTGGTATCTGACTCTGATAAAGCCTAAAGTGCAGTTTCAAGTATTGGGAAGTAGACTAGTCAATGTATACTGATCCAGTACCATCATGCACAATGTTAGCAAAGAGTTTAATATTAGTTGAAGCTGGAAAAATGTCAATAATGAGTTCTTCTCCACCAATACAATGTTGTTTTTTTTCAATCCCACTGGTACTGCAGGGGTCAGAACTCAAGACTGGGTACAGGATTGGGTATTGGGAAGGAAACATTAGTATTGAAGGATCTCTAATGCAGATATAATCTTCCTGATGGTCTGTTTTGTTTTGTAGATTTAAAAAGGGATCCGTTTTAACTTCAGTCTCTTTCAAAAGCAGCTAAAACCACCTCACTGTTAGTCAGAGCTGCAGCAGGTCTCTAATGTCCTCAAAGAGACTTCCTGTCCCACGTCACAATGTTTAGTCACGAAATCAGGTAAACTGACAGTAACTTCTGTTTTCTGTTTGAATCAGCTCAATCTGGCCCGTGCTGATTAGCTCTGGCAGTATCCAAAGTGTCTTATCTCTGCTTTGGGTCTCGATTCAATTATCCCTCCTGTTCTATTTAGGAGAGCAAAGCCAGTCAGGCATAAAAGTCCCAGATCAAAACTGTTTTCCCCATTCGCTATTGGTTTCATCTGCACAGCACTGTAATAGCCCCGACTCAGCTAATAAGCCCTTGCTAATGAGGCCGGGAGATGATGGCCAGAAGGTGATCCCGGCGGTGGATCGATAGCTCACCACGAGGAGTCAGCACAGGGTTCGTCATGACTCATCCTCAGCGCACCACAGGGAAAACTGAGCTATCACAACCAGGCCTGCTGCTTCACACTACAGTGTTAACTGTCAGAGGTTTGATTTCAGCTCTTTCCTGGGACATTAATGCGCCAGAGTTTGATTTTAGCTTTGAATTTATAGCAAGGCAGACAGAGAGATAGATAGTCCTAAAGATAGATCAACCAATCGATCCAAATCAATACATGGAGGATTTACATACAGGCAACCAAGAGGACAAACAGCTGACTGACGCCTTACCTCAGACTGGGGATGGATGGATGAAGGGCTGGGTGGATATGGACGTCTCACTGATGGATCTCCACTGATCCCACGGGAAACCACACGGTTTAATCAAACCCTGGAAACAATTAAAAGAGATAGCTTAAATGTGGTGAGCTGCCTACAACTACTGCTACTCTCTCTTTAAAACTTAACTATGAATTATCCTCACTTCTTCTTTTTGTTTACATGTAAAAATAATATCATGTTGCATTAGATTTTAAAACAGAACTCGCTGTATTAAACAGAACAAGTGACACAAAGTGTATGCCAGTGTTTGCAGAAATGGTGCTGATGTGGAAAGCAATGTCACAGCCTGTGTGTGCAGCACACTGTAAGCAGCTGAAGAATAAGGTCACTTTGTTCACATTAGCACTGCAAGCAAGGTGATGAATAATTAATCACATACTTATAATTCATGGATGTTTAAGACAGATATGTGCAATTACTGCAAAGAGGTAAAGCTCGATTTTTTAGATGAAAGCGCCCGGCTTATTGATGGCAGGAGCAGAAACAAAAAACAAACAAAAGGAAGTGAAGTGAAGCAAGGGGAAGAATACATATGGGGTGTTTGTTTATTAGGACTTTAAGGTCAAACACATTTAAACATATTCCTTGCCCTCAGAGAGAGGCGTCACGCTGAAAATATGTACTGCGACTTCATGTTTGGTTAGGAGTTCACATTTCTGCATGTTTTAAAATATATATTTAAAAAAGGGAACTTTAAAAACTATTGTTAGAATATAAATACATACACAAATTGTGTGTTTGAATAGTAGACTGTATAAAAAAGATTGGACAACACGACAGCTTCCAAAAAGTGAAGCTAAAAGATCAAAGCTCCCCCTACTGACTGGTTGCGATATAGGCCCCGCCTCCTCTGTGTTAACAGATGGGGCAAACTTTAGAATCACAATCCAGGTCAAAGGAATATCTCTGGGGCCCTGGTGGCCTAGCGGTCTCAGCGCCCCACATTTAGAGGCTACAGTCCTCTTCGCAGATGTCGCCGGTTCGACTTCCGGCCGGTTGACCATTTGCTGCATGTCTTCCCCCTCTCTCCTCTCCCCACGTTTCCTGTCTCTCTTCAACTGTCCTGTCATTATAGGCAAAAAATGCTCAAAAATATAACTTAAAAAAAACAAAAAGGAATATCTCTAAAACATTGTCTGTCATATTTTTGAGAAGTTTATGGGTTATTTCGTGTTTTTAAAAAGGTGTGTAGTGCCTCAATTAAAAGCTCTGTTGATAAATGCATCTCGTAGTCCACCATGTGCACAAGATTAGCAGTTTTGAGGAGGAAAGGAGAGAGAAAACGTAGCAAACTTTGACAAAAGACTCATTATTACCCAGCTTTCTTTCTGATCTTCTGGCTGTGTAACATGCTTGATTCTGATGGTCAAAACCCCTTGACAATGGTTATTAACTTTCACCAACAGGAGCAATGCCAGAGGCAAACTTATAACATGTCATGTCAAATCAATCCACAGAAAAGAGTTCTGGCACATTTTGCTTCTGCTTGTTGACACCACAGACCGTAAAGTGAGGTAAAACGGTTAGCTTCCGTTAGCATCAAAACAATGTGGCTAAAACGTTAGTTTCGGTTAGCATGTTAATCCAGTAGGCTACGGACATTTTCATATCTGATCCTGTCCAGCAATATGATCAACGAGAGGAGCAGGTGAGAGAAACTTTGGGTTAGCGATCTCTACAAAGAAAGTTTAACCATGAGCGGTGTTGATGATAGCAGCAGGGTTCAAAGTTGTGACATTTGCCTAGTTTATTTTTAAAGGTGTGTAAACCACAGAGCTCAGAGAAGATAGAGAGCTGAATGTTTCATAAGAATCCATCACCACGGAACGCTTACTGATGTGGAATCACTGGGACTATTTTTCCAACGCGCCAATCCCAGACTCTGGCCCCAAATGCATAAGAAGTCAGCCTAGGGCAGTATTTTGGCATCACTTTTGTACAGCAAGAGGAGGTGGAGACACATCCGTTGATGTTTGAATACAATCAATAGTTAGAATGAAGTGATCATCCATTGCTTTAATGTATTTGACTTCATTAATCTAAAATGCAGTATTGGTAGCAGCAGCCTAAAAAGTGTATAATGGCCCTGGTGTCCTTTTCCCTAGAAATTGTCCTCCAGCTCCTCCAGAGTGATATCAGCATTCCCAGACGTTGTAATCCTGGATAAAAAACGCCTCCCTGGCGTCTCCCCGGGCCAGCTTTCCTGCTCAGTATGCCTGAAATATCTCCACATGGAGGAGTCACTGAGACTTCCTAATCATTTGCCCAAATCATCTTAACAGGCTCTTTTTTCAAACTGATGGAGCAGCAGTTCAGGCTCCTGGTCCAAGACAGTCTGCCAGGAGAGTCTTATCCTCTCAGGCTCCACTCAGAGTAGGAATGTCACATTTGGACACAAAACATATTAAAAAAAGAAAAAAAAGAACAAATTAAAACGCTAAGATTTAATTGTGAATCTCAGACAATGGGACCGCTCACACAATGGGCTTAATTAAGTGAATAATTTAGTGCTGATCTTGTATTGTCAAGGATTCTGCACTGTAAAATTATGCTAACAAAAAAAGGTGTTTTAAAAAAATATGTTAAAATGTTGAATGTGACTGAACGTAGGCAAGGTTTCAAAATGCGAGTGAAATGTGTGTGATATAATACAAATAATAATAATAATAATAATAATAATAATAATAATAATAATAATAACAAGAAAAATAATAACAAAAATAATAAGAAAAAAATATAAGTAATAATAATAAATAATAATAATAATAATAATAATAATAATAATAATAATAATAATAATAATAATAATAATAATACATTTTATTTATATAGCGCTTTTCACAGAACTCAAAGACACTTCACAAATAGCACACAATAAAAGACACAATATAAGAAACAAATTAGAAACAGTGGAAATAAAAACATTAACAATTAAAAGCAGTTCTGAAGAGGTGAGTTTTGAGCTGGGATTTGAATGTTTGCAGGTCAGTGGAGTTGCGTATGTGTTTGGGGAGGGAGTTCCAGAGGGCGGGGGCAGCAATGGAGTAAGCCCTGTCGCCCCAGGTTCGGTGCTTGGTCCTACAGGGTGGGGAGAGGAGGTTTTCATCAGAGGAGCGTAGAGCACGGGAGGGGTTGTGAGGATGAAGCAGGTCAGTGAGATAGGAGGGGGCCAGGTGATGGAGGGCTTTGTAAGTCAGGAGGAGGAGTTATATAACAGCAATAATAATAATTATAACAATAATAATAACATTAATAACTATAATTATTTTTATTTTTAAACAGCAATAATTATAAATACAATAATGATAATAACAAAAATAATAATACTAATAATCCTAATAATAATCCTGATACTACTACTACTACTACTACTACTACTACTACTACTACTACTACTACTAATAATAATAATAATAATAATAATAATAATAATATTATAAAAAATAAAATACGACGCAAAGGTTAACAAGAATAAATGCATATTAAACTGAATAAAGTGATGAAGCATTAGACCAATCATTTCTCAGTAAGGAGTTATCCCCTGATGAGACTGCAGGCTGATCTGAACGGCTTATCAAAATGTCGCATGAGAATTCAACGAGATCAACACGAGATTTGCTCAAATCGTGACATCACCTGTTGAAAAATCTCATTTTAATGGCAAATTTGTCATTTTAAAAAGAAGAACAAAACTTTGGTGCATGGCAACAGTGGAGAAGGCTTCCAGAGTGCTTGGTTCTGGAATGCTAAGAGGACCTTAAAGAGACAGTAGCTGAAATGAAGCATTTCAGACAGAGGCTAATAACACAATGGGGTTTCAGAGACACCTGCCTGAGATAGGTCAAGAATTTATTTTAATTGCAAACCATGTAAAGCTGCAACGCTAACGATATGAAGCCTGAAAATTAGCATGAGACCTCCTCTTTAAAGAGAAATAATGTACTTTTTTATACTATAATGATTCAACGCAGTATTCTGCAGAGTGATTACAGGGAAAACAGGAAGAATATTCATAAAAAAAAATGAAATTAAAATGTCGTTTGAAACAAAATTTTCCCACCATGTCATGCTTTACTCTGACTTCCTGTTTCTTTAGTTGCAGATCAAAGCAGCAGTCTACTTGTGCAAACGGTCATATCCAATTAAACATATAAAATCAATGTTAACCTCAAAGTAATTGTAACAAAGCAGTGTTATATAGAAGAATGAGGACTGATTTAAAGAAAATCGAATACGTTCCAAGAAGTCAGCACCGGCTAATGATTTCAGACGTGAAGACACAATCAATAAACTGCATGCTGGCTCAAATGTTAAATCACAGTATGCCCATTCCTTAATCATTTTCACACAACGTGGAAAAGGTCATGTCAGAGTTGCATCCATCCATTGTTGACACGCATTACTTCGGATAAACGAGCACACCAGCATCACGTTTTTCAACTGATGCTAATAAGTGGTTCACATAAGACTGAATACTAAGAAACCATCTAACAGCAGTGATTCCTCCGGCATATATTTTATATTCACGCTGTTATTCAAATGAAATGTGTCGCTAAGTAAGGGTGCATTTGTATCCTCTGATCCTGAACACTTCATTTTCTCTGATATCCATTTAAGCCATGATAATTTATTCAAAGTGTTTCAGTGCGAGACATTTTTATGTATCATACATAATTCAAATTATTATCAGGTGGTTGTTTTCCTGGTATTAAGATTGTTTTGAGCTAATTAATGGCGTCTCCAGGCTTAGTAATTAGGTAGCTGAATCTTATTGTAAACAGGGGCTGATGACTTGCAGGAAATGAAAGTATCATCACAACATCAGAACTAGTTATTCCAAGTATACAGCCTGACGTTTGTCTCACTGTTCAAAGAATCATGTGGGTATTTTATATGTTTTGCAGATCAAAAGATGGAAATAAGACAGCAGGCAATGGATCACAGCTGATCTGGGATCCGTACAGATCACCCACACAACCACCAAACCCTGGATCAGCACACAGGTGATGCACAGATCGATGAAAAATGCATCATCATGGTGTAATAATTTACTCCCTAAAATTCCCTCGAAACACAGAGAAAAGAGACAGAGAGTTTCTTCTCCCATCATTAAAGGCACAAAGTTGTTACAAGGCTAAAACACTGTGAAGTGAAATTAGTGTAACACAGGACTTCCACCTAATCCGTGTCCAGTCCGTCTCTGATCTGCAGCAGTCCGCGGTTTTCCTGCGGTAATTACTGAATCAAGGATTCTCCTCCTCCTCTCCTCATCCATGTTGTCTGTATAGTCTTTGTCTATTGACTAAAATAGAAACCTATCAGATCCAGTGCCATAACGACTCAAAGACGGACTGGACATGGATTAACTGGAATTTGGTCGTCAGGCTGGATGTTTGATGGTCAAAAGTCCTATCCCAATAAAACAGGATCAGCACACCAGGAAGCTCCTGTAGAAGGGTTTATTTGGCACGTTTCTTGCTCATCCTCAGACTTGAGTGTCTTTGTGTGTAACCCACTCTATGAAAATATATTGAAGTTTGCAGCAACAGTCTGAGGAAGAGCGTGCTGGCTCGTAACCTCTACAGGAGCTTCCTGGTGTGCAGATCTTCTTATATCTTTTTGATTGTTCGCGTTTGGATCCAGCACCCACTGAGGCGTGTGTGTGTGTCTAAATTTGATTTTCATCAGCTCTATCCAACCCAGGATACTAAACCTGGAAAAAAGTGGTGCTCAAATCTGTCAGAGATCTGCTCTACTGCAGATGAACATGTATCTTTGCTTATCTGTGGTTTGTGTGAGGAGGACGGACCATGTCAGAGGTCAGACTACACTCATCTTTTGTACCAGGCTGTAAACATGTTTATTTCTGCTGCTTTTTTGATTTCGGTGTGTATGTGGTTTCCGGTACTTCCTGAGCCAGCCTCAAGCAGATCCTCAATGAACTGCAGTTTTTTAGCACTTCCACATTGGCCTCATATTTTTAGACCGGAGGTTGCCGCTTGGTACAAATACATACATGAACTACATACCTAAAGTGTTTCTTGCACCATGCTGTAAACATGTTTGATTTAGCTGTAAAAGTAGGCATTAATATGGGCTGTGTTTAGGATTCCTCTGCCTTTGGAGTTAACTCCTAGTGGACACCCGAGGAATTGCAGATTTTTGTACCTCTGCGTTTGCTTCAGTTTCATCACTAGATGCTGCTGCTTGGTCACACAGCCCTGTGCTGTTTCTACACCAAATAAATCCTATTTGTTTTGGGGCTTTAGCAATACAACCCCCATATCTCTGCACCTAACCAGATTTACACAGTCATGTCTTCAGCATCTGTGAAGTAAAAACACACTTTTGTGGTTCCAGAGGAAACTATGTGCAAATTGAATACCATTGTCTGAAGTGATATCTGAGTTAGTGATGTGTGTGTTAGTGATGTGTGTGTGTGTGTGTGTGTGTGTGTGTGTGTGTGTGTGTGTGTGTGTGTGTGTGTGTGTGTGTGTGTGTGTGTGTGTGTACATGCTCTAACTGTCAATTATCCGTCAGTGAAGAGTCAGAAAGCAGAGCCCAGATCTCTGTAGCTGTCTCCTCGTCTCTTCTCAAGGGCAGACTGCTCCAAGCATAACCAAATGAAAACCCTGACCACAGTTTTGGTTATTGAATTTCATCATCATGAAAGTTTCATTGAGGGGGAAGAGAATGTCAGGCTGGCCCAAGAGCAAGTTTATGCGTCCTAAGAATTGCAACTGGTCTCCAATTTTTTATTTAGCTTTGAGTATGAACTTTTCAGAGTAAACATGAATGATAAGTACTGACAACCAGTTGTTATCAACTATTCCTGTGTTGTGATTGGCTGTGGGGCAGGAACTGGTTAGGAAATTGATCAAGTAGAAATAGAAAAGCGTCCAACAGTAACGAGGTTAGGAAGAGAGAAGAGATGCATTTAAAACAGGTTATGAAGAGTGTTTTGGGGGGAATACATATCAATTAGGGATGGGCAATGACTTTCGAATATTCAAATGTTTGTTCACTTTGTAAAAATCAAAGAGTTACTTTGAATATTTTCTCATTTTAAAAGTACAACTTTTCATCGGTTTACCAGTGCCTGGTTGTAATACAGTGTTACCGCCAGTCCGTGGCTATAGAGCATCTTAAGGCTGTTTGCAAACCGCATTAGCAAACAGAAGAAGAAGAAAGCTAACTGCATTAAAAAGCATAAGAAGAAGAAAACATTAGCGCCAGTCGCAACAAATTTCTCCTTTTCTGAATCTCACACCACTACACGCGTATTTCCAGAGACTGAGCATTGCTGTAAAATGTAAACACACACTTCAAGCCGCGTCGAGACAGACGCTTTCTGCTACTAGCAGCAGGTCGTCCTGCTGCTGGTTAACGTGATTGCCACACAAATGGGCTGTTAATGGGACACGTGTGTGCGTGTGTGTGCGTGTGTGCGTGTGTGTGGGGGGGGGGAGGGGGGGGCGAGCAAGTCAATCATCAAAGATAACAACAAGGATACAGGGAAAGTTTGGCTTAAGATCTTGAACTGGGTAAATGCGTGTGGTGCGCACAGTAGAAGACCTACAAAATAAAATAATGTCTTTGTATATTTCGTCTTAAAGAGTAACGCATCAGCACGATGTCCGCCATCCTTTAAACAGCCTAACAGGTGTGGTAATCCTGCCGTTAGCACCTGTAATGGTGGGGTCTACCACCATTAAATTGAATGCTTTGTTGGGGCTTTAACCTGGCTCATGCATCCGGCTATTTTTTTCACCATTAGTACAAACGGCCCATTTTCATCGCTAATGGCTGGACGTGCATACTGGCCCTGAACTCTACAGACACACAACATAGACTCTGAAGTCAAACAGCACATCATCAAACATTTAAAAAACGTTGTTTATCATAGGAGAAAAATGTACATCTTACTTCTCCATGAATGTATGAGCTACTTTTGAAACAAAGATGTTGTGACTGCTCCAACAGCAGTAATGTAAAACTCATGTTTACCTTCAGGAGATCTTTTTTTGCACGACTAATGCAGCACAGCAATTTTGCCATGGTAACCACTGAGCAGGTGACAACTTTCCATCAGTCAGGAGCCATTATCTGACAGGAGTGTTGCAAATGTACCTGGTAAATGTTTAAAGTGGGAGAACGATCGGGTGTAAAAGGATAAAGATATTCACAGCAGAGTGGAGTCCTCACATCGGGATGTTAGAGGAAGTAGTAAAGATGACTTATTCCTTTAAGGTAAGACTTCAATTTCTGTTAAATCTTCTTTACCCAGCGCTGATATTCTCAATCAGGACGAACGATCTGTTTGTTGCCGTTATCGCTCCTCTATGCAGGCTGTTCAGCGTTACCATTGTGGCGCCATAAAGGAGAGAAATAGGGGTTAAATCCACAATCACTGTGCTGTGCAAGAATATATTCAAAAGTTCAAATGAGGCTTAGAAGAAGCCTCGGTTGTAAAAGTTGGCACATTCAGGAGGTTTATCTTTGTCTTGGCAGACGTGTGTGTAGGTTTATTGTCAGTCAACAAAAACACACCTACTCATGGCTATCAGACAAATACGTCTGGAAGCTGGGCAGTGGTTTCATAAAGCCTGACTCCTTTTTCTGCCGCTCTAGTGTGAGATGCAGATCCTGGAATAATCATGACACAGATATTAAATCAATTTGTTATCAGACAAAGGAATCCCGCTGTAGTTATCTGCTCTAATAGGTAGAACGTCTGTCAGTGAGCAACGATAATTTAAATCTTTACACACCTCTTTGTTCCACAGAGGATTGATGTGGCTGCCAAATCACTCCACATAACTCTATATGAGGAATTATTTCTTTTAGATGTATAATTCCTGCATCAAATACTGAATCCCTGTGGTGTGAGTTGGAGGCAGAGATAAGGGATGGTGTAAAGGTGACTTATAGCTAGCCTGTAAAAAGGTGAACACAGACAATTTACCAGCCTCTGCAAGACCTGATGCGAGTTAAGTGGATGGCAGCCACCTCAGGAAAGACGTTCTTCACAGGCGACAGCTCCTCAAGATGAGTGACAGGTGTTGGAGAAGGAATTTGACCGGTTAAGAGAGGCGTGCAGGACAATTTTTTCAAGGTGGAAAGTTGTTTTTTTCAAGACAAATCAGAGCTTTAGGTTGTGATCAAAGACTATATGGAGAGGTTTCTACTTTGAACAAGCTAGGTTAACAGATTAGATTTGTAAAGGTGATAAAAGGATGACTTCAAACCAAGACACACAGTGGAGCCAGTCAATAGAGGGTGCTAGGGCCCTACCTCATCACTTCCCATGTTGATGACAGACCTCATATCCCAACAAATGTTATGTTCAGACTCTTTCCAAACAGAGCCGGTCTACACTGTACGCTATGTTCTATTATTAACAAAGACCCAACATCAAGACAGGATAAGATCCAGTCCCATCTTACAGACACGACTCAGTCTGATTGCATCTTAATCCACCATGAGCAGAGCACTTTGCAGCATTTAGCAAGTTACAGTGGCAAGGACAAACTTCCTTTAACAGGCAGAAACCTCCAGCAGGACCAGACCATAGACTGTATAAAATATGGACATAGTATCCGTGATGTCACGTCACCCATCTGTTTCTGAAGCGCTGTTTTGAGGCCAATCATCGGCAGGAGCCATATTGCTGCTGTTGAGCGATTGTGACGTAAAGAGGCGGGCTTTGAGCCTCCTAGCCAACAGCTACAGTGTTCACACCTGTCAATCAAGTCAGCTGTGCCTCTCAATGGAAAACTTGTAATCTCAATATCTTCGAAATTGCCACGTTATGAAAAAATTCACCCCTGTACAGTGTGTGCCCATCGAGAAATGAGCTATTCAGACTACACTCGTCTTTTGTACCAGGCTGTAAAGATGTTTATTTCTGCTGTAAAGATCGGCTTTTTTGAATGAGTGTGTACGTGGTTTCCGGTACTTACAGAGCCAGCCTCAAGCGGATCCTTGATGAACTGCAGTTTTTAGCACTTCCGCATTGGACAAATTTTTTTAGACCGGAGGTTGCCACTTGGACCAGACTCATGTTAGACACACATAATTATGCTGAGACCATGTTGGGGCTGGAGTTGAAACCTGCTATAGAGATGCACGATTTAATCATTAGGCTAAATCCGCTCCCTAAAAACTGTGTTCCTTGATAGCCATAAACTATACGCAACAATTTTTAAAAGAGTGGGGTTAATGTTGCATAAGAAGTAAGCTAAAATGTTATTATTTGTAATAAAACTGCATTAAAAATCCCTGGCTGGGGGCCATTAATAACCAGGTAGAAGGCAGAAGGATCCATCCTGTAGCTGACACTGTTTTAAGTGGTTGTTAATTATAATCCTTGAATTTTTTTTTATTTTTTTTTACTGTTATTCAAATAATCTTTTCAAGTAAAAGTCATCATTTTACCCTTGTCCCATCAATATCATCTCCCTCTATCCCTCTCTCCAACACGGTCTCAGCAGATGTGTGTCTAACATGAGTCTGGTCCTGCTGGAGGTTTCTGCCTGTTAAAGGAAGTTTGTCCTTGCCACTGTAACTTGCTAAATGCTGCAAAGTGCTCTGCTCATGGTGGACTAAGATGAGATCAGACTGAGTCCTGTCTGTAAGATGGGACCGGATCTTATCCTGTCTTGATGTTGGGTCTTTGTGCGAGTGTTTCACCTGAGCTTGAGGCTTAAAATCATCTTGTTTATCTCCTAGTTTTCGTGCTGTTCTACAACATCCTCTGTGCTTGTGGTCATCAGTAGTTACACATCCCATTAATCGGGACATTAAGAGCGAGGCGGTGTCGCTGAACATCTGGTCCATCTGTGAAAAGTCGTGCTGGAGTACCTGACCCATATTATGACCAACTTTACCGTGACTTCACTCTCTGATCAGTCACCACAAATACAAACAAATTCAGATGAGCACAGATAAAGGCCTCACACCTTATACATGCAATATGTATATTTTGGATTTTATCCAAGCACCCCCTGGAGAAAGATTCAGCAGGCACCACTGCACACACACATTCACACACTCACACACTCACACACAGCAGCAGTGAACAGGACCCCTCCATAAGCCTGTGACCTTTACCTCTGAAGTACAGCATTAAAATTCATCGGCCTCTCACTGGCCTCTCTGGTGTTTATGTTTGTGACAGAGAGACAGTGTTTGCTTCTGGATTTCAACACTGATCGCTGCTCAGAAACACAATCCCAGGAACATTTAGTACTTTAGATTTTGTTAAATCTTGTTCTTGTTCTTGTTGTTGAATTAAAGCAGCTTTAATTATTTGCTTCACATCAATGACAACTCTTGTAACTCTGTGTTAGAGCCGTATTGGTAACCATGTATTGTGTGAGGAATGTTTGTTGTAGTTCCTTGTTGACGCAGTAGGTGGCATGTGTACTAGCACGAGCTGCCTAACTTCTTACCATCACTATGTGGCTTATCATTGAACCTGTTGATTATAATGTAAGTTTTAAAAGGATAAGTCAAGATATATCGACTTTATTGTTAAGTGATTGTAAGCAAACTGAGTATGAATGCACGGACTGTGGACTGGATCGTGTATTCGTCCCACTAAGCTTCATGAGGACGACGAGACAACTAAAGGCTGATTTATACTTCTGCGTCTCCCCTACGCAGCAGGGGCTGACGCGGACATGAGCCCTGCTTACTTGTGCGTCGGTGTGTCCGTGTCACGCAGCAATTCCCCGGCGAAACGCTTGAGGGCAGTGTGGTCTCTCTGATAGCAGGTCCCCTGCTTCTGGCCCGCTACGATCTCTGTTTACTTTTCCACTCTCATTATCCTCAAATCCAGCTTCAGCTATTTTTTTCTTTTTGGTGCAACAAACTTTAAAAACTTACAGATCAGTGAAAAGAAAAAAAAAAGGGAGGATGGGGGGAAAATATATTCTCTAGATTTTTAGTGAAGACCAAAAACACAGCTACATGGAGTTTGAATTCTAAACACCCTTATATATGTGTAGAAGAACGCCTTATCATCTTTAGTCAGTGATAATATGACATTTTTGTATTCAAAGGTTGTTTCTGTCGCTCCCTAGTGTCCTAAAAAGCCTGGTTTATATGTCTGCGTTGAATCACTGTAGGTCTGTGTAGCTGCACTTCCTGATTCGCTTCACATCAGCATATATCTTCTCCGATGTCTCCTCTCTATTCCTCCCTGTAATCATTGCTGTATGATAAACAGCAACATGTATCAGCTCTTAATTTACATAAAATGTTCAGAGTCGCTGTGAAAAGCAGAAAACTTAGCGGGGCCAGAAACAGGTGACCGGACTATCAGAGACCACACTGCCCTCTAGGGTTTCAGGGTAGTATTCCAGAGCTACGTGGACACATTGAAGCACAAAAATGTAGCACTCACGTCCATGTCGGCCACTGCAGCGTAGGGTTGACGCAGAGGTATAAACCTTAAGTCATTGCTTTACATCCTGTTTTGTTAAGATCATTTTATATTATATGCTGATAAACAAAAGGTCCTTCATAACTTAAAGTTGTGTATCTTTTTTCTAGATTCTCCTTCCAGCATGATTTTATACATTAGAGCGATCTGTATGTAAGAGCAGCAGCCAAACATGAGGGAAAGCATTAGTTTCTGTTAAGTTGTCAGACAGATAAATGGATCCACACTTAAAGAGCTGGTTTAAGGGACTCGGCTTGAGTGTATTCTTATGCAGCAGAAACGCACACGGCTGTCACAGAGCTTAACTGCAGTTATTCATCATAACATTGATTTTCTGTCTCTACATTTATTTATGTGTTTTAATAATAGATGAAGGGAAATGTGTCAAGATGAGATATGTCTCAAGGTGACTAATCTTAAAGACGCACTTTGAGCTTTGTTGGGACCTTGACTTAAGACCACCAGAGCTAGGATTTTGGAAACCACGTCATTCTGGAGATGCAGTAGACAAACATCACTTATAATAATAATAAAATACTAAAGTTCATCTTTATATACACTTATTAAAACAGACGTAACCAAGTGTTTTACTTTATATAAAAAAAACAACATTAATGAAGAAATAGAGACAGGGTTACTTATTCAACTAGCAAGACATACAGAATTTAAGAAGAACAACTTAAAGCAAGAACTGAGTAAAAGAGAACCTAATAAAATAAATAAAAACAGTAAAATACATTTTTAAGAGTAAAAAAAAAAAAAAAAAAAAACGGATCATAAAAAACAAAGATTGTTTTCAAGTTAAGCAAATTATAACAGTAAAATAAATAGACTACAGAAATCATAACATTAAGATAAATTCAAAAAATAGTAAAATTAAAAAATTAAAAAACAATAAACTAATAAAACCTTTAAAATACATTTAAAAAACAATATTTAAAAAAAAAACTTAGGCAAATAAAAACAGTAACACAAATCAAAACATTAAAATACAAACTTTAAAACAGATAAAAACTAGGATTTAATCATTTAAAACCATAAATATAAATAAATCAAAAATAAGTATAGCATCATGGATAAAACATTATATTACAAGAAGTCCTTTTGTAAAAGTATGTTTTCAGACGTGATTTAAAAGAAGATGTATCTGATGTAGCTTCCCTGAGATCCACAGGCAGGTCGTTCCACAGTCAAGGAGTCAGATCAACAAATGCTCGGTCACTTTTAGTTTTAAAGTTTGAGACGGAAACTTTAAGGAGGTCTCTGCCTGAAGATCAGAATTCGGCAAATTCACATATACATGTTCTGGGGCCATGAAGTGCTTTAACAGTGATAAACACGAGTTGATGGATTTTGGATTTGTACCTGTTAAAGACCTTTACAGTAATCTAAACAGAAGAATAAATAAAAGCATGGGTTATAGTTTGTGTGTCATTAAAGGACAGCATCGATCTTATCCGGGCAATATTTCTTACAATAAGAGGACTGGATGACCTCATTTATGTGTTTTATGAAGAATGTCTGAACGAGTCAGGTGTTGAAGTGTTTTTGGGTCGTGTTATGTAACCAGGTCTGAAGGCACCTCAGGGTGGATAAACTTGTCTTACAAGAAGCAACAGGATGGTCAAAAGCAGAGTATGTAAGATTCTTTATGCCATCAGAAAGAGCCCTGATGTGAGGCAACGTCTGGTAACATCTTGCTTCGGGAATTCTCTCCTTTTAAAACATCTCTTCACGCAGAGAGCAGTCTGTGCAAGTTTCTTTGTAGGACAAGAAGACTGTGTCAGGTTCTGTTGATGCTCTGGTATTTGATTTGTCTCCCAGAATGCAACACTAAGTCACTTCCCTGGTCGAAGCTCCCGGGGATTTCAGACTGAGCCAAACCCAGACCTTTTTATTACTCAGCTTTCCATCCCACTTTCCCCCTCTCCTCTGACAACAGAACAGTGTTGGAGCTGTCCACCTTTCCTGCTTTTATTTCTCTTCTGCTTGGCTCCATTTTTCATTCGCTGCAACATTCAGCATGGGGAAGAAAAAGGTGCTCTGTCTATTGGACAGTTTACCAATGAGATTTTGTATTATTCTCACATTGAATCTGAGCTTGTATCCGTTTGACAGCACAAGGGCAGCAGTTTATTAAACTAGCATTTACTGCCAAATCATACCGGTTACATTACTAACACTGGAGACCAACTGTGGTTCAGAGGTGGAATATCACATGTAGTAATAATACAGTCTGAATACTCTTTCATTAAGTCATGAGGCACACAAATGACGATCCCCACCTGATAGAAAAGGTTTTCATTGTGTGTAAAAGTTCTGCACTCAGGTGAGGAAAAACTCAACAATAACATGTTTATGAGCTGTAAGTGACAGACAGTCATAATAATGATTTCATCATTCTGGTTCAAACATCTGTACGTACAGCTCTGATGGTCTCAATCAGTTTGCATGAGTGTGAATAGATCAGGTGTACTGTGGGATGCATGCAATTTGGAACAGATCGCGAATCCCTTTTTAAAACATAATTTAAGTGAAGATCCTTTCCTCAATCAGTCCCTCCAGGATTTCGCGGGATTTTTTTGTGATTGTTGCGGCCCAAAAAGCCTGAATTTGCGACAGCTTTTTGAGAAAATTGCGGTGAAAGTTGCGTTGTTTTTTTTTGCTTTTTTCCCCCAATAACATCTCAGGGGCAAGTAAATATGCTAAATTACAGTTGTTTGTAGAAAAAATTCTTGATGTGGCCACTGACTGTATTTTGATTCTCTTGATTCACAGTAAAATGCCATGAGAGGACTGTATTGCACATTTACGACGGTCCCTGAATGCACCTCGCAGCGACTGATGCACATTCAGTTCACGGCACTCTGAAATGCATCTGCATCTTTGATGACTAGGAGTTGATCAAAACTTACTGAATGTGTCTGATGTTTCACCAAACTGGATTAAATCAAGCTGTAGATGCAGAGCTTTTTACGGTAACCACGGCAACAACGTCAAACGTCAAATATTAAACAGACGTCCGCCGGTTGTGTCTTTGTCACTAACGCACACCGGGGGGTAAAAATCATCAATGAAGATAAGACAGATGCATGGAGGTGAGGAGAGCTGGTTCATAAAGCACACCTGCTGCAGGTAGAGACCAAGCGAACACTGAGCCCATCAATCTATAAATAATAAAGTTGTCATGGTCACTTGTCCTGCCTGCTGTCCTCTCTTTTCACCCGTTCTCCCTGTGTGTTTTGCTGTTGAAAAGTGCCGATCAAGGGAGGACTTATGTTTATGTTCCAAGGAAGTCAAATTGATGACTAAACCAATGACGAGCAGGGGCTGAGATTTAGGTAATTGGTCAAATTTGCGGGAAAGTTGCGGTGATTGTATAAAATTGCAAGGCTGCAAAAAAACGCGCTGATTGGTTGAATTTGCGTTGATAGTTGCGATCGCGAAATCGCAACTTCCTGGAGGGACTGAACTTATTTAACCATAATTAATATAATATTAATGATATCAATCAATATTTTTTACTTGAGTTTAACTGTTTTAAAAATATTTGAAAATTATTAATAATTATTATTATGATTAATTAAGATTGTCTCTATAGTGCCACCAGCAAGTAACAATATTAACTTGTAGTGAGTTTTAAAAACAAGACTTTGATTTGATTTTGACTCTCCTGACTCCTTTAGAATTTATTGTCACACCTCAATGATAATATAAGTTTGGTCCTTACATACAGTTTCCACCAACACACCAAACTGTATTTGCTCCATAATTTTTTTGAATAAACAAATATCTTCTATAAAAAGACATGCTGAAGCCTCATTTGTTATGTATGGTTATGTTAACATGCACACCAATATGTTAAACATTAAACCTAACACTTCCATATTATTCATAAAGAGTGTGTGGACAAACAAATACAGCCTTGAAGTAAGACTACAGACCTGTCTTGTTTGCTAATGTCAGGACTTTTCAGATCCTTAAATCACATCTAAAGGTTATTTGTTTTTATCTTTTTCAGCCCAGATGGAGTCTGTTGATTTCCAGGTAACAAGATGTCTAGACATCCAGTTTGTCACAATGGTCTATGAGGTTGTAAAGTGGAGGTCTGGATGGATGTAAATCTGTGCGGTGCTGCTCCTTGCTCTCTGCCTGCAGGCTTCAGGTCCCTCTCCTTTGTCTTGAGGATTTACAGACAGTGGAGACACGTTGGGGGACATTTGAGCTGAATGTTTTGCAAAGGTTCAGGTTTGAATCCCTCATGTGATGCCTCTGTAGCGATAAACGGATAGTGACCTGCATTAGATTTTATTTAACATGTATTTAATATCACGTCATTCAATCTTCTCTCCTGAGACTGTTGTTCTTCTCTATGTCAAACTATCTCCTCCACTCTCAATGAAATCCTGATGACAGCAGCTGTGGAGGAATCTTACAGCTGTCACCGTCATGACAAGAGGTGTTTTTTTTTTATTTACTTCACCTCATCTTTTATTTTGCCAGCCAGACTTCACAGTCCTTTCCTTTTAGTCTTTACGGCACTGTCACCCTGTCGCAAACCTTTCCACAGAAGAGTCTTTGGAGCATCCTCTGAAGACTTCTCATCCTCCCTGTCAGGCTCGTCTCTCCGTCCTGTAACACTCGGCTGTCTCTCAGACTGTTCTGAGGAAATGAAAACTTTCTTGCTTCCTCTTTACTTTGTCTCGCCTCTCACCTGAACAACACAAACATATGTTCAAAACTACAGATTCGCCGCTCATCATGTTGCTTACAATTCTTCTCTTTTTAATTCAAATATAGACTTCATGGTAATGATGCTACAACCAAGGAGGTCTATCTGAGATGGAAAATTGCCTTCTAATGAGTACTTTTCTTTAAAAAAGGCAGCAACAAAGGTAGGTAAACATGTTGTAAACAGCATGTTGTGAGAAATCTCAAACCAGAAGCCAGTTATTACCACAAATGTTTGAACTATAGGCTGTACAAAACATGGATGTACTCTCAGTGATGGTTTCCCCTGGTTCCTGGGGAGACTCTGACACTGGACTTCCACCAGAACTGTGTCTTGTCCGTCTCTGATCTGCTGCGGTCCGGCTCTGTGCTTTCTCATCCGTCAACACCCACCGGATGCGTTTTCGTAACGCAGCACGGAGCAGGACCGCGGGACAGGACCACAGGACTGATGGAGTCATGTGACCAAGTTTTCCCTGCGGTTATCACTGAATCAAGGATTCTCCTCATCCTCTCCTCATCCATGTTGTCTTTATGGTCCTCTGAAAACCTCTGACCTGTTGACTCCAGGCCTGGCTCCGCTCAAAATGACATTTTGTTGCCATAGTTAAGGTGATTAACGATAACAGTCTTTTACTCTGAAAATTAACCGGATGTTTTCATTTTGTTTTGGTGCCTGACTTCCTGTCCCGCTCCATCTGCTCTGTTGAGATTGATGCGTCATGCTCCGGCATCCGGCAAAAATATAAGTCTTGTGTATCTGATCTGTTGCGTTCCGACCTGCCGGATAAGAGACGCAGCCGGAACTAGTGGTGCAACGGATCATCGTTGATCCGTGATCCGTACGGATGCCTCTCCACAGTTCGGCACGGACGTTGTCCGCGGATCGGTTGATGAAAAAAGTTGCGTTCACGTGATGACTGCATGTTCAATCCACACTCACTCGTCAAGCGCAGCTGTTGTCATGGCAAGTGATGGAGCAGAGGGACTTGAAAACCCTCCTGCATCTTGTAAGTCACATGTATGGGAGCATTTTGGTTTCCCTGTGAAATACAGTGAATGCTGAATGTGATTGAGCCACGTTATGAAACTCTGTTGCACACCCACTAGACCAGAGGCTGTCAATATGCGGCCCACGGGCCGCATCCAGCCGCCTATTTGTGGCCCCCGAACTGTTATTCCTTCAGTCTGTGTTTTGGTCGGGTCACCCCGTGTTTACCGGGACTTGTCTCCATGTCAGATACGCAGACAGGCTGTTACTGGGTCACTTAGAGTCCACTGCTGCTAGTGCAATTTTCAACTTTCACTTTCGTTTCTGGAGCAGTTCGCATATTGGCACTTTGCCAGCTGTTGGACCCTAGAATAAAACGATGTGTTCACAGTTTGCAGCTCAAAGAAAAGTGGACGGTGAAAATCAGCAAATGAAAGAAGAATGGAGTGAAACTTTTGAAGTTCCTCTGCTCCTTCACTTGCCTTGCCATGAAATGCAGTGAATGAGGCAGGACTGGGCCCACAGATAGGGTGCTTTGCACATGCAGTACATTTTGAGTTGACTGTTGTTTTTATTTAATGGGCAAAAGTTTCCAAGGGTTTTACAAAATAAATGGAGGACAAAGTTATATTTGTCTTGTCTGCTTTTTTTTTTTTTTCTTTTTTTTTTTTGCTGATCCGAAAAATGATCTGATCCGTGACTCAAAACCATGATCCGATCCGAACCGTGAGGTTTTTGATCCGTTGCACCCCTAGCCGGAACGCAATGGAGCGGATCCAGTGGGAGTTAACAGATTCACTTGAATAGATAACTATGAGATCCGGTGCCGTGACAGATCGGAGACGGACCGAACACAGATCTGGTGGAATTTGTCCATGACTTCCAGCTGATCTACAAAACTATCAAAGAGGAGGAGCTGAGGCAGGCACTAAAGACTCAAATTAGCCACGCCCCCTTCTTATTCATAACTCTTACAGCTCAATTCTGTTTTACCTTCAATACCCATATGGATACAGACAGAGCTGTCTGAACGCACACTGTGTTGTTTTTCCTCTGTATTTCAACCATAGACTGTATAAATAATAGACCAAGTCTCTGTGACGTCACCCATCTGTTTCTGAAGCGCTGTTTGAAGCCCATCGTCAGCGGGTGCCATATTGGAAATTCTGGACTCAACCTAACGTCTGTCGAGCCAGTGTGAGGTAAAGAGGCGGGCTGCAACCCAGACTCTGCTTCAACAAGGACATATTACAGTGAGAGATTAGTCACCACTTCATGAAAATCAGCTGTAATCCTCACTTTGTGTCGTGTCCTCATCGGGGACTGAACCTGCAGGATCAAACTCAATGCCTTTTCTTATCTCTACCTCCGTATTTAGTCTCACCTGAAAGAGTTCATTCTTGTATCTCTCTCCTGATGACAAGGTTGGCCTTTCTTACTCTGTGAAGCTTAGGCAGAAAAAAAAAACCCATGCATCAGATAAGCTGCAGAGCTCTGGAGGTTTCACTGACCTTTACAGGAGCAACAGGGGAAGCAAGGACTCTGTCTTCAACTTCAAACACATTACTTTGAGCTCTTAAAGCTTCCCGGGCAGATAAAGATTTGTTGTCTGCGGGTCTGCTTCACTGGAATGAGATGTATTGTAGCCGCTCATGCTAACAGCTATAAGGGATACGTAACCATCCTGAATATCAGACGGCAGCTTGTCATTTCTAAATCATGACGGATGAATCTGTCGACTACAGATGATGAGAGAATGGAAAGACAGGTTATTCTTTAAAACAGAAACAGAACAACCTTATCAAGAGTAAAGTCTGTTCAGGCACTAAAATCCTTCCACAACAATTGAAAATCAATATCTCCCAAAGCTGCGGTTCCAAATGTGCGTCAAAAGACTTCTAAATTAGATCTAAAAGGGCAACAATTCCTCATAAAACAGCTGTGGGGGCTGCGGCCTGCTGCGCTCTGCCGTTTGAAACCCCGACCTTTTACAGTGAGCGAACTCGTGAGGTAATTGAGTTATTCTTGTTTGGAGCTACACGCGATTAGGTCTGATTGTCTACTTTGGGGCTATAATAGCGAAAGTATAACGAGGAGCATAATAAATTGGCTGCTCTCAGGGATTTCTAGTTAGAGAGGTATTACTATAATGGGTGAAGTTGAGCTTGCAGGGAATCTGCATTGCTTCATGTGAGGCAACTTTTGCTGAAGAAGCGGAGCTTAAGGATGAGATTATGCCGCGGCTTTTAATGCTGAGGCTGCTGCTGTAAGCACAAAGGACAGAGTTTTTACAGTGCTGCAGAAAGAAATCCAAAGATGTTTTATGGGGGGAGAAAAAAAAGCAGATCTTCACATCACTACAGAAGTTAAAAAAATATTTTATATACTTCTATATTTCTGAGCCTCTCCTCTGCTGTTACCCTCCCCGTGGTCCTGTGAGGAATGGAAACATGCTGCAAAACCAAGGATGTCTCTCTGCCAAGACAATTACCTCCCCCAACAGAAGAGATATCACAGGGCAGCGGCCTCTTCCCCTAAAAAACTAATGCTACAAAATAAGACAAAGCTTGCTGGAGAAAGTCCCAAATGTATTTGTATGACTCAGGATCCTGTTACAGGACCGTAACCGAAGAAAACAGACTCATAAATCTGCAGGACCATCAACAGGAAGCATCACTCACTGGCCGGCTAATCCAATTTCCTCCGTGCTAAATGTTTGGTGAGTCACCAAAGTTGTAAGTGGACACCGTTTACTGTGAGTGAAGACGTGTAAATATAAAAGAGGAGCAAATACAGGACAGTGGTTTAACAGGGGCTGAGATCTAACTTGTTATCTTTACACACAGGTCCAGGTCACATGAGACATACCTATCATACGGAGGAAATTTTGTCATGTTTGCATTTTGCACATTCCTGTTAATGCAGTTCATTACCCAACTTTCTTAATGATCATCCAGCTGTGTAAGATACTTGATTCTGATTGGTCAAACCCATAGACTGTATAAATAATGGACGTAGTATCTGTGACGTCATCCATCTGTTTCTGAAGCGCTGTTTTGAGGCCAATCGTTGGCGGTAAGGATGCATTGATCCGATCCTGGTATCGGATATTGGCTAGATCGGGCTCATAAAGCTAGATCGTATATCGGTGACAAGAGGCCGATATATAGTGCCGATCCATATAGCAGATCTATTCATCTCAGTTCTATGCTTTTCTGTGTTTACAAAAGCCATGTGCGTCTCCTATGTCATCAGCGCTGGCCGGTCTGTGCATTTTTGCCCTGTGGAGCATGATGGAGGATAACTACAGAGGCTCTGCAGTTTAGGTGCATTTCATCCTTCTTTTGTTGACAACTCCACCGGAAACTTGCAACATGCGCATCGCTCATGGCAGTTGCGCTGAAAAGTTGAATGGGAGCCCAAAGGAGGAAGTTTACGTGAGCTGTAGCCTACTGCAAAGAAGCAAGAAAACCTTCTATCAATTAGGGGTGCAACGGATCAAAAAACTCACGGTTCGGATTGTATCACGGATTTGAGTCACGGATTGGATCATTTTTCGGATCAACAAAAAAAAAAAAAAGAAAGAAGTCAAGACAAATATAACTTTGTCCCTCTATTTATTTTGTAAAACTCTGCCCATTAAATAAAAACAACATTCAACTCAAAATTTACTGCATGTGCAAAGCACCCTATCTGTGGGCCCAGTCCTGCCTCATTCACTGCATTTCATGGCATGGCAAGTGAAGGAGCAGAGGAACTTCAAAAGTTTCACTCTATTCTTCTTTCATTTGCTGATTTTCACCGTCCACTTTTCTTTGAGCAGCAAACTGTGAACACACTGTTTTATTCTAGGGTCCAACAGCTGGCGAAGTGCCAACATGCGAACTGCTCTATAAACGAAAGTGAAAGTTAAAAATTGCACTCGCAGCATTGGACTCTAAGTGACCCAGTAACAGCCTGTCTGCGTATCGTTGACATGGAGAAAAAAATCCCGGTAAACACGCGGAGACCCGACCAAAACACAGAGTGAAGGAGTAACAGTTCGGGGGCCACAAATAGGCGGCCGGATGCGGCCCGCGGGCCGTGTATTGACCGCCTCTGGTCTAGTGGGTGCGCGACGGAATTTCATAACGTGGCTCAAGCACATTCAGCATTCACTGTATTTCACAGGGAGACCAAAATGCTCCCATACATGTGACTTCCAAGATGCAGGAGGGTTATAATGTTCCTCTGCTCCTTCACTTGCCATGACTACCACTGCGCTTGACGAGTGAGTTGACGCGCGACCTTTTTTTTTTTTTTCCATCAACCGATCCGCGGACCACGTCCGTGCCGAACCGTGGAGAGGCATCCGTACGGATCACGGATCAACGATGATCCGTTGCACCACTACTATTAATGGATTCATAGTGTAAAAGAACGGACAGGTTATTGAATTTAATTGTTCAGGATCCTTGAAATTAAGGGATTCCAGCCTCTGGTTTAGCACTTGGAACCCAGGTACAGTTCACCATCAAGTCAGAAAAGCCTGAAGTTGACAAAACATGATTCTATCCTCACGTTAAGGAATAGAGATCGTTAAATCAATACCAGGATCAGATCGGCTAGTATCGGTATCAGCAGATACCAAAGCCCAGGTATCAATAGCGGTATCGGTACCTAAAAAGTAGGATCGGTGCATCCCTAGTCGGAAGGAGCCATATTGCTGCTGTCGAGTGATTTTGACGTAAAGAGGCGGGCTTTGAGCCTCCTAGCCAACAGCTAGAGGGTGCCCCCCTGTCAATCAAGTAAACCATGACCTTATTTGGGCAAAACTTGTAAGTTTAATATCTTCGAAATTGCAGCGTTATGAAAAATTCACCCCCTGATTCATGCCAATCGTGAAATGAGCTATCCAAACTACACTTGTTTTCTGTACCAGGCTGTTAACATGTTTATTTCTGCTTTAAAGATCTGCTTCTTTGAATGGGTGTGTGTGGTTTCCGGTACTTCCAGAGCCAGCATCAAGTGGACTCTTAATGAACTGCAGTTTTTAAAACTTCCTTCCACATTGGCTTCAATTCTCGCCGCTTTGATGAAACACATTTTCTTTCGCTTGGAGACACTCTGTGTCACCTCCATTACAGTCCTGCCAAAAATAACTCTTTATCTCTGACTCTTGTTCACGGAGACTTATGAAGGTAAGAGTTTTAATATTTGTCTGCAAACAAACCTGTAATGAATCCACACAGCAGCACCAACGTGATGTAGAGGAACACGTTGAATGAGAAAAGGGTAGAGGCCGGCAGAGAGGCTGGGATTGATTGGAAAAAGTGTGCTGCGCGGCCTCCTCTCTGTGACTCAGTGTAAATGAAGGCAGTTATTTTAGCTGGCGAGGCCGCGGAGAGAAAATCTAATATGTTAAGGACTATTTCTTCTTTACTCCTCGGAGACAGAGTGACAAAGTGACTTCATAAAATCCCACAACAGCACACAGAGACATCGGCTTCCTTTGGCTTGATCTTTGGGATAGATTCTTGTAGCACATTTTCAGTATAACAGGCCTATTATCGGGCTGGAAAAGGGAAATAGTTTCACGAGTGTGGATCAGTTAGTCTCGTACTGTAACGCTGAAGCTCTTCTGGTGGAATCCGAGGGGAAATCTGGCAGCACCTATGGGAGGCTGTGATGAAACTGTAAGAGCTGCTGACTTTTCCCCGACATGAAGTGAGGAGATTATGACAGGATGTTTTATGTGGGGATGAACTGTTCCCTGCAACACAAGCCTCACTCGTGCACACATACAGTCAAAGATACACAGTCTGGAACATTTAACACCTGCTGACAGGATGACTGTACCAGGAAATAATATCAGCTCATGTACAGACATATCCTGAACACATTGGGATTGTACAAGCACATTTATGACACAAGCTTCTTTGTGAAAATTATCTAAGACATTTATGCTTCGACCAGATTTCCCCAAGAAATCTAATCCAACCTCAATTACAATATAGTGACGAGCATGTCAAGCCAAAACACTATCTGAAAATCCCTGGCATCTTTTTGGCGATCATTGGTGACCAAATAATTTTGCGATTTTATGTATATTAATTGAGAATTCAATCAAACAATCACAATGTTATTGATTTGGGTCTTTAAGTCTTCTTTATGTCGGGTCCAGCTCTCTGACAGCAGGTTTGAAACGTCAAGTTGAGACAACAGCGACAAACCATTGTTTTAATAACATTTAATTATCTAATTTATCCATCTATGTCTTGTATTTTTCTGATATTTTTTAACTTTAACTGATTTTTAATTCTACTTTCTACTCTTACTTATTTTATTATGTTTACTGTATTTATTTTATTTCATTTTTAAGTACTTTTTTTAATTTATCATGTTTTTTATTATTTACCATTTCTGTTGTTTTCTGTCTCTCTGTTATTCTGTGAAGCACTTTGGGCTGCATGTTTGTATGAAAGGTGCTATATAAATAAAATTGAGTTCAGTTTGTGTGGCAGTCAGGTTAACCAGCACTGGGATGAGGTGCTGCTAGTAGCGACCTTTGTGTCGGTTTTTCTGTGATGCAGCAGCATGCTGTGTTTGTTTACATTTTACAGCCATGCTCAGTCTCTGCCATTAGCTCCGTTTGTGAATCTCACAGCACTACACACGTATTTCTAGCGACTGTCGCTAATGTTTTCTTCTTCTTATGCTATTTAATGCAGTAACAAAGGACTTCCACCAGATGCGTGTTCGGTCTGTCTTCGATCCGCTACGGTCCGTCTCCATGCTCTCTCGTCCGTCAACACCTGCGTTTTCAGAGCGCAACCGGTTAGTTGCATGGAGCAGGACCGCCGGACAGGTGGAGTCATGTGACGGAGGTTTTCCCCGTGGTAATCACTGAATCAAGGATTCTCCTCCTCCTCTCCTCATCCATGTTGTCTTCATGGTCCTCTGAAAACCTCTGACCTGTTGACTCCAGGCCTGGCTCCACTCATCATAAAGGTTTGTTGTTGTAGTTAAGTGAAATACGATCTGGTGATAACACAGAGTGTTTTATTCTGAAAATTAACCGGATGTTTTCATTTTGTTTTAGTGCCTGACTTCCTGTCCCGCTCCATCTGCTCTGTTGAGATTGATGCATTGTGCTCTGGCATAGAAGTCTTGTGTATCTGATCCAGAGGGCTCCGACCTGCCGGATCAGAAATGCAGCTGGAACGCAACACAGCGGATCCAGTGGAAGTTAACACATTGACTAGAATAGAAACCTATCAGATGTTGCGCTGTGACGAATCGGAGACGGACCAGGTGGAATATGGGAATATGACCATTTCTTCGAATTTGGCATTCTTCTTCTGTTACTTTAAAACAGCTTAAAGATGCTGTATAACCACCTTCTGGCGGGAATACAGTATTACAACCAGACACCGGTGAAAACAATGAAAAATCTTACTTTCAAAATGAGATTAATTCTTCAATCTTTAATATGTGAACAAATATTCAAGCATTCATAAATCATGTCCCATCCCAATCACAAGATTCACCTCACACCCCCACAACAACTTGCATCATGTAGCAGCCATATTATTGTCAGTGAGCCATGCATCACAGTGACCATTAAAACCTGTGATTGCACAAACTCTTCAAATCGACGTCACCAGCTTCCGAATCCGGCACTGATCACAGCCAGCCAGCAAAGTGTTTCAACAACCAGCCATCCGTTAAACATCAATCAGCTACGTCAGCACCCCGAGGTCGCTCTGCTGTCGTAGTCAGAGCTGCTGAGCCTAAGTACCTGCACATGCTCAGTCTGTTTTTACTTCTGCTGAACAGAATGATTAAAAAAGCATACAAATAGAAAAACGCAGCTCACACCAATACATGAACACAAACAAGGACACACTATGTCAATAAGTTTGACATTGCCAGACCATTAGAGAGATACACACCCACACACAGAGAGAGAGAGAGAGAGCGAGCTGGAGAGGATACGCTTTTTGACAAATCAAGTGTAATTAATGGAGTTGGCAGAGTCGCCTAAATTCCCTCCACTCTTTGTTTTCAGTTAATTCTGCTGTTTCCTGCTGAAGAGTCTTCCTCTCCACCTGATGATGATGAGCGACTGATTCCTGCTGTTTTCATAAATAACACGCCGCCACTCTCCTGGAGGACATCCAACCCGACTTCATATCAGCCACTATCCCACAAACCTCCCGCCTTGGCAAACAGCTGGGCCAGATTCATCATTTTCTATTGCTCCCTCTCCTCATCACGCTTTTTTGTCCTGCTTCACCCCATTAGCCTCCGCTGCTCCGAGCATTTAGTTTAAGGATTATCAATCAATGAAATCTCCAACACCAAGCCGTGCTGCAGTGTCTTTATAGAAGATGATGGAAATACACAAATATTGAAGATTTCTGTAAACAAAATAATGACGGGGCAAAATAACACAGGAATACTTTAAGTCTTAAACAGCTGGTGATTTATAACTTTGCATAAAATCACATTTTTTATTATAACCCTACTTACAAAAATGTAAGATGCTTTGTTAAATGTTAAAAGCAACAGAATTTGATGGTTTTTAAAATATTCAAACCCTTTATTAATTGAAAACAGTTTAAGGACAAAATGTTGAAACTAAAAAAATGTTTGTTTTCTAATGAAAAATATGTGCTTGTTTAAAGTTTGATGGCAGCATCCCGTCTCAAAGAACTAATTACATTAATTTGGAATAGGTTCGTAACATGGTGGATATAATAAGAGCATTCAAGAGAAGCTGAGTGTCTCAGAAGTAAGGATGCAGTCTGAGATAATCACAATTTCACAGTTATCCCCATTATTATGAATGCATTAATTCCAAAACATTTTCCCAGGGTATAACCCTGCAACATTTTGGCCAAACACGTTATTTGTATTCTAGTGTATGCACCAGTTTGTCATAAAACTGTCTTTATAAAGGGGAAGCGACCTGCAAGCTAGTTCAGGCAGACAACTCGAGTTGCACTGATTCATACTGACACGTCATCTGCTCTATCAGCTGATCTCAACATCCTGTCTGTTTAAGTTGCAGGACTTCCTGTCTCTGTCTCTGCTTTGTCAGTGCTGCCCTGCTCAGTGCTGCCTGCAAACTTCAAAACCGCCATCTCCCCAGCATCCAACTGTAGGCTCAGAGGGGGGTTAAGGCTGATTTATACTTCTGCGTTGAATCAACGGCGTACCCTACGCCGGGGGTCCGCGTAGCTCCCGTACCTACGCAGAGGCCTACGCACGTAGCTGACGTGCACCTCCTCCAAAATGTAACTCCCCGTAGAGCTGACGCGGACCTCAAGCCCTGTGATTGGTCCGCTCGGCGGCTTTGTATTGCCCGCATTTACAACACTTCCGGGATCCCGGACATCGGCCGCACATCGGCTGTGTATTTCATCTCCTCCTCTCTATTCTTCATGTAATCATGTCTGTATGATAAACAGCAACATGTATCAGCTGTAGATTAACATAACACACTCTGAATCTCTGTGGAAAAGTAAACAGAGATCGTAGCGGGGCTGGAAGCAGGCGACCAGCTATCAGAGAGACCGCACTGCCCTCTAGTGTTTCGGCGGAGAATTGCTGCGCGACACAGACACACCGACGCACAAGTATGTGGGGCTCATGTCCGCGTCAGCCCCTGCTGAGTAGGGGAGACGCAGAAGTATAAATCAGCCTTTAGTCCTATCTCATTACGCCTCAAATTCTGCATATATGTGATCTGCGAATAGTAATGAGGTTCGGAACATATACGCCAAACACAAATACTGTATGCTGTAATAATAAACTTGAGCTGAAAGTAACGTGAGTTGTCTGAATTTCATTTAAACAATAAATATCTGGTTCTTCCTGGATTATCTTCAAATCTCATATTTAGATTTAAAGCGTCATTCACAAGTTAGCCTGTTACCTGTGACAGACAAAGGGAAGTTTGATGTTCAGATAAGCTGTTCTCCCATTTTACAGAAACACGATTTATCCAGATTTTAACTTCATAGTCTACAGAGTTACTCATGAAACCACCATCTGACTCTGAAACCAATACTGGATGGCTGTGTTCTTTAGGTCCTCAGGTGGCACTGCATTAAAAACAGACATGACTCTGTAGTGGAAATCACTGCATGAGCTCCAAATCACTACATTAATAGAACACTGCATCCCCAGTTTTAAAGAGAAGAGATACCACTCGGCTTGTTATTAGTGCACAGCTGAAAACTCAGCATCTATCACCGTATGAGGATCATAAGAGTCCATGGCGTTGGTAGCTTACAAATCTGTGAAGGCTCCATTAATGCTGAACAATATATACAGGTTAAGGAGCAACATATGCTGCCATCCAGACACTGCCTTTTTCAGGGAAGACCTTACATATTTCAGCAAGACGATGCCAAACTACATTCAAGAATGGGACAACAATTCCCTTTCAGAACTCCAGAAACTTGTTTTCATGGTCCCCAAACATTAACAGAATATATCTTGTATTTTTTTTAAAAGAATGGAGGACAGAATCGTAATAAAATCCTGTCTTTTTCAGCGACATTGCGTATAAGTAATGATGTGTTTTACCTTTTGTCGTTTCCTGCACTTTACATTTTCTTCTTTATCTAATAGGATGAAAAAAAAGGAGAATGTTAAACCTTTAAACTTTGTTACTGAGTTAAGGAGAGAGATAATACAATTATTTGACTGACAGGATTGACGTATACAAAAGATTACAGCCTACAAATTTCTGCACCAACAAAGCTGAGCTCATCAGATTTGAGTTGCCCTTTAAGAAGAGAGAATGTATGTTAGACCTTCAGAGACACCTCTGTTCCTCCAGCTTATGGAAAGCAATTATTACGTTGTCGTTGTGACTCTCACACTGCAGACAGAAATAATGGATTTCGCTGATTAATTATGGTGAAGGAAACTTAATTGCTTGAGTGCTTCCTTTCAGACGAGTCCTTTGAAAGAAGTTGGCTCTTTTCAGTGCAGATGGACGGAAGTAAGATTCACTTATGGATTAAAATAATGAAAGATGTTGCACATTCAGCGGTGTTGAATGTAGCACGTCCTTAAGTGAGCTTTGTCAACCTTTTGTTTGCACTTCTCTGACTTTTGAGACCTTTATATCTTATACTTCACTGTGGATAGTTCAACCTCTTCTCAGTTTTCTTTAGGATCTGTTTGAATCAGGTTGATATACAGACGTGAAAGACAAACACTTGATCTTGCTCTAGCATTCTGGGTCTGAGTACTCAACTATTCAGCAAAGATACTAACAAAGCTAAATAGACTGAGCCCCGGTCTTTGATGTACTTTGGTTTGTCCGGCATCCTGATCTGCTCTCAGGTGTCTGCGAGTGTTCCTCTCATTGACAGTTCTCCTCCAGAGAGTTGGCCTGTATGTATGAGCCACAGCTGAAGGATCAGAGTGAGTAGCCTGAAATTAACTGGATATTGATTCTGAGCACAGCAGTCCCCAAGACAGCGATTTGAAGGTGCAGCATACAGATAGTTAGGCTGCAAACTGCTTTGAGCTTAGACCTCTAAGTGTTTTCTCTTGGTCACTGGTCCGGGGGGGATCGCTGTCCTGTTAAGAGGCCCCACTGCAACACGACAATGACAAAGCAACACAAACACCCTACTGTTGACCCAAGCACGTATAAATACTGTAAGGCATGACCCTGCTGTGAATAGCATCGTTAGCATTACATTTATTTCTCTGTGGCTTGGTGTTAGCAATGGAGAATTTGTAGCTCAAGCCTGGATTCAACCTGTCCCATTAAAGTTACTAACCATAGACCTTTCTGGAGTCCCTGAGCTCCCTTGTCTCGTAGGTTCCTCTGGATCACTGCCAGTAGATAGCAGATGTCTGTCAAACATGAGTCTGGTTCTGCTCAAGGTTTCTGCCTGTTATTGTGTTGGATAGATTTGTCTTTCAAGCAATGATGAGAAGAACTGATTAAACTAAAGCCTCCAAAAATAGTATGGGAGGTCGAGTCTTCAGTTATTTGGGACTTTGGAATCATCCAGCAGTCAGGGTCCAGGATGCAGACACCCTCTCTACTTTTATTAGCAGGCTTCGATCTTTCCTTTTTGATAAAGCTTATAGTTAGAGCTGGCTCAGGCTTGGACCAGCTCATAGTTATGCTGCTATAGGCTTAGACTGCCGGGGGAACTGACACACTGGGATCCTGTCTTTCCCTCTCTCTCCTCTGTCTGCTTGTTACTTATTTTAACTCTTCCTGTCCCAATAAAGTTACTAACCATGACTTTTCTGAAGACCCCGAGCTCCCTTGTCTCTTAAGTTCCTCTGGATCTCTGCCGTAGACTGCCTGCTGCTGTAGACGTGCCAGACTCCAGCTTCTACAACTACAACTATCCGTTTCCCCACCATCATCTCTCTCTCTCTTCATTTCCCTCTATCCCTCTCTCCAACTCGGTCTCAGTATATGTGTGTCTAACATGAGTCTGGTCCTGCTGGAGGTTTCTGCCTGTTAAAGGAAGTTTGTCCTTGCCACTGTAACTTGCTAAATGCTGCAAAGTGCTCTGCTCATGGTGGATTAAGATGAGATCAGACTGAGTCCTGTCTGTAAGATGGGACTGGATCTTATCCTGTCTTGATGTTGGGTCTTTGTTGATAATAGAACATAGAGTACGGTGTAGACCTGCTCTGTTTGGAAATTGTTGTGATTTGGTGCTATATAAAAAAACGATTAATTGATTGATTTTCAGCATTTATCTAACCTCAAACCCCCCCGACTGTGTTTATATCAGTGCGCTTCTTACACAGCCCTAATCTTTGCAGCGTTTGGTGTATAATGTGCCCATATTCCACCTCAAGGCTCCTCCAACCAGGGAAATACAGTGTAAATTTATTTTTAGAATAAGCATCATAAGCGTTTTTGAAACGTTAATTCAGCTCGAATTAATTCTAAACTCGTGGAACGCCTTGAGCTACAGGTCATGCATGCCACTGAATATACCTCAGGTCTAACCTGCCTGTAGAGGAGCTCAACATGCCTCCAATAAAAAAAACAAGACACCCGTGGTTCAGCTCACCAATTGCTAATCTGCAACTATCAAAGATTTATAAAGAAACCCACAAGCATAGAGGAGAACACGCAGACTGCACCAAGACGGAAGCAAGGCCAGGAACCAAATCTAAACAGTGTTTCTCTCCAGTGGCATCTCGAACCGCAGAGTCTACATGCTACCTCACTTAAGAGTCTGACCTTTCAAGAGAAGCAGTTGTATCAGCCTTTCAGCAACTGACCTGAGATGACTTTTACTCAAATATAAGGGCGAGAGAGAGATCTAGTAGCTGTAGCAATCATGTCAGGGGCTAAAGGGGAGGTCAGGTGATGCTGTGGAAGATGGATCAACAAAACCTCAAACCTCCACTGGAGAGGTTTTTCTGCCCTTTTTCAAATCATTGTTTTTTTCTTATCTTTCTGGAGCACAGTCTGAACATTAATACTCAATCACCACAGCAGAAAGTTTATTCATAAATTTCCTGTGACGTCACACACGTATGGACCCGCCCCCCCTGGAGGGCAGGAAAGGCTTCCTACTGCTACAGGCTACAGGGAAATGAGCGGGCTCTGCTGCCAACTATGCATTTAAACACTTTTTAAAATGTCTGAGAGTTGTTGTTCAATTATATGACGAGGAGACGAGCCCGGGTTCTGCTTCTTAAGAATCCATCTGAGAAAGAAAACCCTGAGAGGAAGAGACTTGAATGTATTCTTTTAGACGCTCTGCTGTCCCTGCTGAGGGAACAAAACAAGGATCAAAGTCCACACATCTTTGAGCGAACATTTTATAGAACGGTAAGTTGAAGTAAACACAGAGTTTTTAAAATCATGTATGTTTAGTCGAGGGGCTACATGGTGCAGTGGGTAGCGCTGTTGCCTCACAGCTAGAAGGCTCCTGTTTCGAATCCTCGGCCTTGGCCGGGCAGGTGCATTTTTATGTGGAGTTTGCATGTTCTCTCATGCGTTGGTTCGCTCCGGGTACTCCGGCTTCCTCCGACAGTCTCTTTGTGTTAGTCCTGTGATAGATTGGCGACCTGTCCAGGGTGTACCCTGCCTTCCGCCCGAAGCCAGCTGGGATAGGCTCCAGCCCCCCGTGACCACCAATGGGATAAGTGGTCAAGATAATGGATGGATGGATGTTTAGTCGATGTCGTTCTGACATGGTCGGTGTGCGTGGACAGATGTTAAGAACTCCAGCACTAACTTGTTGACACCGGTAGCGCTAGCTTAGTAATAACGTCTCTGTTTTCACAGCCGGACTCTTTTATCCTGACAGTCTGGTGATAAAGTGGTCTGAGGTAAGGTGAGGAGAAGGTTCATATTTAGAGTTGAGGCTTGACGGTGAACTTTTGGGAGGGAGAGACAGTTTTAGACGTCTGCATGAATGATATCAGTCACCTTTGCTCTGATGAGGAAGAGTTTCTCACCCTACACCTCAAACTGACCTAATCAGTGACCTGACTGGATCCAAACACATTTATCTGTCTGTGCTTTTACAGGCTTTCATCCTGGCTGCACTGTAAAGGGAAGGATTCTTGTTTAGATAAATATAAATATAAACATCACCAACGTGAAGTTCTGGTGATATGTCTTATTCTGAAGAGATGGACGATCGCTCCACAGAGCGATTGAAGCCGACATTTTACTCTTTATGACCTCAAGGCTTCACGCTGGTCATGTGACTGAAAACTATGAATTCATAAAACGATCAAAAGTAAAGCTCCTCTAACTTTAACAAAATTCCCTCTTATCCAAAGCTGTTAATCTATAGCCTTAGAAAATAACTTATTTTAACTTTAACCGTGATCTTTACAGAGCAGATGATCAGTGAGCTCGCCAACCTCATTCTCCTGTTCACACTCATCATGACACACAACACTTCCCTCTGTTTAATTAGAGCAGATTGCAGGCTTTTGATCATGTTGATCAAAGAGCTATATAAAGAAAGTGTCACATGTGAAGCCACACAAAGGAGGAGGACCCATGAGTAGAGGAGGGAAGATTTGATAAACGAAAAATTAAAAGAAAGGAAACATCAGAAAGCACATGAAGGAGAGCGACAAAAAACACAGGGAACACGAGACGATGTAATAATTCAACAACAAGTTGAAAACTGGATTGATTTTTTACCGGCATCATGACGAGTCTATTTTTCAGGGAAAGGACAGAATCTCAAAACTTGTGACAACCTGGCATTGGTCCATTTCAATAAGGCTGGTTGCTCAAGAACTGTTCGACTTGGAAGTATCTGAGATTGTCCCAAAACAAAACTGCAGACACAGTACTCACAAAAAGTTAGGGATATTTCACTTTCGGGTAAATAATTAAATATAGCCACCATCTGGCATGAATACCGAATTACAACCAGGCACCGGTTAAAATGATGAAAAAAATTACTTTTAAAATGAGAAAATATTCGAAGTAACTCTTCCATTTTTACACAGTGAATGAATATTTGTATATTTGAAAATCATTGCCCATCTCTAAAACAAACCAGAACATTTAGAGGTGGATTTATGGATCAGACACTTGTGATTTTTTGCGGCTGATCACCTTGTTAGAGAACAGCATGTTCATCAATAAGTACTGAAACATTGAACAGTTTGACATGTGCATTCAAAAGTTAAGAGAAGGTCACATTAAGTTCACCTGTAATGGTTACAGTGCATTAAAGGTGCATTCTGAAATTTCATCCTAAAGCTGCATATCCGAGAGGGGTCCAGCTGCAGACCTCCACTCTCAGCCGGTTTAACGGCTCCTCCACTGCGAAGCGGAAGTTCACTGACACCTCCACCGTGGGAAGGAAGTGATGTAATTCTAATCCTCCTTTGCGGTCTCAGCCTTTCAGCCGTCTAGCACTGCCTCCTCCATCGTAGGATGGAATTGGCTTAAATATTGTGCTTTTAAGTTATGCAACTCCTGCCTTACGTTAAACAACGTCTTGAATGTTTAGATGTCGTAGCATAAGACAATCCCTGTTTTAGGGTTAAAATAACAATGAATGTAAACACAGAGCTTGTGATAGGACTGGAGCGCAAATGAAACAATCGTCTCTCTCTCTCTCTCTCTCTCTCTCTCTCTCTCTCTCTCTCTCTCTCTCCTCTCTCCTCTCTCTCTCTCTCTCTCTCTCTCTCTCTCTCTCTCTCTCTCTCTCTCTCTCTCTCTCTCCTCTCTCTCTCTCTCCTCTCTCTCTCTCTCTCTCTCTCTCTCTCTCTATAGGGAGTGCCCACCAATGTTGTGTTATTGATGACGTGCATTTCATAGTTTGTTCTTTCAATGCTACACTATTGAGGTATCAGGTTGACAAAAGTAATCAAAACGCAGAAAAACCGAAAGGGGTCAAGCTGCAGACCTCCAGTCTCTTAATCCTGACGTCACTTCCTTCTGACAGTGGAGGTGAGCTCAGAGTGGAGGTCTGCAAGAGAGTCGGCTGAGAGTGGAGGTCTGCAGCTAGACTGTCTTGGAATATCCTGAACTTTTTTTTCTGTTTCTCTAAAACAACAGCTCACATTATCACTGGCTGCTCTGCGGTCTGTCTCAGTTATGTCCTGTGCCTGACATTTGTTAATTCTGCACCTGTGACGTCTGATATATATGTGGAAATGAAACATATCCAACACCTGGTGCAGGAGTAGGATGGAACAACACCGTTTCTGTTGTGCAGCTCAAAGAGATTTAGCACATTTTTGTGATTACATTTGGTTCTCATGTCGGGGGAACACCACATGTCATATAAATTTATGTGATGTCTCACATGCTGTATTCATTTATATTTATGCTGAGCGCCATAAGCCATAACTTATTCAGACATCACTAGTAACGGCACCAAAATGCTAAATCCAGCTACGACATAAGTGCCTCTCCGAGCACTGAAAGCAATTTGAGACAGATCCATCTGATTCTCGTTAGCTTGTAACCTGTTGAGTCCAAGATCACATTCAGATAATTTCACCTCCGCGGTGATGCTGCAAAATGGTTTAACTTGTTTGATGTCACGCAATCCGAGGGAGATTGGCTGTGATGTCGCCTCAGGGTGCAGAGCAGAATCCACAGTTTAGTATGTCTCTGGAAAAGGCTGCAGGAAAGGCTTATTGAGGCACCATGACACAGAGAGTGAAGTAGGAGGCAGAGGATAAAGAAGCTAATCTTGTCAGCCCAAAGCCTGCTCATCTTTCTGAATAACACTGCAGTTTGGTATTCTTTGTCCTGGCATTTAAATGGAAATATTATGAGACTCGGGCCTGTTGAGGAACATTTCACAGCTGTCTCTGCCCGCAGAGAAAGCAGACAATTCGGCATTAAGCATTCTGAAAATGTGCTGCATGTGTTTATCTGTTCTAATGACCTTAAGAGTATGGATAATACCAGCATACTAATCACCTGTGAGCTCTGTGCTGCTGTGTTGCATTCAAATAGATAGTCAGGACTAACATACATTAAGGGTGGAACCATTTATTTTAATGTTTTACTCTCCTCCTACCTTTATGTCTCCCTGGAATCTGGTGTGATTCACCGTAAACGACACATTGAACGTGTTATAACATCTCTAATGAGGTGAACATTCTGTCAGAGTGAGGGAGAGGGTACAGTTTGGCTGATTTGCAGCAGTGTGAATGTGTTCCTGTCAGTTTTGGACAATCTGAAGTTTAGGTTGCTGCCAAACGGTGTCAGGTGAGGAACACTGGATTTAACTGTGTTGAGACAATCAAATCTAACACATTGGAGAAGCGGATTTCATCTTGAAGAAGATTACTTGGCCTAAAAAGTCAGTCAAACTCACATTGCTAGATAAGTTTGACTTAAAGCTACTGTGGGCAACTTCTGTGGTCATGCATAATTAGACTTGTTCTGAAAGAAATGTCCTTTTATCATTCACCCTGACACATTGCAGAAGAAAATGCAACCACAAAAAGGTTTCTCTGCAGCATACAGTCAGAACAATAGAGTTGAATAGAACAGAAAATACTTTCGTGTTTACTTTTTACATCTAAAGGCAGATATTTGTTTGACTTTCATGCAAGTATACCATTTAAGGTGCCGTGGCCACTAACACTACTATACAGCACCAAATCCCTAAATGTTATATTCAGACTCTTTCCAAACAGAGCACGTCTAGACCAACATCAAGACAGGATAAGATCCAGTCCCATCTTACAGATAGGACTCAGTCTGATCTCATCTTAATCCACCATGAGCAAAGCACTTTGCAGCATTTAGCAAGTTACAGTGGCAAGGACAAACTTCCTTTAACAGGCAGAAACCTCCAGCAGGACCAGACTCATGTTAGACACACATCTGCTGAGACCGTGTTGGAGAGAGGGATAGAGGGAGATGAAGACAGAGAGAGAGAGATGATACAGCAACGACTCAAAGGAACCTACGAGACAAGGGGAAAAAGGGGCGGGACTTCTGATATCTAGAAAGAAAGTCACCACACTAGTCTTTTGGAGTTACAATTCAAAGTTTAGTTCTGCTAATAATGCTATGACACAATTTGTATCACAAGCTTTTATAGTTTCATGTTGAACGAAAGCAAGTATGAAGCATACAGAACATTCAAAACAGAACTAATTGTCACTACTTAGGGAAGAGGAAGTGACAACTTACTTGACAACTTACATAATTGAGCATCAGTAAACACTGGTGAGAAGCCAGGTCAAAAAAACACCTTAGTGGACACAGCCCCCAAAACTCAAGGTTACACAATGAACATTAATGCAGATCTGTTCTGTTCTCTAACATTCATTGTAGTGCTGCCTTTGAAAGCAGTTGATGGGCTATCTTCCATCCGGTTCTCCGGCTGCTTTCTCAACCAAGGGGCTGCATTTGCTGAGATCCTCTTTGGCTAATACACGAAATATTGACAGGTACCTCATGCAGCCCCACTTCAAAAAAACTGAGCTGCCTCTGATCTTGGTTTAGTCCGTGAAACAGAAGCTTCATGCACAGAGGCTTCAGTCCTGTACCTGCGAGTGAATCGGCTCCCGGCCAGGAAAACCGGTTCCAGAGTGGCTCCAACTCTTTGCTGGTCTAGAACCGCGAACCGCTTATGTCAGGGGCGAGGGGTGGGGTTGCCGTGATCAAAAACACAAAACAAACATGTTTCAGCCATTGTCCTGCAGCGAAAAAATAAATAAGACTAATGGATTCAAAGGCAAAGCCATAGTCGGCTGAGGAGACAAGTTGCCGTTGTCCGCCATTGTTATTGTTGGGAGGGAAAGTTCACGCTAGCACTGCTGGGAAAAGAAGTCACATAAATCTGACGTCATGACGTGCCTCTTTCACAGGCTTGAGCGGGTGGAAAAACAACAGGTGCCGTGATGGTTCGCGAGTTCAACCAGCTCGGCACCAGCGCAAGCACCAGCCTGGAAATACAACCCAGTTCGCGTTGGTCGAAAAGAGGTACTTGATGCAGCGGCCAGCAGCTCCTGGTTTGACCTCTGGCCTTGCTGCCTGTCTCCCCACCTACGCTGTCTCCATATTTCACTCTTCACTGCCCTCATCAAAAAAAGGTGAATAAAAAACATCATCCTGCTATTACAGGTCAGATAGAGGTAACTGTATTGATTTATGTGTGTTCCGTTATGAGCCACAAACTCACCACTGAAGCTTTACAGATGAAGTTTTGTGGATTAAAATCAGCGCTATTTAAAAGAAAGGTTCATTCCGCATTTTAAAGACCTTTTCTAAATGTTAACTGAAGATACAAAAATGCAAAACCTCACTTCTCACTCTTCTACCTCTTGTTAGATGTATGTTGTTTAATATATTGTTCCTCTCTCCTGCGTGTTGGGCCCTCGCCTTGGTGCTGCTCTAACTGCCACTTTACTGCAACAGCCCCAGACAGATGCAGACAAACCACAGATCTATAAAAAATCACTATAAAAGCAGCAGCAACAGAATATTTATTAACCTCAAAGGTGTGTACAGTAGCTATTGATACACGGCTCGTTTTGAGACACTGAAACGTACCCTTTGCCGGGCATGTATTATTCATAGATTTTAGCAGCACAATAAGCAGTTTGTAGATTTGGGGCTGCCAATCATTGGCATTCTTTAAGTGGTCTGGCTGCTCATTGAGTGGGAGATACATGAGGGTGGGGTGCTCCATCACTCTCCTCCTTTTGCACTAAAAGGCTCTGACAGATCTCCCTGGGGGCCTACAGCCAGCCTGCTGCTCTCTGTACACAACTTAATGGTTGCTGTCACTGCACAACTCATCCATGATAGCCCGCTCAGCCACAACCCAATTACCACTTTTTGGAGACACGTTTGATATAAATGTTGCATCACTGCACCGTAACACAATAGATGAGGGTGTTTTCTTTGTGTTCAAAGTGTACAAATCAAAACAACAAATATATAAAAGCAACTGTTTTTATTCGAGTGAAGGAGTTCATGTAAGGGGTAATGTATGGTTAGCAGATGGTTATGGGAAATAGAACCCCTTCAGGTTGGGGTCTTGTCACCCTGTCAGGATTCCATTTCCTGCTCATTACCCGGCGACTAACTTAAGATCGCCTTTTAACAGGAACCCGCAAGCATGAACATGTCAGCCCCGTTCTCGCACCCCTCCACTGGCTCCCTGTCCATTTTAGAATTCATTTTAAGATTTTAATGTTTGTTCTTAAGTCACTAGATGGTCTGAGACCTCAGTACATCTCTGACCTCATACACATCAACGCCCCCTCCAGAGCACTGAGGTCTGCTGATCAGATGCTGATGATCAAAAAGCCGACAAAAGACGAGGGGTGACCATAGACTGTATAAAATATGGACGTAGTATCTGTGACGTCACCCATCTGTTCCTGAGAGCTGTTTTGAGGCAAATCGACGGCAGCAGCCATATTGGTAATGTGGAACTCAACTAGGCAGAGTGTGACGTAGTGTGAGCCTCTTAGCCAATGGCTGTGTGTTCCCGACCGGGAGTCACGTCAGTCATGTCCTTATTTGGGCAAAACTCGTAATCTTAATATCTTCTTAACCGTCACGTTAGAAAAAAATTCACCCCCCGTACAGTGTATGCCATTAGAGAGATTAGCGTTGTAGGGCCAAGCCGTTTTTTGAACCAGGCTGTAAACATGTTTATTAATGATCTTTTTCCCATTCATATCTATGTGGTTTCCGGTGTTTCTGCAGCCAGCCTCAAGCGGATTTTCGATGTATTGCAGTTTATAGCACTTCCGCATTGGCTTCATCATTTGAGACCGGAGTTTGCCGCTTGGGGGTGACCGAGCTTTTTCAGTGGTAGCTCCTAAACTGTGGAATGAGCTACCCACCCAAGTCAAAATGGCCCCCACCCTGGATACTTTTAAATCACGTCTTAAAACTCATTTTTACTCCCTGGCTTTTAATACAGCATGAGAGTTTATGTTGGTCTCTGTTTGTCTTTTAATTAACTGTATTTTAAATGTTGCTATTATTTATTTCTACTGTTTGTATTTGTTGCAGCACTTTGGTAACCTTGTTGTTTTTAAAATGTGCTATATAAATAAAATGGATAGGATTGGATTAAGATACAAACACGTTGATTAAAGATGATTTTATTGATTTAAAATTATTTATGTATACAGTTTATATAAAATAGTTCCAGTGATTCCACGTCAGTTAGCGTTCCATGCTGATGGATTCTTATCTGCCTGTTGCGGTGGATTTAACATGAAACTGTCCTCATTCAGCTCTCCTTCTTCTCTGAGCTCTGCGGTTCACACACCTTTAAAAATAAACGAGGCAACTGTCACAACTTTGAACCCTGCTGCTATCATCACCACCGCTTATGGTTTAAGTTTCTTTGTACGTGACATGTGATCAGTTTGTCTCTGGTGTTGCTCATGTTAGTGAAAGTTAACAACAGTCGTCAAGGGGGTTTTGACCAATGCATGTTACACAACTGGAAGATCAGTAAGAACATTGGGTAATAATTGGCATTAACTTCACCCACTAGGTAGGGCATTGAAGTTCTTTCGCAACTTGTTCTTTTTTCAGCAGCCTTGACATTTCTTGAGAAGGACACATTCTCTTATCTACAGCCTAGTTCGCCAAAAGTGCGCTTAGTCACCGGGAAGAGAAGCTCCACTGCTAAAAGATTCATTCAGTGACAATAGTGAGTCAGTTTTATCGGTTCGCCTCGGACATATTTAGTTTAAGTTGTGTTTAAATCATCTGCTGAACAACTTGTAAGGTAAGAGAGTCAACACGCTCCGAGTCGTTTCCTTTTCAGTTTTCATCTGTATTAAAATATTATCTCCCCCTCACCTCAAAGCTTTCTTTTTAGCGACTCTAAGGATAATGGAGCCATGTTTATTTCTATCTCATATGCACACACAAGCATGCATGCTCATGCTCGCACATGCTCCCTGCTGCCAACTCTATTCTTTCCCATAATTGGTGTCAGTGATGAGCTAAGAACTGTGACTAAAACTGGCAGGTGAGGCAGGGAGTAAGATAGCAGACACACACGTATTCCAACAATAGGTTTATGGATTTAAGAAGACGCTCTGCAAATATTTTAGAGGAGGGTAAAAGCACACACAATGTTTGCAAGCCGGCTAGGAAGCACTGCTTGTGTTTGGTGAGTGGCCATAAACGTAAACATGTGTTTATAAGAAGATGTTGCAGGATGCCTTTAACCACAAGCTCTGGATGATGAAATGAAACCGGGGGAACATTCATCATGTTTTAGCGGGGATGCCTTAGTGGTGCTGGAATTTGAGTGTTTTGCATTTAACAGCAATGTTCTCAGTTTAAGTCCATCAGGAGACCGTTAGTGCATTTGTTGTTTGCACCCTGATTTTCTTTCTCCACATAACGAAATACTTGCCTTTCTTGTTTTCATTCTATATAACAGAAATGTATGAGCAGTACTAGGTAAGCAAACAAATAAAATGCAACACCTTTTTGCATGCTAAGCTGGAGGTGTGGACATGTTTATACGTTTTCTTTCTGTGTAGCCATCGTGAAACCATCAGAAAATAACCTATACTTCTGTTAACCCTCCAAAAATTGCCCTCTTCCCTCTCTCTACGTATGTAAAGATGCTTTGCACTTCTCTTCCAGGAACTAAATGGTTCCTGTGGCTCCATTGCTGTCTGCGTTTTGACCGTGAAGATTATGCAAAACAAGCCAGTGACGTATGGAGAAAAAAAAGTAACTGCACAACCCTGCCAGACCAGTAGAGGACAGTAAGACAGAAACTGCAGAGTTTCAGATCCATGCATCCCTTACAAATGTCTTTAGATGATCATTAAATATCTGAGGAGGATATTTCGACATTTTAATAAAAACTAAACAAGTATGCATTCTGGAGGACTCCTCCTGTGTTTCAACAGCTGTTGTAAACTCCACAAACACTGACACGTTCAGCTGAGGGTCTCCAGTTAACAGGGTCACTCTTCAGACTGCAACACCGGGAGCTGACAGAGATGCATTAGGGATAAAAGGTTCAGAGAAGTCGGCTCTTACAAAGCTATTAAACCCAAGTTTTTTGGGGCAATATATTTATTGATTTTTAACAACAAGGGCAGGATAATAAACAGATGAGTACACAGAACTGTTTTTGTAAATTTAACAAACTGAGAGGGAAAGAAGCAGTCTAAGCCTATAGTAGCATAACTAAGAGTAAGTCCAAGCCTGAGCCAGCTCTAACTATAAGCTTTATCAAAAAGGAAAGTTTGAAGCCTACTCTTAAAAGTACAGACGGTGTCTGCCTCCTGGACGCTTTCATGTAGATGATTCCAAAGGAGAAGTGCCTGATAACTGAAGGCTCATGCTCCCATAATTCTTTTAGAGACTTAAGTTTAATCAGTTTTTCTCATCATTGCAAAGACAAATCTATCCAACACAATAACAGGCAGAAACCTTCAGCAGGACCAGACTCATGTTAGACACACATCTGCTGAGACCGTGTTGGAGAGAGGATAGAAGGAGATGAAGAGACAGAGAGAGATGATAGTGGTGAGATGGATAGCAGTAGTTGTAGCAGCTAGAGTCTGGCACGTCCACAGCAGCAGGGCGTCTACGGCAGAGATCCAGAGGAACCTACGAGACAAGGGAGCTCAGGGACTCCTGAAAGGTCTATGATTAGTAACTTTAATGGGACAGGAAGAGTTAAAGTAAGAGTCAGGCAGACAGAGGAGAGAGAGGGAAAGAAGCAGTCTAAGCCTATAGCTAAGAGCTAGTCCAAGCCTGAGCCAGCTCTAACTATAAGCTTTATCAAAAAGGAAAGTTTGAAGCCTACTCTTAAAAGCAGAGATGGTGTCTGCCTCCTGGACGCTTTCATGTAGATGATTCCAAAGAAGAGGTGCCTGATAACTGAAGGCTCATGTGTCCCATGCTACTTTTAGAGACCTTAGTTTAATCAGTTTTTCTCATCATTGCAAAGACAAATTTATCCAACACAATAACAGGCAGAAACCTCCAGCAGGACCAGACTCATGTTAGACACACATCTGCTGAGACCGTGTTGGAGAGAGGGATAGAGGGAGATGAAGAGAGAGAGATGATAGTGGTGAGATGGATAGCAGTAGTTGTAGCAGCTTGAGTCTGGCACGTCCACAGCAGCTGGCCGTCTATGGCAGGGATCCAGAGGAACCTACGAGACAAGGGAGCTCATGGACTCCAGAAAGGGCTATTGTTAGGAAATATTGGGACATGAAGAGTTAAAGTAAGAGTCAGGCAGACAGAGGAGAGAGAGGGAAAGAAGCAGTCTAAGCCTGCTGTCGATTCAGGTTTCTATCCTGCTCATCAAACTTCTCCTGTAAATTAACTCTGATTAGTTGTTGTACATGTAATTTGACCTGAATGTGTGATTTCAGAGAAGTCCCACATCCTGTGCATGAAAGGTGCGTTTCATTTTTAGTGCTATGAATTGTGACGTTGCTTGTCAGATCAATAACTTCACACCTAAAAGTACAAAAATCACCTGACACACAAGTTATTGCCCTGTCCTAGGATATCTGGCCTTTTAAACCCTGTCTTTACAGGAGAGCAGACTGCACATCAGCTCCTCTGACCTACCTAAAAATGTGTTGACCTCCATCTCGGGTACCAGCCGTCACAAATATTTGGCTTTCATGAAATAACATAAAAGAGAAAAGAGGGGTTTTCACATTTTTCTATTTACAGAGGCTCCGGCGGAGGTGGGAGTCCCAGTGTGTGTTCATTTCCTTCAGCCCATCACTGTTTGTACTGTTACATCTGAAGACCAGTCAATAATGTGTTCTGACCTCCAGTCAGTCTCAAGCACACAGGCAGATTAGCAGGGGAGACCCTGGATGATACAACACTGCTGGAAGATTTCTGTCTGCTTACATCTTCCTCTGGTATTGAGTAAGTAAGTAAGCTGCAGACGAAGAAAACAGCACTCTCAGCCATCTAATGTCCTGTTTTTACTTTAATTAGACTAATCTAGATTAATCTGTCACTTCAATCTGTGCAGCAGAGCCAAGCAGGGATGACAAAAGGGACAATGCTTAAGAGCCAAAACTGCAGTTCCTCCAGTGGCCACTTGAGGTAAGCTTCAAAAGTGAGTCCATCCACAATACACCTCATATTATTTAAGCGCCAGATTTAACAGAAGAGTTGGAAATGTTTGAAGCCGGGGATAAGACAGGTTTTGGTCGCCTTAGCTAAACTCTATGGTTGAATTTATACGCACTCATGGGTGCTGCTAGCTTTTCACTTGTTCCCTTCCTCAAATCAGTCCCTCCCATCTTCTACTCTGTGACTGAGTGAACTGTGTTTGAAGTTACAAGCTTCACCTTCATGAAGGTGGAGGGATCCAGCCAAATTCCACCAGATCTGTGCCCAGTCCGTCTCCGATCCGTCACAGCACCAGATCTGATATGTTTCTATTCTAGTCAATGTGTTAACTTCCACTGGATTCGCTCCATTGCATTGCGGCTGTGTCTCTGATCTGGCAGACGTGCCGGACTCCAGCGGCAACAGCTACTACTACTTGTCTCATTACCATCACCTCCCTCAGCTCCCTCTATCTCTTATTCTCCTCTATCCCTCTTTCCAGACCCAACTCTGTCGAGGCAGATGTGTGTCTAACATGATCTGGTTCTGCTCGACGTTTCTGCATGTTGATAGGAAGTTTTTCCTCGCCACTGTAACTAGCTGAATGCTGAGAGGTGCAATGCTCATGGTGGATTAAGGTGCGGTAAGACTGAGTCTTACCCTGTCTTGATGTTGGGTCTCTGTTCATAATTTGACATGGAGTACGGACTAGACCTCCTATGTTTGTAAAAGCGTCTTGAGAAAACATTTATTGTGATTTGGCGCTATACAAATAAAGATTGATTGATTGAGTAATTACCGGGTGTTGATGGAGCACGGAGCCCGACTGCAGCAGATCGGAGACAGACCGGACACGGTCACGATGTCAGATTCAGGCAGTTTCTGTCTGTGCAGGTCACAACACAGAACTTTAGCTCAGAGTGTCTCCCATGTCGAATAACAAATACACACAGTCAGGAAGCCAGCATTGGTGCAGACTCACTTTTGGAGTGTCCAACAACCCACTCTCACTCCACACTCTGAGGTTTTGGACGCACTCGATGTCGTGGACCCTCCATGCACACTGAGAGGAAGTGTGGAGGGAGAGGGTGGAGGGAGCAGGTTTAGAGAGGCACTATGGTGTCACCTTCGCTAAATTCAGTCACTGAAATTAACCTCGGTGATGTGTTTGTTCAGAGTTAGTTAGTGTGAACGCTGTAGAGAGGAAGGCTGGCTGTGAAAAGAAGGTGATGCTTCTGTTACCTGGTTGGTGCTATTCCCATACCTTTTACTTTCCAACTCCAGGCAGCTACCACCCAAAGTTTTAATTCTGTCTCTGGGAACAGGATGACCAGCCAACTAATTCACTGCTAATGAATCGACGACACAGCTTGAATAAGGTCTGACTCATGGCTGCTAAATGGAGGTCCACAGATTAACTGGAGACACCATGATGGCTGTGTCCATTTTTTAACTTATCAAACAGTGAAGAAGACCCAGAAAGGCCTTGAAAGAAGAGAATATTTGGATCTTTAGCAGCTTAATCTTTGACTTCCTGTTTACGTGTCCGCCTGCTCTTTTTTTTTCCTCTACAGCTGCTGGGAATACGTTGATGAGAGCAGTTTTATCTGAACCGTACAGAACATTTAAGAGCTGTTAAATTAAATACTAAAATCAAGCTGTAGAGTTTGGTGAGCTGACGTGGGCTGAGAGCAAACACCTCCACATTGCAGTTATTTGTATCACTGCCAATAAAAGCACTGTTCACTGTGGGTTCAAGGTAAATGAAGATTTTAATTTATCTGATGACAGGAGCATTACTTTTCTATTTCTTTGCCTTTTTAATGCATCGCAAATCCTACCATCATACCCACTCTCATTAAAGTTCAAGACAGTCTTATTTGACTAAACAAATTTGTGTTTGGCAGCCGATGATTATCTGCTGGCTGACATTTAGTGTCTGGTTGTAGCATTTAATTAGTAATGCCATGTTTGACACAGGAGGTCAAGCATTTGCATGACAGTGTTTGAGGAGCGTTGGTTTCTTTCGCCCTTTTAGCCTTAAAACACTCAAATCTGTCAACACACTGCGCTCCAACAGCTCTTAGCCCCACAACTGCCATTCTGCTCCTCTGCCTCCACACATATCATCACAAATTGGTTTCCTGTCTCCCACACAGACCCGCAGCTGGCTGTTGAAAAGGTGAGAGTAATTATTTGACCTCTGTTGTATTGTGTTCGATAAGTAAAGGTCTTTATGTGAGGGAGAACCTGCCAACGTCTATTAACAAAAGACGACTGTTGAGTTCTGTTGACGATTGTTTGCATCAGAGTTGATTTCATTAACGAAAGTAATGACCATAAATGTTCGTCAATGACCCTTTTTTCCAGACCGCCGGACAGGCTGAGTGAGTAAGCAGAGAGGTGCAGTGTTAGCTTAGTCACTACCTGCAAGGGGGGTGCTGTGTGAACCAGCTCTCCCCTCCTCATTGATGACTTTTACAGAAGCAGCAACCTCCAGTCTTAAAATATGAAGCCCATGCAAAAGTGCTGAAAACTGCAGTTCATCGAGTGTCCACTAGAGGCTGGCTGCAGAAACACCGGAAACCACATACACGCCTATTCAAAGAAGGCCATCTTTACAGCAGAAATAAACATGTTTACAGCCTGGTTAAAAAAACAGTTTAGATCTGAATAACTCATTTCTCGATCGGCACACACTGTACAGGGGGGAATTTTTTCTCATAACACGGTAGTTTTTAAGATATTAAGCTTACGGGTTTTGCCCAAATAAGGGCATGGCTGACTTGATGGACAGGCAGGCACCCTGTAGCTGTTAGCGAAAAGACTAAAGGCCCGCCTCTTTACCTCACACTAGCTCGGAAGAAGTTAGGTTGAGTTCAGCATTTCCAATATCAGAATCAGAATCAGCTTTATTCGCAAAGTATGCTTGAACACACAAGGAATTTGACTTTAGTAAACTGTGCTCTCTTTATACAAGGCATAAGAATAGGAATAAGAATAAGAACTACAATAAAAAATAAAATAAAAATATAATAACAATAACCTTAGCTATAAATACAAAGAAACAACAAATAGGCTTGACTAATATGTACAGGCTAAAATAATAATATAAAGTGCAGTGGTGAGTTGCAGAGGTAGTTTTTGAATTATAAAAATAGAAGTTAAATAGTACAAAAAATAGAAATATGGAATTCTGCTTTGAGAATTGTTGCATTGTGTATCTACATGTATATTTACAGAGAGTGTTTATCTGACAGGTATGACACTGTTATGGTTTAGTGTTCATCAGAGTGACAACCTGGGGGAAGAAACTGTTCTTAGGGCGGGTTGTTTTGGCGCACAGTGATCTGTAGCGCCTGCCGGAGGGGAGGAGTTTGAAGAATTTGTGTCCAGGGTGTGAGGGGTCAGCAGTGATTCTACCCGTTTCCTGGCCCGGGATCGGTACAAGTCCTGGATGGGGGGCAGGTCGACACCGATGATTTTTTCTGCAGTCCTTATAGTCCGTTGCAGTCTGTGTTTGTCTAGTTTGGTTGCAGAGCCAAACCAGACAGTGATGGAGGTGCACAGAACAGACTGGATGATGGAGGTGTAGAACATGATCAGCAGCTCCTGGGGCAGGTTGAACTTCCTGAGCTGACGCAGGAAGTACATCCTCTGCTGGGCCTTTTTTCTGATTGTGTCTATGTGGGAGGTCCACCTCAGGTCCCGGGAAATAGTGGATCCCAGGAACCTGAAAGAGTCCACAGTGGACACAGTGCTGTTCAGGATGGTGAGGGGGGGGGCTTCTCCTGAAGTCCACTGTCATCTCTACCCTCTTGAGCGGGTTCAGCTCCAGATGGTTCTGACTACACCAGAGAGCCAGCTGTTCCACCTCCTGTCTGTAAGCAGACTCGTCTCCGTCCTGGATGAGACCGATGACGGTGGTGTCGTCTGCGAACTTCAGGAGTTTCACCGAGGGGTCACCCAACAACGATATGCTTCAAAACAGCACTCCAGAAACAGATAGGTTACGTCACAGAGACTACGTCCATTTATTATACAGTCTATGTTTTTACTCCTCAGTGTGCGTTAGAGACAGACAACCAGCCACCAGGGGACGTCTGTTTAATATTTGCCGTTTGCACCGCTATTTCCGTTAACAGCTCCGTGTCTACAGCTTGATTTATTCCAGTTTGCCGGTAAGGTACAAACATTTGGTAAGACCTATCAAAGTTCTGATCAAATCTTAACCATTAGAAATGAAGATGTAGCTCAGGGTGCCCTGAACTTACTGACTGTCCAGTGCGCATGTTACTGCAGGTGCATTTAAGGACCGTCGTAAAAGTGCTAAACAGGCAGTGTTGTGCAAGTGTACACAAGAAAAGAACTAGTTTACGTTCTATTTTTTTAGCTGCATCTATTTTCTTTTTCAGGAGAGCCTCTTATACTTCAGCCTCCAGCCATTAATCACTGACATTTACTAAACTAAACTATGAAGTACTGTATTCTTTGGTAGAATTATAGACAGGTATTAAGTGTAAAAGACAATAAAATTTGCAGCTATGAAAACTTAGAAACAAACATCTAACTCTACAATCTGTCAGCTGAATATTTTTCAAACTGTAACGCCCCGATACACAGGGAAGATCTCCTAAAATATAATGACTAAGGGTAAATAAACACTGAACAAACACTAAGAGTGAACTATTCCTCTCAAAAAGCTCCATCTCCCTAAAACCAGACCAGCCCAATAGACCATGTGATGTCAAAGGACCCAGACAGACTAATTATCATGCACGTTCTGTAGATTTTTACAGGTTACTTCCTCTCCTTATGTGTGAAATGATTCAGAGTGATTGTGAAACTTTCCCTCCAGGCACACCTGTTAAAAGAGCAAAGATCTACAACATCCACTCAGTGCCACAGATGCATGCATAACTTCTACCAGTTCAATATCTGCTCAAGGTCTTCACAGGCGGACAAAAAATATTGAAGTGAACACAACTTAAAAGAGGAAATCAAATATTGATTCCACTCCACATCAGAGACGTGATTCTGGAGAGGATAGACCACAGGCGTCGGATCTTAATCAAGTGTCGGGAGGGATGCAGAGATGCCATCTGGTGGTTCAATTTCAGCCAAGCTGTTAAGAGAAATGTGTTCTCTCTGCAAGAGGCACAGACCCTGAGAGCCCTGCGAGCCTCTCATCACAGCACCAGAGGCTGCGCTCCCACGGTGAAGGATGGCAAGCTGCTGTGGTGACTGAAAAACTTGTCCAGAGTTCAGGTTGCATCTGTTTCGAAAGTTCTGCTGCTTGTTTGGCACGCAAATGATGCGTGGCACAAGACCATGAGACGACCTTCCTCTGAGACTGATCAGCGGGCCTTTGTTTCAAACTTTGACCCTTTTAATCAATTACAACGGAGTTAACTTATTTGAGTCTTGTACAAATGTGTCGTCATATGTCCTGTTTGGTAAATCTGTTTAGTTTGAAAAACAAAAACATCACAAGTGAGGCTCATTTCATGAAATCCAGCCGTCAACTTTTGGCTGAAGAGAAAATACAAAACAGCTCAGAGAGGTGTAATCACCTCTGTCTGACTTAGATCACCTCATCTCAGACGTCTGAAATGTTCTTTTGGATTAGTTGGAGAAAGTTGTTGACGTCTTTGATGTAGAAGAAGGTAGAAAGCAAGAAAAAAATAAAACAATATCACAAAGTCAGAAACGATTCTACACTTCATTCAGACGCTCAAATCAGCACACAGATGGATATGATAGGCATATTTTCACAACCATGATTGTTTACACCTTATCCTATCCTGTTCCCAGCCTACATCAGAAACCTAATTTAAAAACACTAGTTGTGATCTCCATATGGTCGCATATCTCACTGTATTAAATCCTCCGCCAACTTATTCAATTTTACTCCTGCACAAATCTTATTATCGGAGCTGGAGATGCTTAAACTTCACGGATTTCCGGATCGCTAATCGATGTTTTGGTTGAGCAAACTGCCGGCAACAGCAGAGAAAATGTATAATTTGGTTTTAAACCCAACATATGTTGGATTTTATCCTGTTGTAAAGTGACAGTTGTTGCATTGAGCATTGTAAGCATGTGGTCGTGTGCAACACATGTAACCTCAGACCACCACCAGATCCATGTCCGGTCCGAGTCATGTGACCGAGGATTTCCTGCGGTAATTACTGAACCAAGGATCTCCTCTTCCTCTCCTCATCCATGTTGTCTTTATGGTCCTCTGAAATCCCCTGACCTGTTGACTCCAGGCCTGGCTCTGCTCATCCTGACGGTTTGTTGTTGTAGTTAAGTGAAAAACGATCTGGTGATAACACAGAGTGTTTTATTCTGAAAATTAACCGGATGTTTCCATTTTGTTTTGGTGCCTGACTTCCTGTCACGCTCCATCTGCTCTGTTGAGATTGATGCGTCGTGCTCCAGCATCCGGCAAAAACAGAAGTCTTGCTTATCTGACCCGAAGGACTCGGACCTGCTGGATCAGAGACGCAGCCGGAAAGCAATGGAGCGGATCCAGTGGAAGTTAACACTTTGATTAGAATGAGACGGATCTAGTGGAATTTGGCCGTAAGAATCATGTGTGTTATAGTATAGAAAGAATCCCTCCCAGGGGCAGATCCAGTTGTGTTTGCTCCCAGGGACTCTCCAGTTGTTGAGAGGAATTATACTCCACAGTCTCCTCTGTTGTAATTTCCTTGAGAAGCATGACCTGCGCATGCCAGGTATCCGTCCTGGGGTGGCAGGCTGCTGTTTTGCTGATGAGTTACTTCACAGTGCTCACACACTGAGCAGTTGCCCTCACTTTACCTCTGCGTTGGGAGCACTCTGCTCGGCTCCCTCATACACTGAACATCTGTGAATGAAAGGTTCAGGCTCGCGTCCAGACAGCGCTCTGTGGCAGGCGGAAACGAAACCCAAACGTAAAGTCTGCGTGTTCTCTCTCCTCAAATTGAACAGTGCAGGTTTTCAAGCTTTATTGCCCCATTGAGTGTTTACTGAGCATGCATGCTGTTTGTGAATACCCCTCACACTCCCCCACACAGCTCTGCTTGTTTGGCTGGTTTTCTAATGCTGCTCACATGAATGATGACTTCTTCTGTCAGTGTGCTCTGAGACGTACAGGAAGACACTGCAGTAAAGACTTTTAATCTGCTTCAGGAAGATTATCTTCTGTTTTAAACTGTTTTGAATCAAAATGTTTGCTTGAGATTTTATTTCAGAATAAAAGCGTTTGTGTATTCCTTTTTGTTATCTGATTGACCAGCCATGTTTACACTCATTCTGATTGTATCCTGCTGGCAGACGTTATATCAAACAATCAATCATTATTTATAAAGCGCCAAATCACATCAATCAAATGTTAACTGAAGACTCTTTCCAAACAGAGTAGGCCTAGACCGTACTCTATGTTCTATTACTAACAAAGACCCAACATCAAGACAGGATAAGATCCAGTCCCATCTTACAGACAGGACTCAGTATGATCTCATCTTAATCCACCATGAGCAGAGCACTTTGCAGTATTTAGCAAGTTACAGTGGCAAGAACAAACTTCCTTTAACAGGCAGAAACCTCCAGCAGGACCAGACTCATGTTAGACACACATCTGCTGAGACGGTGTTGGAGAGAGGGATAGAGGGAGATGAAGAGAGAGAGAGATGATAGTGGTGAGACGGATAGTAGTAGTTGCAGCATTTAGAAAGCTACAGCATTTAGGACAAACTTCCTTTAACAGGCAGAAACCTCCAGCAGGACCAGACTCATGTTAGACAGATGTTCATTTTGACCAAGACATTCCGGATGGAGGCCTCGACGAACACCCGGAGCTTGGTGGAGGGATGATCTCATCTGGCCTGGGAATGCTTTGGGATCCCCAAGGATGAGCTGGAAAACGTTGCAGGGGAGACAGATGTCTGGGTTGATTTACTTAGACTGCTGCCCCTGCGACCCAATCTTGGACAAGCAGGAGCAGCTCCACCTCTTTGCTGGTGTTTAGGTTGAATGAAAGCATTTGCAAAAATCCATTAATGATTAAAAAAACGTAAACATTTTCCATGTCAAAAACAATGACCAATGCGTTTTTTAAATAAGAAATAAGACCACATGATGTTTGTTCCACGTGATAGAAAATCAAAACAAAAAAATGTGTTTGAGTAAGTTCTTAACAATCAATTAATCAATACTCCATTAAATGTTGACATCCCTATTTCAAACCGACTAACATTGTTTATGTCTATATTGTTTGTAAAGCTAAGGTTATATATGTTCAAGTATGACTTACACTGTTGTTGAGACAGTACAATGGGTTCCCTCAAACATTCAGTGTGTGTCGGCCTTAGGAGTGTTTTTTCTTTCTCTGTTATGAAACAAACATCATTGTTAGCTAAGTGCTGTACTGTTAGCTAACTGTTCACATGTATCCTGCAACATAAGACAGCAGTACCTGAAGGTGCTTTCAACCTTCAAGTTGTAATTCATATGTTGTGAATGATTGAATATATGCATTGTAAATGGTGTATTGACAACCTATTAGAGTACTGTATTGAGACCGTTCCAATACGGCCTGCTGGTGTTTTAACAGAGTCAGTGGTGTTGTGTTAATTAAAAATTCCATCTGCTTAAGAGACTGCCTTCTCTCTGTGATGGAAGAACAGCCTTTTGGTGATCTCCTTTGTGTAATCTCACAATGGGAAGCAACACTGAGCTCAATCAATTTAACTCATGACGTGCTGTCAGAAAACAGCTTTAACAATTTAATACGTTCTTTTCATCGACGACATCACCACGGGTATTAACCGTGTAAGAGATCGATCGGATGCAGATAAAAACAATTCCTCAGATGCATGTTTTGTTGCTGCAGGGATGTTGACTTTAAATAGGCAGAGAGTGGTAAAAACCACGGCTGGTAATGCACCCATAAAATCATACTTGACTCCAGTGACAACCTCCAGACACAGAGGTTGGCACCGCTTCATAAAGCTCACCGGGGGCTCAGTGTTTTAGCACCTACACACAAACACATAAGTGCTTATGTGTCATAATTATGGGGTAGTTGCAGCATCTTTCTCACCAGGAGTGCAGTTGTACAAGAGGATAATCCTACAGCCCATGCTCTGATCTGCACTGCTCCAAAATATTGAGTAAACACATAGGAGGCTTACATTAAGAGGGAGAATGTATGACATGCAAACACGCCTCCTGATTTTTACACTGAGGATTTGAACACGTGAAGGTTTGGGGGTTGGGGGAGGAGTGTTAGAGGGGTAATTAAGGTACTCTTCATGTTACAAGCACTCTTTAAAATAACCTCTTTTACGTGTTTTGAAAGCTGGAGTGATAACTCATCCCCCTTTGAAGGTGTTATGGATTATGTGTTGGTGAAAAATAACATGTATGATGATGATAAACGCCTTAAGCACAACAGAAGGATGAATCAGGAGCCATGTTTACAGCATGTTCAAGCAACTACTAAATGGGAATACTAATATCTTGTGATTAAACATCAAAGACACAAGAACATAAAATGCTTTTACATTAAATATGTGTTCGAAATAAGCAATGCACTGTAACTATAAAGTGTATACAACCATGGACAGAACTACAGCTACCTTGAGTGAAGCCAAAACCTTTAGAGCGCCCCCTACTGACAAACAACAGTGAAAAACCTGCCTCCTCCATGCTAACAGCTAACATTTGGACTGGTCACATTGCTGGAAGGTAAATATCCTTTTGAACGACAATCAGAATCAGAATCAGAATCAGAATCAGCTTTATTCGCCAAGTATGCTTGAACACACAAGGAATTTGACTTTGGTAAACTGTGCTCTCTTTGTACAAGGCATAAGAATAGGAATAAGAATAAGAACTACAATAAAAAATAAAATGAAAATATAATAACAATAACCTTAGCTATAAATACAAAGAAACAACAAATAGCTTGACTAATATGTACAGGCTAAAATAATATGATAAAGTGCAGTGGTGAGTTGCAGAGGTAGTTTTACATTATAAAATAGAAGTTAAATAATACAAAAAATAGAAATATGGAATTCTGCTTGAGAATTGTTGCATTGTGTATCTACATGTATATTTACAGAGAGTATTTATCTGACAGGTATGACACTGTTATGGTTTAGTGTTCATCAGAGTGACAGCCTGGGGGAAGAAACTGTTCTTATGGCGGGTTGTTTTGGCGCACAGTGATCTGTAGCGCCTGCCGGAGGGGAGGAGTTTGAAGAATTTGTGTCCAGGGTGTGAGGGGTCAGCGGTAATGCTCCCTGCCCGTTTCCTGGCCCGGGACCGGTACAAGTCCTGGATGGGTGGCAGGTCGACACCGATGATTTTCTCTGCAGTCCTTATAGTCCGCTGCAGTCTGTGTTTGTCTAGTTTGGTTGCAGAGCCAAACCAGACAGTGATGGAGGTACACAGAACAGACTGGATGATGGAGGTGTAGAACATGATCAGCAGCTCCTGGGGCAGGTTGAACTTCCTGAGCTGACGCAGGAAGTACATCCTCTGCTGGGCCTTTTTTCTGATTGTGTCTATGTGGGAGGTCCACCTCAGGTCCCGGGAAATAGTGGATCCCAGGAACCTGAAAGAGTCCACAGTAGACACAGTGCTGTTCAGGATGGTGAGGGGGGGGAGTGGGGGGGGGCTTCTCCTGAAGTCCACTGTCATCTCTACCGTCTTGAGCGGGTTCAGCTCCAGATGGTTCTGACTACACCAGAGGGCCAGCTGTTCCACCTCCTGTCTGTAAGCAGACTCGTCTCCGTCCTGGATGAGACCGATGACGGTGGTGTCGTCTGCAAACTTCAGGAGTTTCACCGAGGGGTCTCCTGAGGTGCAGTCATTGGTGTAGAGGGAGAAGAGCAGTGGGGAGAGAACACATCCCTGTGGGGCGCCAGTGCTGATGGTCCGGGTGCTGGATTTGATGCTCCCCAGCCTCACCTGCTGTCTCCTGTCCGTCAGGAAGTTGGTGATCCACTGACAGATGGAGGCCGGCACTGTGAGCTGGGTGAGTTTCTGGTGCAGGATGTCTGGTATGATGGTATTGAACGCAGAGCTGAAGTCCACAAACAGGATCCTAGCGTAGGTCCTGGGGGAGTCCAGGTGATGCAGGATGTAGTTCAGACCCATATTGACTGCATCCTCCACCGACCTGTTTGCCCGATAGGCAAACTGCAGGGGGTCCAGCAGGGGGCCTGTGATGTCTTTCAGGTGGCTCAACACTAGTCTCTCGAAGGACTTCATGACCACAGACGTCAGGGCGACGGGCCTGTAGTCATTGAGTCCTGTGATGGTGGGTTTCTTTGGGACTGGGATGATGGTGGAGCTTTTGAAGCATGAGGGCACTTCACACAGCTCCAGCGATGTGTTGAAGATCTTTGTGAAGATGGGGGCCAGCTGCTCAGCACAGACTCTCAGGCAGGAGGGGGACACGCCGTCTGGTCCTGGAGCCTTCTTGGTCTTTTGTCTCTGGAAGAGCTGGATTACCTTATCTTCACAGATCGTCAGCGCAGGTGGGGGGTCAGAGGGGGGTGGGGAGGGGCTTGTGGGGGGGCCAGGTAAATCAGAGTGTTCGGGTGTGGGGTGTGAAAACCTGCAGTAGAAGCTGTTCAGGTCGTCAGCTAGTCTTTTGTTACCTTCAGGGTGGGGGGAGGGTCTCCTGTAGCTTGTAACTTCACGCAGGCCTCTCCAAACTTCTGAGGGGTCGTTGGCAGAGAAGCTCTGTTTTAACTTCTCAGTGTAGCTCCTCTTAGCTACCTTGATCCCCCTCGTCAGTTTGTTTCTGGCCTGCTTGAACAGGTCCCGGTCCCCACTCCTGTAGGCCTCTTCTTTGGCCTGACGCAGCTTCCTCAGTTGAGGTGTGAACCAGGGCTTATTGTTGTTGTATGTGCAGAAGGTCCTGGTCTGCACACACATGTCCTCACAGAAGTTGATGTATGAAGTCACAGTGTCAGTGAGTTCATTGAGGTTTCCTGATGCAGCTTCAAAAACACTCCAATCAGTGCAATCAAAGCAGGCTTGTAACTCCTGCTTTGACTCCTCCGTCCACTTCTTCACAGTCCTAACTACAGGCTTAGCCGTTTTTAACTTCTGCCTGTAGGTCGGGATGAGATGAATCAGACAGTGATCAGATAGTCCTAAAGCTGCACGGGGGACAGAGCGGTATGAGTCCTTTATTACTGTGTAGCAGTGGTCCAGAGTGTTAGACTCCCTGGTGGGACACTTAATATGCTGTCTGTATTTAGGTAGTTCGTGGGTTAAATTTGCTCTGTTAAAATCCCCGAGAATGATGAGCAGAGAGTCAGGATGTTTTTTCTCCACGTCTGTAATCTGGTCAGCCAGGTGCTGTAACGCCTCCGTTACGCAGGCCTGAGGTGGGATGTAGACGCCGACCAGAATAAAGGAGGAGAACTCCCGCGGCGAATAGAAGGGTTTGCAGTTTATGAAAAGAGTCTCCAGATTTGGACTGCATGACTTCTTCAACACTGTGGTATCTGTACACCAACCTTCGTTTATGTAGAAACAGATTCCGCCTCCTCTCGCCTTCCCAGAGAGTTCCTTTACGCGGTCCGCTCTGTGGAGCTGAAAGTCCGGTAAGTGCAGCGAGCTGTCTGGGATGTGTTCACTGAGCCAGGTTTCAGTGAAACACAGGGCGGCGGATCTGCAAAAGTCCGTGTTTCTTGAGTTGAGGAGCAGCAGTTCATCCATCTTGTTTGCCAGGGAGCGGACATTCGCCAGGTGAATGGACGGGAGCGCACTGCGTAACCCCCGCTGTCTCAGTCTGACGAGCACGCCTGCTCGCTTGCCCCGGCGCCGGCGTCTCCGGCAAAGACCATAGAGAGCTGCGGCTCCACCAGCAAGAATCTCTGTGTAACTTAAAGGTTCAATGAAAACCGGTGTAAAAAGTTCGGCAGAGGACTGTCCAATGTTAACAAGTTCTTCTCTGGTAAAAGAAACCAGAGAAGCGGAGCATAAAGATACAAAAAAAGAGAAAAACGCAACAAGTACGAGAGAGCGCAGTACCAGGGCGACCGTCCGTGGCGCCATCTTGGTCTTCCACCAAGGAAGTAAGTCACTTCAACCTTCGTCAGCACTCGACAATGTTCTATTTTGGCTTCACTTCTCACATTAGGAGGAGATGGAGCTGCGATGTCTATGTGAATACAGTTTGAGTAGGACCAACAACTGCCCGTGGTGTCATTTTTTCACCTTCTTTTTACTATAGTTCTGGTCTCAACAGCAACATAAATACTATGGGTCTATACAGAAGGATTTCAGTGCTCTCTCGTGGTCACTGGCTTGTTGCTAGCATTCAATAAGCACAACTAATCAACATGTATTCAGGTGAGAAAACAGTCAGAATACAGTCAAAACTGAGCACAGTTTATTTGAGTGTGCAGCTAGCATAATGGAGCTTTGTTGCATTATCGCAGTAACCATGAACCGGAGATACAAACATGGATGATGGCGGCTCTACAGCTTAGATACAACATACAACAAATGTTGATAATTTCTCTGGGCAGAAAAGGTTATCCATAATAGTTTAGTCTGTTCAAAAGATTTAGGTATATACAGTGTAAAGGGCCTCCTGTCTTCCCCAGACCTTGTCTTTGTAAATCTGAAGTCTGTACATGAGTAGTTCACCTGCTGGGAGTCAAGATACCAAACTGTGCAGAGCTGGTTTGTTCCTGCTCTTTTGAAATCAAGATAAATGTCATTTACGGTTTTTGAGTAATAAACGTCTCCTCCTGAGAAGCAATCAGGGAATCAAATGAAAAAAAAGTTCTACAGTCACACAATTCAGAGCAATGTGTTGATGAATATTCATGATGGCTTCCTTTAACTAATGTAAATTTCTCCCGGGCTGGAAAGGTGACAGTGTGAAAACTGACACCAAACAATGTACATGCTCCAGCTGCAACAACAACACACTGTGTAACACTCAGAGTACATTCAGATTAAGAGTACGAGAGGGATGAGAGAGGGATGGAAGGAGAGATGGAAGGATAAATGGATGGATGTATAAGATGGATGTGTGGATGGATGAAAGAATGGTTGGAAGGAAGCATGGCTGGAAGGATGGATGGATGATTGAATAGATGGATGGCTGGATGGATGGATGGACGGACGGACGGATGGATGGATGGATGGATGGATGGAAGATAGGATGGAGGGATGTATAAGATGAATGGATGGATGGACGATAGGATGGATGGATGTATAAGATGAATAGATGGATAAATGGATGAATATGGTTGGAAGGATAGAATGGATGGATGGGTGAAAAGGTGGATGTATGTATAAGATGGCTGGACGTATAAGAAGGAAGGATGGATGGATGGATGGATGGATGAGTGGATGGATCGATGAATAAGATGGATGGATGTATAAGATGGATGGACAGATGGATGTTCACAGTGAATAGATGGATGGGTGGATGATATATGTAGAAGATGAATAGATGGATGGATGGATGGATGGATGGATGGATGGATGGATGGATGGATGGATGGATAAGGTTGATGGACGGATGGGTGAAAAGCATAGACTGTAAATAAAAATGGACAGCGCTGCTCCGCCTCTTCCCGTTGTACGGTTCTGAAGCCAAAAAATCCCGCTCCTGGGCACCGCCATTGTTCAGCCAGAGCCTGCGAAGCCACTGTAACAAGCTGCGCCCTACATCATAGCATCACAGGACGCTGTGTGCCCTTTGAAGTTTCCCTCTATGGCGGCTGTGAATCAAAGGAAACCCGGAAGTAAAACCCCGTTTTTTAAACTCTAATAACTAACAAAAAAGAAACTTTTCAGGAAAAAGAGGCCTTGGACACAAAACAGTCAAATACTAACTACATACCATCACCACAGCATACGGATGTGAGAAACATTCTTACGACGTGTATTTATATTTTAAAGTTTGACTGCTCCCCCATTCAAATGAATGGGGGAGACAGATTTTTTGACCTATACTGCAGCCAGCCACCAGGGGGCAGACATACTGCTGAAAGCTTCACCACCAGTGGAGCATCCGGCTCCCTTGGTGAAAAGTGGAATGGATGGATGGATGGATGGATGGATGGATGGATGGATGGATGATTGAATAGATGGACGGATGTTTATGATGGATTTAACCTCTGTATTCTGAGATCTCAGAGACCCCTCTTCCGTCTCCATGTGAGCAGGCTGATGTGCGCTAGACTTTGGGCCTCTTGAGCCCAATGAGAGGTCAAGTATGGATGATAAATGTTGAGTGAGCATGGGGACTGAGAACATCGGTACAGAGAAATGTTCCTTATTGAACCAAGAGACGAGGGAATGTGTCATGAAATGAGCTTCTAAGAGCTTTGTGAAGTTTAATTTAATGCAAAGAAGGCAGGATGCACCTTTTATTATTTTCACAGTGAACACTTACTGGCATGCTAAACAGTCTGATCTCTGCTACTGTGTTTGACAGTTGTGTTTAATTGTTCAGAGGGTACATATTATAATTTGTCAAATCTAGATCCCCTGCAGTAAAAACAGAATCCAAGCGTCACAGAATGATCACACTATAAAAAAACCTTTATAACAGCCTTGAGTGATTTTATCACCCGAAGCTGTCAGACAGGTGTGAATCTCCCAGTTGTTGTTTTTTGAGATAACTCTGAGATCCCGGGCTGTGAAGCACATAATGATGTCAGTCATGAAGCTCAAATTATTCCAAGCAGATAAAGTTGCAGCTTTTACATTATCAGGCAGTTACCAGCAGTTTTAATCACAACCTGAACCACACTATAGCATAAGTGTTATTGTGAAATATAAAGCTTCTGCCAATGCCAAGACTGAGAGTAACCACATGTGAGCTCAACTTTGGTAGTTCTTTTGTCTTACACTTCCTCGATAAACATGGCAGTACCTCAATGACTGTCTCAGCTGATGGTCTGAGAAATGCACATAGACCTGGTAATGCACCCACTAACACTGGACTTCCATCAGATCCGTGTCTGGTCCGTCTACGATCGGCTGCAGTCCGGCTCTGTGCCCTCTCGTCCGTCAACACCCACCGGCTACCTTTCAGAACGTAGCAACGGAGCAGAACTGCCGTACAGCTGGACCCAGGTTTACCCACATTAATTAATTAATCAAGGATTCTCCTCCACCTCTCCTCATCCATGTTGTCTTTATGGTTCTCTGAAAACCTCTGACCTGTTGACTCCAGGCCTTGCTCCGCTCATCATGACGGTTTGTTGTTGTAGTGAAGTGAAATACGATCTGGTGATAACACAGAGTGTTTTATTCTGAAAATTAACCAGATGTTTTCATTTTGTTTTGGTGCCTGACTTCCTGTCCCGCTCCATCTGCTCTGTTGAGATTGATGCATCATGCCCCGGCATCCGGCAAAAATAGAAGTCTTACGTATCTGATCTGGAGGGCTCCAACATGCCGGATCAGAGATGCAGCGGGAACAAACAGAGTGGATCCAGTGGAAGTTAACACGTTGACTAGAATAGAAACCTATTAGATCCGGTGCTGTAGACTGAGTGGGGACGGACCGGACACGGATGAGAGAAATTCTCTGAATTAACTTTCAGTGTGAACAACTTTTTTGCAGTAAGGCCTACGTTGATAAATACTAATTAATCCTGAACAGACTCTGAGATACTCACTACCACCATAAACACAGAAAACAGGACAATATGCACAACAATGGCAGGAGTCATATTCATGTGCTGTATGCCACAGCTGTCAGTGTCAGACATTTTCCAGCCCACCATCACCAAGGTTTGAAAAACAAACAGAACATTACTCAGCGTTAGCCTGCTAATGGAGTGTTAACCACAGCCCTATTAAAGCGATGAGGAATCCAAACATGTTGCCCAATTTATTCCATGAAAGCTGCTCAAGCGGCGTACATGCAGAGAGTTATATTCCACCATGTGCATACACAACACTTTCATATAAGCTGCTTTCAGTACCAGAGTTTAAGAGAGACGTGGAGAGCAGCGTAAGGTGCAGGGATTTACATTTTTAACAATATATGGCTCAACCAGAGTGTAAATATTCTCCATGGTGTCAATCAAAAATGTCCTCATGAGCTAAAACGTTCAACTTCAGCATGAGAATTCCTACTTGATCAAAGTAGTTTTTAATATTTGTATTATTGTGGCCCAAACTGCCAATCTGACATTGTTTACCTGCAGGCTCTGTGATCCTGTGTACAGCTGTGTTAAATAACGTGCGCTCAATTATGGCTGTTTGATGAGTGTTTTCTCACCTTAAGAAAATGAGTCGCTTCTAAACAACAGTGTACAACCAAGGACCCAGACATTAACGGCAGATCGTGCTGCAAACATCAGACAAAGCCATGAAAATAATGCAGCAGAAACAAAATTCAGACACAAAAGAAGTGCGCCGGGCGTGTGGGAGACGATCAGTGGAGCAGCTCTCTACTCAAGAGAGAATAATAAAGACCATGCACATCAGACCACCACTTGATCAGTACTGTCTAAAGGTTGTTTTCGACGTCAGGAACCAGGGTCCAAGTTTAGTTCTGGGGTAGTTAATCTTCCCCTGAAAAGCCCCTGCTTAGGGGGTAGTATTTTCCAGAAGTCCAGGAACTTTTAGGGGGCGTGGCCTGCAATGCTGAACGTTTCTGATTGGTTGAGTAAGCGCAGTGTCTTTATTTCACCAGCTGTTCACAATAACATCACACACACACCTGTGATTCACTCAGTTTAATAGCTGTGCAACCGTCGTCTTCTCTGAGCCTACCGCGAATGCGTTTCTGTCAGCTCCCGGTGTTACAGTATTATGTGTGACCTTGTAAACTGGAGACCTTCAGCTGAACGTGTCAATGTTTGTGGAGTTTACAACAGCTGTTGAAACACAGAAGGAGTCCTTGGGAATGCATGATAGTTTAGTTTTTTTTAAATTGTCAAAATATCTTGATCAGATATTTAATGATCATCTAAAGACATTTGTGAGGGATGTGTCTCGCTGAAAGTCAACAGTTAACAGGGTCGCTGTTTAAACTGAAACAGTGGTTGATCTCTGTCATGGCTTTTGATATCCCTCGACTTATAGCAGTTTTAAAGCCGTGTTGAAACGGCTTTGCTACTCGGCCTTGTCTCCTTCTAAGTGTTGATTAATTTAATTAATTTACAGTGCAATAAAGCACGATCAAAAACAGCACAAGAGTAATCTCCTTCATGCTCCAACCTGTCTGACTCCTTCTATGGCGTCATCTTTGTCTTACTGCCCTCTACTTGTCTGGTAGTGTAGTGCAAATACTTTCTTTTATATTTTCCAATATGTCACTGGCTTTATTTCCATTATCTCCATTGGGCCACATGAACTTCCTGGAACTTCTGGTCGAAGTGACAGACCCACTGATTTCAGTTCAAAGAGCACAACAGGTGCAAAAAGAAAATTGTGCAAATTAAGAGAAACAACAGTAGCCTCTGAATTTGCGAAAGAAACAGCACCTGCTTAATGAATCTCCTGTTAGCTATTTAGCGCAGCTAGCAATGCAGCTAGCCGTGCAGCTAGCCGTGCAGCTAGCCGTGCAGCTAGCCGTGCAGCTAGCCGTGCAGCTAGCCGTGCAGCTAGCAGTGCTATAAGCTGAGTGTGGGTGTTCTGGGAACCAGGAAATATCAGAGTTCACATCTCTAACTAGTACAAGATCTCTGGACCACCGCCAGCTCAAAACTGTCAGGCTGCAGATGAGGGGAGACAGCAGGATTTGACTGCGTTTGATTACATAGAGGAAAGTTAACGCCAGGCAGCCAGGAGACTGACAGCAGCTTTGACAAGGACTTTATCAGAATGGATGTAGAGTCCAAAACGATAATCTCTAGAGAATCAAGAAAGGTTGACACGGCCAAGGGCCAAAGCTGGCAAGAGAATCGCGTCACTTCTGTGTTCCCTGTTGTCAAACCATCCTCAGGTATCAGGGTCTGTGTTTGTGTCGACAATCCATAGCCTACAAAGTTCTACCTTTTGTTGTATTTATTTTAGACTATGGTAAGTGGCTTTGAATTTCCCTCCAGCAACTTCCTCAAACACTTCAGATGTATCTACATCATGTTTGCAATATAATTCCTCCTTCATCAGTCTCACTCCAGGAGGACAGAAACCTCCATTAAAGTGAGGTGAGGCAAGACTCAACAAAGAATCCTCGGAGCATAGAGACAGATATTTTATTTCAAAGGATATAAATGTTTAATTTGTAAGCTGCAAATTAAACCTGTTGAAAAACAGGAGCAGCTGATCATCGCTCTGTTCACACAATCACTGCGATGGAGGATGAAGCAGCAACATCAGGCTTCAGTGGGCCAGACGGTTTTTTCTTTTTCTTCTTATTTATGTTTCTACAACTGTTCAACGAGGCTATCACAATGTTTGAGAGTAAGAGTGTTGGACTTTTCACAAAGAACTGTAAATAATACAATTATCTTTGAACACTAAGAGCCTCCATGAAACGTGATTTCATCAGCTGTCAGAGTTTGGGATAAGAATGTAGGTGTTACCGTGGACTGACGGTGATAACTGAAAATAGCACAGTTTGTTGAGAATAATGCTTTTCCTCTGGTGAAACATGCAGCTCTGCATTTCAATACAGCACAGAGAATTCCTCTACAGAGGAGCTGAGCATTATATATTTATGAGTTCAATCTCTGCAGCACTTATCTCAGCTTTTATGTAGAAAAACTACAAATTTGCACCACTTATCTGAATGTACAGATTAGACTTAAGTGTCTGTTTTAAACAATGAGTATGCAAGCTGTGAGTTTGTAACATACAGTATGCCGTTCTCATGCCGAAGATACAAAATAATACATGAAAAGGTAAAACCTATTTTAACTATTGGTTCGCTAGTGTACATCGCTAAGCCACGATGCAGTCAGAGCCGACAAAGTGAAACCAAAGCTTGTGTTTCCGAGCGGGTCATCAAGGAGCGCTGTGATGATGTGATATTAAACTTTGTGAGCTTGAAGCTTGATATTTCTACACATCTCCAACCATCGGGGAGAACTATGCTGCAGACTTGAGTCCTTTTTTACTATGAACAACTAGACACAATCTCATTGGCCAACACAGGAGACACCCCAAAATGGAATTATTTGTGCTGTGCTGCAACAGATTGAAGGTAGCTTTTTTTGTATTTCAATGTGGCATATTGAGTAACTTAAGATTTTAGTCAAGAAATATATTTCTTGCTCTTGTAATTCAAACCTTTGCTGATTGTTTCCTAGTTTTTACATGTTCATTATTTTTCATAGAACTTACACAGTGGTGATAATTGATTTTGCATTTGAGTCTAAAACATATTTACCTGAAGGACAATAAAACATTTAATATATTTAATCATATTGTAACGTATTGTATCGTACCGTATCGTATCGTAACGCATCGCAATGTAACATTATTTATTGTACCGTATCAAATTGAAATGTATAGTATCTTATTGTACCGCAGCGTAACTCATTGTCACGTATCGCAACGTAACGCAACATACCATATTAGTAGTAATGTATCGTAATGTAACGTACCGTTGCGTAACATATCGTATTGTAACATACCTTATCGTATCGTAATGTAACATATCATATCAAAACGTTATGTAACATATTGTATCTTAAAGGTGACACATATGTATAGGTGACATATGCAAAATGGACTTTTTAATGGTTCTCTACCTGAAATATGTGTCCCTGGCATGTCTACAAACCCCCCGAGAATGAAAAAAATCCATTCTGCCCCTGTTTTGATTTCTACACCTTTCTGTAAATGTGTGTGAAACGAGCCGTTTCAGACTTCCGTGTTTTTGTTACGTAACAACAATATCCGGTCTGTCACGGAGTCAGAGCTCGGAGCTTGTTCAGCCCATAGACTGTATAAAATAATACTGAATCCCCCCTCCATTTTTCATTACCTGCACAAATGTGTGCTAACAAGGAGCTTAGGAGGGAGGCATGCTAGTTGTAGGCTGTCTTAATAAACACGAAGGTCAGTTTTACTCCCCACGTCTGCAGATTTGAAGATCTAGTGGATGATTTTTATTTATCATGGATAAGTTCTAGCGCTAGTTAGCATAGCTACATAGCTACATGTCGTAGCTGTAGCTGTGTACCAAGACACACGTTGACATACTGACAAATAAAACAACAAGAAACACTAAATCTGTGACCAATCCTTCAGAAAAGGTCCCGCTGCCTCTCTGGCAAAGGTCGGTTTTACTCCCCACGTCTGCAGATTTGAAGATCTAGTGGATGATTTTTATTTTTCATGGATAAGTGCTAGCGCTAATTAGCATAGCCACATAGCTACATGTTCATAGCTGTAGCTGTAGCTGTGTACCAAGACACACGTCGACATACTGATAAATAAAACAACAAGAAACACTAAATCTGTGACCAATCCTTCAGAAAGGTCCTGCTACAGGCGCCTCTCCGTCAGGATCAGATTCTGGATCAGATTCAGAGGGTTGAAGTAACGTGATCTCTGAGCAGCCGTGTATATTCAGCCAACATGTAAGCATTAGATCAACGTGCTGGAGAGCCGAGGCACATCCACTTCCTGAGGGGGCGTGGTCAGAGAGAAAACAGAGTGTTCTGATGAGGACTGAAGAAGAGGGTTTTTCAGGCATGCCAAAATCTGATTTCAAAGTGTTTTTTTGAGCATAAACTTTAAAGACATGTTTTGGGGACCTCTTAGACCAATATATATTGATGAAAAAAGAGTGATATGTCACCTTTAAGTCATATAATATCATATGTATCGTGTTGTAATGTAACTTAACGTATCGTAATGTATCGTACCATATCATAAAGGATTACATCGAAACGTAACATATCATATTATGTCGTATTATATCATAACGTATTGCATTGTTTCGTTATGTATAGTATCATAATGTATCGTACCATTGCGTATCGTATTGTAACGTATTGTATCATATATCGTATCGCAGCCTAGCATATCGTTTCAGATGGTTTTGCATTGTATCGTATCAATGATAAAAAGCATATTGAGATTGTCTTGCCCTGGCTCCAATCAAATACTGAGTATTTGATTTCTACCAAGACTGTCAGAGATTGCTGTAGAAAAATCTATGGACAATTGGTAAACTTCTGAATTTACTTTAAATACCTGTCTATACTGTGCTGACAGAAACATGTTCTAAGCAGCAGTTTGCTTCTATCTAATCCTATTTGCTCACTTATAGACTAATGTACACAATAACTTTCATCAATAAGACTCTACGTGCTGACTTGATATCCTGACAACCAAATGTTCATTTTCATTCCTCACTCAAAACCTGTGCTTCTTTTGAGAGAGGAGTTTTGCCCAAACTGATCAGTAGTGAGTCATGTGTCTGTCACACCACCATCATGTCCAGGCAGCACTGAAGCTGCTGCTGCGGTTCTAAGGAGCAGTTCACTTTTTTCACATCAATCAAAAATTGTGTTTGTGGAAGAATCCTTTTTTCTCTGAGCCGAGTTGCAGCGATCTGTGCTCCAGCAGCTCGGCAGCACTTCTTGACATGTTGTTGGCGCTTGTTTCTGTCAATACTTTTTGTTTGGCACCGGCGAGCAAAGATAGAGTCATCATTCTTAATCTTATCTTTCCGAGCTCTGATTGGCACGATTTGTTTTAGTAAAGAAAAAAAAAAAAAGACAGCTGGCAAAAAGCCCAACACCAAACCTTCAGTCTTTGACTCAGTGGAGATGTGAGCAATGATTTAGACATCTGGAGCAAGGCAAGAGAAAGGATGTTGTTTGTATCATGTCCAGAAGTATGTAATTTTCATTATTAGAAAGTGACATGCCCGATATTTAATCAAAACAAAGGTCAATCTTAACAGCGTCTGCAATCAAAAGAAGCACACTTCAACGGGTGATTTCCCCCGTTCTGGCGAGCTTTTCTTACTCGGCTGATAATTTAAATCAGGAGAATTTTCACACAATCAGGGCTGAGTCTGGAGGTTTGTGCCTCATTTAAAAACCAATACTCAAAAAAAACCGTCAACACAAGGTCTCAGGGGCGATTCTGTTTTTACTCTGCTTCCAGGCTGCAGGTGGAGATTGCAGGATGTTATTTTTATTCTGAAAAAACACGTCATAATGCACAAATTCAAGAAGCCATGCAATCCCTGAGGAAGAAGTATGCAGTCTACCAACACTCCTCAGTGTGCACAGGAGGAGTAAATGATACTTTAGGTAGAGCTTTGATGAATGAAGAGGTCAGGAGAAAGCCCCGACAGAGGCCAGACATTATGACCGGGTCGATCGGTTAATCACAGGCGTGAAATTGCTGTCACAGATCAATGGCTAACTAATCTGGAGAAGCGACAGATTCAAATCGCAGGGTCTCTAATCAATGATGATTTATCCTCTGCGACTCACATCCCCTGAATAAGACACTTGATTGTGTGCAATTGGATAATTACCTGCATCCACTGGAGGCTAAAGGTCCCTGTAGTGACCAATGAAGACCTCCTCTGTATGATTTATTGGGGGAGTTGAATATAGAGCACAGGTGTACCATATCACATGATCGATATTTGTTAATAGACCTCTGCAACATGCAAACCTGAAGACACATGAAGAGATAAGTGACCGTCCACTGGATGCTGGACCAAGCTTTAAAAGACAAAAAAATATGTATCAAAGTGTCGCAGAACGGCAATAGGAAAGTGGTTTTACGAGTAACTGAGTGGGAGAAAATGCAAGGAACAAATCTTAGGAAGGGACTGAGCTAAATAAATAATTAACAGATAGACCTGTGGACGTGCCAGACTCCAGCTGCTACAACTACTACTATCCGTCTCACCACTATCATCTCTCTCTCTTCATCTCCCTCTAAAGGTGCATTTCGACTAAGAGCTCCCGGTCTTTTAGCCCCAGAACTACTTTACCTGGGACTAAAAGGTTCCTGTGCCCCCCATTGTTGTCTGTGTTTCAAGCGCAGGCTGAAGTCCCGGGTATATTGTGCAAATCAGGCCAGTGAGGTATGGAGAAAAAAAAAAGAGTAAATGAACTACACCACCAAACCAGTAGAGGGCAGTAAAACAAAGACAAATGCGATTAATCACAGATGACACCATAGAAGCAGATGGACAGGCCGGTATCATTATGAGGGTATCATTATGAGCAACACAACAGTTAGCCTGTTAGCATGGAAGAGACTCAGCTCGCGCTGTTTTAGACCATGCCATATTTCATCACAGATGGATTCACTGAATCAACACGTGAGAGGAGACAAGCACGATTAGCAAAGACGTTTCGACATGGCTTTAAAATCCTGCTCGTCTCCTCTCACGTATTTTTCACGTGAGAGGTTCCACAAACAAAAAACAACACTAAAGTTGGGTAGCACAGCGTGATCACCATTTAAGATTCAGTGCATCAGTCCTGCTGGTCTGTGAGGACCGCGTTGAGCATGAACGAACAGGCAGAACACGATACAGCAGGCCAAAGCAGAGAGGAAAACAAGTGAGCAAACATTCTTTTAAAGCCCAGCAGAAGAAAACAGTGCTTTAACAAAGTGCTCTCTGGAGCGGCTCCTCCATTTGAAAGCCCTCTTCAGCTAAGTGGCTGTTCTCCGCTGTCCTCATAAAGCTATTTCATCAACCTTACAAATGTGATTAAAGTCCACTCTCAATCTCATCGCAGAAAGAGTCTATCAGTTCATTGTTGACCTAAACTCACCTGTGCAGGCTTTACAGACTGTACACACCGCTGTGCTTCTTCACTGTGTGGATACGGTGTGTGTGTTTGTCACCTCACCACTCTGATGTTTTTGAGGCCGGCTGACACCGTGGGAGCATCAAATCCCCCCGACCAGGCTGTTAAGCTTTCATATGAGGTGACGGGGGTCAGAATGGGGTGGGTGTGTAGTGTCGGGGAAACGTCTGACTCCCAGAAGTGGAAGATGAGATAAACAACATATGCCATCAGTCCTTTATTGTATCTGGACACAGTTTTCTGAGTGCATACTTCAATCGCTGTGCGAGAGCTGGTGAGGGGTTTTAAAGGTAAGAGGTTTGGTACTAAAGTTTAGGGTTGGGTATTAACTGGAGCATAAACTGTGTAACCGCAGCACCCTCAAGGACTGGGTGTTTGACAACAAATCAAAAAACTACTGAAAACTACTGCATTGTTCTTTTGTTCAACATTTCTGCTGTAAAAATCTGCCTTTCTAATATGTGTGTATGTGGTTTCCGGTACTTCCTGAGCAAGCCTCGAGTGGACACTCGATGAACTGCAGTTTTTAGCACTTCCGCATTGGCTTCAATTTGCGGCCGGAGGTTGCCGCTTGACGTTAACCAACAACAGCTAACCAACTTGATATCGATGACTCTGTGAGCTCATGTTTGTCCGTGTTCAATAAATTGTGCTTCATTTTGAATATTTTTTAAGTGTTTGTCATCTGTGCTTGTTTACATCCGGGTAGTAGAGCTTTATAGAATTGTGGCATTAAGCCTGATTTCTTCTTATACTTCTGCGTCGAAACTACGCATCAAAACGAAGGACCGCAAGCCCTGTGATTGGTCCGCTGGACAGCATTGTATTTCCTGCATCTACAGCACTTCCCGAGTTTCCCCTATTCTTCCCTGTAATCATGTCTGTATGATAAATAGCAACATGTATCAGCTCTAAATTAATATAATACATTCAGATTTGATGTGATAAATTAAACAGAAAATGTAGTGGTGCCGGAAACAGGCGACCCGACTATCAGAGAGACCACACTGCCCCTAGTGTTTTGAAGTAGTACTGTAGAGCAACATGGACACATCGGCGCACAAGTACAAGAAACAGTGAACAGGGAGCGTGCGTTTGGGGACAATATCTTCTATTCCGGACCATGATGTGTGCAGATTTCACTGTTACACCTGATATTTTGTTTTCAGCCTTGGTTTGTTTAAATGAATGACATGGTATAACTAAACATTTTAGACATGCTGCTTGTACCTTCCATGAAAAGAAGACTTTATCAACATATATATATTTTTAGAACATGGAGTTGAGGACTAGAGAGTTCAGACTTTATCTGCTGGTAATGTAAAGACTCTTCGGTTAGGGGGGATTTAAGTGTTTCTGACAAACGGCTGATTATAAATGGTCACAGCGATTCATAGAATGACGTGTAATTGACCTTTTCACGGCTTGTTAATGCCGCTGTGTTCCACTGTGGGCAGGCTACAGCTCATTTAGCCTGCCTGTGATATATGGACAGACAAAAATACATAAGCAGGAGGAGTCAAAGAACATAACACTCCTCATGAAAGCACAGGTGCAAACTTCTCACTAGAGGTGGCACATCCCGTCTTCGGTGTGTCATCAAGACTCAGGAGATATCAAGCAGTGTACATGCAGAGGGAGAGTCTGAGACAATGAAGATTTAAAGGGACAGTTATTGTTATTATTTCATGCACGATACTCAGTTGAAATTGGAGTTATCAGACAGACATTTGCTAAATTGTTTTGGGTGCTTTCAACAAACTAAAATACAAATTCACCAACCAGGTTTGTGAAATAAGCCGATATCTGCAACCTTTTCTAATCTAGTGAGATAAATGACAGCCAAGAATCAACTTCTTGGCTCTGTGTCAGATGTGTTCAGAGTTGTTGATGCTTTTTTTCACCCTCAGTGGGAAAAAAAAACAGACTACAACTTTGTGCTAATCTTCATCTCCTGTTTAATGAAGTGTGAAACAGCGTGCCGGGCTCTATGATCTTTGCTTTGCTGAATAGTAAGCATGTTGGGCTGCAGTTGTCAGGCTGCACGGCTGTGTGAGGAGTTTCACTGGAGCGGTCGGTGGTTGTAAGGGACTCAATGGGAGGGACAAGGTGTGTTATTGAGAAAAACACATTACCACCATCTGACAATTGTGTATTAGACGTCTGAAATTTGAGAGTGTGTTTGTCAATAACGTGCTTTTATAAATTACAAAGATGTGTGTGTGTTAGGGATGGGCATTTCAAGCCAAAATACTATTCCATAATCATTGGTATCTATTCGATGATTCATTGCCCATCCCTAAGATAAGATAAGATACTCCTTTATTCGTCCCACAACGGGGAAATTCATGGAGTTACAGCAGCAAACAAGACGGTGTATAGTACAAGAATATATATATATATATATATATATATATATATATATATATATATATATATATATAAAGTCCATCAGAGACGATAGCTTGGCCATAATTCTCCTGTCAGCCACCACCTCCATAGGGTCCAGGACTGAGCTGGCCTTCTTCACCAGTTAGTTCAGTCTTGCTCTCCTGTATTTTTCTGTGTCACTTGGTCCATACATGTCTGAAACTGCTGCTCTCTCCTGTGGTGTCCCTCAGGGTTCTGTATTGGGCCCTGTATTATTTGCCTTGTATTTGCTGCCCTTGAGTCACATTATCAGTAAATTCAAAGGTATTTCTTATCATTGTTACGCTGATGACACCCAGCTGTATGTGTCTTTTAGGCCTGATGACACAGACAAGCTGATAGTTTTGCTTGATTGTCTGACTGCCATTAAGGACTGGATGTCTGACAACTTCCTGCAGCTAAACGCTGACAAGACAGAGGTCCTTATTGTTGGTTCCGATACTATAGCTTCCAGGGTTGCTCAGTGTATTGGTTCCCTCTCCTCTGCTGTCCAGTCTAAACTCAGAAATCTTGGAGTTCTATTCTATCAGTCCATGTACTTTGATCACCACATAAAACAGCTGTCCCGGTTATGCTTCTTCCATTTACGAAACATTGCCAAACTCAGGTCTGTTGTGTCACATCCTGAACTGGAAATGATCATACACGCTTTTGTTTCATCCCGACTGGACTATTGTAACTCACTTTTCACCTGCCTCAGTAAATCGTCCCTCCATCGTCTTCAATTAGTCCAGAACGCTGCTGCAAGGCTGTTGACCAAGTCCAGCCGGACAACCCACATCACTCCGATTCTAGCTTCCCTACATTGGCTTCCAGTTAAATTTAGGATTCACTTTAAAGTCCTCGTTTTCGTGTATAGAGCTGTGCATGGTCAGGCTCCTGAATACATCGTCGACCTGCTCCACCCCTACCTTACCAGTAGGCCACTCAGGTCTTCTGACCAGGGCTTGCTGGTTGTCCCTCGAGCGCGCTTAAGAACAAAAGGTGACCGTGCTTTTGAAGTTGTGGCACCGACATTGTGGAACGCTCTTCCTGTAAATGTCCGTTCTGCTATATCCGTTGTCGCCTTTAAAAAACTTGTGAAGACACATTTATTTAAACAGGCCTTCGACTCACTGTGTTCAGACTAATGTTCTATTTATGCTATTGTCTGTTTCTTTTAATGTGTTGGATATTTTCCTGTGAAGCACTTTGTGATTTTATTCTGTGAAAGGTGCTATACTAAATAAATTTACTTACTATCCTGTCCACCCACATCAGGTGAAATCCTTCCAATGTGGCGTTCATGTCCGGTGTTAGCTCTGCAGAGGTGGGTAGAGTAAACCGAAACAGTACTCAAGTAAAAGTACCGTTACTTTACAATGATGTTACTCAAGTAGAAGTAAGAGTACTCAGAAAAATAAGTACTTGTGTAAGAGTAAATAAGTACCTAAAAAAAAAACTACTCAAGTAGTGAGTAACTTGTGAGTAGTATCATATATAAAATTGTATTGTATTGGAAACGCTAATACCTATGTGAAGTGCACGCTGCCTTTATTAAAGTGACATAAATAGGAAAATGCCAAAATGAATGCTGTTAGGCATGGTTTACTTTCAAACATGTAAGAGTAAGAGGAGCTGAAATGTGCACAAACTAATGTACCCGCTTTCATTTTTCAAAACAAGCTGAAACTTCAAACTGTGTCTGAGATGTCATCAGAACACGGGAGATTTAATGATCTATAAATCTATAATATTCCATCATTCCATTAAAACAGATATCTATGCCTTCCAAACTTTCTTTTTTAACCTTTAACTTATTTTCAATACATCTTACTGAAAACATAACTTGACTTGAATACTAAAACATTGAACACTAAAGTGTTTAAAAAGGCCATGAGTTCAGTCCTGAAGAATCTCTCTGAGGTGACTGTTGCGCTTCAGAAGGAGCTGTTTTTATTAGCATGCTACCTTACTGCTCCTATAAGTTAGTTTAGATTATTTTCCAACATTTCTAACATGCTTTTAAAATTTAATGTTAATCAGTATGATCCTTAGCTTACCTAACTGATAACTAACTATAACATGTTTTTAAGATTTAATACTAACTAGTACTATCCTTAGCTTACCTAACTGATAACTCATCATGACATGCTTTTTAAGATTTAATTGTTCTATGTTGAAGCTCAAGATTTCCACCGTATAGAACAAAGTAAGCAGTGCATAATGTGACTGTTGCTCCTTCTTGTCATTTGGAAGTTATAAGAGAGTCTAGATGTTGGGCACAGGGTAAAAAACGTTCCTCCAAGGGGACGCAGGTATTACGCAGCCTCTCTCCCCGGCTGTAGGTGGAGGAGAGGGTGGAGCTACTCCTACGTTCAGTGTTGAAGCGATTTATAGCTCTGGATCAGAAGGAGCTGCATGAGAGATCGCTTGAGTATAAAACAATATAAAATGAAGAAAAAAGGAACGGTAAAAGTAGCGACTGGACAGCCCAATGTGACAAAGTAAAAGTACATCTTTTTTATCACAAATGTACTTGAGTAGGAGTAAAAAGTACTCTGCAAAACAAATACTGTCAGAAGTAAAATTTTCTGAAAAAACTACTCAAGTACATGTAATAGAGTAAATGAAACTCGTTACTACCTACCTCTGTAGCTCTGTTAGCATGATGCTACTCTGCCAGTATTCCCTCTGGTGCTGGGTTAGCTCGTCCACCTTATCTTAGATAGATCTTACATTCCCCATAACGGTGGGTGGAAGGACAGGTCGACGTCGTCGTTTTTAGCTTGCACCTCAGTACCAGCACGTTGTCCTTGCCTCCTTCTCCTCAGCGCGCAGGGAACATCGGGCCTAGCATCGTTTAGCATCAACATGCTACGGGCAGCTAACAGCTGATCTCGTATGTAAACAATGCGACCATGGTTACACAGGATCTCCGGACACACACGGGAACAAAAATAGTAAAAACACCACTGCAGTGGTGTAGCCAGTTTGGTGTCCATGGCCAACAAATGAGTCATTAAAAGTCATGACAGGCTCAAAATACAAAGATAACTTAACAGATATAAAAAAAAAGGTCGAAAAAAGAACAACGAAGAGAGAGCTGCTGCAACTAGCAGCCACTCCAGCGGCGCTTAGCACTGGAAAAAAAAAAAAATTATTTATATATATAAGAAAATATAAATAACAACTAGTGTGTGTTTCTCCAATCAGGGCTAAAAACTGGGGATGTTTTAAGGACTGTAAAGACAAAACTATATCAGACTATACTCAAGATGTCCTACTTGGCCTCAAGTGCACAAGAGATATTTCTAATAATATAAAATCCTTAGATGGTATTGGTCAAACACTGAGCACTGATTTCTACTTGACCAAGATATATCCTTCAACTCTTGCATAAAACAAATTCAAGGACAGCCCTTTTCACCTTCCAAAACCCAGCACACCCTGCCTCAAATATGCAATAAAACAAGTCTACGCATTTGTTACTTCTAGGTTATATTATTGCACTTCCCTTTATCAGGCTGCCCTCATAAGTCTCTAAAGTCTAAACTGTGTATCACCAAGAACCAAGAAAAGACATCCCATCTCTCCTGTGTGGCTTTTCTGCTCTGGCTGCCGATAACATCTAGAATTGAGAATCCTCTTTCCGACTCCGGAGCTCTTGATGGTCAGTGAATCTCTCTGCTTGATGTAAGAATAGACACACAACAGAGAGCTCCTCATATGGCTCTTCTGATACATCAAGGAGGATGTTCTAGTGTTGCATACTCCACTGTAATGATCCTATACATTGAGGAGTAGCGCTGTGTTGTGCAGAAGAGCTCCCTCAGATATCATTAGCTGCTGTGCTGTGATGAAGAAGCAGAATTCAGATCATGTTATCCCCTCCTGAGACACTATTAATTAATAAGAGCTTTGCTAAAGAGGCCCTCCTCCACTTAGGCCCCTCTGTGCTCTCTTGCAGGAAATCGATTTGCGTCTCTCCTGCTGCCAATGTGTCTGGCGGACATCTTTTACAGTACAAGCCTCATGTCATGAGCAGTCTGTGTGTCTGCCGCTGAACCATACAGCGGTAGATGACACCTTCGGCGCTAGGGATCACATTTCCTGCACGATCCCTGCCTCCTGCTGGACTTGCAAAGCCTGGTTGGGGGCCATGTAGGGCTTAGGGAGTTAATTAAATGTATGGGGGTAGATTTGTCTTTCAAGCAATGATGAGAAGAACTGATTAAACTCTATAAATAGCATGGGAGGTCGAGCCTTCAGTTATCAGTCACCTCTCCTTTAGTATCATCTACCAGTCAGGGTCCAGGAGGCAGACACCCTCTCTACTTTTAAGAGTAGGCTTCAAACTTTCCTTTATGATAAAGCTTATATTTATGGACAAATTCCACCAGATCCATCTCTGCTCCGTCATGGCACCGGATCTGATAGGTTTCTATTCTAGTCAATGTATTAACTTCCTCTGGATCTACTCCTATCATTCCAGCTGCATCTCTGATCTGGCAGGTCGGAGCCCTCCGGATCAGATAAGCAAGACTTCTATTTTTGCCGGACGCCGGAGCACGTGGGAAAACCTCTGTCACATGACTCCATCTGTCCGGTGCTCCGTGCTCTCTTGTCTGTCAACAGCACCGGTTGTGTTTTCGGAACGCAGCACAGAGCCAGACTGCAGCGGATCAGAGACCGACCGTACACTGATCTGGTGGAAGTCCCATGTTAGAGCCGGCTCAGGTTTGGACCAGCACTTACTTATGCTGCTATAGGCTTAGACTACCGGGGGAACTAACACACAGGGATCCTGTCTTTCCCTCTCTCTCCTCTCTGCCTCTCACTTTAACTCTCCCCGTCACATTAAAGATACTAACCATAGACTACTCTGTAAACATTAGCATCAACATTTGTCATTGAAAAAACTGATAACTGTGGACCACCAAAATGTACAGCAGCAAAACCTAGTCACATGACCCCATGAACAATAGACAAGCAGCAACCTCCGGCCGAGAGAATTGAAGCTAATGTGGAAGTGTGCAGTTCATCGAGTGTCCACTTGAGGCTGGTTCTGGAAACACCAGAAACCATATATACACAAATTCAAAAAAGACTATCTTTAATTAAGAAATAAACATGTTAACAGACTGGTTCAAAAGACGAGTGTAATCTTGATAGCTCATTTCTCAATCAGCACACACTATACGCGGGGTGAATATTTTCATAACACAGCAGTTTCGAGGATATTAGGATTATGAGTTTTCCTTTATGAGAGGCACAGCTGACTTGATTGTCAGGCGGGAACACTGTAGCTGTTGGCTAGGAGGCTCAAGTCCGCCTCTTTATGCCACGCTCGCTCGACAGCAGTTATGTTGAGTTCAACATTTCCGATATGGCTGCCGTCGACGATAAGCTTCATAACAGCGCTTCAGAAACAGATGAGTGACGTTACAGATACTACATCCATTATTTATACAGTCTATGGCAATAGGTCATATTCAGTGAAATATGACACCAGGCTGTGGCTCAGTGGTAGAGTTGGTTCCCTCAGCAGGATCACCGGGATTCCCCGGTGATTGTACCAGCAGTGTGTGAATAGCATTAGTGAACACTGATGGGTGCTTTACAGCAGCCTCTGCAATCAGTGTGGGATTGTGCTGTGGATGGGTGAATGTCATATATAATGTAAAAGTGCTTTGAGTGATCAGATGACTAGAGACAGCTCTATATAAATACCGTCCGTGTATATCAGGAGCTTTCTTGATCATATCTTGAAGACACGGTTCTTCTTTTCTTTCATCAAACGCATTTCACCACCAAAGTTGAGAGACTGACTCATCTGTTACTGTTTCTCAGAGCTGCTGATCACAAAGAGCACCCCCTGCAGAGAGACGCATCGATACGGTGTTGTGCACATTCACCTCAACACTCGATTGGATTGAATTTCTTGAAGAGTGAGAATGTAGGCTCGGCTCTTGTTACTGCTTTTAGAGTGTTTGTCAGAGCTTTCAGTTCAGACATTTAGAAACAAAGACATACTCCACATGTGTCCTTTGACTGAGAGGTCGCTCACTTTTCAACCTTTTGAAACATATAGATTATATACTTTACATTCTATAAAAGCCTTTATAGGGGGTTGTTCTGTTTACATTAAGTCTTGCCAGCATGGGCTCAGTGGGTGCTAATGAACACACAGTGAAGAGGAGCACACACACACAGCAGTGAGTTTAGTTTCTCAAGTCGCTTCAGCAGCTGTCTCAGGGACACTGTTAAATGAAAGTCCTGCTTTTTCTGCCCTTACATATTGACTCCAGCTGACTGTTTAATGAATACGACTGTAGATTTAGTCTACTGCACAATGTATTGATCTTTAAAACACTGCTGCCTTACTGTATATTTATGAATCAAACACTTTTGGTTCTCCTGCATGGAGTTAATTTTGACTTTAGCTGACAGTTGCATTGTTAAAAACTTGTGCTGTTAAAGCTTCAGTGAGCTCTGTAAACTGAGAACACAGAACAGGTTGTATACACTATATTGTTGGCTACAGCCTTGTACAGGGGTTAGTCTAGTCTATGCTGTCGAAGGACAAAGTGTGACAACACAGAAGACTATTTTACATGCTAGCAGCGTCTTCTTGCTCTGTAAGCAGAAGCTCAAACAGGAGCAGTAAGAGGCTTTTACGAAAACCTGATGAGTCTGTTTTATCAGGATGTTTGAGACACTCTAGATAAAGAGACAGTTGTGTTTTTGTTGTAGATGTTGGGACTGACTGGCCTTATTTTTCTGAGCTAATTTGACTAATTTCACTCTATTACGTGCTGTCCTGTGTTTTTGGAAAGAAGAGTTGGAAGATTTGTGATGTTGAATTTTGCCCTCTCTTTATAAAATACTATTCACAAAATACAAAATATTAATGCTGCAAAACACTAACAACAAAGGTCAGAAATCAACACCAGCCAAGCGCCAAATATGGGCACATTTCTATTTACCACATAGCGGGTAAACTGGATGTAATACCTAACGTTAGCATGCTGGTCTTTATTGTTTTGATATAAGTAACTAATATATGGCCTTTATACGTCTGCGTTGACCTTACAGAGCAGTGGCGGGAGCGGTCATGAGCACCACATACTTGTGCGTCGATGTGTCCGCGTAGCTCTGCAGTACTACGCCAAAACACATGGGGGCAGTGGTATCTCTCTGATAGTCGGATTGCTTGTTTCCTGTCCCGCTCAAGCGGAAACCTCCGGTCTCAAAATATGAAGCCCATGCGGAAGTTTTATAAACTGCAATTCATCGAGAGTCCGCTTGAGGCTGGCTGCAGAAACACCAGAAACCACATAGACACCCATTCAAAAAAGACGATCTTTACAGCAGAAATAAACATGTTTACAGCCTGGTTCAAAAAACGGGTTGGCTCTATGTAGCTAATCTCTCTATCGGCACACACTGTACAGGGGGTGAATTTTTATCTAACGCGACGGTTCAGAAGATATCAAGATTACGAGTTTTTGCCCAAAGAGGGACATGACTGACTTGGCTCCCGGACGGGAACACATAGCTGTTGGCTAGGAGACTCAAACCCCGCTTCTTTACATCACACTATGCCTGGTTGAGTTTAGCATTTCCAATATGGCTGCCGCCGACAATTGGCTTCAAAACAGCGCTCAGGAACAGATGTCTACAGTCTATGGTCCCTCTACGTTTACTGTTTACTTTTGCACAGCGATTATGAGCGTATTATATCAATTTAGAGCTGATACATGTTGCTGTTTATCATCCAGCATTTATTACAGGGTAGAAGAGAGGAGACGTCAAATGCACGGCTGATGTACGGCAGATGGACAATGATTATTGAGGTCTGAATTGTCTCGAGGTGTAGCTACATATTTTGAGTTAGCAATTTGAGTATAGAGAAAGGTAGACAAAGGCTTTTCTTGGGAATGACCTTCCATTGTTTAAGTAGGTTCTGTGGTACTTCAGTCATGCCTTGTGCCAACATTTTGTTATTCGTATTGTTTGTCTGCACTTCATACCATGTGATTACGATCTGAGTGTCAAATAAATGAAATGGAGGAGGTCTAGGTGTCGGCTTCTGCGTCGAAAAAGAGCTACGCAGAAATGTAAACCGGGCTTTAATTGATAGGTTGATTGATTGATGTCGACAGAGCAGACACACACAGTGAGAAACAGAAGGAGGCGGGGTAGGTTGGTGTGTATGAAGTGAGAAGAGGTGTTGGTGCGTGAGAACTGAACAATAATGAATTAATACGAATTATTTTGCTCCAGTTTTCTCTTTATGTTTGCTTTCAATATTATACCTTATTATCTGAATGAAATGTACCAAAATGAACATGATAAATTATTCTGTCTGGTAAAAATATGATTGGCCACTGGAGTTTCTCATCTTACCTCGCACCCTGCCCGGTGAGTCCAGAAGTTAATTTCCGACCCTGCTTACAACACATTAGGGTTTCCACTTTACCAAACGCCTGCACTTATTAAACATCATTACACTAATGAACGTGTGCTTTCAAGCTACATTAGATGAAACCTTAATTAACCTCATGGGTATGTCCAGAAACTTGTTTTTTGTATTATTATTATAGAGTCATATTCAGCAGCATCTCCACGGTGAATAATTGCATCGTTTTCATCTTCGGCGTCCCATCAAAACGTGTTATTTTTAATGGCATTGTGGTATACAGCACAGCTCCGAGGGGACTCAAATAAAATAGCAGCACTTCAAGGGTGAGAAAGGCTTCCCTTCAAAACATTTTATCTTGGAAATTCAGAAATCAAATATCATATAACGGCCAAAGTGGATGTGGTAAACAGCCATCTCTGAGGAGGGTGTGTGGAATGAAGTAATCTAAATGCATTTCTGCTCTGACACAGCAGCACACGGAGCAGGCCCTCATTTGGTTTATAGAAATGTTGCAGTTGCCAGAATGATCAATAACCCCATTAACACGAGCAAAGGGAAACACACTCTCCATCTACCTTTAGGGGGCTCTTCTAAACGGGCTGGTCTGGGGATTTGAAAGGATGAATGTGCCCACTTTAACTTGTGTTCGCCTCTGAGTGTGAGCATGTATGATTTAATGTGTGTAGTATAACGTCTTAATGAAACAATTCAAAGCATATGGTGTATACATTAGACTCCTGACTGCTGAACATTTGTCCATACATATCTACAACTTCTTTAATAGGAGTATTATGGTCTGGTAGTTGTGTCCCTGTGCTTTTTTTATACCGTAAAAACTAACAGTTTACAATCCTGAATAACACAGACTTTGTTTGGAGGAAATATTCGTGTTATCAGTGATGTACACATTAAAGTCACTAACCATAGAACTTTCTGTAGTCCCTGAGCTCCCTTGTCTCATAGGTTCCTCTGGATCTCTGCTGCTGTGGACGTGCCAGACTCCAGCTGCTACAACTACTTCTATCTGGTCCTGCTTCTCTAAAGTCGATGCATACAAGCCTGCTTGTCGTTCCTGAAGTCTCTGAAAGTAGTATGGGAGGTTGAGCCTTCAGTTATCAGGCCCCATTCCTTTCTAATCATCTACCAGTCAGAATCCAGGGAGGTAGACACCCTCTCTACCCTTAAGAGTAGACTTCAAACTTTCCTTTTTGATAAAGCTTGTAGTTAGGGATGAAACAAGCTTGGACCAGCTCTTAGTTATGCTGCTATAGGCTTAGACTGCTGGGGGAACTGACACACTGGGATCCTGTCTTTCCCTCTCTTTCTCCTCTGTCTGCCTGTCACTTACTTTAACTCTCACTGTCCCATTTAAGTTACTAATCATAGACCTTTCTGGAGTCCCTGAGCTCCCTTGTCTCGTAGGTTCCTCTGGATCTCTGCCGTAGACGGCCTGCTGCTGTGGACGTGCCAGACTCAAGCTGCTACAACTACTACTATCCGTCTCACCTCTATCATCTCTCTCTCTTCATCTCCCTCTATCCCTCTCTCCAACACGGTCTCAGCAGATGTGTGTCTAACATGAGTCTGGTCCTGCTGGAGATTTCTGCCTGTTAAAGGAAGTTTGTCCTTGCCACTGTAACTTGCTAAATGCTGCAAAGTGCTCAGCTCATGGTGGATTAAGATGAGATCAGACTGAGTCCTGTCTGTAAGATGGGACTGGATCTTATCCTGTTTTGATGTTGGGTCTTTGTTTATAATATAACAGAGTACATTCTAGACCTGCTCTGTTTGGAAAGAATCTTCAGATAAAAACTGTTGTGATTTGGCGCTTTATAAATAAAGAGGGTTAGCCTATTTTTATATTATGCGCCCAATGTACAGAGGCCATAGTCCTTGAAGCAAGGGGGCCTGGATTCAAATCCGCCCCCCTTGTTGCTTCTCTATCCCCGGTCATATTCTCATGAAGAAGCCCCAAAAATAATACAAGCCTTTATTAGTAGCATGCTAATAGATGCTAATAAGCACCAAACTGTCATTAACTCATTTAACACTGTCTCCAAATTAAAGTCTTAGAAGATTTAGAAGGAAGCCATCATTGTTTCTTCACTTCACATTCATCTTTGTTATTTCCACTCTGAATTTTCTTGTTAGCACTTGTTGACACCAATTAGACTAAGATGAGCTAATATTTGCCAATATGCTAGCCTATGCTAGCCGCACCGACTCATCAATGGAGCAAATGAAACACGTCACCTTGGACCTCAATAAATGTGTGATGAGCACAACTATAAACGTATCAATTATTGTCATGCAGCCGCTCTGCTCCAAAATAAAGGAATAATCAATGATGAAAGTGACCTTAGTTTGCAGCAACACAGAGAGGAAATCATATCTGTATAAACATTGCAAATATCCCAAATAGGAAGCTGGCCTGATCCTACTTGAAAGAAAATGTTATTGAGATGTGCAGCAGGGCGGACTAATGGATTCCACAAAGATTGACACTTAAAAGGAACGGAGCTGTTGGGCCACGACTGATTAATAACAGAGCTGCCTCCGTCCACACAGATGCTTATTAAAATATGAATTTCAAATGAATCCGTCTTCAGGGCATTGTCCAGAGTCCAGCTGTAATTTGTTGTCACTGAAGCTTTTAGACACTGGTATCTCCTCGGCCAGAATAAGAAGCAGTACAAAAAAAAAGACCCTGGCTGCAAATGAGAGCAGATATGGCAGAGAAGGCAAAGAGCAGTCCTCTTCCAAATGACGATAATGGATTTGTTACCCTTCTGATTTACATTTAAATGAAAACCTTTTATCTGCTGGTCCACCTACTAATGAGCAAACTCTGCTTCCACAGATATCTCTCACCAATGGAGTGTTTACTTATGTGTTAGCGTTATGTCCAACAACATCTATACAATGCTTCAAAATTGCTTCAAAATAAGCATCTACAAACTACCAGCTCTGACTTCTTTTTCTTCTGGTGTTTTATTATCTTGATGAAACTGAGAGAAGAAAGCCGAGGACGGTGCAAGGCCGGAAAACAGGACAAGCTGTGATAAACATGTGCTTTGTGTGCAGGTCTGTGTCTACAAGCAGTTGCCTTTATAAATGTAATTAGTTTCACTACCTTTGCTGTACTGCAGGAAAATATACTGAAGGTTAAATCAAGGTTCAATGCCGATGAGTCGACGTGAAGATTTTCTGTCATGTATCAAATAAGCACGGACACTAATTCGTCAAAGCCTTGTGTGGGAAATCAGGGAATATTAAGATATTGTTGCCATCACTCCATTATGACCAACCTGGTGCAAAAATGGGTTTTATTGTGTGGCTAAGCATCTCTACAGCTAGTCCAGAATATTTTCATGCCTGGTCTCTTTGCTTTTCTGGACTCTGTCAGGGTCCTCTTAAGTTTCTTTGCCTCTGCCATAATTATAATAATACAAGTCAAATCCAGAAGGAGCAGGCATTGGGCTATCTCCTTGAAAGCTGGGCCAGAAATGTAGTAATTATGATTGTTTTTTTATTTAATTTATTTTTTGGTATTTTTTCTGTATTTTAATGTGTTTATTTATTATTATTATTATTATTATTATTATTATTATTATTATTATTATTATTATTATTATTTTCTTTTATGTATGTACATGTTAATGTTTATTATCAATAATTATTATGGTTATTTTAATTTTTGTAATATTTATTATTAATTCATGTATTATTCTTATTATATCGGTTCTTTTTTAATTGCTTTTTGTTTTTATTGATTGTATTTTTAAGCTTGTACAGCTTTGGCCAACTAAGGCTGTTTTTTAAATGTGCTATATAAATAAAGTTGACTTATTTTTATTTTATTTCTATTTATTTGTACTCAATTTTTCGACCTTTAATCTTGTACCTCTACTTGCTTCTATGTCTTGGTTCCTGCAACAACTGTATTTCCCCGGGGGGATCAATTAAGTATTATCTTATCGTATCTTATCTTATAACAACTGACTTCAGTTAGGGGTACATAAGCATGGAGAAGTATTTGGGACTCTGAGTGGCAATGTGGGGCAGATTCTCAGACATCAAAGTACCATCGATATTATTCTGGAGATGTTATTTTGATACAAAATAGTCCTATAACTTTGTTGCAGAAGCTTTTTCCTTTGTTTTATAATGGTGGTTAGCAAACAGCTTCCAGATGAGCTACAAGCAACTGAGATGTCTGCATAATGTCTGTGTTTTGTATCTGTAGTATCAGTCAGTAAGCAGAGAAGATGTTCCCAAACTTTTTAGCCTGTGATCCCTAAAATAAAGGTGCTAAAGACTTGCGACCCCCCACTGTCCCTCAAAATGATTTAATGTTCATACTTCATTTAGCTGGTCTGCAGAAATGAACCTACCTACATGCACATGTGTCTGTGTTTCCTGTGTTGTAATGAATTAACCTGCTGCTACTGAAGCTTTTGACAATTCACTCTAAACTAACTAAGACTCGAACCTCAGGAGTCTTCTGGCTACAAAGAAGAGCTGAAATCCAATTTCAAATTTTTTTGTTGATGTTTTTACAATGAGTAAAATGTGCAAATTTAGATTACTTATCATAATTTATTATTTTAACGTTTCATATTGATTTAATCTTTTTTATTGTTTAATTTTTTGTCTACCTGGTTTTACTGAAATTCTTAGTGCCTTTATTACCATCAACTTTTATTAATTTTAACTATTTATATTGGTATTGTTATTTTGATGCTTTAACTTATTATTGATTACATATATTTTATTGTTGCTGGTGTGCATTAATCTATATTTCAAATATATTCTTGTTTGTTAAAGTCTAGCATTTTTTTTCCATTATTTTACTTCTGCTTTCTTTTGTTTTCAATCTCTGTAAAGCACTTTGAAATGCATTTGATTTGTTTGTTTGAACCTCCACTTTAGAAATCCCTGATGTAGAAGACTGCATATTTACATCATTTTTAGATCTCAAAGGAGCTTCAAACTGCTTTTTAAGAATACTCCAGCATTAAGGACTAACCCTAAACCCTTCAGTTTAAGGTGGGGTTATTTAATATTCAAGTATGCATGTATGAAATGACAAGATCTTATATTTATTTTAATCAAAAGACATTTTAGTACCTTGTTAATACAAAAATAAGCATAAAGATTGAGGACAAAGTCTCCCATTATTGGATTGGTTGTTGCTAATTGGTTACACAGAGTGATACAAGAGGCTTAGGACCACTTTCAAATTACAGTTCAGGTTCAGTCTGCAGGTTTATCTCAGTGTTTAAATCACAGAAACAAATCAGAGGCTTCAGTCCTGACATCCCTAAGATAAACTATGTCTGTGCTGCTGTATTTAACAGCCTGTGAATATCAGAGTGTCTGTTAGAGAGACAACAAGTAAAGATGTGGTTTTTATTGTATCGCAAACAAGCAACCATCTGGTGAATCTCTTTTAGTCATGATTTAGAACAAACATAGACACGTATGTGTTTTTGGAATAGAGCAATCAAAAGGATTTATGCATGTTTGTTACCGCTCGCTGGTTCTCTGTCGGAGCTGTTCATTAAACGCAGTGCTTCTCTCTTTGTTTGACATGTTCAGGTGATTGTTAAAGCTCACAGAGGCTGAGGGATTATTTGTACTTGCTGTAACAACACTTGAATTGTCCGCCTTTGAGATCACATCACACCCGCAATGAAAAAGACTCAGACTGCAACACGAGGTAAATAACGACACTGCGACAAAGTCTACAAAATGTTATTAAAAATAATAACTTGTCCAAAGTCTTGAGATAGTGTGGTAAAACCGCAGACTGTGACATAAACCTGATACTCTTAGGCTGATGTAATGAAGCTTCATTTTCACATTAATTCCTGGAATCAATCAAAACTTGTGATGCTAATAGGAAATAATGACTTAGCTGATGGACCTTATTGAAGCAGAAAATAATCTAGCACTGCAGTAAGTTCAAGGAAGGTGCTCCACCAAAGACTGCACCACGTAGGTGGGTGAGCAGAAATTAATTATATTAGGGAACTTGTTCCAAGAGTTTTTTCTTTGCCGGAAGAAAAATCATGAAAACAAAAAGAGGTGACATCCACGGAGATGTGACTGCCTCACTCTGCAGCTCATTACAGACAGCAGCCAGATGCTAAAGTTGATGTTAATGTTTATTATCACACACACCTTCACCTGCATCTTTTCATCATTACTCTGCAGCACAAACACACGACTGTCAAACACTCACACTGCTGTTGTTTTCGTTGCAGATGTGCTGCATTGACAGCATATAGCGTCCCCACTCCAGGAATACAGCACGATCTATAAGGAGTGAATCTATTAAACCGGAGTGTATGCATCATCGCCGGCGCACATTGAAGCTCTCCAGCAGTGACACACCTTTTCTTGTCATTTAGCCAAAGGGCTTCCGGCGAGGACATGGACTGTGACTTCCAATTAGTTTTCTAAGAGATTTATTCGCGGGACTGTTGGAGAAAGAATGTGTTAAAGAATGTGAACATAGTAATGGATTTTAAACGACTGCAATGCTGCATACAGTGTAATATGAGCTGTGATAAGTTTTTATGAGCCCCGATGTAAAAGGCGAGCTTTAAAGCTTCATTTGCCTGATGTTTTGCATTTAATGAAACAAGCACAATGTATTAATTTATGTTTTATGAAGACTTTTTAATTGAGCAATGAATATCTGAATCTTGTCTGTAATGTGCCATGCTGCTCCTATCAACCATGCATGGAGTGAATGTGTTGCTAATTTGAGCATATTTAGGTGGATACTGTAAAACTGGGTTTTTCAAATTCTGGGTTGGGTCCCTCTGGAGCAAGGGTGGGTCTCAGAAACTCGAGGAAAAGAGGAAGAAATCAAGAAATCAAATCCTCCACCCCACATTACATATACTACGTTAATAACATCTTTTAAAAATTAATTGAATTCTAAAATAAAATATAAAAAATGTAAAAAAAAAAAAGAGGATAAAATAAAAGTTGTATTGATAAGTCACAGAAACAGATATCTATATGCATGTGCAGTTAACAAACCATTCAAGATTAAAACATGTAAACATGAGGAACAGATCTGCAGCTGTGTTGTGAAGGCGCACCTGTGTTAAAATTTCCAGACAGCCTTTAATGCATCACAAATGATCAGTAAAGCCTCTGTTAAACAAGGTACCATTTTAAAAGTTGTTTACTTCCCCTCTTGAGGACAAACCTGACAAAGTTTACATTTTTACACTTTACCCATCTCTATCAGGATGTTTAATGTTGTTATTGGCTAACTTAAGCCCAGTACAATTGAAGTAAATTATGAGGTAAAACATTTTTTTTATCTGGCTTGTAGCGATGAAGAAACTATAGTAAAACCTCTGTCTTGCGCACTCTAAACTGAACTGGGACCTGCTAACAGATGGTTGGGTGCTACTCATAGATTGTATAATTAATGGGCGTAGTATCCATGACGTCACCCATATGTTTCTGAAGCCCTATTTTGAAGCCGATCGTCAGCGGCAGCCATATTGGAAATGCTGAACTCAACCTAACTTGTGTCGAGCTAGTGTGAGGTAAAGTGGCAATCAAGTTAGTCATGCCCTTATTTGGAATAAACTTTAAGTTTAATATCTTCAAAAATAACAAGTTATAAAAAAAATTCACCCCCGTACAGTGTGTGCTGATAGAGAAATGAGCTATTCAGACCTAAACCATTTTTTGAACCAGGCTGTAAACATGTTTATTTCTGCTGTAAAGATCGTGTTCTCTGAATGGGTGTGTATGTGGTTTCTGGTGTTTCTGCAGCCAGCCTCAAGTGGATGCTCAATGAACTGCAGTTTTTGGCACTGGGCTTCATATTTTAATAATAATAATAATAATAATAATAATAATAATACATTTTATTTATAAAAGCGCTTTAAAAGGTTCTCCAAGCGCTTTACAGGAAAATACAATTATACAATAGGAAAGCAAAAGGAAAACAGTGCAAAAAAAGCAAAGAAAAGCAAGGCAGCAAAATAAAACAAAACAAGAAAAAAATCAATCAATTATAGTTTAAAAGCCTTTGTAAAAAGGTGTTTTTTGAGTCCGGATTTGAATTTGGTGAGTGAGGGAGAGAATCTGAGGTGTTGGGGGAGAGAGTTCCAGAGGGTGGGGGCAGCAACAGAGAAGGCCCAGTGAGACTACTGATAGCACTACTGTGAAACATTGTTTAAGAAGGAACTACAAAGACTGTTTATAGAAAGACATAAAGAATGTAATGAATAATTAATGAGAAAAACAGGCCTACTAAAATGATCTTCACTTTTAAAGATACTGAATTAAATAAATAAAAACAGGACTAAATAAATAATGACAAATCAAATATTTTTTTGTTTAATTTTTCATATTTGCCAAAATAATGTAGATGGAATTTTAAATATTTTGCAAGGCGAGCCTCCCCACCCAGAGGTTGATGTTATATGGGGTCCTTGGCATGGCAAAGTTTGGGAGCCTCTGCATTGAAAACAACAATCTGAAGTGTTCAGAACTGTTCCATTGTTTTGAGACTACTGCTTTGTTGATATGTGTGTGTGTGCCTGTGTGTTTGTGTGTGTGTGTGTGTGACAGTGAGAGTATACTCAAGCACCTCTGTGGGAGACGAGGCTCTCTCACGGTGCAGATATTCAGACAACAGTGGAGGAGTATGCCGAGGTTTGTGAAGAATCTGGTAGCCTGAAGTCGTTTTTATTAAATTTCTCCATTTGATAAATACTCACAGGAAAGGTTATGGACTCATATTGTTTACAAACCATGTAACACACGAGGACCAGTCTCTAAAGTCCTTCATTATTATTTAATCTGATTCCAAAAAATTACATTTTTATGAACAATGGTACAATTTTCAAACAACAGCAGGCTGAAATGACTTCATGTACAACCCCAGATCTAAAAAAGGATGCTTTTTAAAATGTGGATAAGAACAGATGTTGATGGTTTTAACAGGTCAGCAAAATAACTGGGAATAAAAAGAAAGTTCTAAAGAGGAGGAAGTAAAACTGGGAAGAGGTTCACAACTCTGTGAGAGACCAGATCTCATTCAAAGATGTAGAGGGAAAAAAAGGGACAAGAATGAACAAATGTTGGATCAGTTAGCACTTCTTCAGAAACAGACATGACTCTGTAGTGGAAGTCGCTGCATTGGCTCAAAATCACTTCCAAAAACCATTGTCCGTGAACATAGTTTGATGCTCCGTCCACAAATGCAGGTTAACACTGAACCATGCAAAGAGGACACCATATGTAAACATGATCAAGGAATGCTGTCGACTTCTCTGCACCTTCTGGAGTCCCTGAGCTCCCTCATTGCTCATAGGTTCCTCTGGATCAGCTGCAATGGACATGCCAGACTCCAGCTGCTACAACTACTACTATTTGTCTCACCACTATCATCTCTCTCTTTCTTCATCTCCCTCTATCCCTCTCTCCAACACGGTCTCAGCAGATGTGTGTCTAACATGAGTCTGGTCCTGCTGGAGGTTTCTGCCTGTTAAAGGAAGTTTGTCCTTGCCACTGTAACTTGCTAAATGCTGCAAAGTGCTCTGCTCATGGTGGATTAAGATGAGATCAGACTGAGTCCTGTCTGTAAGATGGGACTGGATCTTATCCTGTCTTGATGTTGCGTCTTTGTTAATAATAGAACATAGAGTACCATCTAGACCTGCTCTGTTTGGAGTCTTGAGATAAGCTTTTTTTTAGATTTGGCGCTTTATAAATGAAGATTGATTGATTGATTACGATGCCATTGAAATGCTTAAATGCAAATGTTAAATGTGGAAAGTGTTGTTAAAATAAGGGGTGATGAGACAACACTTAACATGTCCCAACTTTGACTTTTTCCACTTTTTAAATGTCTTGTTGGCATCAAATTGAGAGCTAGCATATTCTTTAAAGGACAATGACATTTTCAAATGTTTAAACAACTAATATGATGTCTATTTTCAATTAAATAAAGGGGTTAAAATTTTGTTTTTTAATAACATTTTACACAGCATCCAACCTATTTTTAAATCAGGGTTGTAAAAGCATTATGGCTGTAGTGAACACCGCTTAGAGTCAACACCTCATGCCGCTCACTGCAGCTTTCAGACACTTGAAGCACTGATGAAAGACTTCGTTAAACTAAAGACGCATTTAAAACGTATGATATTCACTTCTGGTCAGATTGTGAACAAATGCACAGATGCGCCTTGTTAATGGCAACTATGGGTTAAAAACAGCAACCTGTAACAGGCTGGTCTCCTATAGCCTTCATGCTCGTTAAGAGCTTGAACATACAGTACATTTCCAGAGTATCCCTACAGCAGAGTTCAGAAAAAAACATTATTCGTGCATATATCTTCACACATTTTCATGAAGACTAACTATGTAGAAACATGTATTCCATGGCAGCTAGCTTGGCTGTACTTCTGCTTGTGAAGCTGAGGGCTGCTCGGGAGGTGGGCGATTTGTGCATTGGTGCAATGTGTGCATAAACACACTGTATTGCTCATTTGTAGTGTGACCCTGGCTGTGGCTGAGCTGCAGAATAATACATCCTGGCATGGGAACCTGAGCAGTGGAGAGATAGCAGATGCTTCTCGTCCTCCCTGTGCTGAGGTAAAGTTGTTCTGCTAATAAAAAACGACCAATCTGTAAACTTGTACCTCAACGTACATCTCATTACATGTGTGACGCAATGGATTAGGAAAATGAGAGCTCGCAGTTTGTAGCAGAGAATGATTAGTATCTAGTATTAGTATCGCCTTGTACAAAAGAGAGCAAAGAGAGCACAGTTTACCTAAGTGAAATTCCTTGTGTGTTCAAGCATACCTGGCCAATAAAGCTGATTCTGATTAGTATATGTGGTTCTAGGTAAACCTATTGATTAGCTGTGGCTTGAGAATACAGCTTTTCAAACATACAGTTAATTAGAGATGTCCCAATCCCAATCTAAACTATCAGATCATTTACGTCCGCTGTCACTGAGCACAATTTGCAGCTGAAGGCTAACACGCGAGTGTAATTGACCGTTCTGAGTTTGCTTAACCGTGTATACACAACAGGAAAATAATATATGGGACAGTGATGAAGAACTCAAGCCATGATTTACATTTTTTGTAGAACTCACATGTGCACTGCCAGACACAGCACAGAAAAAAATAGCTGCTGTTTCTCTATACCGGCATGCCATTCCGTAGCTAGCAGCATGCAACCGGGCATGTTTCGATCTCGCTGTCACTCCCAAAATTGACGCTCTCCGCCTCACAGCTGGATGCTGGCAGTGTGATTCACGCACTGTCTCGTGAGAGTTGCGTTCAGAGCAGCCTCGGATTTAATCGACTGTAACGCATGCACAGCAGTTTGGTGGGTCTCAAACAGCAGAGCTTGTAAAACGGATTGAGTTTTACAACAATGCTAGCTGGATTAAAGGCATAGCCTACCTACGCCGGGCTCCCGTAGCTACGCAGAGGCCTACACACGTAGCTGACGTGCACCTCCTCCAAAATGTAACTACGTGTAGAATCGACGTGGTCCCCAAGCTCTTTGATTGGTCCGCTCAGTGGCAATGTGTTTCCCGCATTTACAGGACTTCCGGGATCCGGGAAATCATCCGCACATCCTGTATTTCATCTCCTCCTCTCTATTCTTCATGTAATCATGTCTGTATGATAACATAACATGCTCTGAATCGCTGTGGAAAAGTAAACAGAGATCGTAGCGGGCCGGAAGCAGGCGACCGGCTACCAGAGAGACCACACTGCCCTCAAGCGTTTCGGCGAAGAAATGGTGCGCGACACGGACACATCGCCGCACAAGTATGTGGTGCTAATGTCTGCATAGGGGAGACGCAGAAGTATAAACCAGCCTTAAGTTGAATGGAATAAACATGAAACACATTTAAGTTGAATTAGTTAGAAAAAAAAACAGTTTGCAGCTCAACTGTCTTATCTATTGTGCAACTGTTATCGAAGCAAACACAAGTGTTGGATCGGGACTCGGTATCAGTATTCAATATTAAAAAATCAGATCGGGACTCGGTATCAGTAAATATTCAGTATAATATTAAAAAATCAGGTCGGGATCGGGGGCTAAAAAAGCTGATCGGGACATCCCTACAGTTAATAATATGAAGGAATCTGAAGCAGAAGCAGCGGTGAATGCAACCTCCACTCTGCACAGTCACAAACAGAAAGGGATGAATAGAAACTAATTTAAGATTAGGTCAGGGTACAAACAGCACACTGGGGAAGGAGGTTGGCAGAACAATGTTCATGGCAGAAGTCGGGAGTGTCTATTGTCATAGTGAAGGTGGGTTCAATGTCTAGAGCAGAGCGGCTGTTTACGCAGGACTCAACGACCGGCTGTCGCTGTTACAACTTTTTTATTTAGTGTCTCCTTTGTTCAAATTTAGACGTGAATTAAATAAATAAAAGATAAGTGGAACCTCTATATTTATGTGGTGTTGTCAGCTCATGTACTCTCTGTAAAACAGATTGCAGATTTGAATATTTGGACAGCAGGCAAGGGGACCGAGCTGTGAGCAACACTTCAAATCCCCGTCTGAAGGAAATCACTGATGCTACACAACTGTACTATTTGACTTTGAGCATCCAAAAACGTGACGCCTTTTTTGTGAAATGTGTGTCCTACTGTTCCTTAAGACACTTCACTCCAATGTCAGATTTGTTTTTGGATGGCAGCACTCTCATTTCTCTGCATCAAATTAAGCCTCACACACACCAAGCTGATTGAAACTAATGGAACAATTTACCTTCAATTTTTTAACCACCTGGGAAAATTTCAGTTTTTATTTTTCAGCATACTTAATGACATGCTGATGTGATTAATTACCTTGAAGCCAATTAGGATGTGATCAATCAATCACTGTCACCTGCTCAGCTGAGCTCTGATGGCCTCTCGTCTCTGAATAATAATTTAGTTACTGGGTGGCAGTCAAAACAATTGCTTTACTTAACGAACAGGATCCACTAAGAACTCATTGCTGCCACCAATAAAACCCAGAATTGTGCATCACTTGCCCTGTACTGCTCTGTCTGAATGTCTAGTTTACAAAGCATATCCCATTTATGATATTGAAGCACAAAAACACACACAAAGTTTGCAACTCTGTGCAGTTTGCTCTTGTTTTGCGTCTGATGGAGATAAGCTGTTAGCATCTCCTGGGTTTGTGTGCTCTCATCCTGATGATGCAAAGTCTGTCCAGATCATAGATTTTATAAAAAATGGAATTAGTATACGTGACATCACCCATCTGTTTCTAAAGCCCTGTTTTGAAGCCGATAGTCGGCGGGAGCCATATTGGAAATGCTGAACTCAACCTAACTTCTGTCAAGCGAGTGTGACGTAAAGAGGCGGGCTTTGAGCCTCCTCACTAACAGCAACAGTGTTCCCGCCTGTCAATCAAGTCAGCTGTGCCTCCTGTGATGGAAAACTTGTAATCTCACTTTATTTGAAATTGCCACGTTATGAAAAAAGTTCACCCCCGCACAGTGTGTGCTGATCGAGAAATTAGCTATCCAGACTACACTTGATTTTTTTGTACTAGGCTGTAAACATGTTTATTCCTGCTGTATAGATTGGCTCTTTGAATGGGTGTGTATGTGGTTTCTGGTACGTCTGGAGCCAGCCTCAAGCAGACACTTGTGGAGCTGCAGTGTTTAACACTTCCGCATTGGCTTCAATTCTTGCGGCAGGACGTTGCCGCTTGGTCCAGATATAGATTATAAGCGGAATGCTTTAGAGACACTATTACTTTATGGTGAGGAAATTTGTGAAAGGGTCAGAACTCCAGCCACACTTGTAGTACAAAGAACAACTTTATTCTTAGACTGACACGGTTCAGTTTGTGGGTCATAATGGCTACGTTTACATGAGACTTTTAATTCCACTTTAATTCCAATTTAAAAATATTTAAAATTACCATGTAAACACCTAATTCCGAATGAAAATGATAATTCCGAATTAAACTTAAATCTGATGTAAGTAGCTGGTTTATTCTGATTTTAAATCCGAATTGAATAATTCCTCTATCATGTATACGTTCATTCCGCTTTAAATTAATTCCGGTCGTTCTGCGCATGCTCGTTCCCTTGTCCTGTCGCGATGACGCACATACTCCGCGCTGGCGGGCTCATATTTCAGGATGAGGTAGAGCAGCCGTTGCACTAACCGGCTTTGAATTGCCACAGTCCGGTCTTCCGCCTCCCTTCTCCGGTCGTCTATCTCTCTTCTCCTCCTCAGCTGACGAAAGTGAAGCAGTACGTTTGTGTCGAGCTGCTTTTTAACAACTATAGTCAAAATCAAAGCGAAATTTGAACTTATTGTGTGGTCTTCCATGTTGTAACCGAAAATGAAAGAAGCAGGAACTGGAGTCTGTTTTCTTCCGGTAAACGTAAATACGTCACGCCCGCCCCTGTCCAACCAGAACCCTTCCCAACCCCCAGACCTTCAGAGGAATTGAATAAAAACAATTAAACGTGTTTTCCATGTAAACCTCAATTCGGAATTACTATTTCAGAATTAAAAAACATCATGTAACCGTACCCAATGAAACATTCATTCAGTGACTGTCAAAAAGTATTTTTGCTTAAAATGTCCATCTGCTACAGCACAATGGCTCAATTAAATGCATGCCAATAATGCCAGCACAGAGTATTGATATTTGCTCTGAAGTGCAGTGTGTGGTGCATTTAACCCTTGCATCTGCTACGCAAAAAACTGTGCAAAGCTTTTTGCCCATAGTTCATGTTTTCTCCAGTTCATGATATGTCTGCTATGATTTTAGAGATGGCAGCTCATCTCTGCCGTAACCTTTATCTCTGCCTCAAAATGAGACGTAGGAAGTGGAAGATGAAGGAAAAGTGGAACAATCACACAATCTAAATTGAGTTTGGGTTTTTAATCCTTCAAAATTCTATTATGGCTAAATCTTTTCAAGATAAGCCTAAATAAATAACTTGATCTTTAATACATATTCCATCAAATGTGTTCTCTAAGCAAACTGCCTGGAGCTTCTCCACTCCATAAACTCTGTAAACATCATTGATGGAGAGTAGAGTTATCAATAACAAGCCGTTAGACCAACATAAATACTAAGGAAGTAATTCAGCGCTGTCATTTATGTTAAAAAAATGATTAAATCTGAGGCTGTGCAATGTACTGCGTGTGACATCACAGATGTCTCTGTTTACTTAAACTGTCCTCGAGGAGAAGAGTGAGTGCTGGTGTGATGATCAACATGAAGGGATGCAGTGTTTGTGGTAATCTGTTTTCCTTTCTGTCTTTTATAAATTTAGCTCTTGTCAAATTTAAATAAAAGTGACAACAGACGTCAATGTCGACAAAAATAACATGAAATACTCTTTGAAAAGCTGCGTAGACACAGCATGATACTGGGTTAACTTGACCCAGTACTAATACAGTCTGCTGACTCAGTGTTGATGTTATTTTTACAGTGCTGTTTAGCACAACACAAGTTCTGCACTTAGTCATTTTTCTACTCACAACCTCTTAAGATAAGAACCAAAACACTGGATCAAAACGCCTCGTCAGCATCATGTCGAGTTAACCGAGAGCTGCATCTGTGTCATTCTGTCCCACAGTGGGTTGATTTCAACTAAAAGTTTACCGTACATTAAGTCTACAACTAAGTTATTTTCATCTGCAAGTAATCTTTTGGTAATTTATTCAAACATTCCTTTTTCTACACACATGGTAATATTTCTAAAAAATGATGTTACCCCCAGTTAAAAGAAACTCACATCCACAGCAGAGGTGTTTGTGAATAATTCTCTGAATACATGACAACGCAGGAACGATTGCATAAGCATGAAACATCTTCTCATTTAAGGGTTTGTATTTATCTTAATTATTTAAAACACTGTAGATTAATACCAAAGACATCAAAACTATGAAATAATATTTTATTATTATTATTATTATTATTATTTTAAAAAGTGTTAAACAAACCAGAATATGTTTTATATTTTAGATTCTGTAAAGTAGCCCCCTTTTTCCTTCATGACAGCTTTGCACACTCAGAATCAGAAGAATCAGAATCAGAATCAGCTTTATTGACCAGGTATGCTTTAACACACAAGGAATTTGACTTTGGAAAACTGTGCTCTCTTTGTACAAGGCTTAAGAATAAGACATACAAATAAAAAATTAATAACAGTAACATCAGCTATAAATACAAAAGAACAACAAATAGGCATGACTAATATGTACAGGCTAAAATATGATATAATATGCAGTGGTGAGTTGCAAAAAATAGTAGTTAAATAATAAAATAAACAGAAATATGGAATTCTGCTTGGAGAATTGTTGCATTGTATATTTACATGTATATTTACAGAGAGTATTTATCTAACAGGTATGACACTGTTATGGTTTAGTGTTCATCAGAGTGACAGCCTGGGGGAAAAAACTGTTCTTATGACGGGTTGTTTTGGCGCACAGTGATCTGTAGCGCCTGCCGGAGGGAAGGAGTTTGAAGAATTTGTGTCTAGGGTGTGAGGGGTCAGCGGTGATGCTACCTGCCCGTTTCCTGGCCCGGGATCGGTACCAGTCCTGGATGGGGGGCAGGTCGACACCGATGATTTAGTCCTTATAGTCCGTTGCAGTCTGTGTTTGTCTAGTTTGATTGCAGATCCAAACCAGACAGTGATGGAGGTAGACTCTCAGTCTGCTTCATGAAGTGGTCTCCTGGAATGGTTTCTAATTAACATGAGCCTTGTCAAGAGTTCATTTGTAGAATGACTTGCCTTCTTAATGTGTTTGAGACCATCAGTTGTGTTGTTCAGAGGTAGGGTTAGTACACATTGGATAGCCCTATTTGACTACTGTTGTAGTCCATATTATGGCAAAACCATATTATTTCATAGTTTTGATGTCTTCAGTATTAATCTACAATGTCCAAAATCATTTTAAAAATAAAAATAAAAATTGAATGAGAAGGTGTGTCCAAACTTTTGACTGGTAGTATATAATCAGTTTATCACATCAAAACAAAAGAACACTGTATTGAACATTTTATTGAGTGAGCAGTAATTGTAAACAGTGTTCTTACTTCTTACTACAGTTACTTTTATCGTAGAGCCTTTCCTGATTTTATCTGAATTTTATTTTATTTTATTTTAACCGTTTTAAGAAGTATGATTTAAAATAATTGTTTTCCTTTAGATTTTTTTTCAGGAATGTTATGTCTTTTAAAATATGTTTTATTGCTTTATCTTGACTTGTGTGTTTTTCTGAACTGCCTGTTTTCATTTATTTATTTATTTTACCTTTATTTTACCCGGTAAGTCAATTGAGAACCAATTCTCATTTACAATAACGACCTGGGCGAAAAGGCAACACAGGTGGCATGACAATAAATCTAAAAAAAACCAGAATAAACAGAGAGGACATGCAGTGGAACCTAGAGACAGAACAATACAATACAAAAACATGACAGGAGTGAACAATTTAAAAGCAAGTGCAGTGATGTTGAGTTATGGGGTGTATTAAGTTTTTGAACAGGGTTCCCACTCTTTTCCAGAGATCATTTTCCAGGACATTTCCAGGACATTTTCATTGATGATCAAGCTGGTATGACAGTACAAATTTAGTTCCTAATTTAGTTCCTAAATAGTCTAATATGTTCCTCTTAGTGGAAGTCTACATTGAAATACATGTAGTCTAGGGCTATCAATGAAATCATCTCTTACATACTTAAAAATTATGGCAAATTGATAATAGAATAATGCAACTACAGATGTACAGCACTTAGCTTTATTAATGCAACAAAGTAACAATGATGGGCAACATCTCACCTTTCTCTTTTCTCAAAAAATATAACATGAGCTAAGAAAAAAACAAAAGAGCCTGCAAAGGAATCAGGAAGCTTCCTTACTGAAATAATTAAATAATGATGATCAGAGGATCAGTGCTTTAATGACCTAAATAGATCGGAATGACAAAAATGGCCACAAATGTTTCTCAACTCAACTCAGACTCAAAATATACCTGCCTTATCATGATATTCATCCTGCTAAGTGGTCGATATAAAACAATAAGCAAATGTCACGTTTTTTTATTTGAGTTACCGTAAACTGAAAAAATCTCACCGGTGTAAAGACGCACTCTGTATTTGAAGATCTCTCAGAGATTTAAAAAAATGTAAACTGTCTTCCTGCATGGCGATGTCTATTATGATCAGCGATGTCTACAACGTGGGGTTTCTGTGCAGCTGTGTCACTCTTTTTGTTCCGTTTGTTTTCACTATCGGGATTTGCACTCCTACTAGCTAGAGCAGGGGTTCTCAAACTTTTTAGAGCCAGGGACCCCTTACAGGTGAGAAAAATGTCCAAGGACCCCCTCATAATTGTAACACAGATTAAGCACATTAGTAATGTGTCATGATCAAAAGCTGTGGCTCTGAGAGCCGATGCTGTATAGTAAATCAGTAGAGCTCCCAGTTTTTTCCTTTCCCTGCTTAGCTCTCACAGTGTTCAACCCCAGCTCTGCTCACAGCAGAACTTTTGATTGGTCAGCATGGCGGCCATGCGGCCAATCACATGTGAGGATATAGGATTCAGGTGATGGAGGGGAGGCTGTGTATCCTGACTACATCTGTTCCTTCAGAGAGAGTCTTCTTGAAGACAGAGCAAATACTCACTGAGAGGAGAAATCGGATCAGCCCACTCAAGCTGAGGCATCTGATTTTTCTCAATGCCAACCTGAGGACGTTAATAATGTTTGCTCCAGTTTGGTTCTGGTTCTGTTTGCTTGAGTTTGGTTCTGGTTCTGTTTGCTCAAGTCTGGTTCTGTTTGATTGAGTGCGTTCTGTTTCTGTTAACTTGAGTTGGTTCTGGTTCTGTTTGATTGAGTTTAGATCTGGTTCTGTTTGCTTGAGTTTGGTTATGGTTCTGTTTGCGTGAGTTGGTTCTGGTTCTGTTTGCTTAAGTTTGGTTCTGGATCTGTTTGCTGGAATTCTGTTCTGGTTCGGTTCTGTTTCAGTTCTGGTTCGGTTCTGGTTCGGTTCAGTTCTGGATCGGTTCTGGTTTAGTTCTGGTATGGTTCGGGTTCGGTTCTGGTTCGGGTCTGGTTCGGTTCTGGTTGGGTTCTGGTTCGGTTCTGATACGGTTCTGGTTCGGTTCAGTTCTGGTAGGGTTCTGGTACAGTTCTGGTTCAGTTCTGGTTCGGGTCTGGTTCGGTTCTGGTTGGATTCTGATTGGGCTGTGGGGGGTCTGTTTCGGTTCCGATTCGGTTCTGGTTCGGCTCTAGTTTGGTTCTGGTTCGGTTCTGATAGAGTTCTGGTTCGGTTCAGTTCTGGTACGGTTCTGGTTGGGTTCTGGTTGGGTTCTGGTACAGTTCTGGTTCGGGTCTGGTTCGGTTCTGGTTGGATTCTGGTTGGGTTATGGGGGGTCTGTTTCGGTTGAGGTTCGGTTGAGGTCCGGTTCTGGTTCGGTTCTGATACGGTTCTGGTTCCGTTCAGTTCTGGTACGGTTCTGGTTCATTCTTGGTACGGTTCTGGTTCGGGTCTAGTTTGGTTCTGGTTGGGTTATGGTTGGGTTATGGTTTGGTTTGCTTGAGTTTGGTTCCGGTTCTGTTTGCTTGAGTTTGGTTCTGTTTGTTTAAATGTAGTTCTAACCCTAATCCTAACCTTAACCCTAACCCTAACCGTAATCCTAACCCTAACCCTAATCATAACCCTAACCCTAACCCTAATCATAACCCTAACCCTAACCCTAATCCTAACCCTAACCCTAATCATAACCCTAACCCTAATCATAACCCTAACCCTAATCGTAACCCTAACCCTAATCATAACCCTAACCCTAATCGTAACCCTCACCCTAATCATAACCCTGACCCTAATCCTAACCCTAACCCTAACCCTAACCCTAACCCTAATCATAACCCTAACCCTAACCCTAACCCTAATCATAACACTAATCATAACCCAAACCCTAATCATAACCCTAACCCTAATCGTAACCCTAACCCTAATCATAACCCTAACCCTAATCGTAACCCTCACCCTAATCATAACCCTAACCCTAATCATAACCCTAACCCTAATCCTAACCCTAATCCTAACCCTAATCATAATCCTAACCCTAATCATAACCCTAACCCTAATCATAACCCTAACCCTAATCATAACCCTAACCCTAATCGTAATCCTAACCCTGACCCTAATCATAACCCTAAACCTAATCCTATCCCTAATCCGAACCCTAATAATAACCCTAACCCTAATCCTCATCATAACCCTAACCCTAATCCTAACCCTAATCATAACCCTAACCCTAATCCTAACCCTAATCATAACCCTAACCCTAATCATAACCCTTATAATAACCCTAACCCTAAACATAACCCTAATCATAACCCTAACCCTAATCCTAACCCTAATCATAACCCTAACCATAACCCTAATCCTAACCCTAATAATAACCCTAATCCTAATCCTAACCCTAACCCTAATCATAACCCTAACCCTAATCCTAACCCTAACCCTAATCATAACCCTAATCATAACCCTAACCCAAACCCTAATCATAACCCTAACCCTAATCGTAACCCTAACCCTAATCATAACCCTAATCATAACCCTAACCCTAATCGTAACCCTAACCCTAATCATAACCCTAACCCTAATCGTAACCCTCACCCTAATCATAACCCTAACCCTAATCATAACCCTAACCCTAATCGTAACCCTAACCCTAATCATAACCCTAACCCTAATCGTAACCCTCACCCTAATCGTAACCCTCACCCTAATCATAACCCTAATCATAATCATAACCCTAATCATAACCCTAACCCTAATCATAACCCTAATCATAACCTTAACCCTAATCGTAACCCTAACCCTAATCATAACCCTAACCCTAATCATAACCCTGAACCTAATCCTATCCCTAATCCGAACCCTAATAATAACCCTAACCCTAATCCTCATCATAACCCTAACCCTAACCCTAATCATAACCCTAACCCTAATCCTAACCCTAATCCTAACCCTAACCCTAATCCTAACCCTAATCATAACCCTAACCCTAATCATAACCCTTATAATAACCCTAACCCTAAACATAACCCTAATCATAACCCTAACCATAACCCTAATCCTAACCCTAATAATAATCCTAATCCTAATCATAACCCTAACCCTAATCATAACCCTAACCCTAAACCTAACCCTAATCATAACCCTAACCATAATCCTAACCCTAATAATAACCCTAAACCTAACCCTAATCATAACCCTAACCCTAATCATAACCCTAACCATAATCCTAACCCTAATAATAACCCTAACCCTAACCCTAATCGTAACCCTCACCCTAATCATAACCCTAACCCTAATCATAACCCTAACCCTAATCGTAACCCTAACCCTAATCATAACCCTAACCCTAATCGTAACCCTCACCCTAATCGTAACCCTCACCCTAATCATAACCCTAATCATAATCATAACCCTAATCATAACCCTAACCCTAATCATAACCCTAATCATAACCTTAACCCTAATCGTAACCCTAACCCTAATCATAACCCTAACCCTAATCATAACCCTGAACCTAATCCTATCCCTAATCCGAACCCTAATAATAACCCTAACCCTAATCCTCATCATAACCCTAACCCTAACCCTAATCATAACCCTAACCCTAATCCTAACCCTAATCCTAACCCTAACCCTAATCCTAACCCTAATCATAACCCTAACCCTAATCATAACCCTTATAATAACCCTAACCCTAAACATAACCCTAATCATAACCCTAACCATAACCCTAATCCTAACCCTAATAATAATCCTAATCCTAATCATAACCCTAACCCTAATCATAACCCTAACCCTAAACCTAACCCTAATCATAACCCTAACCATAATCCTAACCCTAATAATAACCCTAAACCTAACCCTAATCATAACCCTAACCCTAATCATAACCCTAACCATAATCCTAACCCTAATAATAACCCTAACCCTAATCATAACCCTAACCCTAATCATAACCCTAACCCTTATCATAACCCTTACCCTAATCATAACCCTAATCATAATCCTAATCATAACCCTAATCCTATCCCTAATCCTAATAATAACCCTAACCCTAATCATAACCCTAACCCTAATCATAACCCTAACCATAATCATAACCCTAACCCTAACCTTAACCCTAACCCTCATCATAACCTTAACCCTAACCCTAACCCTCATCATAACCCTAACCCTAATAATAACCCTAACCCTATACCTAACCCTAATAATAACCCTAACCCTAACCATAACCTTAACCCTAACCCTAATCCTAGCCCTAACCCTAACCCTAACCCTAACCCTATTCCTAACCCTAACCTTAACCCTAACGCTAACATTAACCCTAACCAAAAACATAACCCTAACCCTAATCATAACCCTAATCATAACCCTAACCCTAACCCTAACCCTTATCATAACCCTAACCTTAACCCTAACCCTCATCATAACCCTAACCATAACCCTAACCCTAATCCTAATTCTAACCCTAATCCTAATCATAACCCTAACCCTAGGATCAGGGTAAGAATGGTTTTGTAACAGAATAAATGCACAAAATTGGTCAATTATAAGGCTTCTCATAAAAACACTGTACGTAAAAGGGTTTTTCAACACAAACCATTAGTTTTTGCAAAGTTAAGGTAAAATATATGGCTACAAAGATCCTAAATTAAGAGCCGTTCGGGAGTCGAAAGAGCCGGCTCTTCTTTGGAAGCTGAGTTAAAAGAGCTGGCTTTCTAAAAAGAGCCAAACTTCCCATCACTAAAGCACATGCTTACTACCATTTGCACTCTTAGTTGCCCTTGGAACTATTTGTATTGTAAAACGTATCAATGTAAATACTTCAGACCTGTACCATAGTGATAAACAGATAACACTTCAATATGAATCAAGTAAATACCACTTGTATACTTTAAAACAGAGGGTCATTTCATTCCTTGTGGACTCAACATGACAGCATTTATACTTTTCAAGTAATTGATCTTAAACGCTTTCAGAAAATTAACAGTAACTAGACTCACATATCCCTTCGAGCCACCAAATGGTATCATAACAATGGTGTATGCTGTTTTGTAATGTCACAGCACAATTTTATAATTTCTTAGAAATTTTATTCAAATTATTTCATGGACCCCCACGCTATGGTTCACGGACCCCCAGGGGTCCCAGGACCCCACTTTGAGAACAACTGAGCTAGAGTACGGTAATTGAGCTCTCAGCCTGCAGAGAAAGTTGTGAGGCACAGACCCCCAAGCTCTCTGCCCGACTCCGCTGGTCACACTATAACTTAAATATAAGACTCTTTGAATCAAAAGAGCACTCTACAAGGTTCATGTACCATAAAACTAGACAATATACGCCCGTTTTCTGTGAATGCATGATTATGAGGTGAAGGAGAAAAGATGTGAAAAAAGTTGCGCAGTGTCGCTGTCTTTTCCAACACAGCGTGAACTCAACTTTCAATGAATGGGGATGTGTTTTGTTAATCGGGTCAGGTCGCACGCAGCCATGTTGGAATAATTTTCCAGGACTATATGTGCTTTTCCAGGACATTTTACTTTTTCTCAGATTTTCCAGGTGTTCTCCAGTACTGAAAAACTGGTCAACTGTTTTCCAGGTTTTCCAGGTTTTCCAGGACGCGTGGGAACCCTGTTTGAAAGTGGCGAGTGGAATGAAAGAGGTCAGCTTTAGGGATTGTTGCAGGTGATTCCAGTCATTTGCAGCAGAAAACTGGAAGGAGGTGCGACCAAAGGAGGTCCATGCTTTCGGTGGGATGAGGTTAATAAAGCTACTTGAGTGCAGGCTACGGTCGGTTTGTGCTGTGAATTTTGATTAGTGACTGTAGATATAAAGGAGTTCTACCAGTGAGGGATTTGTAAATGAATAGAAACCAGAATTATTTTGCTGCCCATGTGAATGACTTTTGAAAAGTGCTCTCCAAATAAAAGTATTATTATTATTATTATTATTATTATTATTACTGTTTAAATTGTATTCAGCTGGAAAATTAAAAACTACTGAGCATGGTTTACTTATTCGCCCTTGAGCTGCAGTGTAACGATGAAGAATAGCAAGGATTCCTTCAACCAAGTAAATGTAAACAAACCTGCAGCCCGCCATCTTGCTGCGTGCACGTTAAATATAAACAACAATTCCCATGTGAAGGTACATCACTGTTTCCCACAGCTTTCGTTTTTTCTGTCCACACAAAAACAACAAAACTGAGTTTTCAGGATGTGGATGAGCCTCAAAGTAAACCAGCATAACTTTAACCTCGCCAGTTTAGAATATAGATCCTTCGTGTCACGTTCCCTCAAGTGCAAAAACAAGCCTTTCTTACTGGAGTATAATGTCACATCTAAAGTTTTCCGCCTCTGTACTCGCTGTGAAAGTGTGCAAGCTCAGTGTGGCATTCTGTTGACATTGTTGATTCTGAGAGGGCTTCTTACTAGACTCCAGGGGCGGATACAGTGCCAGCAGTAGAAACCTGGGACCTGTACGGGGGCAGACATGATGGAGAGCCAGGCTTTGTTCCAGTGTGCATCTCAGCAAGTTACAATACTGTGTGTGTGTGTGTGTGTGTGTGTGTGTGTGTGTGTGTGTGTGTGTGTGTGTGTGATAAGGGGTAAAAGAAAGTGAGAAGGAGTGTATTTGTGAGAGAGAGAGAGAGAGAGAGAGAGAGAGAGAGAGAGAGAGAGAGAGAGAGAGAGAGAGAGAGAGAGAGAGAGCTCAGAGGAATACTCACTCATTACGGCTGTGTGGAGGGGTGAGGGTGTGACGATGTATCACTGCCTGCCCTTTGGTCAGCAGCCATCAGAAGTGGAACAGATGGAGCTGATGAACTGTTTCCATAGAGTTTGGGCGCTTTACAAGCTGTGCTGTCCAATTATCTTTTATCATGTGCTCACAGGATTACATACTGCTGTATGCTGTAACAAAGACTAATCAGAACCTGCATCAGATCTGTGTGAATAGTCTTTATGTAAGTCACTGCATCAAAAAGAAGACATTACTCTAAGCTTTGGTTTGAACAGCAGCAGAACAATCAGCTCACAGAGTTAAGTTATCTTAGCTTATTTTAACTCACTTTAAAGCTGGGGTTGGTAATCAGATTTAGATACACTTTTTGTCATACTGGTTAAAATGATCTTTATGTCCTGATGGTAATCATTACATGATGTGTTCCTAAAAAAAGAGTGAAAAAAAACTGCTATCTACAGCCAGAGTAAACCTGGGAAAACACCAACCAATCACCGTTTTTTGGCTCCCCAAATTTTAAACCAATCAAATCCCGTCCAGCCGTTCTGCCCTCCTCCTGCTCGTACATTTCCCCGGCGTGCACTCCTCCGAGTCCCCGTCTCCTGCCTCTACTTCCCCTGTCTCTATTGACTGCCCCTCTCGCTCGTCCTCGGGCCTGTCCCCTCTGACCTGATGAGGTGCTTTGCTCAGGACTGTAGTCCGGATCAGAGTCTAAAAAGCTCTCACCAACAAGCAGAATAATTAATGACGTTCAGTAAGTCCTACAGAAAATATATATTTATTGTAGCGTCCGTCCGGACGCTGTAGTGATGACGAGCCGATTCGTGAACACGTTGAGTTTTAATAACCGGTCACTGTCGGCCGTGATCACGCCAACCAACAAAGCAACAATGTTTGAATGAATGAAAAACTTCACATCTCCTCTCTCCCGCTCACACACTCTACACCTCTCCTGATGCCTTCACTGACCGTCAACACTGTAGGAATTAAGAACATCTACACTGAACACGTTTAACAAACAGTAGAGCTGTTACAGTATTACATGTGTTATAACTTAACTCCTGATATCGTGTCACCGGCACAACTGGATAATGCTAGCATGATAGTTGTGAGTACTAACAGCAGCCATGTTTGTTTGTGTTTTTAACTTTCACTATGATAATGTTTTGGTGAGGACCGGTTTTGAATTAGTCACGATCATATGGTCGAGAATCAGCGGCGCTCGTGCATGTGAGCGGGGGGCGTCGTTTTGGAGGAGCTCTGAGGGAGGAGGGGATGGGTTAGACGGAGTCATGAGGAAATGCTACATTCAAATTCATGCTGGTTTTCCGAGACTACCAACCCTAGCTTTAAATGCAAATCTTAATTTCATTTTTAACATATTTCTAATCTTCTAATCTTTCTTTTCTGTTTTATTACATTTGTCATTTAACTGTGTTCTTTTATGCTTGTCTGAATGTTTCCAATGCTTTAAATGTTTTAATGTAAAGCATATTGAGTTGCCCTCATGTATAAAATGCGCTAAACAAATAAAGTTGACTTGCCTTGCCTAAATAATTCAAAATAAAACTCTGGCATAACAATATCTCACATGGCATTATCCCACACAGACAAACGCACAAAAATATCTATATTTGTCAAATTATTAAACATCATCAAAACAACATTCAAAGCTATCAGAGATGAGGTTTAATTTGTGATGTGTTATGTTATCTTAAAATTAGTGTATAATCAGTTATATAAAACTATACTCTTCTTATTTTAAACAAAGAATGGGTGCGTATATTTACCAGTGTTGTAGTACTCGACCACTGATGACTGACTTGGACTCAGAATCTGACTCAACCATTGACTGCATAAGGACTCAGGCTTATAAATTGACTGTTTTAATGTTTTCTATTTTTCATAAACATTAATTCCATTTGCCTGCATGCACGTTCACGTGACGTCTGCCAGGATAGAGAGACGCTATCAGCCGTGCGTTTTTCTTTCAAAGATTTCATAGTTAATGCAGCAGGAGCAGAGCAACATGTTGGATATTTAGTGATTAAATTACTAAACCATTGGATCTGAGTTGTTTGGTTAGTTAAAATTCTGATTAACAGCATTTTAGCATTTGAGTTTACTGCACACCGGCAGTGATCCCAGTGCAGCAGAATCACTGAGCACGTCCCCTTATTAACAGAAGCACAGTGAGCATTTATACACGGCACACAGCGCTGTGACTTCATTCATAAATGAATCTCCAGACACTCTGGGGGATTTCATTATAATCTCACTGCAGTGGCAGTTAGACTTCGTCAATTTACTAAAAACAAAACTGAAAATCAAACCGGCCACGGCGCAGGGGGAGAGCGGATCGTACAAAGGATCAAACGCATTTTAAATGTCCAGGAAAGACTGCAGTTTCTGTTTCTGTGGTGTCTTATTAAACAAAAAAGTTTTATCACAAAACAATCTGAAGCGTCCCTGTGCTCCCGCTGTCCATCTCGGTGCAAAACTATCAAACTAACAAAATGAGTACATTGCCCTTTATCAAAAAAAAAAACAAATTAGTAACTTAAAGTAAAATAATGGTGTACATAAAATGATGGAAATAGCTCCAAAACTAATGTTAATGAATGAAATGGGTTTTCTACACCTCTATAAAGGTCCCATACAGTCAGTCCAGGTTCAGATTGTATTTAGTTTGGATTAAAGTAGCAGCCCTCCTTGTAATGAGTAATATTCCCAATGAAGACTCAACTCAGATTATGAGGACTTGATTGGATTTTTCTCTGGTGACTCAGTCTCAACTCAGACTCGAAGACCTCAGATTCGAGGTTTGGTGACTCAACTACAACACTGATATTTACATAAGGAGCGGGTCTCCTCACAGCAGCTGCAGACGGCGTAGAAGGTGCCTGTTGTCTATGGAGAGAATATTGTGTCTTTAATATGCAATCAAAAATAATGGATTTGAGAACAAAAAACAAACAAATCAGGAGGCGTGTGTGTGGATTGTTGAGGGGTCATTCCTCCTTTAAGTTAAGTAAATAGAAACTAAAAGCATAAAAGGGGATGATCAAACCCTGAGGGTTGAAGATCAGTGAAAATATGGCCCCTTTTATGCTTTTAGTTTCTTTTTACTTAACTTAAAGGAGGAATGACCCCTCAACAATCCACACACACGCCTCCTGATTTGTTCTGATAGTATATCTAATGAAAAAGTTTGTTTATTTATTTATAAACAGGCCGATAACTATGAACTTAGGATAACTGTCACTAAAGCCGGGCGGTAATAAAGTCAGTCACTTATGACGAGCACACAGCGTGTTAGGTGTTAATGTCTGATACCGCTGTCTAAAACGGTTAGGGGAAAAAAACACTGGAAGAACGAACGACAAGTGTAACCTTAATAGCACCAATAAGACAGAAAATAGACAGGTATGTTACGCAAAACGTACCTGTTTCTCGATGTTGATATGTCTCCCTTCGCGGCAACAACTTGTTGGGGCGGAAGTTGTCACACCGTCTCTCTAAGTGAGACTGACCAATCAGGAGGCTTCTTGCATCTCTCAGGGGAGGTCCCGCCCATGACAGTTATGTAGAAACGCAAATGCAAAAACTGGAAACGCAAACGCAAAAACTGGAAACGCAAACGCAAAAACTGGAAACGCAAACAAATCTGTGGTTCGTGAGAATAATAATTTTGTTTGTAACAAAAAAAGAGTGGATTTATAAAGATACATTTTTAATCACAAATATATTTCCTTTATTCATAGCATTATTTCATATTTTTCAAATCATAATTTTGTTTGCAAAATTGTTTTTTGTTCTCAAATCCATTATTTTTGATTGCATATTAAAGACATCATATTCTCTCCATAGTTGTCTGATGGACAGGTAAGAATGCAACCTGCTGTAATCTAACGTTTTGTAACAATGTTTATTTGTTTTAATTGTTTTGTTATTGGAAAGAAATGTTTCTATTTGTGCTGCCCACTCAGAGTAAGCAGTTATGCTAACGCCTTTTAACGTTTAATTACCTCTTTTAGTGTTTCGTCGGACGATAACACAACACGTTGTCGGATCAAATCAATCAAATCAAGCTTTATTGTCATCTTGTTCATACCCCTGTAAAAACAAAACCAAAGAGCATTTCCAGGAGATCAGTTTGTAAAATCTTTCAGATAACTGATTGCCATTTTTGGGAGAGCTTCTCCGTCGCTTGATGATGTGAAGGTTTAGGAACTGAGGGATCATTCTACAATGTGATCACTAGATTTCGCTAATATTCCCATTTCTACGCACTGCACCTTTAAATGGTTAAACTAGAGGACGAAAAAGGATCTGACAATTCCGCAATTAAACATATTTAGAAGATGACTTTTACTCCAAGCTATCCTTCAATATATTCAAGGTTTTTATTTGCAGTGAAAGAGAACTTATTAATGAGGATTTTTTTCCTGTTTTTTCCCATTTATTTTTGGTCAATAAATCATTCTTGTTCTTCCAGGACGAAATGAAGACACTGACATGTTTTCCAATGCCAACATTCAGTTGTTTATCACGGTGAAGTTCTGAAGCCTTCATGTATCAAACACATACTCTCATGAGGTACAGGCGCTCACTAACCTTGACAACTGATGCATCTCGCCTCAGGCTTTCTGGGAATAACTAAGCAGTCAGATATATTCATTTTTCTTAATAAGTATGACAAACGTAAAGCTTCCCATTACACATGTGAGACTTGTGGTCTTCCATGGGAAGGTGTGTTTTCCAGAGCAATCTCTGATCTATTAATCATGGTTATTTTAATGAGCTGCGCCGTCTGTGTGCTGAGAGGAGAAAAAACACTCAGACAAATATTGGATCTAACAACGTGAAGCTGTGTGAGACATCACTGCTCCATCAGTGTGAGGTTGTTGAGGAGCTGGGACATATTCCCAATGAAACCCAGAACAGGAAGAGTTAAGATGCTAAATTCTGCCTCACGTTTAATTCACTTATTGTTGTTGTATTCCAGCGGTGCACGAGGGCAGAAGACGATTATCCAAAGATAGAACTATCCAACTCAAACTGTATTTTCATATCACATTACAATCACAGTAGTAGTTAATAACCTGCTGAAGCATGATTCAATTTTAAAACAGTTGTTGCAAATGTCCCTCCGGTGCTCTTCATAGAATATGCTAGATGTCTGTCAAATGAAGCTCTTGCACACATGGATAAACATGAAACTCTTCTTATTTATTCATGTGTGATGTAACCGTGTGAACTAAAACTTCTGTGTTTGCAACTCAATTACGTAAAAGTGATATTTTGGTTTTGGATGAAGTTGCTGGGTGCATCCTTTACAAAGTCCATGAAGTCCTACCTCCTTCTTTGGACACCGAAGACTGGAATGACATAAAGCTTGGACTACAAAATAATGTTTTATTAGGAATGGGGCTGATTATTGCTTTTATTATTATCATTGCTTACTTTCTTCAGCAGATGTCTGTCTAACATCCAGTCTGGTTCTGCTGGAGGTTTCTGCCTGTTAAAGGAACTGACACACTGGGATCCTGTCTTCCCCTCTCTCCCCTCTGTCTGCCTGTCTCTTACTTTAACTCTTCCTGTCCCATTAAAGTCACTAACCATAGACCTTTCTGGAGTCCCTGAGCTCTCTTGTCTCATAGGTTCCTCTGGATCTCTGCCGTAGATGGCCTGCTGCTGTGGACGTGCCAGACTCCAGCTGCTACAACTAATACTATCCGTCTCTCCACTATCATCTCTCTCTTTCTTCATCTCCCTCTATCCCTCTTTCCAACACGGTCTCAGCAGATGTGTGTCTAACATGAGTCTGGTCCTGCTGGAGGTTTCTGCCTGTTAAAGGAAGTTTGTCCTTGCCACTGTAACTTGCTAAATGCTGCAAAGTGCTCTGCTCATGTTGGATTAAGATGAGATCAGACTGAGTCCTGTCTGTAAGATGGGACTGGATCTTATCCTGTTTTGATGTTGGGTCTTTGTTAATAATAGAACATAGAGTACGGTCTGGACCTGCTTTTTGAAGCATCTTGAGATAACATTTGTTGTGATTTGGCGCTATATACAGATTGATTGATTGAACTGTGTAAAGCATGGTTATGATATCCAGGCCTCCAACTAACAGTTAAATGAAACCATGCTGAGTAAGAAAATGTGGATTGTTTACAAGAATAATTGAAGCATAAATGGTGTTGTAAACACAACACAGGTTTAAAGATGATCCGAGTAAATGAACAAATATGTTTAAACATGACCGAGACTCTCAATAAACAGAGCAGGGTCTCTTCAAATTCTGTTGTTTGGATGAATTCATCAATCGTGCAGTGTTTTCAGCACTCTGGATCTGCTACAGTTCTGCTTCAACAACACTGTAAGAAAGGAAGAGACAGGGGATGTTCTGAGCTCTTCACTTCACCCAACTGATGAAAAAAAGATTGTTTTCCTTAAAAAAAAAAGTGCAGAACTGGGATCCTGGAGACTCCTGTTCTAGGAGGGGAAACAATGGGATTGTACAGTAGGGGAACAAGAGCTCCACAACTTTATTAAGTTGTGCAAAAAAGTTCAGACTATCTGCTCAGTTTTACACGAGGCAGGAGCACCTTCCTGTGGGCGTACTGCCTCCGTTTCTCAGGATGGGAATGGGTTTTGAGAGACATTAATAAATATGTATTTAACCTTGTAAACAATAACACTCTTGAGACCAGCTCCTTACAGTTGTGTCTGGGAATCCTCCGTCCTGGCAGCGGTGTCCCTTTGAGGACAAAGATTTGAAGCACAATATTGATTTCTGCAGAAAATCTAACCCGATACGTGTCTTCATCTTGTCCATCTTTCATTTTGCATAAAGATAAGATCACAAGTACTCCCTCTCCTTGTGTTTCCTGTGTACATATGTATTGATTTTGTTTGCAGCACAAATACACAGAGAATAATGATCAATCAGGCTGATGGAGGAATATTGATCACATCTCTTTCTACGTCTCGTACACAGGATTCACACAGCACATGTACTAACAGTGAACCTCATTATCGTGTTTGCTTTCTTTGATAACCAGCTTACTATGCAAACACATGGCTCCAGCTAACCTTTGGTGATATGCGCTTGTCAAAGGGGTCAGCGAGGCCTGCTCTTAATTTGTTGATACAGAAACCTTTGCCCTCCTGAGTCCGTCTGGAGATGAAAACAAACCTCACAGCGCAGCGTATTCGACAGATGGAGTGTGGCTGTCATCAAAATTTCACAATGAGGGGTTTTAAAGATGCAGACGAGTGCCAGACGCGCATCTTCACACCCTGCGGCGCTCAAAGAGTCTTCCTTGTAAACAGCGAGGACACAAAATGTTATTGACTCTCTCTATTCCGGTTGCCAAGGCCAAACATGTCCGGTCCAGCTGAGGGCAGGCGAGCGTGCTGCTGAGCTTTCTACTTCAGATCATCATCAGATATAATTATTTTCATTTGGTTTTACCTCCAGATTTAAAATATGAAGCTCATGTGGAAGTGCTAAAAATTGCAGTTCCTCTAGCATCCACTTGAGGCCGGAAACCACATACACCCATTGAAAGAGATGATCTTTACAGCAAAAAAATAAACATGTTTACAGCCTGGTTTGAAAAATGATTTCGGTCTGAGTAGTTCCTTCCTCTATCGGCACCAGGGGTGCAGCTCGCTCGGCTGGAAGTGAAGCTTTCAGCAAAGCATGTGCCCCCTAGTGGCTGGCTGCAGTATAGGTCAAAAACTCTGTCTCCCCCATTGATTTGAATGGGGCTGCAGTCAAACTTTAAAAAATAAATACACGTTGTAACGAATGTTTCTCACATCCGCATGCTGTGGTGAGATGTAGTTATTATTTGACTGTTTTGTGTCCAAGGCCTCTTTTTTCTGAAAAGTTTCTTTTTAGTTAGTTATTAGAGTTTAAAAAATTGGGTTTTACTTCCAGATTCACTTTGACTGACAGCTTCTGTAGAGGGAAACTCCATAGGATCTCGTGACGCTACACTGTAGGGCTGAGCTCGTTACCGTGGCGACACAGAAATTACCATGGCAACCACAGAAATTCTCTACAGCGCAGACTCTGGCACAATGGCTGCGAATTGGAACGGGAGTTTTTGGCTTCAAAACCGTACAACAGGAAGAGGCGGAGCAACACTGTCCATTTTTATTTACAGTCTATGGTCGGCGCACACACTGTACGGGGGGGGGGGGGGGATATTAACCTTACGAGTTTTGCCCAAATAAGGGCATAACTGACTTGATTGACCCCCGGGAACCCTGTAGCTGAAAGCGAAAAGGGTGAAGGCCCGCCTCTTTACCTCACACAAAGTTAGGTTGAGTTCGGCATTTCCAATATGGCACCCGCCAACGATCAGCTTCAAATCACTGCTTCAGAAACAGATGGGTGACGTCACATCTGTATATTTAATGCAATAAATCATTTCAGAGGACGAACAGCACATTAAGCTATTCGATGAGTTTTACTGTGGTGTTTGTCCTAGTTGCTCAAGTTTGATGTGCAATAACTTTACATCACAACTTGTTTTAAAATCCAAGCACAAACTCATCCTTTTGGGTCCCAACAGTCACAAAACAGGCGAGAGAAATCCTAGAGGGACTGGTTATTTTACACTGAGTATGCTCTTTACAACAGAGGGAATAAAGTGAGTCGTTAAAAAAACATGTACAAATTGTTGTCAGTTTTGACTTGAGCAGCATCAATCTGCTTTTTTCTTATGATTTTGGCGACAACAAACCGGTCAAACCAGTTAAACGTCACTGAAAGTTCATCTCGTCCATGGAAAATATGAACTGAAGCTCTTTGGATCAGAGTGCTGTAACTTAGTGCTGACTTGGTGACAGCACTGAAAGAGATTAAATATAGCTTTCTTCTTGATGGTCGTGTTTGCTTCTGCAGGGCGTATAGAAGCATCAATATTAATTCTAGTGTGTTACATAACCAATTCAAAACTCCTCACTGTTCAAATTTAGAATAAGTTTGAGGCACAGCAGCTTCAAAACTAATTTGCGACTGCTAGTTTGTTACATCAAAACTGAAGTGTAGCATTTAAAAGCAAAGTAAAGCAAACACTGGGCTTCATGTAAAAACTGTCCATGTGAACAGATCAAGTTGCTTGTTCGAGAGATTCAAGGGAATAACCAAAGTTCTCAAACTTTTTCTGAACTTGTTCAACATTTGATTGACTGAATAATGGAATGATGTAGTCTGAATGAAGTCAAGTTTACAATGAAATCCAACCTAAGGCAATAGTAATATACTTTTCAGCATACATTTTCATGAACATCACGGTTCTCCAGTTTTTGGTCTCTCTGACTGATCTTCCGGTTGTGTAAGATCCTTGATTCTGATTGGTCAAAACCCCTTGACTACAGTTATTAACTTTCACTAACATGAGCAACACCAGAGACAAACTGATCACACGTCACATCAAATCAATCCGTGGAAAAGAGTTCCGGCACATTTTGCTTCTGCTTGTTGACAACATAGACTGTGAGGTGAGGTAAAACCATTACATTTCGTTAGCATCAAAACAATGTAGCTAACTTGTTTCAGTTAGCATGCTAAATCCGCAGGCTACGGACATTTTCATATTGGATCCTGTCCAATAAGAATCCAAAAACTGTACATAAATAATTTTAAATAAGCAAAATAATCTTTTGATGAAGGTTTTTTGGACAACTTGTTTGTATTTTAAGTTTGTAGCCGAGTAGTAAGCGGGATGATGTCTGGTTAGCAGGTAGTTAATGGAATTACGGCCAAATTCCAACAGATCCGTGTCCGGTCCGTCTCCGATCAAACACAGCACCGGATCTGATAGGTTTCTATTCTAGTCAATGCGTTAACTTCCACTGGATCCACTCCGTTGCGTTCCAGCTGCGTCTCTGATCCAGCAGGTCGGAGCCCTCTGGATCAGAGATGCACAAGACTTCTATGTTTGCCGGATGTCGGAGCACGACGCATCAATATCAACAGAGCAGATGGGGCGGGACAGAAAGTCAGGCACCAAAACAAAATGAAAATATCCAGCTTATTTTCAGAATCAAACACTCTGTGTTATCACCAGATCGTTTTTCACTTAACTACAACAACAAACCGTCATGATGAGCGGAGCCAGGCCTGGAGTCAACAGGTCAGAGGTTTTCAGAGGACCATAAAGACAACATGGATGAGGAGAGGAAGAGGAGGAGAATCCATGATTCTGTGATTACTGCGGGGAAACTTCAGTTACATGACTCCGGCTGTCCGGCAGTCCTGCTCCGGACCAGACACTGATCTGGTGGAAGTCGCGTGTTAGAACCCTGACTAGGTGAGAAAAGAACCCGACGAGTCTCTTGTCTCTCTTACATGTTTCTTAGGAGAAGTTTCATCTTCATTACACATGACTTTGATACTTATCGTGGTATGACAGTCTTAAAGATACAGGAGTCATATCCCTTTCAGCGCCTCACATGAGTCATAGCCTGCTTTGCTTGAGAGAGACGTTTTCTGACCTCAAAGCGTTTGCTTGATTTATTGTTCTGCCAGCTTTGTTGTCTAAAAGCATGTCAGGAGAGGTTATTAAGATGTATGTGTTTTGGGGAAAAAGGAAACCTTTAAACAATCTTTCTGAAAGACCAACACCCACATTATTAATGTGCCAACCACTGATTATTGACAACTTAATTAACGGCGTCAGGATCGGTGGTGCAAACCCAAATTCTGCTTTACTATAAGATGTACTCATAACATTGTTTTAAAGAGGGGGTCAATCACACTGAGAGGTAATAAAACATTGCATCACCTATTGTTTAAGGAGCTTTAATTAATTGAAGTGATTTTTAATTACACTGTAATCTGTAATTACGATCAGCAGCTCTGTAAGATTTCTCTCTGTTTTAAGAACAAGAGCACAAAGAGTGCTAAGTAAAAACAGGGGTGTCAATTATTAATGCACCAGCAGGCGTTTGGAGGGTCTGATCTCAGGAGTCTGCTGTCAGCAAGGCTAATAGGAAACTCATGCACTCTTAAAAACACACCTGTGGCACTCTCATCAACACTTACAAATTCAACTTCTATTAACTATAAATAAAACTGCCTTTCAACGCTTCATGAGATTAATGGTGTGTCTGTCAAGCCACTGTTCCTCTCGTGTATCTGTGCTCTTGTTTTAATTGCAGACTTGATTCTAATGACGCCTGAAAGTGCCCACGCAGCTCTTTCCCTCTAAAGAGAGACACTCAAACATGCAGTTTATGACACAATCATGATCATGCATGATGTGATGTATGCATAAAAGAGATAACTGCATATGGCTTCTGGTGCTAATGCCTCCACTGCCCCATTAATGTCTTATCTTGGTGGCACCAGTAACCGTCTTCCTTTGTGGGATAGGACGGGTCATTACATTTCATAGCAGCGTCATCCTTCTTCAATTTAAAAGTGCAGATAGTCTGACGACAGAGGCTGTTTTCTCTCCACATAATGCTCCCTTACAGTAATCTACAACTACGACTGTTGAGACTTATAGACTTGTCATTTTCTGAGACATTATTTATGAAGGCTCCTTTAACTGATACATCCATGAGAACGGTTTCCCAGGGTACTTAGATATCCCTGCCTCACCTCTATAGCTGTCAGAAGAGCTGCAGCTTCAAAGTGTTTATCTTCTGAAGTGATGGAATAAAGCGATAAATAAAAAGAAAACTGTGTGGATTTCTCTACTTTCGCATTAGTCTGAATAGATTATGCAAAAATAACAACATACAGGGCTACACGGGGGAGCTTACTTTAGCATCAATAAATCAAAGACATAGCAGCTAATTTATGCAAATAAAAGACAAATAATATCTAACTGTAATAATGTTCAAATAGGTCTGGGCAATAAGGCTGGCGATAGGGCTGGGCGATAATGTGATAATAAAATGATATATTCAAACCTGTGATTACACCCGTAACCACTGGGAAGGCAGGGGGCGTTAATGTGCCTTAAAAGCTAATTGCCACCCAACATTAAACAGAAGAAAAAGACTGCATTGAACAGCCAATCATGTCGCAAATTCCACCGGATCCGTCTCCAATCTGTCGGAGGTCAGAGGTTTTTAGAGAACCATAAAGACAACATGGATGAGGAGAGGAGGAGGAGAATCCTTGATTCAGTAATTACCGCGGGGAAACCTTGGTCACATGACTCCAGCTGTCCGGCGGTCTTGCTCCGTGCTGCATTCTGAAAACGCAACTGGTGGGTGTTGATGGACGAGAGACAAACAATACTCTGTAAACTGACACACAGTTTACAATTTAATATTTCTTTATTGTAAATTTAAATCAAATTATGCAAATTATCTGCGAAAAACAACAATCTACAAACTAGAGCTGGGCGATATTAAAAAAAGATGTTATCATGATAATATTTTTCATATCAGTCGATATCGATAATTTTCAAAATAAATATCAAATAATTCTTTCATATCATTTTAAAGGCAGATTTTTTTTGTCCTGAGTGAAAGTTGAAGAAACCAGATGGTTTGTTAGCTTTTATTTGGGATTTCTTAGTCTAGTTAATAACCAAAATATCTTGACTAATGAAGTTCAGCAGCCTTTCTTGTGGAGCCTGTTTTCACTCTGCTTTGAGCTTGTAGGTTTTGCATTTTCTTCAGTGTCGCTGTCGCTCATTTAAGCTGTATTTACAAACGTCTAAACATCTTTTAAGACAAAAATTTAAGACACTAGCGCCCCCTAGCCTTCCAGTGGTTGGGGGTTTAAATATATCAATGTTTTATTGTACATTTGTTATATTGAGAAAAATAATATCACAGTAATTATCGTTATCGTTTTATCGCCGAGCCCTACTACAAACTGTGTATGTGGGTTGATGTGCGACATTGTTGTGAGGCTGGGTGGGTGTTTATTGTGTATGTTTTATGTACGTATTCTTGTACAGACAGTGACAACAATTTCCTTATTAAGGACAAATAAAGATCTATCTATCTATCTAAACTAAAAATCTCATCTTACACGAAGGACCTGCTTCCTGTTAGCGGCGTCAAAAATGATGGATTCAAGAAGCTTATCAGTGAAGTAAATCCAGATACCGAGGCTAACAAACCGTCTTCAACTTTCACTCAGGAGTGAAAATCTGCCTTCAAATTTAAATGAAACAATTATTTGATATTTATCGTCACAATTATCGATTGACTGATGTGCATAATTGTAATGTTATAACATCTTTTTCAATATCGCCCAGCTCTAGAATAAAAACAAATAATAAATCTGACTATAATAATGTTTGAATGTACACAGTGGCTAAACTGCAGCTCAGCGGAGGGAGCATTATGAATCTTTGCATGAACTTGAAACGCAGTGCCGCCTTCATTAAACAAATATGACACCTTAAAATGAACTCCAGCTGTTAAGGCAAGACCACGACTGAACTTTCAATAAATAACAACAGGGAACAAAGTGGAAGTTAAGGAAAAACAAACATAACCTGCCTCACTCTTAAATGTGAAGCTTTGAAACGGCTCATATGACAGACACAAAGAGAAAGAGTGTCAGAAAAAGTGAAGATGTTTTTATTACTCAGAGGAAACTTGAAGCAATTTGTCTCATTAGACCGGTCTGGATGGAAACTTGTTGAAAGGATGTTGCAGGGAAAGTCTCAAGAGGATTACTTATATGGGGAAGTGTTGACTGAAGACTTGTTTAGTTCCTCCACTGTTTGGCTCTATTAATGTTTCAGTATGAGCCTCTCTGTCATTGTGATGCAGGGTGTTTTTACTGCCTGAGAGCCATGTGTTCCCCTTTATGAGTTGTGGCAAAGTGATCATTAAAATGAATCTCAGTAAATCAGAATAATCTGCTTTAACTTTAAATACTGCAGAAAATTCATATCTTATTTAAACATGAGTAATTAATGTGAAAATGTTCTTTATTCCATGTGTGTTGTGGGTGAGTGAGAGGACGACGTCTCCACTCAACATGTATCGGAAACAGGTGGCACGCACAAGCATGTAGAGCTCATGTTCAACCAATATGACATCCAATCATATTCTACATGAGGCGGGACTACTCACTGAGGTAACCAGGGAAATACTGTGCATGCTTGCAGAGAAACCCTTTTTCGGGACAGTTGCCTTGTTTTCTATTTGCTGCTGTGTTTGATCGATAAGAAAAGGGGACCCTGCAGCTTCATAATACAACACAGTATTTCATTCTTGTAGCCAAATCTACAAAATCAAAGCAGATTTCTTCCTTTGTGAGGAATCAGGTTTCTTCTTTATCCCATGCTGTGTTACAAAAAATCACTGTTAGCATTGTTATAAATATGAACAATATCTGCAGGTATGAAAAAAGACATCAAAATCTAACACCACTCTTTCCGTTTTCATGTTCTCTCCTCAAAATGAATAATTAGAAACTCTAACACAGAATTTCCACACTGTAGCTGTTATTTGTAACCTTAGAATAGAAACATCAGACAGTTTCTGCCTTTTTTAAGGAGACAGGAGTGGAAATTATTCATCTTCATCGTGTTGTATTTTGGATTTCAGAGCGCACAGAATAGTCTAAAGGATGAAGTTTTTCCAGGTAGCATTTTCTCTCCTGATGTACAGATTATTTTTTTATATTCATATTTAAATGTTTTGAATTAATGCTCCTTAAATCTGTTTGTTCCCCCGGATGTCAATAATGCTCCTTTGCCCACCTTTGTATCACCGCTCTGAGTTGTACATACGAGAGAATCAAAGAGTGCAGGAAATCAGCAGCTGCAACAGTAGCAGTTACATTCCCCAAATTGGTGCTGTTTGGGTTCAAAACGGCGTTTGAGCGTTTTCTTCTCCTGCTGGTGTTGAAGGAAAGCTGTCATCAAACTTCCAAAAGGACCAGAATGAAATGGAGGAAAACTCTTAATCCAGTGGGATAAAAGGATCCTGTCATCGTTACAGTAATTAGTCTTTACAAGAGGAGCTCAATAGTTTACCCTCATCTCCAACGTGTCACCTGTTTCCTCCCTGCGGCTGTGAAAGTTATAAAGAGGAACAACTAATTATTAATTAATGTGTTCCTGCTCTCAAAATTATCACAGCCCCTAAATGTAATTTTGAAGCAATTTTTTTGTCATGTAGTGCTTGTCTATTGTATTAATGATTAGAAATAACAGGGGCAACGTGTCCTCAAACATGACATCAGAGGGACTCTCAAACAGGGAGAGGCCACAGAGGCTGTCCTAGCTTGAGTCAAGGAATATGTCCAAAAACCTCTAATACTTCAGGGCCTAACATTAAAAAAACGTTAAAATCAGGAAAGAAAACGCCTTAGGGGTTCTTGAAGTCTTCATCAGGGCGTGGCGTAACAACAGAAGCAGGTTCATTTATATCATCATGTGGCCAAGAGGCTGAAACACACATCGACATATTGAGAAAATATGTGGAAAGACAGAAATAAACTACATGACCCTATATAAAGTTAACTGTGTAACCTAAATGAAGTCTGATGTTGGGTTCACACCAGACGCGAACGATCGTGCTAGTCAACCGAATACATACGTGAGAATGTTCTGTGTTTCCTCGCTCTATTCGTGCCAATGACTGGCTCAATTCGCGTCAAAGTCGTGTGTAAACGAGTGCCCAAGACACTAAAAAGCCATCATCAAGTCATGTTAAATATGTCAAACAAAAAAAAGGCAGTGAGACAACTGAACAAAGAAAAACTAAGATAAATAAAAAGGGAGGGACCCAGACAATGGGTCCCTGAATAATACTATATTATCCATCCATCCATCTTCCTCTGCTTTTCAGGTCTTGGTCGCGGGGGCAACAGTCTTAGCAGGGAAGCCCAGACAGTCCTCCCCCCGGCACTCTCTACTTTCACCAGCTATTCTTGGAGGATACCGAGGCGTTCTCAGGCCAGCTGAGAGATATAATCTCGACAATCTCGTGTCCTGGGTCTTCCCCGTTGCCTCCTCCCAGACAATCATGCCCAAAACACCTCTCCAGGGAGACGTCCGGGAGGCATCCTGACCAGCTGCCCGAACCACCTCTTCTGGCTCCTGTCGATGCGGAGGAGCAACGGCTCTACTTTGAGCCTCTCCCGGATGTCTGAGCTTCTGACCCTATCTCTAAGGCTGAGCCCAGAAACCCTCACCCTCAAAGCTTATTTCAGCCGCTTGTATTCGTGATCACCCCTATTAAATATATAGTTATATTTTTCTAAGCTATCCCCACCCTTGAAATCATCAGCTTTTTACGTATTGCAAGTGGCCTCCGCCTGAGTTGTTGGCGAAACAAGTGTTAAATATCTTCAAACTGCTGAGCCTCTGTAGCTAGTTTCCTCCAGGCTACATTTGCTTTCTGACTCGCCTAGCATAATGCAAAGACCTACCAACTCACTGATGTGCCTGCACATGGCTGCTGCAAACTCCCCTGACACACGGCTAATTGTAAATGCATGCTTTCTTTATAGGTCTACGTTCACTTTAACTGGTCAAAAAATAAAATGAGCATATAATAAATCAATACTAGGTTCATACTAAGAAAATAAACAAACATATATTAAAGCATTTTCTCTTTCCTCCAGCAGTCCATTACCTGAGCAGCACGCTGTGAGCAGCAGCCGTAATCTCTGCCTTTACCTGCAGTATTCCCTCAGCAGTGTGTACACATAAAAGCCTTTTTTCATCTCCCCCACATTTAAAGCACGAGACAGTTTGCATAGGTCCAGACCAAACATGGTTATCAATTCAGATACATCAGCAGACCGAGCGATACACGACCCCAGGCCACACGACTCACTTCAGACAAACTCCTTTTCTAAACTGCTCCCTCCATTTACACGTCAGAGCACCAGAGGGAGGAGGACATCAAACGAGGTTACTACATACAGCAGGCTCTTATATCCTCTCTTTCAATTCCACTTGCATTTGAATGCATCATGAAGATGTATGAACATTTTTCTGGAATGCAATCATGTTAGTTCTCACATGTTTCCCAATATAAGAATAACTTTATTTTCCATTTCCCCCCAAAGGAAGAGCCAAAACGATTTCATGGTCTGACGACACTGAAGCACAAGAAGAAGATCAATCATCCTCACCATGATGTCGGGTCTTTAAGAGAACTCAAAGATGTTTCAGTTCTCACACTGCCATAAATATTCAGAGGTTTTATTAAATGTCATAGAGAAGGGACGGGCAATTCAAGCCAAAATACTCAATAATCACTGGTATCTATTTAGCGATTATACATAATTAAGCCCCCGCCACAGAAAAAAACACACGTAGACTAGGGCTGATCAATATGAAATAAAACTGGTATTTCAAGATATTCTGAAATAAATAAGAAGCTAGAAGCGGAGGAGCCAAACCATGTGATGTATCCATCGTCACCCATCTGTTCCTGAAGCCCTATTTTGAAGTCAATTGTCAGTGGGTGCCATATTGAAAATGCTGAACTCAACCTAACTTTGTCCGAGTTAGTGTGAGGTAAAGAGGCGGGCCTTTAGCCTTTTTGCTAACAGCTACTGTGTTCCCGCCTGTCAATCAAGTCAGTCATGCCCTATTTGGGCAAAACTTGTAAGTTTAATGTCTTCAAAAATAACAAGTTATAATTGTCCATCATATCCACTATAGCAGAAGACCCCAATCAATCAATCAATCAATCAATCAATCTTTATTTGTATAGCGCCAAATCACAACAAACGTTCTCTCAAGACGCTTGTACAAACATAGGAGGTCTAGACCACTCTATGTCAATATTTATCTAATCTATCAGAATATATATCTTAAAAAAGAAATGTTCATCAAAGACGACAGATTGGCCATAATCCTCCTGTCAGCCACCACCTCCACAGGGTCCAGGACTGAGCTGGCCCTTTTCACCAGTGTGTTCAGTCTTGCTCTCCTGTATCCTGTCCGCCCACAGGTTTAATCCTTCCAATGTGGCGTTCGTGTCTGGTGTTAGCTCTGTTAGCATGATGCTACTCTGCCAGTATTCCCTCTGGTGCTGGGTTAGCTCGTCCACCTTATCGTAGATAGATCTTACATTCCCCATAACGGTGGGTGGAAGGACAGGTCGATGTCGTCTTTTCTTAGCTTGCACGTCAATACCAGCACGTCATCCTTGCCTCCTTCTACTCAGCTCGCAGGGAACATCGGGCCTAGTATCGTTAAGCATCAACATGCTAAACATATAATAGCATATAAATATATAATACTTATATATTATAAGTATACAACCCAACAGCAACAGACCCAGGCTACTACCTCCTCTAGCACCTAGCCCCTTGCAGCCCTCACCACCGAACACACAACAAGAACAATCTGCAGCTAGATAATAAAAGAAAGGAGAGGTAGAGCCAAGATGAGGGCCGATCTAGGCTGTGTGCTCTACCTCCCCCCTACTGAATATTTCCTTAATTCTGTTTTGGCCCAGAACCAAGCGGCAACCTCCAGTCTTAAAATATGAAGCCAATGCAGAAGTATTGAAAACTGCAGTTCATCGAGTGCCCAATTGAGACAGGCACCCTGTAGCTGTTAGCAATGAGGCTCAAAGCCCGCCTCTTTACCTCACACTAGCTCGACAGAAGTTAGGTTGAGTTCAGAATTTCCAATATGGCATCCGCCAACATTCGGCTTCAGAAACAGATGGGTGACTTCACGGAGACTACGTCCATTTATTATACAGGATATGATACAGAGGCTATAGTCCTTGTTGCAGCTGTCGCGGGTTCGACTCCCTGCATCGGCCATATGTTGCATGTCTTCTCCCATCTCTCTTCAGCTGCCCTATCAAGTTAAAGGCAAAAATGTCTAAAAATACAACCTTAAAAACAAAAGGATAATATGTGCATTAATTAAGAGTAAGAGTGACTGAGTATATGTGGATTCTTAGATCAGTTCCAGGATATTAGACCTTTACATTTATGTTGTTCACCTGAATCCAAACAGACAGGCTTCCACCCTTTATCCTCAGACAGTCTCATCCCAGTGTGTGTGCGAGTGTGTGTGTGTGTGTGTGTGTGTGTGTGTGTGTGTGTGTGTGTGTGTGTGTGTGTGTGTGTGTGTGTGATGTTACAAAAAGAGCCACACACTATGTTCCTTGTCTCTATCTCTAAACTTAAGAAACAGCCGAGATTTTAACACCATAAGCAGACAAAAGGCTGTTCCTTTAACCACCAAGAGTACAGTCTGGGAGGTCCGGTCCTATACAGACTTAATCCATTTGCTACAGGCATATCATGGTGATAGACAGGCCTTTGAGGGAATTCTGCTGTTGTTTTTTTTATAGTGTGAAGCGTAAAATATCAATGCTGCATTTATTCTGAGGGTAACCTGCATCACAGTGTGCACCTTCAAACACATGAAAGGAACCTGAAACCTCCTTTATCCCTCTGTGCATCAACTGATTCTAAATATGTTCTATTCACGGGGCTGTCATCAAACATTAGAGTTTATCCAATTAAGTAAAAGAAAGTATACAAATAAGAGTCTGAATCAATGACTGTATGAAATGTGTAACAATTAGGGATTGGAGAGGACATTAGTACAGCTGAAATCTCACTTCAGCAGGTTGAATATTCGTCTGGACGTCTGGATAAATTATGTCTTTTTCATTCAAATTCTTATTCCAGGATGTTCCTTTTCATCCAAACATTGATGAACAGTGAGTTTAAACAGGCTTTCTTATTGATCTCCCGACTGTGTAAGATGCTTGATTCTGATTGGTCAAAACCCCTTGACAACGGTTATTAACTTTCACTAACATGAGCAACACCAGAAACAAACTGATCACACGTCATGTCAAATCAATCCGCGGAAAAGAGTTCCGGCACATTTTGCTTCTGCTTGTTGACACCATAGACCGTAAGGTGAGGTAAAACTGTTAGCTTCCGTTAGCATCAAAACAATGTGGCTAAACCATAGACTATAAATAACTGACGTAGTATCCGTGACATCACTTATTTGTTCCTGAGTGCTGTTTTGGAGCATATCATCGGTGGGAGCCATATTGGAAATGCTGAACTCATCGAAAAAATTTGAAGTAAAGAGGCGGGGTTTGAGCCTCCTAGCCAACAGCTATGTGTTCCCGCCAGTCAGTCAAGTCAGTCATGTTTCCGGTGTTTCTGCAGCCAGCCTCAACTGAATCTCAATGAATTGCACTTTATAACACTTCCACATGGGCTTCATATTTTGAGACCGAAGGTTGCTGCTTAGGCTAAACGTTAGTTTTCATTAGCAGACTACGGACATTTTCATATTGGATCCTGTGCATCAATATGATTAACGAGCGGAGCAGGTGAGAGAAACTTTAGGTTAGCGATCTCTACAAAGAAACTTAAACCATGAGCGGTGGTGATGATAGCAGCAGGGTTCAAAGTTATGACTTTTTAAAGGTGTGTGAACAGCAGAGCTCAGAGAAGGAGAGCTGAATGAGGACAGTTTCATGTTAAATCGACCGCAACAGGCAGATAAGAATCCAACAACTGTACATAAATCATTTTAAAGCTGCTGTGAGGAACTTTTGATTTATATGAATTTTGGCTCCTCATTGTGGACAAAGTGATACCTCTTATCTCTTGTTCTGTCCATGCATAATTAGTGTTTAACAAAAACCTCACCTTACTGTCTTTTAACAGCCAGATTTATCACTCAATGTGATTATTTGCCATGAAAACAGCCGAAAAAAGGCTGTTTCTCAAGTCAAATGCCAACCATGTGGTCTGACACCTACCCCCTCTGAGTGGTTTAAGGCCTTAAAAATGACAACAGAGAAGGTATCAGTGTTGTTGTTTATGGTTTTGTTTGCTTTTGAAGGTCATAAAGAGGCATCAGTGTTGGTTTCAGTCTGTTTTTCAGCTGGTGAAAAACTCCTCATAGTGCCTTTAAATCAATAAAATAATATTTTAATAAAACATTTTTACCAACGTGTTTATATATTCAGTTAGTGGCCAGGTAATAAGCAGGATAATGTATGGTTAGCAGGTAAGTCATGGGAAATAGAAACCAAACAGGGTGAGACAAGACCCCGACACGAAGTGGAGAGGTTTTATTTTGTAAATGAATGTATGATCTGAGTTTTTGTTTCCCTCCTGCTTCCCTGTTTCTATTTTCAGACATTTACTTAAATCACTGCAACATCTCTGCGAACTGGTTCCCTGATGGAGGTCTCGGACCAAAACATGCAGGATTTTTGTAATTTGCTGAGCCTCTCACTCTTCTCCTTGCACCTGTCACTTGTAGTAGATGTGCAAAGCCCTTTCATCACTTTAAGTCACTGCAACTAAAAAACATGACATTTCCTTGAAAGGCTGCTTCTGCATAAATGTGTGTCAACCAATTAACAACTGAGGATTGGTTTGGTGCTGAATTTGTCGGGAATGAAATGTGTTTATAAGACATGATTCTAACCAAGCTTCGTCAGGAGTTTCAGTTGCTACTTTGACTACAAGTGACAGCCTGCTCCTTTAAATCATCTTGGATTTAAGACGACCAAGTCACCAGTTGAAACAAACCCCAGAGCAGGCACAGCGGCTGTAACAGAGATGCCCTTTGGTTGGTCTCTGACGTGTCACAGTGGAACACGCAAACTAGATTCAGTGTATTACTGTCGGTCATGAAATCCCACCATGACTGCATCAGTGTTGGGGGAAGTGAGTCTCCTCTGGGTGTGTTTTCAAGTCAAGGCACGCGTTACTAAGTGGAAGGCATCGATGAGGGAACCATTAAGCATAAAGGCAAATGATGTCGATGGCTCAAACCAGATGGAACCGGTTCTTGTTTCCTGTCTCTAATCATATCACCCACACTAATTTTACTGCATGAAGTGAACCGCCTCTACTTACTGTTTGAATGTTGATGCACAAAACATAGATTTATCAGCTTTTATCTTTAATGGTCAGACACCTTCGTATCTTAAAGAGCTCATAGTGCCTGCGCTCCCAGCATGCAGGCCTGCTTGTCGTACCTAAAGTCTCTAAAAGTACTATGGGAGGTAGAGCTTTCAGCTATGAGGCACCTCTCCTTTGGAATCATCTACCAGTCAGGGTCCAGGAGGCAGACACCCTCTCTACTATTAAGAGTAGGCTTCAAACTTTCCTTTTTGATAAAGCTTATAGTTAGAGCTGGCTCAGGCTTAGACCAGCTCTTAGTTACGCTGCTATAGGCTTAGACTGCTAGACAGTCCCTCTAGGATTTCGCGGGATTTTTTTGTGATTGTTGCGGCCCAAAAAGCCTGAATTTGCGACAGCTTTTTGAAAAAATTGCGGTGAAAGTTGCAATTTTTTTTTTTTGCTTTTTTCCCCCAATAACATCTCAGGGGCAAGTAAATATGCTAAAATACAGTTGTTTTTAGAAAAAATTCTTGATGTGGCCACTGACTATTTTGATTCTCTTGATTCACAGTAAAATGCCATGAAAGGACTGTATTGCACATTTACGACAGTCCCTGAATGCACCTCGCAGCGACTGATGCACAGTCAGTTCACGGCACTCTGAAATGCATCTGCATCTTTGATGATGAGGAGTTGATCAAAACTTACTGAATGTGTCTGATGTTTCACCAAACTGGATTAAATCAAGCTGTAGATGCAGAGCTTTTTACGGTAACCACGGCAACAACATCAAACGTCAAATATTAAACAGACGTCCCCTGGTTGTGTCTTTGTCACTAACGCACACCGGGGGTAAAAATCATCAATGAAGATAAGACAGATGCATGGAGGTGAGGAGAGCTGGTTCATAAAGCACACCTGCTGCAGGTAGAGACCAAGTGAACACTGAGCCCCTCAATCTATAAATAATAACGTTGTCATGGTCACTTGTCCTGCCTGCTGTCCTCTCTTTTCACCCGTTCTCCCTGTGTGTTTTGCTGTTGAAAAGTGCCGATCAAGGGAGGACTTACGTTTATGTTCCAAGGAAGTGAAATTGTTGATGAAACCGATGACGTGCAGGGGCTGAGATTGAGGTAATTGGTCAAATTTGCGGGAAAGTTGCAGTGATTGTAAAAAATTGCAAGGCCGCGAAAAAATCGCGCTGATTGGTTGAATTTGCGTTGATAGTTGCTATCGCGAAATCGCAACTTCCTGGAGGGACTGTCTAGTGGACACTTAAGGAATTGCAGATTTTATATTGGCTTCATTTCTCAAGGCCGGAAGTGGCCGCTTGGATTAACTCAACAACTTCCTGGAGGGACTGGCTAGAGGAACTAACACACTGGGATCCTGTCTCTCATCTGTCTGCCTGTCACTTACTTTAACTCTCTCTGTCCCATTAAAGTTACTAACCATAGATCTTTCTGGAGTCCCTGAGCACCCTTGCCCTGTAGGTTCCTCTGGATCTCTGCCGTAGACATCCTGCTACAAATACTACTATTCATCTCACCACTATCATCTCTCTCTCTTCATCTCCCTCTATCCCTCTCTCCAACACGGTCTCAGCAGATGTGTGTCTAACACGAGTCTGGTCCTGCTGGAGGTTTCTGCCTGTTAAAGGAAGTTTGTCCTTGCCACTGTAACTTGCTAAATGCTGCAAAGTGCTCTGCTCATGGTGGATTAAGATGAGATCAGACTGAGTCCTGTCTGTAAGATGGGACTGGATCTTATCCTGTCTTGATGTTGGGTCTTTGTTAATAATAGAAAATAGAGTACGGTCTAGACCTGCTCTGTTTGGAAAGAGTCTGAGGATAACATCTGTTGTGATTTGACGCTATATAAAATAAAGATTGATTGATTGATATCTGTATTTAATAATTGTGATACATTTCAGCTGACCTTTCTGGCTCCTAGGTCATTGATCCGTAGATAATTGATTGATCATCAGGATGAAGGAGGATGAAGTAAGGGGGCTGGATCAATGGTCACAGAGATTGGAGGATGTGTTCATCTGTGTTAATGTAGCCATGATGATGAAGGTCTGACAAAGTTCCACCTGTCACTGGAGACGTGTTGATCGTATTATCACTCCCAAACGGCTCTGACGACGAGTGAAATGCTCCTGTCTAGAGGAATCCAATCATAGTGGTAACAACTGATAATCATGCTTGGATCTAATTACAGCAGTGGTTGCTTGTTTTAAGTGGTTCAGTCAGAGCTGCGTGGTGTGCAAAATGTTGACTTTATGCAAATTGAGTCATAAATTCATAGAATTGCACAATCTTGCGACAGTCCGTTTGCTAAATTTACAGTTAGTGTGGACTAGTTTCACAGTTGTGAAAATGTAAATAAACTGAGTACTCCAGCTCCCTGTTTGTGAGATGTGTTTAATTCACGGCTCTCTAATTGTAAACATGCTTTACAGGCGCAGGGTGAGTCCCTGTACAAGTGTTTCCTCTTGTTAACGGCCCGGCTGATGAGACAGACGGCATACTGAGCAAACACCTCAGACCTGAAATGCCAAAAGCGTTTCATGTCTATCCAGCAAATTCAACAGCGGGGAAGATCATGTCAGCTAAAAGATTCTTTATCTGGATCTCTCTATGAAGTCAAGCACTTGGGGGCATGGAGGAAAATGAGCTCTGGGAGAAGCTCTTCACTGTTATTCTCTTTTGTTGTCTTCTGAATTATAACTTAAGGCAGACTGGATCAAACACTTCAGATTAGAAGTGCTACAGGAGATCTTTCAATCTATTAACAGAAGTCAGCATAGTTCAGATTTTTGATGCATCTAAAGATTATCTTGCCAAATGTTTCCGTGGTGTGAGGTTTGTTGAAAGTAATTCTACTTACCTCGATTTATCCAATGATTGTGGCTGCACTATTATTATTGTAAATATTAAATATCTTCAGTATTGACAATCAAACATCCTGTTGTGTTCGGGGAACACCCAGGAAAGGTTTATCTTTATATTTCGTTAAGAACTCTGTTTTGACCTGCCGGAGACAACAAATGAAAACCCCTGGTCAAATTACATTGTTTACAGTTGGAATGTCTAACTGCACATGAGCAATGCATCGTGTGAAACCTAAATAAAGTGCCAGCTGGCTAGAGGGAGATCCCCAGGACCCTGGGAGTGTCCGGTAAAATAATATGTATTAATTTTCTAGTTTTTTTCATGTTAACCAGCTGAAGGATGAAGTGCTGCTAGTAGCGGGCACTGACAGCGTCTGTCTTGATCTTTACGCTGGTGTTTCTGTGACGCAGCGTGGCATGTGTGTTTACATGTTACAGCCATACTCGGTCTCTAGAAATACGTGAGATTCAGAAACGGAGAAAATCGCCGTGACTGTCGTGAATGTTTCCTTCTTCTTTTGCTATTTAATGCAGTTAGCATTCTTCTTCTTTTGTTTGCTAATGCGGTTAGCAAACAGCTTTAAGACGCTCTATAGCCACCGTCTGGCGGGAATACTGTATTACAACCAGGTACCGGTAAAACGATGAAAAATTGTACTTTTAAAATGAGAAAATATTCTCAGTAATTCTTTGATTTTTACAAAGTTAACGAATATTTGAATATTCCAAAATCATTGCCCATCCCTAATGAATACATTTATCCCCCACTACACGCTGCAGCAGTCTGCGGGATGGTTTTTTATCATTGTTCAATATTTTCTAAAAGCTAATAAAGGTGTTTGAGGTTCTGTGTTCATTTGCATACGAAGCAGGAAAGTGAGACCCGATCAAGTGAGATCACTGGAGATGCATTTGAAGAAGCATGAGACCTGTGTAAATAAATAATAAGAAAGTATACCAGCACCTCTTTGGCCATTGTACATCCCAGTTTCTCATCTTCCTAACTTCTTTCTGATGTTACTGACATTATTTATCCCCCCAAACTTCACCTATGTTTTTGTTTACATGATGTAATGACTGTTGATTTTTAACGGATGCAGTGTGGACAGCAAGTATCCTTTGCTACATGATGCAATGCTAGGGGTGAAAATTGATATGATTTTATCAATGTCAATGCCATTGTCGATTCTGCTTATCAATCCAATTCCTTATCAATTCTCATAACGATTCCTGAGTATTTTTTTTTGAGGGGAAAAAAGGTAGTTCTACAAAGTCTTCCGCACCAAAAGGAAACATTTTATTTTTTCCAAAATTATGTCTGCACAAGACTGAACATGAACATATTCAACTTGAACATACTGAACAATAGGTGGACCTCATTCCCGGCCGCCTGAGTCCGAACGTGGCTCCATGAGCCTGGATTAAAAGACTTTGAATTTGGAGAGGAAAAACGCTTTTCCTCCGGGGGTCTTCGCGGAGGTATTTTATCTCGCTCTCTGTGCCTCATATTCAGCCGTGTGAGTCTGGACGTTGCCACCGGAGCCTGGAGGAAAAACGCTTTTCCTGCAGGGATCATTGCAGAGGTATTCTACCCGCTCACGTTGCCTCATTTTCAGCCGCGTGAGTCCGGATGTGGACCCTCAAACCTAAGGGAAAGCGTCCCGATTTCGAAAGGGGGGAGGGAGGCGGGGGTTCGCCTCCCCAATGGGAACATGTCCACATGCAACCCTTCTCCACTTCGGCCCGAGGCGAACCCCAAGCTTCGAGGCCGAGTAGAGAAATGCTTCAGCATATTTAAGACGTGACGTAATGCAACGTACCACGACGTGAGGTGATGTCGTGCTGGGAAATTAATCGTTACGAAGAATCAATAACATTTGAGGTACAATTCCGATGCAAGTGATCAATTGGAACCGGTTCTAAGTCGAATCTGGTTTTCGATTCCCACCCCTATGCAATGCAATATCCGACGCTCCCGTGCTGATTCCACACACTATGGGAAGAAAACTGTTGAATCTGTCATCATGTGTGTTCACTCACATTTCTAACACCTGTGAAGTTTTGTAATTCCTGAAAAAAGTGTGCGAGGCTTTATACTGTAAAAGTTAGTTCCTTGTTTCCTGTTACATCACAGTCTAAACCTGGGATACATGTTTGGTCCTTTGGTGCTTAAAACACATTGTGTGCCTCCATTGGATTACCCTTTCAGCAGCTGCATCAATAATCCTGCTAATTAAGATTTAGGCCCATGTTGTCCCCTGTTGAGTCTTTTGTCACCACAGTGTAAGAGATCTGCATTGATTTTATTTTCTCATTTCTTTTTAATTGCATGGATGGTCTCCCAGTGTAACTCGACCTTCCCACAATCCCCCAGTTCTTTGGTGATTAACAGTTTCTTATACACCAAGCAGCTTTTTAACCATATAATAATACATTTAGGTTTAAGAATTCATCTTACTGTACCATACACAGACACACACGTACAAAGCAGCCTGTCAACACCCAGCACCAACAGATGTAACGTGAACCACCCAGCAATCAATGGGAAAGCTCCAACAATGCATTCAATCTGAACCAGAGACACAAAGCACAGCTGTTGGTGGTTGTAAAATCATTATACAAATGTAACCCTGCATATTATGTCTATCACAATAACTCATTATCATTGAATGAAATGTGATTTTCGCTCTTATTTTGAACATTTCAGCGGACCACCTGGTGTGCTTTATTCAGTCCGTGCACTGAAATCGAAATGCCTTTTCATATTCATTCACATTCACAACAGAAAGCATAAAACAACAAAGCCTATTATATTAAATTAAGAGGCCTAATCTCCTTTAAACTCCAATAGTACAGTGTTAGTTTCGTTAATGAAAATTATGACGATATATATTCGTCAATGACCGTTTTTTTCGTGACGAAAATGAGATGAAGACGAGCTAAAGTGCATCACTAATAATAAAAACTCTCACGAACGTATGTTTTGTTTTTGTTAACGAGACGATGACGAGGCGAAATGTTAGTGGTGGACCGCCGGACATTCAATATCCATGTTCAAGTCATCCATGTTCATGTCCATGTCAACCCGCGGTGCGTCTGATCTTTCAAGATAAAAGCGATACCTTCCTATGAGAGGCTGAGTTAATCCAAGCGGCCACTTCCGGCCTTGAGAAAGGAGCCAATATGAAAGTGCTAAAATCTGCAATTCCTCAAGTGTCCACTAGACAGTCCCTCCAGGAAGTTGCGACAGGCTAAATTATTTAACTTAAAGGTGACATGTTATGCTCTTTTTCATCAAAATATATTGGTCTAAGAGGTCCCCAAAACATGTCTTTAAAGTTTATTGCTCAAAAAAACACTTTGTAATCAGATTTTGGCATGCCTGTAAACCCCTCTTTTTCAGTCCTGCTCAGAACAGGCTGTTTTCTGTGTCTGTGCCTTTAAATGAGTATGAGCTCTCTGACCACGCCCCCTCCAGCACGTTGATCTAATGTTTACATGTTGGCTGAATATACACGGCTGCTCACAGACCCGCGTTATTTCAACCCTCTGAATTTGATCCAGAATCTGATCCTGACAGAGAGGCGCCTGTAGCAGGACCTTTCTGAACGATTGGTCATAGATTTAGTGTTTCGTGTTGTTTTATTTGTCAGTATGTCGACGTGTGTCTTGGTACAAAGCTACGAACATTTAGCTATGTGGCTCGGCTTACTAGCGCTAGCACTTTTCCATGAAAAATAAAAATCATCCATTAGATCATCTTCAAATCTGCAGTCGTGGGGAGTAAAAGCAACCTTTGTGTTTACTAAGACAGCCTGCAACGAGCATGCCTCCCTCCTAAGCTCCTTGTTAGCACACATGTGTGCAGGTAATAAAAAACAGAGGAGGGGTTGAGTTGTATTTTATACAGTCTATGGGCTGAACAAGCTCCGAGCTCTGACTTCCGTTACAGACTGGATGGCGTTATGACGTATGAAAAACACTGAAAACTGAAACGGCTCGTTTCAGCACACATTTACAGAAAGGTGGAGAAATCAAAACAGGGGCAGAATGGATTTTTTTCATTTTCGGGGGGTTTGTAGACATGCCAGGGACACATATTTCAGGTAGAGAACCATTAAAAAGTCGATTTTGCATGATATGTCACCTTAAGGTATTACACAAGCTAAAGAGTGAAAAGTTGACGACTTTTACTCTTAGCACAACCTTGATACTGACATCTGATCGACTACATGAATTACTGTAAAGAGAGAAAATCAAATTTCGTCTAAAGACTAAGACTTAATCTAAAATAGCCGCAAAATTAACACTGCAATAGGAAAGGCCCATATAGGTAGAAGCTTTATGGCTCCACTAGTCCACAATGTGTGTTTCAAACTTGATGAACTAACCTAATTCCAGCAGCACTCACATCCATCCAACAAAAGCCTCCTACATAGAGAGAAACGACAATGACAAAGAGACAGGGAGACAAAGACAGGTGTTGCTATTTCAGTCTATATTTAAAGTGAAACTGAATAAAGCACATCAGGTGGTCCGCTCAAAGATGTCACTGTCCTAGTTCATTTTATTCTCTAACTTCAGTTTGTGAATCAGTCTGAGTGGTGAGATTATCCAGGTCACATTCACTGCTTAACTGACCAATGGGCATATCAACAATGAAATCAAACCCTCCTCTGTAGGTCATGTTTTGCCTCGTTTATAGCCAGGAAAAACCCCGGAGTGAGCATCACACCGCCGTGTCGGGCTACATTACACAAAAGTAGCACTAAGCATGAGTGAAAGATAGAAATGTAAATGAGGGAAATAAAGTTTTATGGATGCTGGAGGCTTTGAAACAGCTGGCAGTGGGACGTGGGGGAGATAACCCCACGTCTTCCACAGATGTAATCCCCTCAAACAGAGCTAGGGGAACGTATTAAACCAGGTTACAGATGACGAGGGATCGGGAAAATTGATGTGTTTTTAAGTTTATGGCTGTATTACCAAGACAGATGTAAGCTCCTGCTTGGAGGGAGACATACATGTGTGTTGCTGAGTGGGTTTTACTTGAATTTTTAAATGTGAAGTATCTAATGTTGCCATCAGCGTCTGTTAAATATATAAACAGAAAGCATAAAAACAAGACCTATAATGATGATGTACTGAAGATATCACAAATCATGTCTTATTTACTTTCTCTATATTGTTATTTCTGGCTCTAATTTTGACCACGTATAGAAATTCATATGGCAGCTTCTGGTGTCTCCCTGAAAAATTATATTATTTTAATGTTGTTTAATTATTTAATCTATTTTTTACTATTTTTTTTTTATTTTGTGTACTCAGTTTTATTGATGATTTTAGTACCTTTATTTTATCTTTACCCTTTTTTATGAATTTATTTAAACTATTTATATTGTTATTGTTATTCATATGCTTTAACTTAGAAGGGAATCTCTTTGCATAATGCTAGTATGTCTGTTTAATGACTGTATGGTACACAAAGTCAGAAAACATTCAAAAATGTTCATGATGTTTTTAAATATGTTTGTTGCTGAAGAATAAGAAGGGTTGTATGGGCAGGACATCATTTTGTTGTATAATATCGTAATATCATGTGTTATTATGAGTGATCCATGATGCTTTAAATATTTTTAATTTGTTTTTATTCATGTTTTTTTTTGCTCAATCCTTGTTTTTATTTCGTTGAATGTTTATTTGTTACTTTTTTTTATTGTTTTACAGTTTTCATTTATTTTACTGTTTTTAGTGTTGCTGTTTTTTTAATTGTTTTACTTTTTTTATTTATTTTAAAGTTTTTTTAATTGTTTTACTGTTTTTTAATGTGTTACTGTTTTTTATTTATTTTACTGTTTTTTAATGTGTTACTGTTTTTTTCATTGTTTTACTGGTTTTTGAATCGTGCTAGTTTTTTTAAAATTTGTTCACTGTTTTTTATTTTTTTAGCTGTTTTTTTAATAGTGTTACTGTTTTTAATTGTTTTATTGCATTTTTTTTATTTTACTGTTTTTAATTGCTTTACTATATTTATTTATTTTACTCTTTTTCAATTGTTTTACTCTTTTGTATCTATTTTAATGTTTTTTCAATGGTTTTACGGTTTTTTTAATCTATTTTACTGTTATTATTTAACTGTTTTTTATTCATGCTGTTTTGTTTTTTTAGTGTTTTACTGCTTTTTATATATTACACTGTTTTATAATTGTTTTACTGTTTTGTTTTATCATTGGGTGAGATGATCAGCTTAATTAATAAATGCCCAGATTGGCTCCGATCCGGTAGTTGAGATAAGGACATCCCTTATTGTTACATCTTATGAAATGCTGAGGCTAGTGACAAAGTGTTGGTATTCGATGCTTTTGGAATAGGAACTGTTCATGGAATCTTTTCCCTCAACAACATATAAACATATAAAAAACATACTGTCACCTTGAATATAATCAAAGACTTGCTGGGGTTTGAACATCATTGGAAACATTTGGGAGAGTATACTAAACAAAAACTTTTTAAGTGAAGTGTAATTTGTAGAGAAAGATAGCTAGTGTACAAAGAGTATTTTATAACCTTGTGAAATCACTACCTTAGAATAAACTCAAAGAACTCTGCATGCATTATACTGAACCTGCCTTGAACTTTATCTGGCTCGAGTGTAAAAAAGAGTTATACATAATTCAGTCTGCAGTTTAAAGGCTGTAAACAGTTGTGGGTAATAAGGCTGAAAAACATTACCACATTTCAAACTGAGAGCCACTTGTTGTGTGTGAGTGACATTACGGCACTAAACCCTGTCAACAGCTTTGTTATTATACTCTCAAGCATAAGGTTACAATGCTCCGGATAGGAAAGGAGGCTGTTTGAGATGAGAAGTATTTAAGACAAAGTAATAACTCCCGAATGTGTTTATGAGTCCCAGAAAAGGTGCTTTACAAAGAGTGCTGGGGGGTTAGAGCGTTTGAGTCTGATTATGAGACAAAAGTCTGAGCTTTAACGAAATGTGCAGACGACAGAGAGAAGACAGATCTATCCCTTTTTCGTCTTCTCCACCACGGGGAAAGGGTTCTTTTTAAAAGCACTGACTATAATCTGTTTTGCATTATAGGTAGAGCGACTTGTTGTTGTTGAAGGTGACGCAGCTTCCCCACTTTTCTCCGGTAATAAGATGAGGCCTGTCCCAGCTGAGTCTTAGGTAATCCTTGGCTGTCTCAATGAAAGTAGTAAATGTAGCTCTCCGGTGAGAGTGAGCTCTTCAGCTGAGCCCTGTTCATTACCCTGTTACTGTGCAGGGAGCTGTCTGGTAAATGGCTTTATAATGGCTCTTTGCTTCCACTGTGATCTCCCCGCACATTCCTCTGAATGCTTCATGGTGCAGAGAGCCATGTGACTCAAAACCACTATTAGCCCACCAATAACAGAGGACCTTTATTCTCACATTAAACCTTTCGCTTTTCTAACCCTGTTTAAAACGCTCCCTCTTTATACATTTGGTGTGAGGCTGAGCAGAACTGTCTAAATATATATCCTCTGCATTCACCATGAGACTCTAAAGCTAGTTTCTTTTTAACAGGTCATACAACAACCCCAACCCACCCAATCCACCCTCTCCCCTGTGTTCATTCAGCCTCTAATCACTTTATTTAAAAGGGAATATCTTTGCATAATGAGGTCATTATTGCAATCTACTCTTAAAGTACTTTACTCGTGTGTTTATTTAATAACTGTATGAAACATACGGTCATAAAACATTCAAAAATGTTCGTGATTTATTCTGTTTTTAAATATTTATGTTACTAAAGATAAAAAAAAGGGTTGTAAGGGCAGAGTATGATATTGTAATATGTTTAAACCATGATGATACATTTATTTTTATTCAAGGTTTTCTTTTATTCAATCATTGTTTTTTATTTCTTTAATGTATTTTTCATTATTTTGCTGGTTTTTTTTAATCGTTAATGTTTTTTAATTCTTAACTGTTTGTATTTGTTTTACTGTTTTTTAATAGTTCTATTGTTTTTTATTGATCTGTTTTTTGTGTTTGACTGTCATTTATTTGTATGACTATTTTTCATTCAATCATTATCATAAATTTTTACTAATTGTTTCACTGTTTTTATTTTTTCACTGTTCTTTTAATTTTTGTATTGCTTTAGTGTTCTTTATTTTCATTAATGTTTTTTATTTGTTTTACTGTTTTTGATATGTTGTACTGTTATTTATTGTTTCAATGTTTTTATTTGTTTAACAATGGGTCGGGGACAATGTATTGTTCATTTGTTGTAATGTTTTTAATTCGTTTAATGTTTTTTAGTTGCTTTACTTTTTTGTTTTTACCATTTTGATTGTTTTTCTAATATTTATTGTTTTACTGTTATCTATTTATTATACTAATTTGTATCTGTTTTACTGTTTTTAATTATTTTTACTTTTTTGATGTTTTTTAATTGTTTAATTGTTTTAGTAGTTTCTCTTTTACTCAGTTCTTGCTTGAAGTTGTTCTTAAATTATGTATACCTTGCTTGTTCAATATGCCTCCCTGTGTTGATTGGTTCTTTATTTGCACTTTTTAACATCTGTTTTGAAAAGTGTTTCATAAATAATAATCAGTATTATTATTAATATTACATAAAACAAAGGCGATGAAGTGTGAGGGTGTCCTATAACAATAACTGTTTCCTATGTTTTTTGGATCATCATTTCATTATGTTGACCTGAAAAACATTTAGGCTATTCAACATAATCATTTCACTTGTGTTGGGAATCATCCCAAAAAAAAAAACTGGTGTCATGCAAATATACAATCAGCTGTGCAGATCAGTATAAAAACAAATCACTTAAATATCAATGTTCTCCCTTTAAAGAATGAGTCATATCAACTCTCCATTTGAATTCCCTTCATTAATTATTTGGGACAATGCATGTTGATTAACAACACAGAAACTGTGTGCTCGCATTAACAAAAGGGCAATCTTAATTTACTGTCCTCCTGCCTCATGTTAAACGAGCCTTTGAAACCTTAATAAAACAGCACATGTTAAATAAGGAAGAAAGAAAAATATAAAGAAGCTTAAAATGATAAAAATAAAAACTTAATGAATGAGGATTTGGGGTAAACATGAGCTAACCCGAGCTCCCATCCCAGAGTAAGCTGTTTTTAAAGTTTGCAGACTTTGAAGTGAGCGCTGGGATGGTGCTGCACGCTGAATTCCTGATTAACTTGTTATCATTCATGGGTTATTGTGTACTGCTTAATGCAAGCAAAAGCTGGGTTACAATTTATGTTTGCGCCGAACTGAAGTGGTAATGCTTTTCCTCAGCATCAGAATGACTGTTCAAGTTCTGCATTTATTCATGGAAGTTTATTTTTAGGTATTTTCTGGCTGGAAAACTTCGAATATGCTGACAAAAAAATACATTCTTGTTGGATTTCCAGTCATTCACATTTCTATTCGTCTGTGTCCCAGGTAGTCTCATGATAACCGTCTGGACTACAAACAAATTCAGAGGGAGAAACTTTCAATCGAGCTTCAGTTAAAGCCAATAAAAAAAACATTGTGCCATCGTTTCAACTTTCCTCTTACTGTAATGAAGTCGGATCGCGGTGTTTCATATCCGAAAGCTATGAGAGAGAGCCCATCTGAAAGGCCTTGATTTATTCCACTGCTCTTTTCTGTCTTTTCCAGACAATCAATAGACACTATCAGGTAAACAGATATTACTGGCATGTGTCTAAACTGAATTATAAGGGCTTTGTGGTTCATTGATTTCAGACATATTGCATTTTGAATAATGTTAGGACGGTTTTTGTCCTCAAACACGAGAAACGTCCTGTAAAACATTCAGTAAAGGTTAATAAAAGTCTGGTGTGGATTACAGGCTCTGTGTGTCTCCTCACCAAACCCACACAACCTGATTCTAATAACAGGATATGAAACTCATACACAACTTTCAGATTATGATTATACGACCCAATCAAGTCCAAAACCACTGAGCTCTGCCTTAAACTGTTTCTCAAGGTTTCACTAGGCGAAATGCTAAATCTGGGCTGCCTTATTATGTGAGCATTTACAGACCACATGCAAAAATCTGCATGTTTATTTCCTGCAAACACACTTAATCCACATCTATGGCTATATAGAGGTATTTATAAAAATATTTACATTTTGTCTCTAATTTTTAGGGATCAGCGATCAGCTTTTTTGGCTCACGATCCGATTTTTTATTATTGAATATTTTCTGATACAGAGTACGGATCTGATTCTTCTGTTTGCCTGGATAGTAGTTGCACAAGAGATAAGAGAGTTGAGCTGCACACTGTTTTTTTTACCTTTTACTCTCATGTCTCATGTCTCATGTTTATTCCATTTAACTTAATCCAGCTAGCATTGTTGTAAAACTCAATCTGCATTACAAGCTCTTCAGTTTGAGACCCACCAAACTGATGTGCTTCATTACACCTCGCTTAAATCCGAGACTGCTCTGAACGCAACTCTCACGACACTGATTCACAACAGCAGCATCCGACTGCGGGACGAAGAACGTAAATATTGGGAGTGACAGCGAGATCGAAACACTCCCTGTTGCATGTCACTAGCTATGGAGTGGCATGCCGGTATAAAGAACAGCAGCTGCCACTAGGGCTGGGCGATAATTCAATAACGATAATTATCATGATACAATTTTTCTCAACATAAATATAACAAATGTTCAATAAAAATATATATAAATAAACCTGTAATTACATCCCCAACCACTGGAAAGTAGGGTTGCAAAATTCTGTGAATTTTCAAAGTTGAAAACTTTCCATGGGAATTTATGGGAATAAACGGGAATAAACCAGGAATTTACTAAATTGAAGGTTGACTCTTAATAGGGAACTTAAATATAGTTGGGGAAAATATATTTTAGCATAATGCTGATGCAAGTACAGTTGAATATCTATGCTATTCCTTAATCACACTGCTTACAGGGCTATTGAGACCACGCCCCCTACGTGCACTGTGCATTCCTCTATCACATGCACAGATGATTTCTATTCTGCTTATAACAAAACAAATATCTATAAATTCCAAGAATTTCCATGGAAAGTTTCCAATTTGGAATATTTCCAAAATTCCCCAGCTTAACTTCCCATGGAAATATTCCAGAAACTTTCCTGAAATTTACCAGAAATGTTCCACCCCTTTGCAACCCTACTGGGTCAGAATCTACAAACTAAAACATACATTACTTACATTAAAGACCTGCCTTCTGTTTGCAGCGTCAGAAATGAGGGATTCAAGAAGCTTATCAGAGAACTAAACTCAGATAGAAGCTAACAAACTGTTGTCAATTTTCACTCAGGAGCAAAAATCTGCCTTTGAATTTAAATGAAAGACTGATTTGATATTTATTGCGATAATTATCGATATCGACTGATATGAAATATTTTGTTGCAATAACATAATTTTCAATATCGGTAAGCTCTAGCTGCCACGAGTTTAGGAGCGGCATGCCGGTACAGAGAACAGCAGCTGCCGCAAGACTGTCCTGTGTTTGGTTTATGTGGTTGCCTTTTTGAACCACTTGTCCCTTGAGAGTTACCGTAGGTGGGTGCGTATAGCAGATGTGTTTTCTGTGCCGTGTCTGGCCGTGAACACGTGAATTCTACAATATTATGTAAATAATGGCTTGAGTTCTACATCAATGGCTCAAATGCCGATCACCGCAAATTAATAAACACCCAGATCTGCCTCAATCGGGATCGGGACATCCCTACTGATTTTATGAAAAACACAAGTGTTCTGATTCATCTGTGCCCGTCATCACAAGAAGAGCTTCAACAAATCCCCATGACCTGATCAACATTAGCAGTTCTGAATAAAATGCATCAACAACTTCCTCTTATGATGCTGTGATGCATTTATGTTAAATGGAAAGATGAACAGACTCGATCTCATGTGGCATTAAAGGGAAATAAAAGTTATGAGTCACATTAGCTCACATTCTGGTCTGTATGTACCTCTCCTGTGTACCACTGTGGAAATCTTAAAGCGTACTGCATGTGAAGCAGCAGTCTAGTTTCCCTTTGCATAATTGAACCGGCAAGTTATTGATGCACTATTTTTACTTTTAAGTCCACATTTAATATTCTGGTTACAGAGTACGATTTCTGCAACTTGGTGAGGATTTATTTTGGCCTCATTTTGGATTTGCTGTGCATGCAAGCTCACAGGCGTCTTTGGCTTTAAATGAAACACGGGCCTGGGTTCTTCAAGCAGGCAGTGAAGGAAATCTCTCACTTTAATAAGGAGTCCACACAGATGCATACGTCCTTATTATACATCTAGACAATATAAGAGCAAAGAGACGACTGTAGTTAAGTCAGGTACATCAACAACATCTAACCGTGCTTCTCACACTCCTCATCCTCAGAGCATATAGTGTGCAGGCATGAGTACACTCTCTTTCTTGTACAAATTCTTGAATGGAGTGTTTTGATTTTATGCGCTGGATCATGAATTCCCAGTGAGCACAGAGCAGCCGCCCACTCATACAAGGTAGAGAAAGAGACAAAAACCCTCTTCACTTAATATAAGTTCTACCCACAGGTATAAAAACACAACCTACCTCCCTTAGCGGGCTACAGTATTTGGAAACTAGGGGTCTCTTTCTGAACATAAACAGCTTAGTTCTGATTTCCAAAGATGCCTTGTATAAACATAAGGTATGTGTGTGCTCAGTGAAGAAACCCACCCCAGTATGCCCTTTAATGACATTTAGTACCCTACCACATGGCTCCTGATGTCCCCCAAAGCCTGAGATAGAAAGGACAGATGGGGAACAAGAGCCAGCACATCACTGGGGTTATCAAGTGGGCTCCTCCCTTCACTGATGTTTCCTTTAGTTAGAAGCTTAACAGTTAGCTGTAGCGTCCCAGAGGATCCCCCCTCCATGTTAGCTCTAGGGTTGCAAAGGGGTGGAAAATTTCCAGTAAATTTCCAGGGGAAGTTAAGCGGGGGAGTTCTGGATATATTCCAAATTGGAAACTTTCCATGGGAATTTATGGGAGTTAAAGCTGGGGTTGGTAGTCTCGGAAAACTAGCATGAATTTGTATGTAGCATTTCCTCAGGACTCCGTCTAACCCCTCCCCTCCTCCCTCAGAGCTCCTCCAAAACGACGTCCCCCCCCTGCTCACATGCACGAACGCCACTGACTTGCGACCATATGATGGTGACTGATTCAAAACCGGTCCTCACCAAAACATTATCATCAGTGAAAGTAAAAAAAAAAAAACAACAAACCTGCTGTTAGTACTCACAACTATCATGCTAGCATTATCCAGTTGTACTGGTGACACGAGATCAGGAGAAAAGTTATAACACATATATAATACTGTAACAGCTCTACTGTTTGTTAAACGTGTTCAGTGTAGATGTTCTTAATTCCTACAGTGTTGACAGTCAGTGAAGGCATCAGGAGAGGTGTAGAGTGTGTGAGCGGGAGAGAGGATAGACAAGAGGAGAAGTTTTTCATTCATTCAAACTTTGATTGTTGTTTTGTTGGTTGGCGTGATCACGGCTGACAGTGACCGGTTATTAAAGCTCAACGTGTTCACGAATCGGCTCGTCATCCCTACAGCGTCCGGACTGACGCTACAATACATATACATTTTCTGTAGGACTTAGTAAATGTCAATCATTCTTCTGCTTGTCAGAGCCCCCGTGGTGAGAGCTTTTTAGACTCTGATCCGGACTACAGTCCTGAGCAAAGCACCTCATCGGGTCAGAGGGGACAGGCCCGAGGTCGAGCGAGAGGGGCAGTCAGTAGAGTCAGGGGAAGCAGCGGCAGGAGACGGGGAGTGCACGCTGGGGAAATGTACGCCCAGGAGGTGGGCAGAATGGCAGGAAGGGATTTGAATGGTTTAAAATTTTGGCACCCAAAAAAGGCTGATTGGTTGGTGTTTTCCCAGGTTTACTATGGCTGTAGATAGCAGCTTTTCTTCACTCTTTTTTAAGAACACATCATGTATTGATTACCATCAGGACATAAAGATCATTTTAACCAGTATAACAAAAAGTGCATCTAAATCTGATTACCAACCCCAGCTTTAACTGGGAATTGAGGGTAATTGAATGGAAAGGTATCATATCCAAGCATAAATATTTGTATTGCTATAAACAGACACCCATTCAAAATAATACAGTTAAAACAGATTTATTTGTAAGTAGAACTTTATCAAGTGTTCCATATTTTATTGAACCATCAATTATTTCATTGAAGAATAAAAACATGAATGTTAAGTTAAAAATTACTCATCCCCCCCGACCCAACCCATTGATATTTCGAAGTTAAACATTAGTACCATACATCAAATTTGTATTGAGGTGTTCAAAATGTTAAACACGCTGAATATCAACATCTGGATCATCTCTGCGGACATACAGTCATAAAAGTGAAGGCTCAGACTTCAACAAGAGAACTGAAAGAAACATATTTTAGACTCAGTGTCCGGTTCTCTGTCTACTCATTCTTATTGAGAAAAACAAGCATGTGTACGTGGTCAGGTGTCAGCTGGGAGCGCAACCGGGTCACAATCAGTCCGGCGGCGGGGAGAAAAAGCACTCATGGAGACCTGTCACTCAGCAGCAGCCCCCAGCTGAGCATCTCCACTGTGAGCAACACCTTCAGTCAACTGATTCACATCGAAACACGCTTTAAACTGAAAACACCTCCCTGATAGCTGAACCAAATATAAGACCACATGATGTTTGTTCCATGTGGTAGAAAATCGAAACAAAAAAGTGTGTTTGAGTAAGCTCTCAACAATCAATTAATCAATACTTGATTTGTTTACATCACTAAACCAGAGTAAATTAAAATAATTGCAGTGGTCTCTTTAATATTTTCACAAGCTGTACGCTGCACGGTTGGAAGTTGAACAAGATACTAAGGCGCTTTGTTTTGGTAGAGTAACAGTCCCACTTCTTTAATTGCTCCACGTTCCTTCATGTGTGTGAACCAGCCTCACTCTTTTAATCCTGCTTCTTTAAATGCAATCAAAGATAACTCGATCATTCAGGGCCAGAACAAAAGTGAGATATCATCGGACAATCAAACAGAGAGAGACTCTTGAGGACACGGTGTAAGACTCAGTATAAGCCAAAAATAATGACTCCTGCTAATGTTGGCTTAGACAGGCGTGCTCATTAAAAAACTACAGCGTGTGTTGTTAAAGTTATGAATATTCAGTTATGCATTGTCCCCTGTCCCATCTGTATTTTGTTGGGAATTTGAGACTGATGAGCCTCGACTGAATGTGACACTGCAATCAGCTGTAAGTGATGTATAATGTAGATGACTCTTCCTGCGCTGAGGATGACAGATTATTTCTGTATATCGCTCGACTTCTCACTGTAGATGCAGCGGTTTAAAAAAATAAAGTTAAAATGATTTGAGGCGATCTGAAGAAAGTAATCATGCAACAAAAAAACAAAGATTACAATGATGACTACACCCTGTTCACTCCCTCCCTCCCTCCTTCGTTCTGTAGGACAGAGACAAAGGTGCTGACGCATCTTAAAGCCTCCTCTGCTCTTCTTTTCAGGTCAGACATTATCATATCGAATTTGCATCAAATTCTCAGCATCCCAAAACAGGAGCAGCACCTTTCTTACTATTCCACACATGTTCTCTCACAAGAAAATCCTGGATTAACTTCAGCACTGGATCTCAGAGGTGACCGGCTTTTTAGGTAGAAAGTAGAAACCAGCCATTTAACTAAATATTTAGGGTAAACTAGTCATGACATTATGGGTGAGTAATATGGCCCAAAAGTTATATCGCGATATTTCAAGAAAATTTGCAGTAACGATATATACCACAATATTTTCCATCAAAATATGAACTTCTTTGTTCACCTGTCACTGATGCTTGTGGATTCCTAAACCTGCCAGCTGCTTATTATTTTCACTGGTCAATCTTGTTTAATCAATAAGATTGTGTAATGGCGTGTTATAGAGTAAACCAGCCTTAGATAATTAAAGTAATATGTTGAAGATAAATATTTAAACTTAACAAAATTCTGACCTGCTCTTTGCTCCTCACAAACAGAGTTTTTTGTTCTTATATGATTTATTTTGGTTTATTAGTTTGAGGCTTAGTTAGTTTCTTTAGTGCAGCCATGTTCTTTAAAGCTCATTTATCAGACACTAAACATCTTTATTTTGAAAGTTTAAGGAGTCGTGTTAAGTTCCTGCTTCTGAATACACCACATGTCCTGATGTGGAAGTTTCAAAATAAAAGCACTCAAGGACCATAATAAATAAGGATTTTATTGTGAAGAATTGTCAGATAGAGCATGTGTTCATCATCCCGAAGCTACATTCAGATGTTATCAATAACTCCGTGAAGAGTTTATGGTCGCTCCTTCCACTACGAGTCACAGCCACAGCTTGATTCTGCTTCTTAAAACCATCAGTGACTAAAGACAAGCAAATCTTCAGTTAAAACACACCTTCATCAGGTAAAACTGTTAGAATGGAGAGATTAATCCTTGCTGAGCTCGTTCAGCACATATCTGATGCTAGCGATGGTGTTTGTCCATCTGACTCAGATCTGGAGCGTCTTTTTCATCTTGTCACTAAATCAATTATACAGCAATATGACACTTTTGTATCACCTGAAAATGTATTATCAGGGATGGTATGATATGGCACAGCCCTACATGAAATGCAAGATTTATGAAGCTTTATCGTAAGTTTGTGATAATTGAAAGCTCCATTAGAATATATTGTGCATATGGCACAACTAATCTTGCTGTAATGTGAATTAATGTGAACATTGCTGTCTATAAACTTCCACTGATGACTTTCCTCATCTCAAAGTTTTAACTAAACATCTCCAGCGTGTTCTAGTTTTGGCCCGTTTCCTTCATTTGAGCTCTAACATCCCGTCTCCTTGTATTCGGCGAACGACCTCTTTTCAACTTCCCCCGTGGGTTCCACTTGAAGGCCTGCCTTGTGATGCAGCTATATGATGGTTTCCTCAAAGTGTGTCTGATCCATCCCCACTCTCCTTCTTTAATCTGACTTTAACTGGCATTCATTGCATGTTTCCATTATCTTTCATTCGACCTAGACGAGAGGTTTCTTCACTGAGAGACTACAAGCAGTCACTCCAGGATACTTAGAAACCACTGGGACTATAATTTACTGTCGACAAAGTAAACAACTGCCTTATCTCGACATTTTATCGAAACTGCAAACGTGGCCTACTGATCGGCAAAAGCCTGTTAGCAGCTAAGCTAACTGGAACCAAAATGCCTCCTTTCACTGTGGACGATTTTCAGAAGATCCTTCAGAAAATTGCTGTGCTGGAAACAAAGATGCATCGGATAGAAGTGAATGTGGAAGTGAATGGACTATGCGGGAATGACACCACTCTTCCATGGGGTCAGAGCAGCAGACATGTACCTGCTAACACACGGCTAGTTAGCCCAAACAATGACACTCCAAAACAGGAGGACTGTGCAGTTGGGACCAGCTGGAACACTCTTGGCGCTAGGCCTAAAGATAAAACGTTTCCCACGGACATGAGAGAACGGATAACAGGCAGAGCCAAGCGCCCTGAGATTTCTGATGCGACTGGCTGGCCTGCACTCTCATCCAGAAGGAGTGCCGCCTCAACCCCCCTACCAAGGAGGAAACAGCCATGGACAGCAGTAAAAAGTACTAGTAAGAGCAAACCTGTAGAAGAAACAAAGATACATTTAGAGAACAGATTTGCACCACTTTCACAAGATCCTGACTCTCCATCCCAGGACCTGAGAAACCCTGTGTCCTCGAAGACCAAGGGAAGGTACGAGACCAAATCTATAAGCAAAAGGCCGCAGAGGGAGCTGACGACTGGGCCTGAAACACTGATCGTGGGCGATGGTGCCGTGAAAGAGGTCAGTAGCCTCTGTGGCAAGAGAAACACCAAAGTCCTCTGCTTCACCAACGATTCGGTCTCTGACATTTCAGACAAAATTCTGGACATTGTTGCTGACCACACAACGGTGAAATCACTCATTCTTCACACTGGGGCCTTGGATGTTGTGAAGCAACAATCTGAGGTATTGAAACAAGATTTTACTGATCTGCTGCGCAAAGTCAGATCTGTTGATACTGTGGTGTTTATCAGTGGCCCTCTACCGACTGTCCAAAGAGGGGACGAGAGATTCAGCAGGCTGTTGATTTTGAACAAATGGCTCAAAGCTACATGTGCTGCTCAATCAGTGAACTTTATTGACAATTTTAATATTTTCTGGGAACGCAGACACCTTTTTAAGGCAGATGGATTTTGCCTCAACAAGTCAGGAGTAAGATTGTTCACTTCCAACCTATTTTACTCTGTGTATCACACACCAGCTTCCCTGGCCAAGGACAAGAGACAAGACAAAACAAAACAGAAGATAAGACCACATTCTGGAGGAAAACGACTGAGATCGCTGAGCCAGGAGGAGTCTTCATCGCCGCCACCTTCACCCCCCCAAGAGGAGCGTCCTCCAGTGCCGCCAACTTCAACCCCCCAACGAGAGGAGCGTCCTAGATTGCGGCCATCTTCACCCCCCCAACAAGAGGAGTGGCCTCCACTGCGGCCATCTTCCACCCCCCAACAAGAGGAGTGGCCTCCACTGCGGCCATCTTCACCCCCCCAACAAGAGGAGTGGCCTCCACTGCGGCCATCTTCCACCCCCCAACAAGAGGAGTGGCCTCCACTCCCAACAGGAGGAGATTTCTATTCTTCACCACCCCAAACACCAGCCAACTCCCCGCCCTCTCCAGTCACTCTCTCTCCCTCCTCCCCCCTCCTGGATTTTACGGATGAGATGAAAAAGCTTGTCAATGTTGGAATCAAGCTTACACCCCGTCCAAATCCCATATTCTCTCCCCTAAATCTACCCCATCGCCCAGCCCCCAGCCCACCACCGTGCCCGAAACCACCATCACAGAAACTTCACAAAGCCCCTTCACCTCCTCAGAATCATCATCATCATAACAATTCTAACTGATATGGGCCGGGTCCAGGCTTCAAAGCTGATATCATTAATATTTTCAACCAGGAAAAGCCGGGGCCCTGTGGAATTCAGGTAGCCTCCTCAATTCCTCTGTTGGCAGGAAATAGAAAAAGGGTAAATCTGCTAAGAAACAGAAGATACTCGACTAAATCTGCCAACTTATTAAATTTAGCTCCACTTCCTCGTCAGCCACAAACAGCTGTAAAAAATAACACAACTGGTTTTAACTCACTAAACTTAGCTTTATTAAATATCAGGTCTCTGGGAGGCAAATCTTTTTTAATAAATGATTTTATTATTAAACACAATCTTAATTTTATGTTTTTAACAGAGACTTGGTTAGACCAAGATAACAGTGCAGCTGTACACATTGAATCATGCCCTCCAAACTTCTCTTTTGTGAGTGAGACTAGAACGCATAAAAAAGGAGGAGGTGTTAGTATAATTTTTAATGAGTTATTCAAATGCAAGCAGGTGTTTTATGGAAATTTCACTTCTTTTGAATATGTGGCTCTTCAGTTAAATACATCCTCTCGGTCTATATTTCTTAATATTTACAGACCACCTAAATACTGTACTGATTTCTTTGATAACCTTGTTGAACTACTGTCTCTTATCTGCACTGACTTTGATTCTGTTTTAATTGTTGGTGATTTTAACATCCATGTTGACAAACCTGAGGACAGAGTGACTGAAGAACTGTGTTATGTCCTTGACAACTTTGGACTCACTCAGCATGTGACGCAGCCCACACACAACAGGGGCCACATCCTAGACTTGGTTATCTCCAAGGGTCTAAACATTTCCAAGGTTCTTGTATCTGATGTTGCTCTCTCTGATCACTGCTGTGTTTTCTTTGAAAGTGATTTATCTGTGAACACTAATGTTCAAACTGAGGTTATCTCAAAACGTTACATTACTGAAAGTACCAGTGATATATTTATTCAGGCTTTCTCTTCCATAACCCCCCTCTCTAGGTTCTCTGCAAATGAACTTGTAGAAGATTTCACTTTAAAAATTACAAACATTATTGATTCCATTGCACCAACTAAATTAAAAGTGGTCTCCAATAAGAAAAAATCGCCTTGGAGGAATACCATGCAGGTCAAACATGAAAAAAAAGAATGTCGAAAAGCTGAGCGCAGGTGGCGTAAAACAAAGCTTCAGGTTCATTATGACATTTATAAAGAAAGACTTCACATGTTTAATCTAGAACTGAAAAAGTCAAGGCAGACCTTCTTCTCAGACATTATCTCCAAAAACAAAGATAATGCACGCGCCCTGTTTGCTACAGTCGACAGGCTAACAAACCCCCCTGTGCCAGTGGCCTCTGAACACTTATCTACCAAGGCCTGCAATGAATTTGCATTCTTCTTCACTGCCAAAATTCAGAAAATCAGACAAGCAGTCAGCACTACTGTACGAGGTACTGGGAATGTGTTATCTGTGTGTCCACCAAAAAACAACTCAATCACTATGACACAATTTAATCCAATAAATTACAAAAACCTACAAGATATAATACAGCATTTGAAATCCTCATCCTGCTGCCTTGACATTCTACCATCACCATTTTTCAAAAAGGTTTCAGACTGCATGACCTCGGATCTGCTTCAAATTGTCAACATGTCTCTTCTTACAGGTGTCTTCCCCCAGGCCATGAAAACAGCAGTAATTAAACCCCTCCTGAAGAAGAACAATTTAGATGCATCAGAAATGAACAACTATAGGCCGATATCAAACCTCCCTTTTTTAAGTAAAATTATTGAAAAAGCTGTTTTTCAACAACTGAACAATTATCTAATGATAAATGACTGTTTTGATGTCTTCCAATCAGGATTCCGATCACATCACAGCACAGAGACCGCTCTAGTCAAGGTCCTCAATGATATTCATTTAAACACAGACAACGGCAAAATCTCAGTTTTGGTATCACTTGATCTTAGTGCTGCTTTTGACACAGTTGACCACAAGATACTACTGGACAGACTTGAAAACTGGGTGGGAATCTCTGGTGCAGTACTAAATTGGCTTAAGTCCTATTTAAATGACCGGGACTATTTTGTGTCTATAGGTAAATACACATCTGAGCGGATGAAAATCGTATGTGGAGTACCTCAAGGATCCATTCTGGGGCCTCTACTATTCAACATCTACATGCTCCCCTTAGGTCAGATAATAAGAAACAACCAAATAAAATACCATAGCTATGCAGATGACACACACATTTACATCACCATATCACCAGGGGATTATAGTCCCATACAAACACTGAGTAAATGCATTGAACAAATCAATGACTGGACGAGCCAGAACTTTCTTCAGTTAAACAAAGAAAAAACTGAAATGATTGTTTTTGGAGCCAAGGAAGAAAGGTTAAAGGTTACTGCTCAGCTCCAATCTGCAATGATGAAATGTTCAAACCAAGCCAGAAACCTTGGTGTAGTCATAGACTCAGACCTTAATTTCAGCAGCCACATTAAGACAATTACAAAGTCAGCCTACTATCACCTTAAGAATATATCAAGGATTAAAGGACTTATGTCTCAGCAGGATGCAGAAAAACTCGTCCATGCATTTATCTTTAGCAGACTAGACTACTGTAACGGGGTCTTTACAGGACTCCCTAAAAAGTCCATCAGACGGCTGCAGCTCATACAGAATGCTGCTGCTCGAGTCCTAACAAGGACCAAAAAAGTAGACCACATTACTCCAGTTCTTAGATCTCTACACTGGCTTCCTGTCTGTCAGAGAATAGACTTTAAAATCCTGCTGATGGTTTATAAAGCACTGAATGGTTTAGGCCCAAAATACATTGCTGATCTGCTACTACTTTATGAACCACCTCGACCTCTGAGGTCATCAGGTACTGGTCTGCTTTCAGTTCCTAGAGTCAGAACGAAACATGGTGAAGCAGCGTTTAGTCATTATGCACCACATATCTGGAACAAGCTCCCTGAAAGCTGTAGGTCTGCTCAAACTCTCACCTCTTTTAAATCAAAGATTAAGACTTTTTTATTTACCTCTGCCTTCCTATCTTAGATTATTTTAACTCACTTTAAACTAACATTTTAATGTAATTTTTAATATATTTCTAATTTTCCTTTTCTTTTCTGTTTTATCATATTTGTCATTTTAATTATGTTCTTTTATGCTTGTCTGAATGTCTCCAATGCTTTTAATGTGTTAATGTAAAGCACATTGAGTTGCCCTCGTGTATGAAATGCGCTATACAAATAAAGCTGCCTTGCCTTGCCTTGCCTTGCCTTTAAAAACACGAGGAGAGACACGACACACTTGTTTTGACTCAGCCTGACTTTCACTATTCAAGGAAGTCATTATTTCTGTTGCCCACGGAGCATTTAAGTCCATAAGACTGCTATCAAATCATAGAAGATGTAGGTGTTTCACTCCACTGCAGAAACTGGCAGAAAATCAACATTCATGTTCGGTTCAGGATCCAAGTAATTGAGCGACAGTCTTAAGAGTAGTTGTCAAATAGCTTACTTGGCATCCGTTTTGTTTCAGACACATTTCATGTCTAAGTCTGTAGACTTGATGTATGATAATGGCAGTTTAATGGTTGAATGGTTGCATTATGTTTTACTTATAATATTCTGTTTATCATAATCATAATAATATCACACATACTGCTTTCTTGCCTTTAGTTATAGAACACTACGGTCCCAGCATGCAGGCCTGCTCATTGTACCTAAAGTCTCTAAAAGTAGTATGGGAGGTAGAACATTCAGCTATCAGTTATCCTTTGGAATCATCTACCAGTCAGGGTCTTGGAGGCAGACACCCTCTCTACTTTTAAGAGTAGGCTTCAAACTTTCCTTTTTGATTAAGCTTATAGTTAGAGCTGGCTCAGGCTTGGACTAGCTTTTAGTTGCCTGTCACTTACTTTAACTCTTCCTGTCCCATTAAAGTCACGAACCATAGACCTTTCTGGAGTCCTTGAGCTCCCTTGTCTCGTAGGTTCCTCTGGATCTCTGCCATAGACGGCCTGCTGCTGTGGACGTGCCAGACTCCAGCTGCTACAACTACTACTATCCGTCTCACCACTATCTTCATCTCCCTCTCTCTCTCAAACACGGTCTCAGCAGATGTGTGTCTAATATGGATGACCACAATTAATCGATTATCGATTAATTGATTGTTAAGAAATTACTCGAAACACACATTTTTGTTATCAATTTTCCGTCACGTGGAACAAACATCATGTGGTCTCATATTACACTCATCTATCAGGGAGGTGTTTTAAGTTTAAAGCATGTTTCCATGTGAATCAGCTGTTTAAAGGTGTTGCGCACAGCGGAGACGCTCAGCTGGCGGCTGCGGCTGTGCGTTAGGTCTCCCTGTGCGCTTTTTAAAAGAGGATCAATACAAAACTGCTGCCAACAACAACACGGACACGAAGGTTGACAACTTTAAACAGGATATTTCCACCTTTGGATACGAAGGCAAAAGACCGGTGGGAAATTCTGGTACGCTACGTTTACAGACCAGCAACATCAGAGCCGTCTGGGCTTTTCTCCAGCGGGACTGATTATGACCCGGTTGCGCTCCTGGCTGACACCTGACCGAATACACATGTTTATTTTTCTCAATAAGAACGAGTAGACAGAAAACTGGACACTGTGAATCTGAAGTACTTTTCTGTTAGTATTATGAGCCTTCAGTTTATAAGATTATGTCCGCGGAGAATATTTTAATGAGCCTGATCGTTGATATTCTGCGTGTCAAACGTGTGCCCGTATTCAATCCCGTCAGTTAGATGCATTTTGTTGCTGTAGAAAATACAATTTAGGAGGAAAACAACGTATTTGGCATTGTTTTTGACGTAAGAATAATAATGTTTTTTCTTATCAATTAATCGATAATTGATCGTTAACATTTCCAAAAATCGATCACGGAAAATACTTAAAATGTACATCCCTAGTGTCTAACATGAGTCTGGTCCTGCTGGAGGTTTCTGCCTGTAGAAGGAAGTTTGTTCTTGCCACTGTAAGTTGCTAAATGCTGCAAAGTGCTCTGCTCGTGGTAGATTAAGATGAGATCAGACTCAGTCCTGTTTGTAAGATGGGACTGGATCTTATCCTGTCTTGATGTTGGGTCTTTGTTAATAATAGAACATAGAGTATAGTCTAGACCTGTTCTGTTTGGAAAGAGGCTGAATGTAACATATTGAAGTCCAGGGCTAAAAAAAAAAAATTACTCCAAGTCAAAAGCCAGCTTGGAAAGTAGTCGCTTTGGAACAATTACAACAAAATTGCCAATCCATGACAATGAAAGTAAGCAGCATTTGTTACCCTAACAGATAAAGCCTGGTGCAAAACATCACCAATTTCAGCAATGCAAACACTCACACTCACACACACAAAAGCCAGTCTGCATAAGGAGCCACAGTAGAGTTGATACAAGCATCACTAAGTCCAGTCATGCACCAGGAAAGTTGACAGTAAGTTATAATTAACTTACCAAAGCAGCTTGGGGCTGCTTTCCCCATCATTAAATAATTAAGATCTCATTCTTTTACCTTTTTGTACTCTATGATTGATTATGTCATTGTAGACACCAGCTGACAAGGTGTTTCATCGTGGGTGTTTACCAAACAACATCTTGAATTGTTAGATTTATGAGCCCAAAATAAGAACTTGATATGACACACCAGGAAGTGACATAGACATAAAGCTTGTCATTATGAGTTTTATATTTATACAAGCTTGTAAATAAAATATTAAAAATAGCTAAGCGCCTAAAATAGGATTATCACTGGCATTGAGCTTGATCCAGCTCAAAACAACCTGCACAGGCAAACACAAGCTCATTTCTAGGATAAAAAGCAACAAGACAACAATCCCTTCATCATTCCCTTAAATATGCACTGTTACATATATCACAAACTCAAAACAATGCTGAGAAGCTATGAATATCTTGGTATTAAATCTCCCCACAGCAGAGACAGTTTTGTAAACACTGTCAACAATTAGTTGCAACTTCAGTGCAGGTGAGAAACCGACGCCAGAAATACACCTTCACACCTATAAAGCACAGCTTCACACTGCTTGATGTTTAGTAAAAGACGTGCTTACTTCGTGCTGTCACTGCCTCACAGGTATCCACCAAAGAGGTTTAAAGGGATCCAGCAGCCTGTTATTCCACATCTCCTGCTTGTTTCTTTATTAGAAGCCTGGAAGTAAAATCCCCTGAATGCAGCTCTTATAGCAGTGCAAACTTTTAACTGTGAAGCTCCTTGACAACAGTTTATCATTTCTTCTTGTCCACCAAGAGAAAGTTGATCCACCTCGTACTTGGCAACTTCAGTAGGTCCAAAGGAAGTTAGCTGAAATATTATTTACTTTCTTATAAAGTTACAAAGTTACTGTTTTCAATCAGTGGATGAGCAGCAGCTGCGTGCTTACGTCGTTAACGTCCTTTGGCGTGCAGGTAAGCCTAAGCCCCGCCCCTCTCTTCACGTTGTTGTTTCTTTGCTGACCACCTTGTTTGTAAAGTTGTGCTCACTGAAAATAACAGCAACTTTTCTCCACTTGAAGCTCTCAAATGTCTTAATAATGAAGTGTGATTTTTTAAAGTCATTTTTTTTTTATCACGTTTGGAGAAAAAATTGTGATATTTTGTAACATTTAATTTTGTTGTGAAAAATATGTTAAAGTTAAAATCACTGTTTAATCAAATTGCTAAATATAAATATAAATGTTATATCTAAATGCTAAATATAAATTTTAAATATAAATGTTAAATCTAATGCAAATGTTAAATGTAAATCAAAATGTTAAATCAAAATAAAAAAGTTAAATCTAAATGTTAAATGTAAATCTAAATGTTAAATCTAAATGCAAATGTTAAATATAAATGTTACATATAAATCGAAATGATACATGTTAATTCTAAATCAAAATGTTAAATCTAAATGCAAATGTTAAATATAAATGTTAAATATAAATCGAAATGTTACATGCTAAATCCAAAGGTTATATATAAATACAAATTCTAAATATAAATGTTTGGTATAAATCTAAATTTTAATTATAAATGCAAATGTAAAATATAAATATAAATGTTACATGTTAAATATAAATGTAAGCATTAAATATAAATATAAATGTTAAATATAAATTCTAAATATACAGGTTAAATATAATTGTCAATGTTAAATATAAATTCTAAATATGCATGTTAAATATAAATTATAAATATAAATGTTGAATCTAAATGTTAAATACAAATCTAAATGTTAAATATTTATGTTAAATGTTGCTCTGAGATCCTTCATATTTAGCTTAAATGCAAATTCACGCTGTTGCCTAGCGGAAGTACCAAAATAAAAGCATCATAAAGTGAACAGACTTAGCAATACCAATTTAGCTTGTCCGTGCCATAGACCGAGTCAGTAGCCTACTGTCTCTGAGCGTTGTGAAATCTCTTAATGGCCTCCAAAACTGCCTTCCCAACATTTCCTGCTAAATCAGTGCACATTATAGACGGCGGGCAGTCCGGCTCGTACTGACAGTCTATGGTTGGGATATCTGCATCGTTTTATGAAACTTTTATTTTGGTACTAGGCGGCAGTGTGAATTTGCAGATAAGCTAAATATTTAGGATTGCAGAGCAACATTCAACATTTAGATTTAGCATTTATATTTAACATTTATATTTATCATTTAACATTTAGATTTAACCGTGATTTTATCTTAAATATATTTGTCACAACAAAAATAAAGTGAAAAAAATTACAAATATTGCTCTAAATGTGATGAAAAAGGCACTTTTAAGAATTCATACTACGTTTTTATGACGTTTTGCAGCTAAACGTGTATTTGAGCTAAAACTGCCCCAGCCTTGCAAAACACTGGGACAAACGGATGAACTATTCTGCTTTTGATGGACTCAAACAAATGAGATGGCAGGGCTTGAAATCATAGGGTTTAAACTATTAGTTCAATACGGCCAGTCAGGTCAAAGTTTTCGGCACATTGTATACATCAAGTTGTCTTAAACTCCTTTTCAGCATTCTTTCTGGTTTCTGGTTCCAACCCACACAGTAGCGTTACGCATGCCCCCCAACTCACTCTCTATTGACAACCAAAAGTGTTGACCCCAAAAATCTCTTTTCAATTTTTAGAAATTCTTAATAGCTGCCAACAAGCACAAAGCACGCTTTTACAATGCCATAGAATAAAGCCTATTCATTTCTGTTTCAGGTTGAAACACCACAGCATGCAAAAGTGAGACATTCTGTGCTGACGTGAGTCCATATAAAGACTACTTTTTGGGCGTGTTGTTTACTCCAAACATCATGATGTGTTTTTCAAAGGCTTCTTTCTTCCAAAGGTCTCAAGGTACACATTTCACCAGACAATCTTGCTTTTAAGGTCAAGTACAAAGAAATGAAAGTCTGATTCAAATTTCTCTGTTGTTGTTGAAGGTAACTTGCAGTTGTTGTTGCCAGCAAGGTAATTTTCTCAAATTTCAGGACACAGGGGTACATTTTCTTATTCTGGACAGACATCATAAAGTGTTTAAACTTTCAGTTTCTATCACACTATAAAGAAACAATTTGGACATCCATGAAAGCAGCCAAGCATTCAGCTGAGCTTCAGATACAACAATTTTCAAGGTAATAGTGGTCACAAATTTTATAATATTCTCCTGCATTAGCTCCGTTTTTGTTTGCATGTCAACAGACACTAATACAAAACCATTTTAAAGGCATTTAGAGAGGCACAACAAGATCAATTCAGCCATTTCCCAAAAGTCTAATGTCGTGTTGCCCTTTCTCTTCAGTTCCATTGAGCTGCCGCTTAGCTCAGACACAGAAGTTGCATTAAAATGCAATGATAATTGAAGAATCTCCCAGGTGACTGGCCCTGCAGAGGAAGCACTCTCCGTGTAATCCCAGCCCACATCCTGTTGTGATAATGTTTCAGACCTTGGCAGGGACAACAGAGCACGCTGTGGGGAGAAGAGGAGAGGGCAAAGGAGGTGAAGAAAATTAACCTTAAACCTGAGGACCAAAGCTTCTAATTTTGATTTAAAACTCAGTCATTAATTATTAATTTATGTATTTTCATTGATGACCCACACTGCCTGTTATCCTTTATCCTGTTTACTTTAATACGTGATAGATTTAAATTATAGACACACATTAAATCAATCAATCTTTTTTTATGTAGTGCCAAATCACAACAAACGTTATCTCAAGGAGCTTTTACAAACAGCAGGTCTAGACCAATCTCTATGTTAAATTATTAAGACCCAACATCAAGACAGGATAAGATCTAGTCCCATCTTCCGGTTCTCTCAGTCTGATCTCATCTTAATCCACCATGAGCAGAGCACTTTGCAGCATTTAGCAAGTTACAGTGGCAAGGACAAACTTCCTTTAACAGGCAGAAACCTCCAGCAGGACCAGACTCATGTTAGACACACATCTGCTGAGACCGAGTTTGAGAGAGGGATAGAGAGAGATGAAGAGAGAGAGGTAATGGCGATGAGCCGGATAGTAGTAGTTGTAGCAGCTGGAGTCTGGCAGAGATCCAGCAGAACCTTACGAGACAAGGGAGCTCCGGGACTCCAGAAAGGTCTATGGTTAGTAACTTTAATGGGACAGGAAGAGTTAAAGTAAGAGACAGGCAGAGAGAGGAGAGAGTGGGATAGACAGGATCCCAGTGTGTCAGTTCACCTGGCAGTCTAAGCCTATAGCAGCATAACTAAGAACTGGTCCAAGCCTGAGCCAGCTCTAACTATAAGCTTTATCAAAAAGGAAAGTTTGAAGCCTACTCTTAAAAGTAGAGAGGATGTCTGCCTCCCGGACCCTGACTGGTAGATGATTCCAAAGGAGAGGTGCCTGATAACTGAAGGTTCGACTGACTGTACTACTTTTAGTTTTGTTTTAGATGTCATGCTAATGTTTGTACTAGCTAATGTGAAGGACTGATATTTATTTATATTTACACATTTAATAACAGTCTGTGCTGTACAAGGTCAACCCATGTCTCTATTTGTATAATCATGCATCCTTGGAAATCCAGTAAATAACCATGCAGAATTATGTCTGCCTACTCAAAGCTGCAAAACAGATACAGGTCTAGGATAAAGAAGGACAGATCAGAGATTGGGAGGGGGTAGAGGTCACATGTTATAGGCTTTTTTGAAGAGGAAGGTTTTGAGTTGATTTTTAAATGACTGAAGAGAGTCAGAGTTGTGGATGTTTGGAGGGAGAGAGTTCCAGAGAGTTGAGACAGCGATGGCAAAGTCTCTGTCCCCCAAATACAGTGCTTGGTCTTAGTGATGGGGCACAGAAAGGTTGGTATCTGAGGATTTGAGGCGGCAAGATGTGGAGGTGAGTCAGGCATGAGGGGGGGAGGTTATTGAGGGCTCTGTAGATGATGGGCAGGATCTTGAAGTGGATTCGGTGCTGCATGGGGAGGATATAAAGGATGCTGTTGCAGTCGTCCAGTTAGGAGGTTATGAAGGCGTGGATGAGTGAAGTAAATGTCATAAAGTAATTTAATTCTCCTGTTTTATTTACTTATTGAAAAGAAATGCAACAGGTTTGTCAGATGGTGCCAAAATCAGAGCCAGAGTTAAATCTAGAAAGATTGTACCCCCCAAAAATGATCTTTTTTTTTTCTTTCTCTTTGTAGAAAACAAAAAACAAACAGAGAGCTAAGTGAGTATAATTCTAGTGTGCTTAACCATCTGAATAGAATATGTAACCCAAATATGAGGAGCTGCTTCTATAGATTAAGAGGAGACTCTAGCCTCTCCGGCTGCCTTTTATACCGTCCACAAAGGAGCACTGTAGGCAAACCCTCCAGCTAATGATGTCAGATTTGAGTAGCATGACCCTAATGATTCACTAATGCAGTCTGCAGCCAGTATAACATTACAAATGAAGCTCTCGCTCATTGTGTAAAATAGGCAGTATAATACAGTACACAATGAACTAAGCAGACACGTATCAGGTGTATACAGGGATGAGGATGGAGTCAGACTGAAGCTGACTAGCTGATAGATTGTCTGTTTTGTGCATTTAACGGACATTCATGTTTCATTAGTGTCAAGATTGGATTTAAGCAGCAAGAAGAGGGTGAAGAATTGACATGTTTATTTATGTTTGCCTTTATTCTACCTGTTTAATGTGAGGACGTTACTTTTCATGATTTTAAATCATAGAAACAGTAGTAATGAATGAACAAATGCTCAAATTGTGCCATCTTTATCAGCATATCTGCACTTATAAGCAGAATTTATAGAATATGATACACATGTAGAACGTTTTATGCAAGCTTTCAAATAACCCTAATGCTCTAAAGCATAATGTCTATAATAAATACCATAAAATCAAATAAGTTTAAACATAAACCTGTGTGTAGGAACACGCTGAGCAGCAGCAAATTACACACTCCAAGAGCACTTTTGTTTCTGCACAAAATCCATCAGAAATAATGCTCACACACACTCACACACACACTCTTTCATTAACAACGCAGTCACATTTAGGCCCAAGTGTTCCCAGAGAGGTTTTCGCTGTAAGATATGCAAATACAACATCTCTGTGTGAAAGTATTCAGAATTTATCTTGTACGCTGTTCAGAGTGAAAGTCCAAAGCTCTTGGTTTTCAATTCAAAATTCTATCTGCAAAATAATGGAAAAGAGATTAGCTGTTGATGTTGCTGCTGCTGTTGATAGCAGTAATGATAGTGGATGTAATTGAAAACTGAGTATTCCTCGCAGCATCACATCACTCCTCCGCTGGACTGGACCCAGGGGAACCGACAAATGGGAAATATGGGAAACAACTGCTTCATGTGAAAGCAAATCAGATTGTCATCTCTGTCCATTTCCTTCAGTTTACCATCCCCAGTCTGCAGCCCAGTACAAAGCTATCACCCCACCACCACAACCACCGCCTCAACCACCACCACCACCACAACCCCAGCAACCAAATGATGCAGTAACATGCAGAGCTACAGCAGCACCTACTGGTCGCTTTGCATGCATGCAGTAGGTCTTTTCCTCAGCTCTGATAGGTGATGTATACTGTACATAGAAACACTTGGAACAAATATAATAAGTGCATTTCATTGCTGTGCTGTTGTGTTTGCTGTTGTAAACTCTTACTTTTTCTCTTTTTTGCAGCTCATGCAGAGGAACGACTAACATTAGGTTCAATCAGTAGAGGCTTTGAGCATCTTAAAAATCAAACACCAAAAAAAAGTTGGAAAATGTATGTTTCAATCAAAACAAATCAAATTAAAACTAAAACAATTCAATTCAATTCGAAAATAAAAAAATAAATAGTGCAATAATAAATTAAAGTTTAATTTAAAAACAATGATATCAAATTGATTTAATTAAATTAAATAATTAAATAATTAAATTCGAAAATAAAAAATAAATAAACAATAATAAATTAAAGTTTAATTTAAAACAATGAAATCAAATTGATTTAATTAAATTGAATAATAAAATAATTGAATTAGAAAATAAAATGAATAGTGTGATGGAATTCAGCAACAAACTGGACACTGGACACAGAAGACTCAGGAGACTCGGACGGCTTACGTTGAAATAGTTTATGTAGAACTTGATCAAGGAGAAATAACATAACAGTACACAGGCAGGAGAGTGCAGTGCAATGCCAAGTCAGTTCTGACAGACAAAACCCTTGGCATGGTATTTATTCCCTCTGAAGACGACACTAAAGTTAGATAACCATGTTTGGACAATAGGAGCACAACAAGTAGGAAGAAGACCTGTGCTCTAGTTCTGGAGACAGTGAGTCGGCCATAACACATAGATAAAGACAGGAGCAGGGGGAGAGACCTGGACTACTACCCTGACACTATCTCGCCCGTCACAGACGACATAGGAAACAAGTTACTCTAAACATGACATTTAGACTGAAAGAATACAATAGTTAAACATTCTTAGATACATATATATAAGACTATGAAAATTCCACAACAAATAGGACAATAATAAATTAAAATAAATTGAAAAAATAAATTGAAAAATAAAAATAGCAAATATTTGTACAAATTATGAATTTCCTACTACTCAAGATTTGGGTCAAACAGATACTCCTGAAAGAAAAAACCCACAACAGAAAAAATTACATTTGTATGTTGAAGCTGTTAAGTCCCCAGGCTAAAAGCCCTGGTCTAATCGGTAAATCAGCATGTGCAACAAACCCCGTTTATGAAATAAAGATGTTGAGCACCAATCAGTGTTCAAGTGCGCCACTCTTCAGTTTCAAGTTCAATTAGCAAACATGCAGGGATAGTGAAGCACTGTTTTCCTCCAATTACAGGCAGAGCTGAGGTCACAGGAACACGTGAACTCAGCGAGTTAAACTTAGCAGGGAACAGAAACCCGCAACCCGCAACCCGCAGAGAGGTCAGGTAAATATCAAACAGTGCATAAAGGGGAACAAAAGCTTTTGCACATAAATAATCAAAGAGCTCACTGTGAATGTTACAACATCACCTGCATCCATACAGGCGTGATTAGGAGTCTTTTTCCATAGCTTTCTTCAGAGCCAGACTTGTTTATCTCTTTATCAAATTGCTTAACCCTGTAAAGCCTGAACCATCAAATAATTGCCAGAAAATTCAAATTCTTGGAAAATTGAGTGTTTATTGGACCTTCAGACAATTAAAAAAAAAAAGAAATTAAATAGCAATTTTCATATATGAGTTTTAATTTGTATCATATTTGATACATCAGGCAACTTGGTGGAATTTTTTCACACAAAGTTTCTTCTTTTTTAAACAAACTTAAACATATGGAAACAAAATGTTTAGCCTATTAAACTTTGAGTTTCCTTCATTTTTTCCACAATGTAATTGCAAACATAGAAATTATTTTTTTTCCATATTGCAGCAAAAACAAAAAAACAAATTTATTGTATATTTCTTCTCTGAATTGTTCAATTTTTGGTGGAAATCAATGAACAAAAGACAATTATTTACTAGGGAGCCAGAGCAACATTCAACTAGTCATCAATCATCCTGATACAGCAGGTTTCATATATAAAAATACAATATATGTTATAAATATCTCAATTTCTCCTCTAAATATACCTAATGATGTCATTTAAATTTGTTCTTACATAATGGAAAGACTGTATGTTGCTTCATGGAATGCATAATGTATGAAATTTAATAAGATTATCATTGACAGGTCTGAAAATAAATGACATTATGTACCTGCTGTATCACTTTGGATACACACATTTTCAACACTGTTTGACTATAAATTAAGTTATGAAATATTAATTAGTTTTACATTGTATCAATCCAGTAACTTCCTCTTGAAGTTTCAGTAACAATTTGAACGTTTTTTCATCCAAACATTTTAAAAGTTGTCAAAAAAATCCCTTGAATTGAAAAACCTTGAGTGGGTCTCTGATCCACAGCTGCCATGTTGGATGTCTCAGGTGACGTCCTTCTGGTGCATAAATTACTCACACCTGGTGGATTATCCGTGCTCTGCATGTATCTGATTGTAAACATCAGGTTTTTTCGGGAGGTCTCAAAAACGGGTGTATCAAATATGATACGCTTGGCATTATAGTGTAATTTCAGATCACTGATGACACTCTTACCGCCATCTGCTAAAATGAACCAGAGGACTGAGGGTTTAAGCAAAAAGATAATCCTTGTTGAAGAAATGTCATTACCAGAAGCAGCAGGAAATTATATTGTAATTTCCTGTTTAAGATAATAAGTCCTGTGAAGATTATTGATTCCCATAATGTCCTTTGTGCTAATAGGCCTCTCATTAAATCCTCTACAGTGTCCTTCACCTCCGCACCTCATTTTACTTTAAAATCCTCTGATTCCATCACTGCCCTTGCCCCCCATATCCTGCACCTCCTTGGGCATTTGGCAGGAAATTGGATTGGAGAAGCATGTGCTGTAATACAAGATGAGGCCTTCCTATCACTCTCTTATTATTTCAAATGTGAGGGGGATAAATAGAAAAGAAAACAATTTATTTATTTCATAGACAAATGCATGTATGAAAATGACATCGGCACAGGCTGTTCTTAACATTAATAAAAAAAGAGAGAGAGAGGAGAACTGCTCTTACACTGTCAGAGTTTGCATATGCAATATCAGGCTGCTGCTATCTGTACAGGGAAGGAAGGGGAATGTAAGGATACAAAGAAATAAAGATAGGCGCAGAGTGTTCAGCTGTACCTGAAGCATTTCCCTTAACACATTTGCTATTTAAGTGCTCATCACCCTCTGAAGTTAATGGGTTACACAGAGCCTTTTATGATTCAGTTGCAGTAATGGTAGCTGTGAGATCACACAAGAACTCTGAATCAACAGGAATACAGGAACTAAGTACAGAAAGCACAGCTGAATGTGCAGGAACAACAACAGGATGCTGCAGGATGGAAATGTATTAACTCAAATGTCAGAAAATATGAAAAAGGCTTCTTTCAAGGATCAAAGTGATAACCTACAGTGTATGCAGACAGGGCAATTAGGCTTTAACAATACAACTGAGGATCCCAGGTCATGTGATTGGAGGGACATGACCCTCCCTCTTCCTGCACCAGTGAACACACAGGGAACGAGCATTAAAATTGTGAAATCTTACAAGTACCCGAGTGTTCACCCGAACAATAAACTTGACTGATCAGACAGTTCAAATGCTCTCTACAAGAAGGGACAAAGTATCTGCTCAGAAGACTCTGGTCTTTTGGTTTAGAGGAGGCTCTTCTGAAGTCTTTCTTTGACTCTACAAGTGAAGGAAATATGTTAGTTTAGCAAAATGCAGTGTGTAGTATGCAAGGTTCACCAAGGTAAAGAACTATACAATGTGCAAGATACATATCCAAATTACTGGAATAATATACTCCGACATAAATAAATTAAATATAAAAACCCAAAACAATCAGAATACTTATGAGACTCTTAATTCGAAAGTATTACGTCAACCTAAAATCCAAAAACTGGGGATCAGCCCATCCAAGCTGAGGCATCTGATTTTTCTCAATGCCAACCTGCACTGAGGACATTAATAATGTTTTCTTGAGTTTGGTTCTGGTTTTGCTTGCTTGAGTTTGGTTCTTGTTTCTGTTAACTTGAGTTGGTTCTGGTTCTGTTTCCTTGAGTTTGGTCCTGGTTCTGTTTGCTTGAGTTTGGTTCTGGTTCTGTTTGCTTGAGTTTAGTTCTGGTTCTGGTTCTGTTTGCTTGACTTGGTTCTGGTTCTGTTTACTTGAGTTTGGTTCTGGTTCTGTTAGCTTGAGTTTGGTTCTGGTTTTGTTTGCTTGAATTGGTTCTGGTTCTGGTTGCTTGAGTTGGTTCTGGTTAGGTTTGCTTGAGTTTGGTTCTTGTGCTGTTCTAACCCTAACCCTAACCCTAACCCTAACCCTAACCCTAACCCTAATCTAAACCCTTATCCTAATCTGAACCCTAACCATAACCCTTACCCTAATCATAACCCTAACCCTAACCCTAACCCTAATCCTAACCCTAACCTATTCATAACCCTAACCCTTTCGGCTCTGAGCCGATGCTTTACAGTGAATCAGAAGAGCCGGCCCGCATCGAGAGAGAGCCGGCTCCCAGTTTTTTCCTTTCGCTACTTAGAACTCACAGTGCTCAGCCCCAGCTCTGCTCACAGCAGAACTTTGTTTTGATTGGTGAGTATGTAGACCATGCGGCCAATCGCATATGAGGATATAGGATACAGGTGATGGAGGGGAGGCTGTGTATCGTGGCTACATCTGTTCGTTCCGGGAGAGTCTTCTCGAAGACCGGGCAAATACTCACTGAGAGGGGGAAATTGGATCAGCCCATCCAAGCTGAGACATCTGATTTTTCTCAATGCCAACCTGCACTGAAGACATTAATAATGTTTGCTCGAGTTTGGTTCTGGTTCTGTTTCCTTGAGTTCAGTTCTGGTTCTGTTTGCTTGAGTTTGGTTCTGGTTCTGTTTTCTTGTGTTTGGTTCTGGTTCTGGTTCTGTTTGCTAGAGTTCGGTTCTGGTTCTGGTTCTGGTTCTGTTTGCTTCAGTTATGTTCTGGTTCTGTTTGCTTCAGTTGGCTCTGGTTCTGTTTCCTTGAGTTTGGTTCTCGTTCTGTTAGCTTGAGTTTGGTTCTCGTTCTGTTTGCTTGAATTGGTTCTGGTTCTGTTAGCCTGAGTTTGGTACTGGTTCTGGTTGCTTGAGTTGGTTTTGGTTCGGTTTGTTTTATTTGGTTCTGGCTCTGTTTACTTGAGTTTGGTTCTGGTTTTGACTTGGTTCTGTTCTGGTTCTGTTTGCTTGAGTTGGTGAAATAAACATCTGAAATGAATGAAATAAACAATAATCTCTGTCATGTAAAACTATTGTATTTATAATTGGGTTTTTCAAATGTACATTAAAAGAAGCTTTAACATGAATTTTCATTAAAAAACTAGTGAGTTATCCTCATTGAACCATGATCTGTGAGGATTAAAGAACACCATTGCACTAAATATTGATTTAAATGGTTAGTACTGGAATTAATAATGAGAAAATAAAAAATGTCTATTTGGATTTTTTTGAGTTCTGACACTTCTGGATAATTCAACATGCCCCGGATCAAGTTGATCCATGAACATTATTGCTGTCCCTAAGAAACAAACTTAACAGGAGGGTTAATACAATTAAATTCACCCTAAACTGTGGGTACCAGGGGTTTGAAAGGAGGGGCCCTTTTTTTAAGTTATCGCCCCTGCCCTTAAAACAGTAGGACTACGCCACTGTAGGTGCTTGAGTAAACATGTTCTGTCTGCAAACTCTGTGTGCAGTCCATTTGAGGGTCTCTGAACACGGTGTCGTACTCCAGCAGGTCACCAGGGGGATATGAGGCATTGCATCCGGTCGGTTACACTCGGTTGCACTCGGTTCCACTCGGTTTCGTTTCTCTGCAGAAAGTTTGCATGAAGTATTGGAGTGGGCGGGGTTTCTTCTCCCTTTTAGCCAATGAGCAGAATGTGAGTGATGGAAAGTTTGATACAGAAGTGTCTGCTCATGAAGTGGACATCAATTAGCGGGACACTCTCTCCGGTGAGGAGCTGCGCACAGGTGACTCAACAAACACAGGTACGAGTTCACATGTTACGCGTTTCCTCTTCTTGTTAGAATTCATTTGATGAGTTTGGATGTGGTTTCTGTCGTGCTTTCGGCTTCCGTGGTGCACATCATCAGTGTGTCTTCTCTCTTCTTCATTAGAGTCTTTGCTCGTTCAGAAGTTAAAGATGGAGTGGCGCCAGCAGACCAGTGTCAGCTGTGCAGACGCCTTCACTGAGGCTCAACGTTGGATTGAGGTATACACTCCTCCTTCACCTCTTTTACATTATCTTCACAGGTTCAGAAATGAGAGGCTATTAGTGTTTCTTCCTCTTGTAATGTGAAAGTAACCATGAAGATCCAGTCCCTTTTTAATGAACCCTCCTGTGGAGACATGTCTCCTATTAGCAAGTGGCATTGGCAGCCACCTCAGCCATGAAACATCTCTTGTCCATTGTTTGTATCATCAGGTCTTTCACTTGTTAGAAACAGCTCATGTCCAGGAACCAAACTGAGGAACATTCTGACTTATCTTGAGTTAAAATGCAAAAATCACCTTGATAAGACTCAGGTGAGTGTCTGCCTGCGGACACAGAGCACACTCTGTGAGGATCTGTTAGTGGTGGTGCAGATAAAAGATGATTTGACTGCAGGACTCAGAGCTTCACGTGGAGAACAGGCAGATATAATTATGTAATGTTTTAAAGGAAACACTCTCAGGTCTGTTCTTCAGTTCCTGTCCCCCTTGCTAGGCTTGCTCATGTGTCTATCTGTGATCAGTCAGCTCCCTGCACACATGCTGTGGTTAATGTGATCAGTGCATGGTGTAGACAGGTTGTTCTATGCTCACATTGTGAAGGGAGGATTTGGTTTTCTAGCGAAAGCAGGGTCCTGCTTCCTCATGTCCAAACACAGACGCAGCTGCAATCCTTAAACCAGAACTGATGAGTACAACTTGTAGACTGCATGAGCTGAATGTTGACCAACTCTAAATGGGACCATTAATGTCGATTGTGTCTGAGTGGATCATTATGAGAATTCTGTCCAGGGCTCTCTTGGCGGCGAGCCTGTGCCAATTTTACTCCTTTATTTTCCTGCTCTGACAGATGAAAGGTTGGATGAACACTGATGAGGTCTGTGTTTTTGTGTGTTGGGAGAGAGGCAAGGCAGGCTGCTTTTAAGGTAATTCTAAATGGTGTCATAAGCTTTTCCTTGTGCCAGGCAAAATTGGGAATGTGTTAGCACTAATATTCACTGTTACAGATTGCAGGGTAATAAGCACCTGTGTATAAAAACATCCACAAATGGTTGCTGTTTATCATTAGTGCAGTACTGATAGCAAATGTGCATTTTTCTCAATACCTACTTTACTGTGGTTGTAATAAAAATGGTTTGGCCTCTTTTGCATTAAGTAAACAGGTTACTTAGTGTTTGTGTGCAAAGCTTGAAAAATAGTCTGCATGGGTTTCAGTAGAGTGCTCCTTCTAAATGTAATATTTGTTTATCTTATTGAACTAGACCTCCACTTATTTTTTTCTATTGTCACTTAATCCATCAGTTGATCTGTACTTTTTCAAGTGGTTTCAAACTCCTAAAGGCTCAAAGTGACACGTATAAAAGTCTTGTTTTATCCAATCACCACATAATATAGTTAAGTATATGATATCAAAATAAATCTGTGCACAACAGGGTCAAGGCCAAAAAAAAAATACTGGCTGGCTGTGATCTTTGGCCCCTCAGGCCGCACTGCATTAAAAGCAGACATGACTCTGTAGTGGAAGTCACTGGATGAGCTCAAATTGACTTCCAAAAGCTATTGTGAACACAGTTCCATTGCTTCCACAAATGCAGGTTAAAGCTTATTTAATTATGGTTTATTTGTTAGGAGAACAACCATCCCATGCTAGTATCATAGTGTTTGCAGCGAATGCTAACTTGCAACACCTGTCCCTAGAAGAGCTTTTGAGAGAATAAAATATTAAAAACAGTAGTTCAAAATAAGAAAGTAAGATGTGTTAAGTACAGCTAGATACAGTAAAACACAAATTTGGCAGTGGCAAAACATGCAAAGAATCAGACATGAGTGCAGGTTTGTTGCTGAATTAATCAGGATTTGGTGACTCTCTTAAATGCAAATTTTGTAACAAGTCCAGGATTTTACTCCTTTTTAGGAAGGCTGCTCTGGTGGGTCTGCTGCAGCTCTGTAGTCTCTTTATGTATTTGTTGAAAGGTAGAGGGGGAAGTCCATTAAAGAGGACAATATGCTGTGATACAGAAATGTCAGCGACTTCTCAGGGCCTGAGTCACTTTAAGGGGAAGTGGGAAACTGTCCTGTGGTCTGATAAATCAAAATTTGACTTTGTTTTTGGAAATCATGGATGCTGCTCCCTCCCTTTCTAGCATCCTCTGATGGTGTCAGGGTTTTGTGTAAGTGCCCATAGCATGGGTAGTTAAAACATCTGGGGAGGCAACATTAATGCTAAATAACACAAGTTTTGATGCAACATATGCTGCCATCCAGACGATGCCTTTTTCAAGGCAGACCTACATAGTTTTGATGTCTTCAGTATTAATCTACAGTGTTTCAAATAGTTAAAATAAATACAAACCCTTGAATGAGAATGTGTTCCCAAACTTTTGACGGATACTGTATTTCAGCAATACAGTGCAAAACCACATTCTGCACATATTACAACACTAAGGCTCAGTAGTAGAAGAGTCTAGGTGCTAGACCAGCCTGTCTGCATTCCAGACTTTTTACCCCTTCAAAACAGTTGATGAATCAGGAAATGAAGAGTATGAACCCAAACCTATATTGGGTATGAATGAGACAAAATGTCTCTTAAAATTCCAGAAACTAGTGGCTTCTGTTGGCTAACTTTTACAGTGTTGTCCCAACTTTTTTGAAAACTTGTTGCTGGTGTCAAGTATAAAAATTAGCATACATTTTCTGTAAAATGTTTTTCAGTTTCAAAATGTCATATGTTGTCTTTGCACTCATTTTCTTTAAAGTTATATTTTTGGGCATTTTCACTGTTTTAATGGAAAGAACAAATGGAGAGAGACAGGAAATGTGGAGAGCAGAGAGTGGGGGAAGACATGCAGCAAATGGTCGAACCTGCGACCGCTGCAATGAGGACTGTAGCCTCTGTACATGGTGCACACGCTTAGACAGCTAGTCCAACAGAGCCCCCCTTGCCCTATTTTTAATTTAAGATTCAAGAAAGCTTTTTTGCCAAGTGAGCTCGCACACACAAGGAATTTGACATGGTGATTGAAACATAAATACATAAAAGGCCATGAATATAGAAACCAAAATGTCCCATTCTAAATAAAAATCCGATCTGTACAAGAAGTATAAAAGTATTATTAAAAGACATAAATGAATATGCCTAAGCCAGAATGCAGATGAACATTATAAATAATAAATAAGGTTATAGATTAAACATATGTTTGGAGGATTTGCAAACCTTAAAATGTTAATAAAAACAGAATTTGATGAAGTGTCCCAACTGTTTTGAATTGGGGTTGTGGTTGAAGATTGGTTCATTAAAACACTGCATCATCTTTAAATTGTATATCACTTTCACAAGTTCATGCAGAAACCAGGTGATTAAGCTCATTACACTGATCATATTTCAGATAATTTCCTTGTTGATTCTTTTGGGAAACAAATGAAGCTGTATCACTTAAAAGACATTAATTTGAAGTCTCTTAAATCTTCAGTGTCAAAAGAAGCATATATTAACTGAAATGACAAAGTGAAGTTTTGTAAAGTAGACCACATGTTGTGTTTTGCTGTGTTGACCCTGGTGCTGCATTGTTTGTCTGATTCGCTGTGAAGCATTCGTTCCATGCCCGCTGCCCAGATCTACCAAGAACGAATAGGGATGGTGGATTCCTGGGGGGACTAATTAGTGAGAAGAATGGCCTTTTGGGGCCCTGTGTTCGTTGTGGAGCCGAACTGTAATAGCCCCATTTTTATGGCCTCATTACAGAGCCCTCTTGCCTTGTGCTTGCCTCTGCCTTGTTAATTCATTTAGGTGTTGTATTCTTTGATTCGCCCAAAAACATATTTTGGATTGTTACGTGGGAGTGTTTGTCCTCATACATTCTTTTAATGGCCCATTGGTTTGCTTGATAGATGTTCTGTGTTTATTTTTACATGGAGAACAGTTGAGCCTAGTCATTGTGGAGATGTTAGAGTATTCATCAGTTGTTTAGGCTAATTGTATTTATAGCTCAGCCTTCAGGAGTTTGGGGCTGATTTATACCAGATTTGCCAACAGTAATCTGTTTATAACACATCCAAATTCATTTAGCCTTCACCTTATCATCCTGCAAAACATTAAACAGCAGGTTGTCATCATTATAAGTTATGTTTACATCTACTTCCTGATTACATTCCTTTTTGCATAGCCTGGAATTGAATAATTTATGATTGCTGTGTGATTATTTTGCTGTCTTGTTGTGTATGGGGCGCAGTTTGTAAAGTTGTGCACACTGAAAAATAACAGCTACAATTATCCACATTTGGCTCCAAAACGTCATAAAAATGTAGAGTGAATTTTGAAGTCACTTTTTTTTTATCACATTTAGAGGAATATATATGTTTTTTTTTCACAATTAATTTTGTTGTGAAAAATATACAAGTTAGCAACATTTCTCCACATGGATGGACTGTTATTTTCGATGTGCACATAGCTGTGTGTGCATGTACAAGAAGAATGTCCACAAAGTTTCAGCTCAGTCTTGAGATTTTAAAATTCATGAGCCCAGTCTTGCTTGTACATCTTCCTCAGTCAGTTATTCAGTATATTTCCAGTTCACCCCAGCGTCTCAGCCAGCAGGGCGAGCTTTAACATGACTCTACCACTGTCTGCCTTAAGCCAGCTTCACTGACAGTCATCACTGGAGCGTCGGAGCAGTCAGCAGACTGGAGCAATGTGTTTGGAAAGTTTGCAGCATATCATAAACTTTCATTCCTCTGATACTGCCCCTCTCTCTATCACATCAGCCCCCATTCTTTGTTCATCCGACATTGTTGTGGACATTGTGACAGCCCTCATGCTCATGCTGAATTGTTTTGTTGGTGTTTTTAGGAAGTGACCGGTAAATCCTTTGGTTGTAACGACTTCCGGGGCGCCTTAGAGAACGGAGTCCTGCTGTGCGAGTAAGTAATGACGCTCAAACATGGTTGTTTCTTTTCATGCTTTATGTTAGGGATAATGTATGGTTGGCACACAGCAGGGTCTTGCTTCTGCCAGCCGTACATTATTCTACTTATTACCTGGCTACTAATTTAAGATACAAACACGTTGTCAAATAAAAGTACTCCCAGTGATTCCATGTTGATGGATTATTATCTGCCTGTTGTGGTCGATTTAACATGAAACTGACCTCATTCAGCTCTCCTTCTTCTCTGAGCTCTGCGGTTCACACACCTTTAAAAATAAACAAGGCAAATGTCACAACTTTGAACCCTGCTGCTATCATCACCACCGCTCATGGTTTAAGTTTCTCTCACCTGCTCCGCTCTTTGCTAATAATGCTGAACAGGATCCAATATGAAAATGTCTGTGTTGTTTAGCTAAGCAGCAACCTCCAGCCACGACAGTTGAAGCCAATGCAGAGGTATTAAAAATTGTAGTTCATCAAGTGTCCGCTTGAGGCAGCCTCCGGAAGTACCACATGCACACAAATTCAAAAAAGCCGATCTTTACAGCAGAAATACACGTTTACATCCTGGTACAGAAAATGAGTGTAGTCTGGGCAGCTCATTTCTCTATCGGCACACATTGTACGGGGGGTGAATTTTTTTCATAACGTGGGCAATTTCAAAGATATTATAATTAGGAGTCTTCCAAAGAGAGGCACAGCTGACTTGACTGACAGGGAACACTGTATCTGTTAGCTAGGAGGCTCAGAGCCCGCCTCTTTACGTCACAATCGCTCGACAGAAGTTATGTTGAGTTCAACATTTCCAATATGGCTGCTGCAGACGATTGTCTTCAAAACAGCGCTTCAGAAACAGATGGGTGACGTCACGGATACTACGTCCATTATTTACGCAGTCTGTGTTTAGCCTGCCGATTTAGCATGCTAACTGAAGCTCACGTTTTAGCAACATTGTTTTGATGCTAACGTAAGCTAACAGTTTTACCTCACCTTACGGTCTATGGTGTCAACAAGCAGAAGCTAAATGTGCCAGAACTCTTTTCCATAGATTGATTTGACATGACGTGTGATCAGTTTGTCTCTGGTGTTGCTCATGTTCGTGAAAGTTAATAACCGTAGTCAAGGGGTTTCGACCAATCAGAATCAAACATATTGCACAACAGGAAGATCAGTGAGAGAGCTGGGTAACAATTAGAGATCATTTAAGTGAAGCTTATTTATCTTGCTAACTTGTAACAGATTGTTCAGCTTCATGTCTTTTGGATGTGTTAAAATACTGGATTTGTTTTCTTTGTTTTCTTTGTTTTGTCACAGTTTGATCAATCAGTTGAAACCTGGAATCATTAAGAGGGTGAACAGGCTTTCTACTCCCATCGCTGGCCTGGTGAGTGCTCTTAAAGTCCTGTATATATAAAGTCCTGAAGGCAAATGTAATGTGATTGTTTCTGTGTATAAAACCATTACATAAGAGAATAAGATGGCACCTGCTAGCCAGGAAGTTTTGACACGCATTGTGGTTTCCTGTTAAAGGCTGTGAGAGACAGTGTGACAATCCTGCTGCTGAATATGTAAAGGCTTCTTTTTTTTTCTTTTATCGGTCATGAATGCAAATGTTGATTTTTAGTTTGGGCTGCTGGCTGTGTTTGGAAGGCGCCACACAAGTATAATTGCCTAAACTGCCCAGAGCAAGGGCAGGTAGAGATCAATTGCAGCCTCTCATCAGAGGGCAATAAATATACGAAGCCCTAACAGTGGGTGCTGGAGTTATGGGGGATGGGTGGTGTGAGAGGCAGCAGAGAATCAGCAGTTATGTGAAAGCCTAAAGGACCATGCTGCTGTCTTTTTTGCATGTTTGAACCTATGCAATAATACTTCAATATTAGTGCTGACACTGAACAACTGTGTTTGTTTCTATGTGGATTTTCTATCGCTTGCAAAAGTGCAGGCTTTTTGTTGTTTGTCCTTAACATTAAACATTATGCAATTTAAAAAAAAAAAGTAAATTTTCTGTTCATATTAATTGTTGCACAGAATATTTAACAAGTTTGAACCAGGACAAAGTTATAATCAGTGTTTTTTCTTTTCTTAAAACTAAAAACAAGGCTTTTATTTTTGTATCACTTTTGTTGACATCCTGCAGTTTGCCTCTTTGCCACTAGAGCATGCCAACAAATTATCCAGGTGACCCTCCTGTTTCAGAGAGAGAGCACACATTTGTGTTAAAATCCATTAAAAACACTGCTAACAATAAAGTATAAGCCAAAATTGATGCACTAAAGCAGCTGTCTGGGTTTAAATTATATGTCATGTCCTGGACTTAGATTCTTTCTGATCACTTCTACTTAGCTAGCTGCTAACAGAGCTAGAGCAGGCAGGTGTTTTTCCTCAAGGTAGATATCTTTTAAATGAGCGTAATGTCACAGCAGAGCAGGTTTAATAATTACAGACAACATTTACACACCTACATTTGATGATCATTGGTGACACCTGATTAAATCTGCTGCAAAAGGTTGCTAACTTCGACATGTCAATTCGCATTGAATGCAGTAAAGAAACCTCATCTTGCAGTCTTGGAACAAAAGTAGGAGGAGTACTATGTATCAACCAATCTCATTTCACAATGTCTGAAATTTTTTTAAAGCTTTAGCATACTTGTGGATAATAATTGATAAATCTGTTAGTATCAAATACCTAAAGGGCTTCTTTACACTCGGCTCTCATTTTGTTGTCTGTGTCATCTTAAACCTCCAGGATAATGTGAGTGTCTTTCTCAAAGCCTGCGGGAAACTGGGGCTAAATGTCTCTCAGCTGTTTCATCCAGGAGACCTGCAGGACCTATCCACTCGTGCTACACTCAGGTCAGTTTTTTTCTCTCTAGATGCGTCTCTAGAGACTTAAACATTTTAATCAGGAAATTCCAGTCAATCAAAGTCCCAACATCAAGACAGGATAAGATCCAGTCCCATTTTACAGATAAGACTCAGTCTGATCTCATCTTAATCCACCATGAGCAGAGCACTTTGCAGCATTTAGCAAGTTACAGTGGCAAGGACAAACTTCCTTTAACAGGCAGACACCTCCAGCAGGACCAGACTCATGTTAGACACATATCTGCTGAGACCGAGAGAGGGATAGAGGGGGGTGAAGAGAGAGAGAGATGACAGTGATGATATAGATAGTTGTAGTTGTAGCAGCTGGAGTCTGGTACGTCCACAGCAGCAGAGATCCAGAGGAACCTACGAGACAAAGGAGCTCAGGGACTCCAGAAAGGTCCATGGTTAGTAACTTTAATGAGACAGGAAGAGTTAAAGTTAGTGATGGAGAGGTGAGACAGGATCCCAGTGTGTTAGTCTAAGACTATAGCAGCATAACTAAGAGCTTTCTCGATCAGAAAGGGGATTCTAAGTGTTTTAAGATTACAGCTGCTTCTTGTTTAACACATTATCAGTCGACAAACACTTTAAAATACATATCCAGAATGTGTGTAATATTCGCTCTGTATCGTCTGTGTCTGGGCCCATTTAAGGTGTTTCTGTTGTAACACCTGTGCTAATAAAAGGTTTACAGTTTGTGGATGACTTTCACAGCTGCTTTGCATTTATGAAGATATTAACTTCGCCTGACAAGCTGCTGATTTATTCAGGTTTATCGCCGCTGTCTATAAAGTTTGAAAAGTAGCTGATTAGTACAGCTTTGCAAATGAGACAACTTAAGCATCACTGTGTTTTCAAACAGCTGTATGTTTTACAGAACAAATGCCATGTTGGTTTTATAACTGTGTGTGCACTCATACTGTGAAGTGCGTCACTTTATGAGCAACAAGTGTTTATTTATATCCATTTCTGATTTTCCTTTTTTGTTTTAGACGAGATGAAAGCAACAGGAGGCTCAAAAATGTAAGTCTGAACAGGTTGATTACCGTGTTTACTCTCCCTCTCCACTGTTTTCATATTTTTACTCACTGCTTCTCTTGGCTAAAGAGTTTTAAAAATGTAGGAGAGCTTCGTCCTGCTCCAGCAACCCTTGTAAATGCCTTTTAAATCTACCCACATATCAGGTTCTGGTATTAGCGGCACACTGGTTTCTGCTTCTGAAGCCAGGATCGGCATGCTGATGATCGAGGGGGTTGTTTTGCTGATTGAATTTTACTTTGAGCCCCAAACTCAAACATTAAACATCACAGTGTGTACCAAAATATAGTCCCGTCTGTTCTCAGCATGCCTTTCTTGTATCTGTAAACGCATTGCTCCAAACATGGTATATTTGTGTGTGTTGAATGTGTGAGTCCTGCATGTGTGCACGCTTGTGTGCACTGCTGGTATGTAACATGTTCTCAAAGTTGATGAGTTTATCTGCAAAGCCTCATTTGAATCACACAATAGCTGACAACTTGGAGCCAGTAATGAGGCTGTTTGTCAGAGAGCTCTTTCTTTCTTTTTTCTCTTTCACCAATTGGGGTCAATTCCCGATAAATAAAGTCCAGTGTCTTTTTTCTTTCACAGCTCTCGACCTAGATCCACAAATAATGAACGCAGATTTGTTGAATAATGTACGATAATGTAGAAGTTGTAAGGCAGAGCTAAGTGTTGTGTTGACATCATGCTGTTACAATGAGAGCGGATAACAGTCAAACTGACAGCTTCTGTATGAGACTCTTTCCAAACAGAGCAGGTCTAGACCGTACTCTATGTTCTATTATTAACAAAGACCCAACATCAAGACAGGATAAGATCCAGTCCCATCTTACAGAAAGGACTCAGTCTGATCTCATCTTAATCCACAATGAGCAGAGCACTTTGCAGCATTTAGCAAGTTACAGTGGCAAGGACAAACTTCCTTTAACAGGCTGAAACCTCCAGCAGGACCAGACTCATGTTAGACACACATCTGCTGAGACCGTGTTGGAGAGAGGGATAGAGGGAGGTGAAGAGAGAGATGACAGTGGTGAGACAGATAGTAGTAGTTGTCTCGTAGGTCCCTCTGGATCTCTGCCGTAGTCGGCCTGCTGCTGTGGACGTGTCAAGGGAGCTCAGGGACTCCAGAAAGGTCTATGGTTAGTAACTTTAATGTGACAGGAAGAGTTAAAGTAAGTGACAGGCAGAGAGAGGAGAGAGAGGAGAGAGAGGGAAAGACAGGATCCCAGGTTGTCAGTTTACCTGGCAGTCTAAGCCTATAGCAGCATAACTAAGAACTGGTCCAAGCCTGAGCCAGCTCTAACTATAAGCTTTATCAAAAAGGAAAGTTTGAAGCCGACACTTAAAAGTATAGAGGATGTCTGCCTTCTGGGCCCTGACTGGTAGATGATTCCAAAGGAGAGAGCCCTGATAACTGAAGGCTCCACCTCCCATACCACATCAAGAGTTTTTAGGTACGATGAGCAGGCCTGCATGTTGGGAGCGTAGTGTTCTAGAGGGCTAGAGCTCTTTAAGATTTGAGTTGGAAAGAGGGATAGAGGGAGATGAAGTGAGAGACATGATGGTGGTGAGATGGATAGTAGTATTTGTAGCAGCTGGAGTCTGGCGCGTCAACAAATCTAAAATTCTCAAAAGAGGTGAACAAAACTGCCATTTTTATTGTCGTATTACATTCTGCTGTGAAGATAATTAACTCTCTCAGCTTTGTGTCAAGAATAAAATGTTGGATAGTTTTTCGCTGCAGCAGAATATTGTTTGTTTTAATCATTTTAATTAGTGTTTTAAAAAACAAACAACACCCTCCAAATCTAAATCCTTTTGTGCGACACTGATGTGAATTATTGTGGACAGGACCTGATGAGTGATTTGGGGGTTTTCTAGATAATTCACTAAGACTGAAATGATGCCATTAAACAGGATTAACCTGTGATTATGTGTTTCATGCTGTGTAATGATTTCCTGGCATCATGTAAGCTTTTATAAACAGCATTTGTTCATCATTCAAAGCAAGCTAACATCGAAACAAACGAGGAGAGTCGGCAGTCTGTTTTCACACGTATGCTGCTCAGACATCCCCTGTATTATTTCACAAAAAGCAACCCGTGTACGAGTTGTGCTCTTACTTCACTGTAATGACGGCAGGCCTGTGAGATAATGTCTGTATTCAGTGTTTTATTGACCTGTCGTGTTCACACAGATACTGATGAAGCATAATGAGGAATCTATCTAGATGCATTTATCACCGCTCCAAACTCCCATCTTTTCATCGAGGTAGCTTTGTGCTGTTAAATATTTAGTCAATTCCATCATCTCTTAGGGCCCTTCATGGATTCTGGTTTTATCTGACTGCTCAGTGATGGCTTTGTTAAAATACAAATGGAGCAGCAGCCCGTGTTGCGCAGGGATATCCATGGCAGTACTCGCCTGGCCTTCAGATACGATCCCTCGCCTTGAGGCAAATGAGAAGTAAATCCTGTCCAAGCGTCTTTGCTTGCTGAAATAATACAACGCTAAATGTCAGCTGGATGCCCACATTTCACAGACTGTTACTCACTGTCTGTACTAATGGTTGTCTCACAGACTGTCAGTTTAAGGATCCAAGTTTTTATTCAGGGGTCTCTGAATATCTTGCCTGGCGAACATTTTTGCTGTGAGGCAGTGTCATGTCTTTGGAACAGAAAAATAAATTCCCTATGTCTGGTTTATGGCAGACTAATTTCACTTCATTTAGCATTTGGAGCATGAGCCCACCACTTTAATCCAGACCTTTAGTATTTCTGAAACTGTTGGCTGTATTTCCATGAAATCTGCACAAGCATTTTTGCTCACCAAATATATATGCCTCTTGAAAGCAGGTCATTTTTCAGTGATGTATCAATCAGTGTGGTTTAAGAATTAAACTTAAAGCTTGATGTGACTAAAATGTTAAACGCTGGATTTTTCTAAGCTGATGTTTTAAACTAGACATGTTTCATTAAGTCGTTGCAGCTTCTGACAGTCAGACTCTAATTGTTGTAATACTGCTGCAGTACCAGGCAGCGCCACAAGGGGATGCCACCTTCCTGTTTTGGTCTCTTTATACAGACTTGTTACTCTTTGAGGCTGCAGTTGTTACGATGCGACCAAGAGAAGACTCTCATGTGATGAGTTTGTGTTAGCTGTGCCTGTTTTTTGTTGTTGTTGTTATGTATGGTTTATTAATATAAGTTAGGGATGCACCGAAAATTCGGCCACCGAAAATGAAAGACTTATATCACCGAAACAACATGTCCAAAACAGAATGTTGTGATGACACAAGCAAAAACCGCGGCCAGTACGTGCTTGTCTAGATAAGGGCCAACATGTCTGCATCTGTTATCCGCTTATAAAGAGCCTAGAAAATGCCTGTGCAACACAAACAGAAAATGCACGGCTTAATCTCAAATCCAAGGAGTGAAATGTTTCAACTGTCCCCGGTCTCCTTACTAATAATTGGCATAATAACTTCTTTCAGTGTTTCGGTTTTCAGTTTGCAGCCTTGGTTTCCTCATTTTCGGTTTCCGGTTTTGGCCAAGAATTTTCAATTCGGTGTATCCCTAGTATAAGTGCTGTAGGGACCTGGCATTATAAGGTCGACTTTTAATTTCTGTATAACAAACTGTCATGTGGAGATCCCCACTCTGTCGTTGCACTGCTCATTTCTAAGACTGCTAGCTCTCTCCACCTACACCAGCCACTTTACAAGCTTGCAGCGTTAGTTCAAACCAAGCAACCTCCTGTCCATGTTTACAGGCTGGTTTAAAAAAAAACAGTTAAGGTCTGAATAGCTAATTTCTCTCGCGGCTCACACTGTACGGGGTGTGATTTTTTTATAACTTATTTTTGCTGATATTAAACTTACGAACTTTGCCTAAATAAGGGCATGGCTGACTTGATTGACAGGCAGGCATCCTGTAGCTGTTATCAAAATTGCTAAAGGCCTGCCTCTTTACTTCACATTAGCTTGGATGAAGTTAGGTTGAGTTCAACATTTCCAATATGGCACCCGGGAGGGTTGAAATCACGGATACTAGGTACATTTTTTATACAGTCTACGGTTCGAACGAGGGATGACCACAATTAATCGATTATCGATTAATTGATTAAGAAATTACTCGAAACACACATTTTTGTTATCAATTTTCCGTCACGTGGAACAAACATCATGTGGTCTCATATTACACTCATCTATCAGGGAGGTGTTTTAAGTTTAAAGCACGTTTCGATGTGAATCAGCTGACTGAAGGTGTTGCGCACAGCGAAGACGCTCAGCTGGCGTCAGGTCTCCATGTGCGCTTTTTAAAAGAGGATCAATACAAAACTGCTGCCAACAACAACACGGACACAAAGGTTGACAGCTTTAAACAGGATATTTCCACCTTTGGATACAACTGCAACAGACAGGTGGTAAATTCAGGTACGCTACGTTTACAGACCAGCAACATCAGAGCCGTCTGGGCTTTTCTCCAGCGGGACTGATTCTGACCCGGTTGCGCTCCTGGCTGACACCTGACTGAATACACATGTTTATTTTTCTCAATAAGAACGAGTAGGCAGAAAACTGGACACTGTGAGTCTGAAGTACTTTTCTGTTAGTATTATGAGCCTTCAGTTTATAAGATTATGTCCGCGGATAATATTTTAATGAGCCTGATCGTTGATATTCTGCGTGTCAAACATGTACTCGTATTCAATCCCGTCAGTTAGATGCATTTTGTTGCAGTAGAAAAGAAAATTCAGGGGGAAAACAACCTATTTGGCATTGTTTTTGACGTAAGAATAATAATGTTGTTGTTTTTTTCAATTAATCGATAATTGATCGTTAACATTTCCAAAAATCGATCACGGAGAATAATTAAAATGTACATCCCTAGTTCGAACACATTTTCCATGTTGGCTTTGCCTTCTATGGTGTCAATCCTAGATCCTTATCCATGAATTTATATTTCTTGTTCTTAAGCCACGTGTAAGCTAACGTAAAGTTACAGTACGCAACATTATTTCATTAGAATTTGGGACAAAATCACAAATTCTGATCATTGCATGAAACTTACATCAAACTGTGTTGTCTGTGAGCGCAGCCTCTTTGTAGTATATATATATATATATATATTTTTAGTATAAACAGTTAGCATGCACATAACTAGCCAATCGCAGCAACTTTCCTAACTTGCATCATCCAGCTTCCAGTGACTTATGTTGTCACCTCTCTCTTTCCCTGCTCACCTGTGTGAAACTGAGAGTTCAGCTTTTATAATGTCGTTTTTATATTTTTAAGTTTTATTTTGGGGCGTTTTTGCCTTTTTTAATGGATGGAACAGCTGAAGAGAGTGTGGGGGGTAGAGAGCGGGGATGACATGCAGCAGATGAATCGAGGCCGAGACTCAAACCCGCAACCGCTGCAACGAGGACCCTCGTCTCTGTACATGGGGCGCATGCTTAAACCATTTAACATTTTTTTTGGATGTAGAATGATCAGCTGTCACGTCAGTATTTCTGTCCTTAAAGTTTAACATTTCTTGCTGATTTGAACAGAAGAATGAGGTTGCAGCAATTAGCATGCATGATTGGTGCATCTTTTGGTGGGAGGGGCTTAACAGAGAAATCGAAGTTAGCAAATGGAGAGGCGGAAGGTTTTTATGTTGTGTACTGCTACATGTTTTGTTTGCTCTAATATGTCATATGTCTATCATTCTCCAGGTTCTCATTACAATCTACTGGTTAGGTCGTAAAGCTCACCTTGACGCCTTCTACACCGGCCCTCAGCTCAACTTCAAGGCCTTCGAAGGGCTGTTGGGGTTAGCCTTGTCCAAGGTAAGCTTTATCTCCTTTATGACAGTCCTGTGTTTATTTATTTCTCGTCTGCATTAACTCTACCCTTTTAAATCCAGGCTTTAGACGAGGGTGGTAATGTGTTCAGAGACGGCTGGGAGCAGGAGAAGGAGAACAACTTGCAGAAGAGGCCGAGTTATAAAATGGAGAACTCTGTAGACTGCATCGACTCTCTGGACTCCCGAGCCCTCCGCCCAAATAGTGAAGGTGTGTTTGCTCCTTCTGTACAGTCTCCTTAAATCCAATGATTCGTGCTAAACAAAGCAGAGACTTTAAAGTTTTCATCTCACATGGTCGTCGTTAAGTTCGGTCAATAATTACAACTTTTTCCTTTCAGCTTTAAACATTGTTCTAATTCAGTAAAAGTTCCTAAAGTTATTTCTCTTTGTCCACGCCGACCTTTTTCACATCGATTTCTTAGAAACACAGCTTTGGCTACGCTGGGAGACATCTTTCTTTTCAAAATCATTCTCTAATCCATCGGCTGCTGTCAATCAGAGAAAGAAAAATGACTCCTAATCGACTTTAATTTAAACTCGATCAATTTGAACTGATTTTCTTGGATCAACATGGTTCTGAAAAGTGCTGATCCTCTGACTCATTTTGTCATTACTCTGCACTCTGCCGTGCTCGGTCTGGGTGATAAACAGTCGCGAGTCCAACACTGTGGTGATGGAAGAGGGTGAAACATTTGACACATTGCTCACTAGAGGCTCGTCTGTGTGAAGACTCAGTCATCCTCTTAAGCTTCTCCTCCGCTAAAAGTTTTGTTTTTCTCTGTTTTGTAGCTCAGGGTTTTCCTCCACTTTATCTCCAAACGTGTCACTCCTGTGGCTTATTTATTATCTGTGTGCCATCTCAAGGTTGTGGGAGTGACGCCGAGGCTGAGCAGGTGTTCAAGATGGAGACCGCACAGCCCTCTACACAGCAAAACAAAGGTTACATCCCTCCACCTCTCCTTCAGAGAAAACAAGGACACGAGGAGAACGGAGTACTTGCCAGGTACGGCAGATTAAATCGCTTTTCAGAGTTTACCTGCTGCTACTAACCCACTCATCAATAGCTGCTACAAGACTTTATGAAGCAGGGTTTGAGATTAACCATCCATAAACTAAAAACAATGATTTTATTCCTCTGTCAAATCATTGTAACTCTAAGAAACATTACCAGGAATTAACGTCTGTCTCTTAAATGCTGGGTTAAATCAATCAATCTTTATTTATGTAGCCCCAAATCACAGACCAATCTCTATGTATTATTAACAAAGACCCAACATCAAGACAGGATAAGATCCAGTCCCATCTTAAAGACAGGACTCTGTCTGATCTCATCCTAATCCACCATGAGCAGAGCACTTTGCAGCATTTAGCAAGTTACAGTGGCAAGGACAAACTTTAACAGGCAGAAACCTCCAGCAGGACCAGACTCACGTTAGACACACATCTGCTGAGACTGTGTTGGAGAGAGGGATAGAGGGAGATGAAGAGAGAGAGTGTCAGTTCCCCCACAGTCTAAGCCTTTTTCTAGATGATTCCAAAGTAGAGGTGCCTGATGGCTGAAGGCTGGACCTCTCATACTACTTTTAGAGACTTTAGGTACGAAGAGCTGGCCTGCATGTTGGGAGCGTAGTGTTCTAGAGGGTTAATAGGGCACTATGAGCTCTTTAAGATTTGAGTTGGAGAGAGGGATAGAGGGAGGGATTCACTGCAGCGACTCAGAGAAACCTACAAGACAAGGGAGCTCAGGGACTCAGGAAAGGTCTATGGTTAATAACTTTAATGGGACAGGAAAAGTTAAAATAAGAGACAGGGAGAGATTAGTTAAGGACTTTTCTGCCTCACTTAGTTCAGAGTGTCTTACATGAATTTGTTTTGGACACTCATGAGTTAACAGTTTGGTGATTTATTTATCATACTATAGTTAAGCCTTTTGAATCTGTTCTCTGTTAAAACTACATCAGATCTACTTTGTTAAGCTGTACTGAGCAGCTGAGGGACGTCTGGTTGTACGTTTACAATATTAAAGTTCACTCTTTTCATTCTGCGAGGATGTTTTTTAGAAGACCTGAATGAGATGATTGATTGAAGTGTTTTTCAGAGCGTGTATCTGAAGCCAGACTGTAGCTCAGCCTGTCTGAGTTAAGGAGAACTAACTGGCCTTTGAACGAGCTCTTGTTGTGCCACCGTCTTTACACAGTTTTCCCTCTAGTTACCATAGAAACATTACTCTCAAGACCAAGTCAGGGTCTGTTTGGCAGCAGTACTTCAGCTGTCCCCTCAGACAGTCACCGCAGGTCAGAGATTTGTTACGGTCTGTGCTGTGTCTTTTTTTCATTCATGGATGAGTGTGCAGTGTTTGATGATGAATGCAGGGGGGTTCTGATCTCTGTGCTCATTCTACTAATTCAGCATGGAGCTGCTGTGTTAAGACTTCTGAAGGTCAGTGCTCAAATACTCTACCTACTACTCCTCTGCTTGGAAACTGAGAACCTAACCATCCAAGTCAATCAAATCTTCTCCCACGCATTAACCGTCTCATCCAACTTCAGCATTTTAACACTTAAATCATCCTGACTTCATATAATCAATCTACCTAAAGGGAAGTAAACAGTTGTGGGTCTACCACTCTTTGCCACAGCACTGAAGAGGTTCCCGTCTCCTCTCAGTCTCCCATCGATGATCCTTTCCTGCGAGCGTTGTTTGATGAAGACTCAGAGGACGATTACACCGACGCTGACCCGGTCCGAGATGACTTGTATTTACGGCGAGTGCAACAGACGCGTCGCCAAACTTCCACCAACGATGACTCTGACCGCTTCTTACCGCAGTGTTGGACACCTGAAGAGGAGAGTCGCGTGCGCACGATCCACCTTGGCTCCCAGAAAAGACCGTGGTATCATGAAATGCAAAGATTGAGGTCTGTTTGCAGCTTTTATTTTTACAGCTGCATGATGCAAAGCAGTGAAAACATGAAGACTCAGGCAATACTAATGCTGCAGGTTTCTACTTCTCTGAACTCTTGATGTGCAAAGCTTCTTCTTCTTGGTAACTTTAGAATGCAATGGCCAAATTCCACCAGATCCGTGTCCGGTCTATCTCCAATCCATCACAGCACCAGATCTGATAGGTGTCTACTCTAGTCAATGTGTTAACTTCCACTGGATCCGCTCCGCTCCGTTGCGTTCGGGCTGCGTCTCTGAGCCTTCCGGATCACAAGGTCTTCTATTTTTCATCTTCATCAATCTCAACAGAGCAGATGGAGCGGGACAGGAAGTCAGGTGCCAAAACCAAATGAAAACATCGGGTTAATTTTCAGAATAAAACAGTCTGTGTATCACCAGATTGTATTTCACTTACCAAAACAACAAACCGTCCTGATGAGCAGAGCCAGGCCTGGAGACAACAGGTCAGAGGTTTTCAGAGGACAATAAAGACAACATGGATGAGGAGAAGAGGAGAATCCTTGATTCAGTAGGTACCACGGGAAAACCTTGGTCACATGACTCCAGCTGTCCGGCGGTCCTGCTGGACACAGATCTGGTGGAAGTCTGATGTTATTGTGCCATTTTTTTCTGCTTAAATCCACAAGGAAACAAGCTCTGTGTGACATAATGATGTACCATGACCATATTTGTCAGCAAAAGCAACAGTTAGTTTTTAAATGAAGCTTAAATCTACCAGCAAACTAAATCCTAGTTTTCAAGCTAGTGCTGCTTTAACACACTCTAAACCTGTTCGTTACATAACCTTTGATTTTCGTCCCACTCCTCTGAAGACATTTTTTGAGTTGTGTTAATCCTGTTTTCCTCATTTCCTGCATCTCCTGTTCCCTTTTCTTTGACTGCAGCCATAAAGCTCTGGGTTCCTCTGAGCAAGAGCTGGATTTGGATTTCATTTCCTGTCTTGTGATGTCTGCTACCATACCAAACGTCTCTGCCGCTTCTGGAAAAAGCCTCAGAACAGTGTCTTAAAAAGTTTCTCGTAGCCGGGACACACACACACACACACACACGCACCTGTCCTGAAGCACAAACACAGCATGCTGTCCTGTAGATGTTTGTTTAAGAAGTTATCAGGATATCAGAAAGGTTTCTAATTGGTTGATTATTAAATACTGCCTGTCAGATTACCTGGCGTTTACTCCCTCCTCTTTCTCATCAGATGATGTGAGGTCTTTTCAGCGGAGTGACTCATGCTTCATGAAGGTTTAACAGATGACTCATGTTGTGTCATACTTTGAAAGTCATAACGGGATTGTGGTATTGCGTCAGCACAGATGCTTTCCAGTTTACTTTCTGTGTGAATACAGCATGCAAAAAATAAAGTGTGTCACTGTGGATTCAATAAAATAACTAAAATACTGAGCTGGATCAAATGTGTTCTTTACGACACGGTCTCCTGCATGGACGGCAGGTTTGTATTTCAGCTTTCATGTCATCTTTTTTTAATGCAACATCTATTTGGTCTTTTAGACTATGTGAAACCAGGTGGTTTTATCCTCAGAAACATGACCCTGATGATCAGTCTGTCTGTTTCTTTGGTTGTGTAGAGCATATCAAACCCAGGTCAAACCTGAGAGACCACTCCAGGTCAACCCTGGCTGGATTTGGTAAGTTCTAAAGTTTTGGGTCTGGTGTTTTGCTGCTTTCGTCTTGTGCTTTCGTTTATTCGTCTCGCATTCAGAGGAAATCAGGCTGCAAACATCATTTCATAAAGATGGAGCACGTCGAGTCCTCCTCTGAGTTTCCTTGGCAGAGACATGACAGCAGAATTTACGACGGGCTGCAAGAGTGTTTGTTAGCACAGTCCTGGTTCCTTCGATCAAATGATGTCACAGCTCTGATTTAGCGCCTGCTAACAGCGGCTGTAAGTTACTCTAATGTCACACCTGACATCCTCTGCTGCCCACCATGCTGCTATTTGTTTGTTACAATTCATGTCTGTTGTGTTATTCAGACAGCAACATCTGTCGCAGTTGTGCTTCTGCATTACTCGCCTTGCTCGCTCCTCGCTGCTCACACTCTGCTCAGGATTGTGTTGTTTGGGTGCAGAATGTGCTGCAGCTGTAAATACTGGAACACGCCGCTCTGTCTTGTGGAGTTTGTCACTTTGAAATGGCATGTTTGTGTAATTTTTTTTTTTTTTTTCGTCGCAATTTCTCCCATGCATCATTCTAAATCTGCTGCCAGGGTGACATTTTTAACTTCAGTGTTTTAAATGTCATCTCTTTTTAGTCTGTGTATCCATTATTTATTATCATGTCCTACTTTTATCCATCTGAACCAGGAGCAAATCACTGAGCGACATCCCGATGATGTACCCCGTACGGAAAGTTCCTGATGGGCACACCATTTACGATCACGAGGACTTGGATGCTGGCATGGCTCAAGAGTGGAATCAAGACAACAAACGCAAGTGCAGCGTGGCCGGCAAGGACAGCGAGGCTCAGTGGCAGGATGTGAGTCTAAAGTTTACAAACAAAAACAAGTCCTTTTGTGAGGTTGCACGGTCCCTTTTAATGGTCATTAATATGTACTGTCCCTTTTTAAATAAGTAAATACATGTTTTCTGTGTTCTTCAACAGATGAAGTTTGCAAATTTTAGAGCACTTTTGTAGATGTCAAGATGTTGCTGATTTAAATCTCGTATATGAAGTTTATCCTCAGCTTAAAGCTATGGTCTATGGCAGGGGTGTCCAAACTTTTTTCAAAGAGGGCCACATATGATGTTGTCAGAATACCTCAGGGTCAGTGGCTCCTACTGAGACTTTGGAATCCTAAAAGTTATATATGAAATATCTATTTAATAACAATTTTAAATTTTTTTTACAATAAAACAGTAACTAGGAAGTCCTCAGTTCTCCACAAGCCATGTAAACATTAGCAAACGTTATCTTCTAGCAGACAACATTTTAAGAACAAAATAATTATTTTCCTGCGTTCTGAAAAAATTTTATGCACCAAATTTTGCCTTTTCTGCACAATTTCATAATTTTGATCTTGTCTTGTGTCCTCTTTTGTGTCTTCTGACCTTTTGTGTTCATCAAGAACATTTTCACATCATGATAAAAACTTGAATTTGAAAACCTGTCAACTTTAAGAGTTCTTGTGTTTCTTCTTTACTGCTGTCTTGCAGAATCCCCAGAGCTTTGGCTTTAGACAGGTAGTCCATATGAAGCTTTTTGAGACGTTTCTGACTTGACTTTAGTTTTGTTTGTGCGCTTGAAAGAAACTGCAAATGTACACATAATTCAGAAGGTGATTAAATTCTTTGCTATTAATAACACAATTTAAGATGGAAGCTTGGGGCCATAAATAAATGGACCTTGGGCCGCAATTGGCCCCCGGGCCGTACTTTGGACACCCCTGGTCTATGGTGTCAACAAGCAGAGGCAAAATGTGCCGGAACTCTTTCCGTGGATTGATTTGACTTGACGTGTGATCAGTTTGCCTCTGCCGTTGCTCATGTTAATGAAAGTTAATAACCATCGTCATGGGGGTTTGACCAATCAGAATGAAGCATCTTACACAGCCGGAAGATCAGTAAGAGCGCCGGGTGATAAGCTGTGATAACCAGCTGCTTTGCTTGCCCATATGTTTTAATCTTGATTTTTTTATTTGTCTCTCAAGATATTTGAAATAAATAAATATATATATTTCTAAATGGACTAAAAAAAGTGTTATCTTTGGTTTCATTATTTTCAGGACTTGACAAAGTGGAAGAACCGTCGCAGGAGCACCAAGTCTGACTCCCGTAGGAAGTCTCAGGACAGAGATCATGTCATCAGCCAGATGGTGAACGGGCTCGGGTTTTCATTTGACCGAAACGGAGCACAAGGTGGACTGCTAAAGAGGTATGCTTTTACTTTAAATTTGACAAACAACTTCAACTTCCTGTTGCCACCAAGAACTTAACTCATGTTTGTATGAAAAGCTGCTAAGCTCGATAAGTGTTCAGTGTGTCACAGAGGCCTGATGTAATAAGACACCCTCCCCACACCTCCTCCCTAATCGTCTCTGCTTCCTATTATTACATCGCCTCTTCTTTCCTTACACGCCGATTCCCCAGAGACCAGCAGTCGCCGCGCCGGCACAACCCTGCCCCCCGTCCTTACTCCACCTCTCCTCCTTCAAAGTCCTCAAGCTTGGACCTGAAGCCGCGTACGAGAGCTCTACTGGCCCGCAGCTACGCCATTGAGGCACATTACAGCCCCACAGCGCCTCTCAGCACCCAGACCTCATCCCACGGCTTGGTGAGTCTACATTTTGATCTGTTTTGTGTGACCCTGATCTGCGGTAATGTGTCTGCTCATGTTTACTCAATAACAACAAATGCAACTTTTAAAACTTTAAAATACTTCTTTTTAATGTTAGGGGTCATCCGGTGGATCCATGCCGGTCTCTGATGGGATCATCTCAGGAGAGGAGACTCATTTTGCCTCCCTGGCTTCAGATGGAGCAGGAGTCACCACACCTACTCCTGACTGTCCTTTTAGCTCCGAGACCCCTGTCAGAGCCCAGGGCTGCCTGAATCCAGTCCTGCCTGCACCTGAGATGTCCCATTCCAGCATTGTCTTCACCAACCAAATCTCCACTCTAACCACGACTCTACAGCCGGTCAAAACACCAAGCTCCACCAGCACCAGGGTGTCCTCTTACAATACTCCAAAAGTTCCAGCTCCTGGCCCTGAAGCTCATCAAGCAGGAGTCGACCCTCTGGAGGATTCGTCCCATCAGAACCTTGAGTCTCAGAAAGAGGCGCATTGTGAACCAGCTGTGGAGACGGGCCAGAGCCAGCAGCAGGGTGCAGGCAGCTACAAGTACTTCCCCAGAGCTGGGTCTTGGTCCGGCTCGGCTAGCCTGCCTCGTGGATACAGGAGGTCTGAGGGCTCATCCCGTCTCTCCTCTGCCATCACTGCCAGACCGTTTGGGAGCAAGCAGTCCAGAGTGTCCTCTCTGCCAAGACTGTGTAACGTAAGTTTGACCTGATCTGAAGCTCTGCTGCTCTTTGATTGAACCGAATGCTCCCCATGTATGAAGACTCCAGTAAGGGACACTATGCTGTTTGCAGAGGGGCTATGGTAGGTCTCTTTTATATCAGTCAGTCTTAAAGCATCCCAGCATGGTCGAGCTCTAGTTTCCTGGTATTGACAAAGTTACATTTTACATGTTATTCTGCATTTTTTTTTTTTTTTTTTTTAATTCAGAACAAAATTTGCAGCCATTCAAAGTAACAAAGCATTTTCCAGAAAGTAGAGAGATACATCAAACAGGTATAACACAGTTGTCTAAACATTCTTATGAGGTGATAATTGTGGTGAGGGAAATAAATACTTTGTAAAAGAAAATTAAAAGCTCTGCAATGCCATTGGGAATAAAAGTAGTGTGCCAGGATTGATAAACAAAAAGGATCTTTTGTCGTATACATTTATATATATGTGTATACCCTCGCCTACATGAAAACAATTAAAAACATACCTGCACATGTACAAACCCACGTACCCATTCAGGCTAACCGATAGTTTATTTAGGATAGGATAGGATAGGATAGGATATTACTTTATTGATCCCCCGGGGGGGAAATTCAGTTGTTACAGCAACCCAGACATAAGTACAATCAAGAAAGAAGTTTCAATAAGTACAAAATAAGATAAAAAAAAATTTAAAAAAATAAGTACAAAATAAAAAATAAAAAATAAAACAAAAAAAAATAAAAAAAATAAAACAAAATAACATAAAAAAAATAAATAAATAAAATAAAATAAAATATTTAGCTTATTTAGATTATTTTACTGATCTCTCATGTAAACTTGTATCCAAGCTTACAGATTTAAATCATCACATACTAAGAAAGAAAAGAAAAAAATGATTTTTTAAATTTTTTTTAATTGAAAAAACTTGTAAAGTGATCAGTGAACAGATTAATTAAAATCAGCGTTGTCACTTGTGTCACAGTACAAACTCAAATGAACAACTTGGGACCCTGTTATTACCACCCATAGTGAGATATATAACAGAAAGGGAAAAATGAAGGGGCAGGGTCTAGCTGCTTGCATGTAAAACTTGTATTGACAACAATGTACAATGTAGTAGCTCAAGAAAACAAAAAACAAAATGAAAAGTAGCGAACACTCAAGGGGAAGAAGTGTCTTAGGTCCATATTTTGAGTTTGGTTGTAATAGGGTTTAGTGAAGATGCAGAAGTAGTCCAAGGTGTCCAACAACCTTTAAACTTCTGTTGTTGAAGTCCTAAAGCAAATGTGAGTTTCTCCACTATGAAAATATCATGGATTACATCAAACCAGTTCTCAACTGTGGGGGGCATCTGCTGACATCCATTTTCCCGTGAGTGCTTTCTTGCTTGATATCAGCAGAATATTGAACATGTATTTTTTGGAAAAGCCCTCAATGCTGTCTGGCTGCAGACCTAGATAGAGCGTTTCAAAATTGAAAGGGATCGGCACTTTGGATTCAAGTTAAAAACGTTATGGAAAAGGTGCTCAGTCATTCCGGAGCAATGGGTATTGCCAGAATACATGGTAATGGGTTGCCTTCTTTTCCCCACAAGACCTCCAACAGGATGTTTTTATTTACAAGTTTGTTATTCTACATTTTAACTTTAAACAGGTGTGTATTGGAGATTTCGGAAATACTAAAAGATACAGATATTCAGTGTCATCAACTTACAATCTACCACCCTGCCTTTTGTCACCCAGGGCAGTGAGATGGTTCATTGATGTGTGATTTGGATTCATTGACGGTAAGAAAAAAATAGTATGTTGTAGGAATGGGTCATGGTTTTCAAATATCCCAAGAGTTTAATCTGACTATTTTCTCATCTAAAAAAATATCTGATTTAAAAAATGTAATCAGCAGGTGCTGGTTAAAAAATGTTTTACCAGCACCTGCTTGTAATGCAGTTCAATGAGGAGAGACACAATTTGAATATTAAGGTCATTTATTACAACTGAATGAATGATGGAACTTGACAGAAATCTTTGGTGTAAGGACTCTATGGGGATAATGTTATGAGCTTAGGATGCATGAATTTGGCAGCTGAAGAAATCCCCCCTAGAGTCCAGACACTGGTGGTGGTGGCTGATGATCCAAGGAAATGAAGACTTGCAGAGATCAGGTGGAGACGGGGAGGTGGAGGGGTGCACACCATCAATGCAAGAAGGAACTAGCAGGAGAGAGAGACACATTTAAAAAGACAGCAGAGAGTTGATAGGCTGATGATAAGGTGCGTGCCACTGAGCTATTGGATGACGCCGCTGCTGATTCGCCAAAGACAGCTCTGGAGCCTGCAGCTGGAAGCGGGTGAGCTATTGAATGAGGGAGAGGAGAGTTAAACAACTGACAGTCTTCCTGTCTGAACTTTCGCTAGAGCTACATTATAACAGCCAAACGGTGGCTGTAGCACATTTGAAAACTGCTTGCTAACTGCTGTTAAATAACCAAAGAAGAAGAAAGCATAATACAGAGACTTGGAAAAAAGAACAAAACTTAGTCCAGGTGCAAACTTTGTTTGGAACCAATCATCAACAATGTAAAATTCATTATTTTAAATTAAGATAAACCAGCTGTGTAAAAGAAAATATTGCACAAAAACATGTAGGAATGTCACTTTAGGTGCCTGGAGTCCTGCGAGGACTGAGTTAGGTTACAGTATCTCTGAATTAAGAGGGCGGAAGTTAATCACACGGGACTGCAGACAGGTTAATTTGTTCTTTAATGTAACTCAGAAAGGGATTACATATTGTATGAAAGTCTTTGTAGAGCCTCTCATGGAATCCCTGAATACTTGTAGAGTATATCATGTATCCAGTGTGCAAAGGTACAGTATGTGGGTGTGCATCTTTCCAACATGACCAGATCGTATGAGCACGAGAGGCAGGAGGTAGATTGCAGCAATTACATGAAAAGCTTGCATTAAGAAAAAAATGTAGATAGCTTTTTTTTGTCCAATGACTGCAATGCACCATTTTGCATTGCATTATGGGAACTATAATGGAACTGTTAAATTCATACAATTGTATTTTTGCTTGAGATGGCCATCCCTAGTATTTTCTCTGCAGTTATTCTTAATGAAAGCTAAACATAACTCCATTAAAACTTCTTGACATCTAACTTCATGTTTTTGTGCAATTTAGCATTTTTTTCATCATCATCACCCTGAGATAAAACCAAAACACCCTGTTTGATGCATCCCTGTGATTCATTCAGCCTTTAATTCCTGTTTCAACTCCAAATGTGTCCCATTTTTTAATCAAGATGCTCTGAGTACTGGTTGTTACTGTGATGGACCTGATGGGAGCACAGCGATGAGGGTTTTGTAAAGTGAACTTGAGTTTTTTGGAGTAGGAGGACGAGCCACCTGCCAATTTTAATTTTATAGTCTGGCCTGCTTCTGGTCCGATGGACATTTAGTGCTCAGACGTGGGTACAGGGACTTGTTCAGAAAATGCCATGTGTGCTGGGAGGGGGGCTGAGTTTGTGTTACCGTGTTATCTTGGATCACCCTGCTCATTAATAATGGAGATTCTGCTGCACCGTTGTGAACAGTGTCAGCTGAGTGCACAAAAACGCGTCTTTATTTTCACTAATTTGTGTTTGTTAGAGATGTTCTGTTCCCGTCTGACAATAATGACATTTCAGAAAAAATGGTGCAATCACATGTCACCCTGCTGTCACTCTAAGCACATGTTGTTTTTGTTCGTCTCCAGGTAGAGAGCAACCAAGGTCTCCTGCTGAAATGCGAGAAAGAGGAATATCTTTCTCCACCCGCTGAATCCTCGCTCAAAAGACAGACGGCGACGGCCCACCTGAAGGGTCAATTCCAGACTGCAATCTCACCGAGGAAGGAGACGCACACGCAGCAGAATGGTAAAGATCAGGGGGAGGAGGGGAAAGGTGCCACTTACAGGAGCCAGAAATCCTTCCAGAGCAACAGCTATCATCATCAGCTCTCTAGCCAGACCCAGCTACTACCGCAGCCTTATTCCAAACACAACAAACGCTCCTCCACTCTCACTTCAAATGTGAGCACTGATGGCCTAAAGGTGAGCTGTATTTGTTTTCAGCACATGTAATTAACTTTGAACAACATTTCCACCTGCAATTGTGCAGCAATGAATGCAAAAGGCGTTTTTTGTGCGTTTCGACCGGTGGACCCAGGGTCTAAATTTAGTTCAGGGGTAGACAATCTCCCACTTTAAAAGCCCCTGCTAGTGGGGTAGCACTTTTCAAAGGTCCCAGGGCTTTCAGAGGGCAGGGCCTGCAATGCTGAATGTGTCTGATTGGTCGAGTACCTGCAGTGTTTTTATTCCGCCCGCCGTCCACAATTACATCACACACATCTGTGATTCACTTGATTCCTCTTTCTTTCATTTGTTTTTATTTGTTCTATCTTTTTTTGTATGTATGTGTACTTTTCAAAAGAAGAATGTGTGATTCACTTGATTTAGCAGCTTGTAACAGTAGTCGTCTCTCAGCCCACTGCTCATGCGTCTCTCCCGGTGTTACGGTTTTAAAAGTGATCCTGTAAACTGGAGACCTTCAGCTGAACGTGTCGGTGTTTGTGGAGTTAACACAGCTGCTGAAACACAGAGGGAGTTCCTGGGAACTCTGGTTTAGTTTTTTATTAAGATTTCAAAATATCCTCATCTGATATTTAATGATCGTCTAAAGATGTTTATGAGGGAATCATCCGGCTGAAGTCGGCAGTTAACTGGGTCGCTGTTTAAACCAAAACACTGTCCGATCTCTGCATCGGCTTTTTGAGTTCATGCATTATAACACCAACATTATTATTCAGCCAGTCACAGAACTTAACAGCTTCGACTTCCTGAGATGCTGCAAAAAAATATGCAGAAGAGAATTGGCCGTTTTTATTCTGACAATGAAAGATTAGTCAAAAGTTGTATGAATGATTGCTTTAAGAGATTTCTGAAATGAGCAACTAACATTGTTGACCGAACATCAGCAGCATAATTTTCAACAATAACAGATCATCAATATCCATCGTCCTGAGCTGCAGACACAACTGGAGCCTCGACTGCATGCTCATTAGAGCCGATTCTCACGCCTTGAAAGTTATAGCTAAACACCCATAAAGCAAATGTTTACATACTTCCAGGATTTCCCTTCATGAAAAAAGTGTCTCCATTCTACATAGAGATTTTCTCTGCATTGTTTTCCTCCTCAGGTGGAGATGATATCATTCAAAATAATGTTTTATCAGCTATTTTTATTTGTTCAAATAATAAACAGTGTGTCCCTGTGTGTGTAACGAACCTGTGAAGTATCTTGTTTCTGTCAGGAAGCACAGGACATTGGATCACAGGGTGTCGCTTCATCGTGTGGGTGTGTGTGTGTGTGTTTCAGGTGGATCACAGTGACATGAGAGTGAGCCTTACTCTCAAACCCAACAGCAGACCAGACTTTGGATTTCAGACTCATTGGGACTCTTCTGGAGCGAGAGTCAAATCCATTCAACCAGGTAAGAATTTTAAGATTCATCTACTTTCCATTAGCTGGAGTTTTGCCTCATTAACATCACATTTCATGTTACGATGACGTCGCACTGTTTCAGAGATATATGGAGGACTGAGGTCATTCGGGTTTACACTGTGTGGTGCATATTGTTCTTATTTTTGCTTCTCTTGCATGCACTTGAAAACAGATCAGTGATTTAAAGACGTTAACTCAGCACTAACAAACAGTCTCCACCAATACTCAGACGTAAAACAGAGGATCACCTCCCATGTGTCTGACTGATTGTTCTGTTTGGGTCCAGAGGTTATTTCCTGTTTCTTTTATGTGCATTCACTGTGCATGCACCCAACTACAAAACTACCTTACCTTATGTAGCCAATGACTTTAAACTCCACCGTGAATATTTCATGAGATGTAGGAGGATGTCTCACTTACTTGCTGCGATGTAGTTTTGGCATCCTGGCCTACTTTTTAGCTCTGAAAAGCAACCTTGTACTCGAGGGGTCTCATTCACTAAATGTTCTTTAGCTTAGCTTTACTGTTCAGATATAAAAACCTGAAATATTAATCTGATGTACAAGATGACAAGACAATGATATAGACTACAGTTTAAATAATATATAACTCCCCTTCACACAGAGGTATTTAATGACTCATATGTCACGTGTCAATCATTTTACAGCTTTCAGGATGAAGTCACGGTCCAATCGAATCAATTATTGGACAGAGTAGAGAAAAGTCTGTCTCAGGAAACCTTCCTTCAGATTTGGGATCAAACTTTTAATTTCCCTTCATCTGCTGTGCATCCGTTTCTGATGAAGGCGATCTTTGAACGACTACTGAAGCTACAAAATATAATTAAAAAAAAAACATCAGCTTTGTTTGTGTTTCACTTCAAGCAGCTCTACTTCAGATTAAAGATTCAGATTAAATAAATCAGCTTTTACTCAGAGTCCCGTGTGTAATCAGTTTAATGTAATATACACATTCCTGATGGCTCTCCTCTTCGTCTCTCGAGCCTGTGTGATGTCTGTGTGTGGCCCTGCAGTGTCACGCCCTTATATGGGCATTTAAGGGGCGTATCTATGACACTTAGGAACATCGAGCTTCAAACTTGTGGAGAAATGGCATTTATCAATTTAAGAACACAGTGTTCATGAATCTGACAGACTTATCTTAGAAACCTTAAGAAGAGGAAATTTAAGAAAAATCTGAATGTCTGAAAAAAATGATTAAAACTCTTATTATTATTACTTAAAATTTTGAAACAGTGTGTAATTGCATTTTGATATGGTTTTCCTTCATTTTCTTTTTTCTTTTTTTTTCTTTTTTTTATTGATATAGATAAGTAACTAGGTTGTTTTTATTTGACCCTTTTATTTTCCATTCATTTATTTATGTATTTATTCATTTATTTTTCTTTCTTTCATTCCTATTTGTTTTTTGAAGCAGATAAAATATTTTTCTGTTTTATGTGTAGATACAATTCTGCAAATGTATGAATGAATGTTGCAAAAAGATGAAAAAAGTCATTGTAAATCATGATGAAAAAGATGATGTTGTTGAACGCGGCCCTGTGTCTGCAGCCTGTTTCTAGAACAAATCTCTGAAGGAGCTACCATTTTTTTTATTTCAGGTTTCTAAGTGTCCTGTTTTTTTTACTTCCCTGACACCTGTCCCTCCTCTTCCTCCTCCTCTTCCTCTTCCTCAGGCAGCCCGGCAGAGCTGTGCCAGCTGTGTGTGGACGATGAGATCGTGGCTGTTAATGGGGTTGCGGCGGCCCACATGAACTACACCCAGTGGAAGGATAAAATGTCATCTTCCCTGCAAAGTGGCAGTCTGACCATGGACATCCGGCGCTATGGAAACAAGGGTAAGATAATGAGCTGCAGAGGAGTTTTTTTCATTTTGCTGTTGAGTCAAGTTGTACATCATGATTTAACCTTTTAGCTTTAACCAGTGGTCACAAACATTGTTTACAGCGAGGCCTCAGTGCATGATGACTGGTTGTTTTCATTAGATTGGAGCACCAGTGAGGGGAGTCATCAGAACCAGCCAGGACAGAGCAGGATGACCCTTAATCTGACCACAGCAGCGCCCCTTCTGATAGGTTACCCTGAGCACCAGGCCTCTGCAGACACCACAGTGAGAGTGTCCAAATGCAACGGGCAGACTGACAATGTGAGCATTATGAAGCCGGTTGTCTAATCCTCAGATCAGAAATAGAAGCTCTTCTTCTGAAAGAGCAGCTTCATGATAAGTGGAGCTCATCAGGTGAATGTTCTTTCACCTGCCCAGGTGATGCAGGGTAAAGTCATGAATGGAGAGCATGCTGACAGCCACAGGACATCCAGAAGTACAGGTAACACCAGGCCTCCAGTCTGTGATCAATCAAGGCAAACACCTCCTGTTTTAACTCCTCACACTGCGGTGTCTTCTCACTGTGTCTGTCCTTCCTCTTCATGTAGATTATTGTAATATTATAAAGAAAAATCAGAGAAGGAGGGCTGAGTTTTTCAGATGGAAAGGTAAAACTCCAGTTTGAGCTTCAGCTCCATGTAAAGCAGCTCTGGTGATCGGTGCTTGGCTTTGGTTCTTTGATGAATATTTATCAAAAGCAGTTAAAAGCTCCTTTTCCGTTTTCATCCTTTTAAAAGGATTCAAGGTTTGACTGCTAAATAAAAGAAATCAAAAGACTAATGTGCCCTATAGACCTCAATTTAACATCCTTTTATTTATTTATTTATTCATGGAACTACATTTTTAAAAAGCAGGATTGTACAGAAGCATATATTCACATGAGAATAAAAAAATGTACTCTAATTTTCTTAATTAACAAGATACCATAAAATACAAACTACACCTGAAGGCACCACTTGGAAGTAAACATGCCCTGGTTGTTCAGTTTGATCCAGTTTTATTTACCTTGAGTTTAAGACATTGAGACTCATGAACAAATCCCAACAAATGTTATCTGAAGACTCTTTCCAAAACAGAGCAGGTCTAGACCGTACTCCATTTTCTATTATTAGCAAAGACCCAGCATCAAGACAGGATAAGATCCAGTCCCATCTTACAGACAGGACTCAGTCTGATCTCATCTTAATTCATCATGAGCAGAGCACTTTGCAGCATTTAGCAAGTTACAGTGGCAAGGACAAACTTCCTTTAACAGGCAGAAACCTCCAGCAGGACCAGACTCATGTTAGACACACATCTGCTGAGACCGTGTTGGAGAGAGGGATAGAGGGAGATGAAGAGAGAGAGATGATAGAGGTGAGATGGATAGTAGTAGTTGTAGCAGCTGGAGTCTGGCATGTCCACAGTAGCGATCTAGAGGAACCTACGAGACAGGGGAGCTCAGGGACTCCAGAAAGGTCTATGGTTAGTAACTTTGATGGGACAGGAAGAGTTAAAGTAAGAGACGGGCATAGAGAGGAGAGAGAGATAGTATCCCAGTGTGTCAGTTCCCCTGCAGCATTTACCAAGTTACAGTGGCAAGGACAGACTTCCTATAACAGGCAGAGACCTTTAGCAGGACCAGACTCATGTTAGACACACATCTGCTGAGACCGAGTTGAGGTTGGAGTCGGAGAGAGACATTAAAAACATGATTTCATTTAAAGTAAGAAAATAACAACCTACCCCTTTTTTAATGAGCGTGTTTCATCATAATTCTGAATAAAACCAGATTTGGTCTTTTCTTAAAAATATGTCTTAAAGTGGGGTTGTCTTGTATTCAGGTCAATATTATAATTCTGATACTAAAACAGGGTTTGATTAAAGTAGCCCGCCCCAGAAACAGAATATAAAAACTATTAATTCAAGGCAAAGGAATGTGAATTCTTCTTAATTTGTAAACGACTGAGGCAGATCTGACGGCACTAATCATGTCTATAACACAGAACAGATGCTCCTTTCACTGAACCATTAGATAGTCTATGTGGTAGCTGGGTGTCATTTTTAATTGGTGGGTTTTTCCTTCCTTAACACAAAGACTGGCTTGTGATGCTGCTATCCTTTTGTGGTTGTTAATGAATCTGATACATGTCCTGCTGCACTGGCTTCCTCTCTGCAGGGTCTGCAGGGTCTGCTGGATTCAGCTCATGGGTTTACTTATGTGGTAAATGTCTGCACTGTGTCGTGTGTGCGAGTGTCTTCAGGAGAATTACTGCTTCGTTCGACAAAGCATTTCTTTCGGATGCAGCTTGTAAATGATTGATTTTTAATGCTTAATCTTTTGTGAAAGTTTCTTTCACTGCGGCTGTTTGCAGTGTCTAAGAGCTGGGGACACATTAGCAGAGGAGTTGCTAATTAGCATAACAAACCTGCAGATTGTGGCATCTAGTCTTAAAATAAAATCTTAACACTCATTCATTTAAGACATCTTAAAGAATTATGTTCTTTTCACAAACTCCAGAGAGTGAAAAAGGAGCACACTAACACTTTTTAAAGGTGCACGACTGCACAGAAACACTAAACAGGAAAGAAGTTAGCACACCATATGTCCTTTAACTATTTAATCTGGGCGACAAGCCCTTAAATACAGGAAGTGATTCTGATAGTTACAAAATAAAACTTAAAGGGGAAAAATCACAACAGGCAGAATCACATATCTAAAGATAGAGGTTAGTAACATCCCATACAGACCACAAGAAAACAGTGGAAGGATTTAAGGTCCTAAAGGTTCCTTTATTTAAGAGTCATGAAGTAGGCTTTGTTACTGTGACTGGTCGGTGCTTTTGCCCAGATTAAACAGTTAAAAGGACATCAAGTGTGCTGACATCGTTCCTGTTTACTATTCACAAACTCTAACAACATCTGGCATTAATAAAAATAACAACTAAGAGTTGTGGGGACATCTTTCTGAGGCCAGAGCTAACTTGTTATTCCTTTCATTATGTGTGACTAGTTGTCTTAAGGATGCTAATTAAAGGCTTACAGATGAACACGTTTTTTTAAATTTGATTTTATGTTCAACAGTTTTTATTGATTTTCATACGAGAAATTAAAGGACTCCATATTACATAACCATACAGTCTTATGTGTAACATAGGCATAGTATGTTTGACAAAGACGGAGGGTAAACAAACAAAGACACCGTTAAACAAACGTACAAGAAATGACAAATAAACAAAAGACAAAACCACACACACTTTTTCCTAAATACTGAATATACATCCATCCTTTAAGTATTTTTAAATCTAGCTAATAGACTGACCTCTTAAGTTGCAGTAATAGACATCAAGGCTGTGTAAGGGCCCCAGTTTGTTCAGCAAGCAATATGCCACTCTTTCATAAGCAGCATGTTGAGCCATGGTAGTTGCCCATTCTTCATAGGGAGGTGGGTCTTTCTTTCTCCAGTGTCTCAATAATATATGTTTGGCTGTTGTTAAAGCCAGGATGATCCATCTCTTTTCCAAGGGAAACCGGTCAGAGTCTTCGAGTTCACAAGAGGAGCCTAGAACAGTCACTTTTATGAAATGCTGAAAAAGAAACTTAAAGTTTCTGCTAAAGAATTTGTTGAATATTTACCCATCAGTGTTTGAGTACAGGACATGTCCACAGTATATGAAAGATAGACAACAAGGTTTTAAGATAAGATGAGTTACTTTATTCATCACCGGGGGGAAAAGACATAGCTACACAACAATATTTTTTTTACTACCTGCTACTATGTCTGTCTGTTTGTTTTAAACAGAGGCATTGTCTACGTTCCCTGTCCAGGGACTACAGATGTAAATTAGCTAAAAGCTAACTCTGGTACAGCTAAATGGCTTAGACTGTCTCTGTCAAAATAAACAAATAAAATGAATAATAATAAAGTACAAATGGAGAAAAATATATAAAGGGAAAATAAAAAATAGATAAGATTTTCTTTTTAAAGGTATAGAAATGTTACACATAATATAAATAGTTGTAATTACAGGCAGTAAGGACATTTTATGCAGATGTGCAGGTTGATATTGCGTCTTTATGGCAGAGATAAATGGCAGGATAATACTGTAAACTTATAATCTATTCTATATAAATCCATAAATCAGGTTTGCAACCTTTACCTCTACATCAGTTGTCTGTCACTTCAGCCCTCATTTTCATCCTGTGTGATGAGAGGCTGCAAAGATGTCAGGAGTCAGTTACAAAAACACACAACACATGATGCATAAACTCACCCATTGATTCAAATGATCAGTCTTCTAATGTGTCCCCAGCTGTGATTGTGGTGAATTTATAACCTTCACACACTACCTGATGATGAGTCATATATGTTTGCTAACCTGTTATTTTCTTCCTCAGGAGGTTCAGAATCTGCAATATCTGATGTGAGTCTCCTCCATTAGCGTTTCTTGATTAGTGCATGTTCAAACATAAGTCCTGTGTGTGTTCAGAGGCTATGTGTCTTGTATTGTGATCCTGTTTGTGTCTGTTTTTGTACTTCACCAGCTCCAGGTTCCATCCATCAGCCCCTCCTCCTCCAGCTGGTCGTGGGACCACGAGCAGGATCGAAGGCGTCAGGAGAAGTGGCAGGAAGAACAGGAGCGCCTCCTACAGGTGAAAAACCCATCACTGATGAGGAAAGCTCTCCTTTTTTAATCTTAATGCTCATTTGTTGTTGAAAGCTGTGTTTGTGTTTGTGTTTTTTAAGGAGCAGTATCAGCGGGATCAGGAGAGACTTGAGGCTGAGTGGCAGAGGGCTCAACAGGATGCAGAGGGGCAGGTGTGCAGGAAGTCAGGGGTAGTATAATGTGGTTTAGAGGAGCTTTTTCAAAGCTGCAGATCATTTCTGATGTCGTTTTTAGCATCTAATGGCTTTAAGCAGTTTCCCTTATATTGCTCTTTATGGTATGTCCTCTATAATGAAATAAATATCATGTTTTGTGGTGATAATAGCTAGTTGTTCCTCTCAAAATATCTAATCACTCTTTAAGCAGCCTACCTTCAGCTGCATGCATATTGTCTAACATATTGCTTTCCTGTTGTGCACTTTTGGGACACCTCATAAACTCTGTTTCCCACAGATGTCATTTATTTTTCTCTTTTTCTTTAAATATATTTGAAAAAGAACCCCTTTGCACCCGAGATGATCAACGGCAGTGAAAGCTCTACCAGCCCCCTGCTCCATGTGAACGGATTGACAAACAAAACCAGAGAAGAAGAAGAGCACAGCCCTGAGAGACATGAGCTGACAGAAGCAGGATCAAAGACTCGAAGTGATTCACAAGGACTGCAGAGGGACAAGATCAATGAACAGGCCTGGTAAATAAGGTTTACCTCTCCTTGTGTCTGTGCAGCCCACAATAACAACTCATATTGTGCTGGGTTTAACAGTTTGGATTTAAGGTGCTATTATTGTTATGATAATAATAACAATAAATATGATAATGATAATTATAATGAAAATAGAAATAATCATAATAATTATTATTATATTTTCCTTTCCTGGACTTAATTTTTTCCCAAAATGTTCTGATCCTTTTTATGCTGCTGCTGCACTTCCTGCTGCTTTGCTTCGCCTTTCATGCTGCACCTCAGGGTGGAGGACTCGTGCGGCTTTGCTCAGCTGTCGCCTGCACACAGGTCAGAACACAACAAGCTCAGTTTTCTCTCTAAATGACTCGGGGCTGACAGCTGTTACAGTATAAAAGACACTAGTTTATAGCTCTTAGGGAAGAGATCCAAGGGAGCTACATGTTTTCACCCCTCCTGAAAGGATCCCTCTCTTCAAAGCCAACATCAGCATGCACACAGTCACCTTTACTGTCCTCATTTTTGTGTGAAATCATCAGACTTGTGTTCCTTTTCCCTCCTGTAGGGCGAAGTCTTTGTCCACACCGGCATTAGCTGGCCCTCACAAACAAATGAAAGGTAAGTTGTAAACCCTCTGTGTCATTTCTTCTTCTCTGGTGATGTTCTGTGCTAACCTCTGTCTCTCTCATTGGTCCAGGTGATCAGAGGAAAAGCTTGGGACTCTCTGTGTCTCAGGGGGAGAAAGAGAGACAGCTGATTTTAGAGGAGATGAAAAAAAGGACTCAGCTTCTGACAGACAACAGCTGGATACGTCAGCGCAGCAGCAGCGTTCAGAAGGAACCCGTCTATGTGGGGGTCCCTATGAAGAGGTGAGTGTGCCTGTACTCAGTGTATGCTGTACTCGTTTCTCTTACAGATATGTCACGTGTCCTCGTCCCTGCAGGTATGAGTCTCTGGATAACCTTGACACTTTCCGGCAGTCACCAATGTTGAGCACTGCAATCAGCTACCCTCGTCCACACTCAGCTGCTGCAGGTTATTCTGCTCCCAGCAGGAACTCATCCTCACGCTACAGCACTGGAAAAATACAACTCCAGAGACACGCAGCTCTGGATCAGACTCATCAAGGCAGGTTGGTAAAGATGCAAATCTCACTCCTGTTTATCGTACGCATGTTTCAGTGTGTTGTTTTCTGTCTCATCATTCATGACCTCACACTGTCAACATGTGCTGCCCCAGGATCAGTGGCAGAAGGACTTGCTGTGTGTGTGAGCGTCTCCTGGGTAGTGGGGCAGCCATGGTCATAGAGACCCTTAGTCTCTGCTTCCACCTCGCCTGTTTCCAGGTGAGAGGTTTGGACCAGGTGAACGTGCGGTCACAGCAGCTCATGTCCCCAAAGCTCAGTCTGAACATGCACTGAACCAGCCACTGCTTCCATAGAGGTGAATGATGGTCAGCTGTGGCGGCCATTGATGAACAAAAAATATATACATTATGTTTCTTATTGAGTCACAAATTTTCCATCTTAAACATAAACTAAATCAGTCTTTATTTATATTGTGCCAAATCACAACAAACCTTATCTGAAGACTCTTTCTAAACATAGCAGGTCTAGACCGTACTATATTTTCCATTATTAACAAAGACCCAACATCAAGACAGGATAAGGTCTAGTCCCATCTTACAAACAGGACTCAGTCTGATCTCATCTTAATCCACCATGAGCAGAGCACTTTGCAGCATTCAGCACGTTACAGTGGCAAGGACAAACTTCCTTTTAACAGGCAGAAACCTCCAGCAGGACCAGACTCATGTTAGACACACATCTGCTGAGACCGTGTTGGAGAGAGGGATAGAGGGAGATGAAGAGAGAGATGATAGTGTTGAGATGGATAGTAGTAGTTGTAGCAGCTGGAGTCTGGCACGTCCACAGCAGCAGGCTGCTAGGGCAGAGATCCAGAGAAACCTACGAGACAAGGGAGCTCAGGGACCCCAGAGATGTCTATGTTAAGGAACTTTAATGGGACAGGAAGAGTTAAAGTAAGAGATTTTTTTAAGAACACATTATGTATTGATTGCCATTGGGACAGAAAGAACATTTGAACCATTATAACAAAAAAATATCTAAATCTGACTACCAACCCAAGCTTTAAAGGTAAAAAATTTGAATAATATAAAATAAAATATAATAAATATATACACTATGGACACTTCCTACTTGTGCACAGTTTAGTTATTGCACATGGACATTTTTTCATTTAATTCAATATATATGTACATTTTTTTTTATTTTACCAAATTTGGTGGAAAATTCAACATCCTGTTTTAATGCTTACTGTGGGAAAATGAAAAGGGGTCTGAAGGCTGCTGTGACTGTACCTTTGAGTAAGGTCAGAAGGATTGTAGTCCATATAATCAGTCATAGGATCTTTAGAGTCAATCTGCTTGCACAGTTATTTCTGCCACCTCTCCGTGCTTCTTTCCTCTTCTCTCTCTCTCTCTCTCCTGGTGTTTGTTCGGTGGTTCAGCCTTGTATTTTTGTTTCATGTATGTGATTGGTCGAGTAGAACACGCCCACCTGCTGCCCTGCTTCACGTTTTAGATCCTCACTGTGAAAATCTCACCGGCTGCTTCACTTCACTTAAAGTTCATTAGCATGTAGATTCAAAGTTTACTAACGTCTTTAACTCTCTGCTCTATATGTGTTACAGACGCACATAACACTCTGAGAATATTTAAAGAGAGATTTTGTTTGCGCACATTTGGGTGAAAAGATTTAAACACAAAAGGCCCACGCTGCAGGTCAGCTTTGTCTTCAACAATCCCATACTCTTCTTCTCACCTCTCCCTCCGCTCAGTGTGTGGGCTGCCAGCGACACCTCGGAGGAACAGAGACTGGAGTCCAGGTTCGAGTCCGAAACGGGAAGCCCTACTGTGAGCCCTGCTATTTTCAACTCAAGTGTGAGTACTGCAGAACAATCGCCTGGACTCACTGTCTCAGACACGTATCAGACGTCATAGTGTCTGCACCTCATGTCCTCACAGAGTGTTCAGTTGTCTTCAGTTCAGACCCATGTGAGTGCATCAACACTTACTTCTGTGGCCAATCTCAGGAGAAACTCAGCTGGTTTTCAGGATGAAAGGCCTTAAAATATCTTTGAAAGTCTTTTTTTCACTTGAGAGGTCTTCAATTCTAGATTGACACATGCCTGAGTACTTTATCAAATCTACACCGTCCAGTATGTTTCTTTGCCTACTTGACTATTCACAACATTTATCTCTGATGTCTGTTTGTTTGGTTACGACATTCCACTCTCGGTGTATATTGAGCTCTTATCTTGATAGGGAACATCAGTATGGTTTAACCGCGCCATGTCTGGACCCTTCGTGGTTTTAGGCGAGCCGCTCCGGCATCCGGCAAGCATAGAAGTCTTGTGTGTCTGATCCTGAGTGCTCCGACCTGCTGGATCAGAGACGTAGCTAGAACGCAGCCGGAACGCAACGGAGCGGATCCAGTGGAAGTTAACACATTGACTAGAATAGAAACCTATCAGACGGACTGGACACAGATCTGGTGGAATCTGGCCATTAGATGAACACACGCCCCCGCAGCAGATGATTAAACACTGTAGCAACTGCTTCACAGAGCAACATAATATAAATTGCATTTAAACTCTCTGTTGAACAACCCTTTTCTGTTCTGTTACAATGATTAACAAGCTAGCTCTAGCTTACTTTGCTGAGTTTTCCCAATGAGAGGTGGATGGTTGCTTTCTTTTTGTTTTTACCTCTACTTAAATTCATCTTAAAGCTGGGGTTGGTGGTCAGATTTAGATGCACTTTTTGTAATACTGGTTAAAATGACCTTTAAAGCCCGATGGCAATCAAACGTGTTGGAGCCATGAAGGGACTTCAAGTGTTTATATTGTGTTATTTTGAGGTTTAGGGTAGGATATTGTTTGTATACTTTTTGTGGTGTTATTTATGGTGTTTGTTTAAAATATAGTTTATTGTGGGATTAGTTAATTAGGTTATTTACGGGTCATGTGTTAGGGGCGGGAATACCGAGTTAATTTAGGCCACCTGTGTTCCTTTGTTTGAGGTGGAGAGAGGGGGTGAGCTGGGTCTCCGTACTTTTTGTTGACCGCTTGCTTTACGCTTGCTTTGCGCTTGCTTTTCGCTTATTTATCACTTATTTTTCCTATTTTCTGTTTGTGCACTTTATCATGAGTTTATCATCCTTTTTTTGTAATAAAAGGTTAAACTTACTTTTGTGCATAGTGTTTTTTGCTTTAGCGCGTCTGACAATAACTGGGCCCAGTTTTGGCTCTTTGTAGTCGCTATAATACGTAATGTGTTCTTAAAAAAGATTCGTTTTGGAGGAGCTCCGAGGGAAGGGGTTATAAGGAGTCCAGAGGAAATGCTACATTCAAATTCATGCTATTTTTCCGTGACTACCAACCCTAGGGAGAAACTGAACTTTGGACTTCACTTAATTTATAGAACAGCTTTAGTTACCTTTCAGATTTAAATCACTAATGCAAAATATTATAAAGAAATAATATTACAACCACAAATCTTGATCGCATTGAGAAATCCCCAGGCTACCTCGCAGTATGTAAATAAATAAAATGTATTGCATTTGATTAAATTGAGCTTCAGTTTTTAAAAGCTAAAACAAAGAAGCCTTTATGGACTCACTAATGTGTTAAACATTTCATTTAAATAGTGTGACAAATGTCCTGAAGTGGACCAACCTGCATTACATCTATTTTTTGGGGGGTTCTACTTTAGCTGGTTAATTTGTAGAGTCATGATATGCACAAAAATGAACAGCATATGTGGCAGAGCCCTCTGTAATTTGCTATGTTTGTTGAAAATTTTCAGTGTAAATTTATATATTTTTCATTTGTGCCCCTGGGATGGTTGATGGGGCAAACAAAGATTGTGATTTGACTTGCAAAGTATTTAAAATAGCTTTTGAACTTTGGATTCAGATTTAATTAAACCAAACCTGTGCAAATAAATTGCTGTTTGTTCACCCGTGCAAAAATGGCATTACTTTTTCTTCCATTAGGTCTTTAAAAAGTCTTAAATTTGATTACAGAAAGTTGGTTTGAACCCTAAAAAAGTAACTCTTGTTTTTATCTTTAGCCCCTTGTGCTCCATCCATGTGAGAAACACACCACGCTCAAGATTACTGAGTAGCAGCAGTGGGGAGAATGTCGTCCACGCAGCCAAGCCTCGACTCTCATGTTCTTCTGCAACTGCTGGAAAAACTGTATAAAATCTGAACCTGTGTGAGAGCACGGGTGAATGATACTCTCACCTTCTGTCTTCTCTCTGACAGATAATATAATCTAGTACTTCCTTTTCTCTTCCTTCTGCTTATCTTTGTCCAAGAATAATTAAATGTAATATATGAAATAAAGTAATTAATTATTAGAGTTGAATAAATGCTGTTATTTTATTGGTAGATGCAGTTTGTCACAGATGTTGTAATTTTCCTAATTTCCTTAAACATCTCTCATTAATGTAACCCTGAGGCACCTTTTCTACTTCCTGTACTGAAGCACTTTTCTTCTTCTGTTGTAATCTCACCACGTGCACTCTGGGATTAATCAGTGGTATTTGTATGACCATTTGTTTCTAACATTTATCCTTCTAATGTCATGTTGTTTGAATAAAGTGCACAGAATATTATCTGTAAGGGTTCATTCATTCCAGCACCACATGGTGGCATCATTGATCTCTGATTACAACAGAGTCATTCAAATGATGATATTATCAGTGCTCCACTGAAAATACTTAAACACCTAAAAATTAATAATAATGAAACACTTCTGATACTTTAAAAATACTTAAACACTAAAAATAGATGTAAAAAATAGTAATAAAAAAATAAAAAATAAAAGCAAATAAAGAACAAACATGCTAAATATACTACAAGCCAAACTACAGACATGAGTTGGAAACTATAAATGGCTATAATCTTTAGCAGCAGTTACTACAGCTGGTTGCAACATGCAGAAGTTGTGCTATGTATTTTGCATTGTCCCGATCAAATAAACCATCCATAATCTTGACCGCTCATCCTGTTAGGGGTCACTGGGGGCTGGAGCCTATTCCAGCTGGCTTTTACAGGGGCAGACTATTACAGGGCTAACACAGAGTGACAGACAACCATTCACGCACACACTCACACCTACAGGCAATTTAGAGTGATCAATCAACCTGGTAATCATGTTTTTGGACTGTGGGGGGAAGCCGGAGTACCCGGAGAGAACCCACGCATGCACGGAGGGGGAACATGCAAACTCCACACAGAAAGGTACCTGCTTGGCCGGGGATTCAAACCAGGAACCTTCTAGCTGTGAGGCAACTGCACTACCCAGTAGACCACTGTGCCTCAAATAAACTATATGAATATAAATCAATAAATTAAAATGGAACAACATTATTAGAAATAAAAAGGCCCTAACAGCTTTACTTGTCTGCATTCATGTAAACTCTTCATATTTGAAATACTTCAGAGCTTGTGTATATTCACTGAGGATTATTCCTCTTCTTTCTCTGACTCTCCTCTAGATATGTTAGTACACTGTTTTTATGAAGTTAAACAAAGAGCATTTTATCATGAAATACTCCCCTATACTATCTGTGTGTGTGTGTGTCTGGAGTTAGATATGGTATTGTCCAGATCATGCTGCTTTAAGGGCTGATTTCAAAAACGGTTCCTCATGCAAAGATTTAACTTCTCTAAACTCCTCGGGCATTTCACTACGAGTCACAGAGCCCTTCTTGACGAGTGAGAGGAGCTTTGTTAAACTTCTTTAAACACTTAAGTAGCACTTTGAGTGTTTTCCTTTTCCATTTATAGATATTACACCGGTTCCCAGGAACATTTAGTAAACAGGAAGTCTTTTCTGTGGAAGTAAACGGGCCCTTTTTAAGCTTTAGCAGGGGACAAGTAGAACTGTTCACATCCATTCTGTGTGGGTAGGGAACAAAAACTCTGTTAATGTTTGTTTGGAAAGAGAAACAAATCTGAAGCGTGTAATTCAGTGCTGCTGTGCTTTCAAAACACTGGCTTTAACAACAAACACTGGAAAAGACAATAAATAGGTTGAATGTGAAAGAATGCATGCATTGTATCATTGCGGGGAGCTGACCTTTTATCAGGAAGTTGGTAAAGTAAGTGAAATCTGCAAAAGGGAAGAGAGAGTTTGTCCTCCGGCCTTTGAATGAGGAAGTGGCAAAAGTAGGCTCTGACCTCTGCAACTAAAGAAGAGTGTAAACTGTGTAATAAAGATAAAGAAAGGCAAGCTAAAAACGTTCACATGCTCAACATAATGAGTTATAACTGACCTTGTGTTCGGTGTTAGTTTCCACATCCCTATGTGTTCTTTTACAGCCGGCCTGCAGTGACAAAGGCAGCATTAAACGCAGTATCTCTCCACATGAGGAAGTAATGCAGGAATGCAAATTATATTTTTAACAGCTCAGCGGTCTGACACTTCACTCTTTGTCTTTCTGTCACCTTTCAGTTTGGTGAACAGGAAGATCTCAGCTGAGGACAGGATGCGTTACAGAGATGTAATCATGGTCAGTCAGGATGTGAGATCTTTTAAAAAACAAAACAGTTTTATTGATTTTTGTTTTTCTACAAACAGAAGAGATTAAACCAAACCATACATCTTGTCTTCGTATCACTTTACACTTTTAAAATAGTACAGTAAGAGTGGATTATATAAAGAAATTTACATTAGAAAGAGAAGAAATATAAAAATATAATAAAATAAAATACATAAATAAATAAATAAAATATAAAGAAATAAAGTATGTAAATAAATAAATAAATAAAATACATAAATAAATAAAATAAATAAAATAAATAAAATAAATAAAATAAATAAAATAAAATATAAATAAATACAATACATAAATAAATTAAATTAAATACTGCCACGGTGTCATAGCGTACACTCCAGAGAAGGAAAACCCAGCCGTCAGACCACTCCCTCCCACAGGTTGATGTCATGCATATTTCCATTATAATACATTTTCGCATGCCAAGTACAAGCAAGTATAATACCTGTTATTTATCCACCAGGCAGTCAGGATGCTGAACTCACTCCCTGTTTTGCCCCCTCTTCCCATAGTGCCCCCTTCACAGACTACCCGGTCACTGACCCCCCCCCCCCCCCCCCCCCCTAAATCCACTGAGGTCTGTCATCCTCAGAACTGAAACGCACAAAACTCACTTTGATTTTAAATTGCACTATAGCAAAGTTTTTGCACTGTTTTTAACTGTATTTTATTATTTTTATTAGCTTACTTCTTATCTTTTTCTAGCTTTCCTATGTTTATCTGTTGTTGTCATTGCAAAGCTAGCTAAGCTTTATTGATAATAGAGACACAATAAAAAAAAATAAGAATAAAAAAAGAGGAGGAGGACGCTTATTGATTAGCTCTCTACAGGTTTGGCCCTTTTATGTAGTTTTGTCCCCTCATCACACGTTGAGTCAGTTCTTTAGGTAAATAGCTGAGCACAGGGACCACATGTCAGTGTAATACCTCTCATTACCCCTCAGAACCGCACTGATCCTTTCATGAGGGAGGACCCTGAATAACTCTTGATACCATTGGCGGTTTATCCTTAATCCAGTTTATCCAAATACAGGGATGTGAGATCTTGATATTTAACTCTGAAGGTATGATTTTTGGAGCACGTTGCTGGACCACCTGAATCATCCTCTGATGTTAAACAGTGGTCATCCAGCGCTCTTGGCCTGATGCATGGAAATGTTTTCTCTGCAAGCTGCTCTTTGGAAGGGAGGGTTTAGCTCCCAAAAGACAGGAGTGGAGGCATATTTCAGCTTCTGACATGCTCCATCTGTTGAGGATGACTCTTGTGACTTCAGCCTGACCCATATTAAATACCACATCATGTCAAGTAAGCCGGAAACAGCTCTGGGTCGAAGAGAGCGGTCAGACCCTGCATGTAGAGGCATTAGTTACATCAGATTTAGCTCCAGAGGTGAAAGATTAACCAGATCAACAGGGCAGACCGTGTTTACAGAACAGCTTTGTGGGATATTAATCTCCATGATAGCTCAGCTCTCTCATTCCCTACTCTTTTTTTTTTTTTCCAGTCAGTAATATCTAGACTTTAAATAAACATGTCTGACTTCATTTTCCAGCGATTCTAGAGCTCTGACATGTTCAATAAACATCCTTTATCGCAGAGATTTAACTCTTTAGTGCTGTTGAAGCAGCTATTCTTACAAGAGATAATCTGCTAGGCCTTGCTCTCAGAAACACATCCTTTAATATGCACTAAGAGAATCATCTGGGCCACAAACAAGAGGCCTGTTGTTGATTTTTATGTGTGCATGTGCCAGAGGCTGCCACATCTTAAATCGTTACAGTTTCAGCATGAATGAGTTACAATGAAGACACGGAAATCTGTCTTAAGCAACACCACAATATTTACTAAAAAAGCTATGGTGGCTGTTTCTCTTGAGTAAGAGAAGATTGCACAGCAGCCGAGTGGAAAATCATGACCCTGTGTGTTTCTTTTTTTAAAGTATCCTCAGAATTTTAAATGTTTCCTTTGGCTTTATGAAAAACCACTTAACTTTTTTTTCCTGTGGGAAATTCCTCCATCCTCCAACGTCTTTAATTATGGCTCTGCATGAAAACTGCAAACTTTAGAGGAAACTCTCCCCACACAGTTTCCTGGAGAAGTTTTCATCATCCAAGTTCCCCAACCAGGGCTCTGCAGACATCCACTTTCAGTCTTGATTTATTCTCGTCTTTTCGTCTCTGAACTAGTCTTCTTACAGAAAAAAAAAACAGTCTTATAAGGGTTTTCCTATAAAACAGGAAACAGATGAAGACAAAGAGGAGCATGCAAACTCTCACAAACACTCAAAGTCAAAAGTGTCAGACAGGAAAGCATGAGGAAACTGTCTCAAGCTATAGAGTGGCACCATTACCCTTCTGTGTGCCTGTCAATCATCCTTTATCAGCGCCCTTTGACCCCATATTGGTTTGTCTATATCAGGATGACTCAGGAAGCAGCGAGGAAGACGTGGGTGTGTCTGTGTCGTGCAGATATCTGGCGACTGTCCTATAGCAGCTCAAACATTATCCAGACACACAAAGACGTCCAGCCTGGCAGAGACACAGGCAGTGCAGGCCTGGGATCTGTTTCTACAGCTCTGTTATGATGATAGCAAAACACATGTAGAGGCTGAACAAGGTGAACACATTAAAAAGACCTTTATGTTGCTCTGGCAGTGAGTTAAACACAAAAACTACACGAACACACAGGAAGTCTGCACATCAGCAGGGTTTTGATGAAACTGTATAACCCTCGCAGCTCTTTGAGGCTTCATTTACAGCCGGCATGGTGGCTCTTCAAGCTAAAGACTGCAAGCTGTTGTTTATCAGGTACGGAGTATAATTAGCAGGTTTAGCATATTCACTACATTTGCATTCCTGGACTTGTGTGCCAGCATGCTTACATTTACAGAGTTGCTTAAAGCAGACCACAGCCCAAAGTTTCAGATAGATACGTGCTATCTCTCACCTCATAATGACACCAGATGAGAAGCCAGAGAAGTCATTAGTCAGTCATTGAAATTCAGCTTGAGGAGAGCATGAATATGATTACCACGTTTTGTGTAATTCTGTTCCATAGCTGTTGAGATATTTGACAGGGAATCTGAACATCATGAATATCTGATCCAGATTTAATGGACAGCTAATTAAAAGTAGTTGAAATATTTTAACTTTGACCTAAATGATGGCTTAATGATCAACATTTTAGCTAGCATAGTAAAAAAAAAGGTCAAATTATAAGGATCCAGACAACAGTTGCTACGATGATTTGTTTTTTATGTTGAATAGAAATTTCTGTGTTTTTCAAATTAAGTTGTATTTTCCTGTGTAAGGGGTTAACTATTTTGGAATTGCTCCAAAAGGTTGCTTCAGCCAGCTAAAGCATCATTACTTTAATGGCTGTAATCCTTTGGGGGCAATAATAGAGAAAAAGAAGAAGAAGATAATAATAATAATTGTATTACTATTGTTGTTGTTGTTATTACTGATATAATATTATTATCTTAGATAAATTATAAGAATAAAAACTTTATTTACAATGCACTTTTCAAAACATAAACATAAAAAATAAGAGAAATATAAAGATTACATTTTTTTATAATTGAAAATGAAAACAGAACAGCTGGTAGTTTAGCAACAAAAGAGCCACACGAAGACAGAAAACGAGAAGTAAGTAAAAAAGGTAGACCACAAATGATCAAAAGGAATAAAATGAGTTAGAAAAACACTAAAACCAACAACAGTAGAATGAAAAGAAATAACAAAGCCAGAAGAATAAAACCAACCAAAGATAAGATATTAAAAGAGCAAAGATATAAACTCCTACCCTTTAATACTGTCTACAACACAATGTGTTTTTAAAGGAGATTTAAAAGAGGATGAAGAGTTTGCCAATCTGACCATCTCTGGGAAGTTGTTCCAGAGGGTCGAGGCCCTGACAGAAAAGGCCAGCTCACCTTAAGTCAACTATAAAAACTTAAAATCAATTCTAAAATGAATTGGGAGCCAATGAAGGGAAGCTAATCCATCAATCCATCTATCAATCTTTATTTATAAAGCGCCAAATCCAACAAATGTTGTATAAAGACTCTTTCCAAACAGAGCAGGTCTAGACCATACTCTATGTTCTATTATTAACAAAGAACCAACATCAAGACAGGATAAGATCCAGTCCCATCTTACAAACAGGACTCAGTCTGATCTCATCTTAATCCACCATGAGCAGAGCACTTTGCAGCATTTAGCAAGTTACAGTGGCAAGGACAAACTTCCTTTAACAGGCAGAAACCTTGAGCAGGACCAGACTCATGTTAGACACACATCTGCTGAGACCGAGCTAAAACAGGAGTGATGTGGTCTCTTTTTTCTGGTTCTAATGAGAAGTCGGGCTGCTTCATTTGTGCAAACTCAACAATGAGTTACAGTCATCCAAACGGGGGGAGATAAAAGCATGTATGACTGTATCAAGGTTTTTCTTGAATAAAAATGATCTAACTTTGGAGAGTCTCCTCAGCTGCATGAAAGACTGCAACACTGGGCCCCTTTATTTGTCACTTAGCTCATTTTACTAAGTGTCAGACAACATCCTGTAAAGAGCTGTGCTGCCATCACCACTAAAAAAAGGGACACTCAAAGGGAAGTCTTATTTTGAAATCTTGTAGTGAGGACATTAAGTTTACCGTCAGGATATGTCAGCGCTAACTGTAAACCCTTTAGTGGACCTAACTTGTTTGTCTGTATTTGCCCCAGGAGTTTCATTGTAGCCGTTAAAGCCGTGATCCTGCAGCAGACTGAAGCATACTGCACCAGCAGTTCCAAAATGTTGCACATGTCAACATATGGGCCAAAAAACAGGGACAAGGTTGAAAAATGGAGGTGTTTCCTTTCACGTAGATCAGCCTTGAGGTTTCTGTGGACTTTGAAAACCGGACCAGCTGCAAAGGCAAACAAAGTGTGACTTTAAAAGTTTGTATTCTGAGGTGATACTTTGTGCAGTGTCAGTCACAAAAGTAAAAGAGGTTTTGTTATACCACTGCTCAAAGAAGTGAAAAAGCAGGGTCTTACTATTCATGAAAGGGCATCACAGCTCCAGTAACTTGCAAACGCAGAGCAGGGTGGTTCAGTGTTTGACTCTGAATCAGCTTCCTTCACATCTTGCCCTTTCAGACAGTCTGAGACGGAGGTGAGGAGGGAGGGTTGCACTTGTTGTGAAAGGAAGCCCGCTGCAGCAACAGCGGGGGAGGAGGATGCTCATTCTCTTTCTCTCTGTTCCCTGCAGCTGATTGATGCTGGCAGCCTTTTACCTTTCAGTTTACCGGCACAGTGCAAGGCTCAGCTTTGTCACTGGGAGCTGAACCAATCTCCGGCCTGCTGCTGGGCGCTGAGAGCAGCTCAGCAGAGACTGGCATTTACACCCACCCTCTACCCAACAAACCTACACAGAGGGAGACAGGGAGAGAGAGCTTTAAAGTCAGAAACACAGAGGCTGAGTCCTTGGAGGAGACAGATAACATGGTCACTGGAGGATCATAGATTTAAATCTGTCTGTCTGCAGACCGTCAGTACCGATGAATATCCTGTTGGCTGAGAACACGACTTGAAACTCTGAGGGCGCTTCAAACACAAAAAGTTGTTTGAAATGCAGAATCATTTTCTACAGAATCCTGTGGATAGCAGAATGTATTCAACTCTGGATTCTAAGTCATGCATTTCTATTTTTTAATAATTGCATTTTCTGAGCAACCTCGTCAGAGAAGTGTTTGTTTGTATTTTAGTTTTCTTAAGTTATATCTTTGTGCATTCTCACCTTTAATTAACAGGGCAGCTGAAGTGAAACAGGTGATGTGGGCAGCAGAGAGTGGGGGAGGACATGCAGTAAATGGTCAAGGCTAGGAGTCCAACCTGCGACCGCTGTGATAAGGACTATTTGCTCCGTACATGGGGCGCACACTTAGACCGTTCGGCTAACGGTGCCCCGTGTTTGTCTTTGTTGGCACAAGTTTTGTTCTCTTTTGTTCTAAATACATGAACACAAGTTATACTTAGACTCAGTGATCAGTAAGCAAGAATGTTTAATAAGCTGGTGGTTATGCATAATAGAAATGAGACCGGGTGAGACAGAACCTTGACTCAAAGCAGCTGTAAATTATCAAAAGCCTGGTTTGTACTTCTGCGTCAAATTGACGGCATAGCCTACGTGCACCTCCTCCAAAATGTAACTATGTGTTGAATCAACAAGAACCGCTAGCTCTGTGATTGGTCCGCATTGTATTTCCTGCATTTACAGCACTTCCTGAATTGCAGAACATTGCCCGTACATTTCATCTCAATCAATCAATCTTTATTTATATAGCACCACATCACAACAAACGCTAACTCAAGACGTTTTTACAAACAGAGCAGGTTTAGGCCGTACTCCATTTTCTATTATTATCAAAGACCCAACATCAAGACAGGATAAGATCCAGCCCCATCTTACAAACAGGACTCAGTCTGATCTCATCTTAATCCACCATGAGCAGAGCACTTTGCAACCTTTAGCAAGTTACAGTGGCAAGGACAAACTTCCTTTAACAGGCAGAAACCTCCAGCAGGACCAGACTCATGTTAGACACACATCTGCTGAGACCGTGTTGGAGAGAGAGATAGACGGAGATGAAGAGAGAGAGATGATAGTGGTGAGACGGAGAATAGTAGTTGTAGCAGCTGGAGTCTGGCATGTTCACAGCAGCAGGCCGTCTACGGCAGAGATCCAGAGGAACCCACGAGACAAGGGAGTGAAGGGACTCCAGAAAGGTCTACAAATCTCCTACACGGACACATCAACGCACAAGTATGTAGTCAACGACTCCCGCGTAGGCTCAACGCAAACAGTAGATCATGACTTCATCTGGAATAATCTGCTTCCTTTCTGTGCCGTAGAAATTTGAGCATGTACTCCATATTTGAGGCTTTAATGCTGCAGACAGTGATAACACCAGACTGTACTGTGTTGATGGATGTTTTTCTTTTATCTAGTGTTTCATTAAAGTGCCCTTAGCAACAAGAAAAGCAGAGCAGCGTAAGAACAAAGCTTGTCTGCATGTTTGTGTGTGCTTTGTCTTTTTGCAGGGATTTAACTGTAATACATGAAACAGAGGGACTCGACAAAGGCTGCCCCCCACGGTCTCTCTCAGGGATTTAAGTTTGAGCAGGATTTATTATTGCTTTCATTTCCTACATCTTACTTTATCTCAAACCTCGATCCAATTTTAGTGATCCTTCAATACAACATGCACACACTCAAAACAAAAGTGAAAAACAGTAACTCTGGAGTAAAGTGTCATGCTTGTGTATCACTTCTCATAACTTAAAGAGGAAATGAGGTAATTTAAAGCTGCAACACAACTGTCAGATAGTAAGACTGAATGATACTACAGTCTGAGAGATCACTACATCAAATTGCTTCAGATTACTATGTCACTATCTGAGAGCAGAGCTGGACGCTCACATGATGGACCGAGGCTTGAAACAACGTTCTTAGTGTCTGAGGATTCCTGAAAGAGGAAGTTTGTTTTCTTGTGAAAGTGCTGGTGAAGACTGCGAAGGTCATCCATCATCATCATCATGATTTTCACTATCATAAAAGACTCATGAGGACGTTTCTTTAACACAACTCAGAGAACTGTTAATGATTCAAGAGCTGCATGGACCCTTTATGGTGCCACTGCTTGGAAACACAAACACCTAAATGAGTTAATGATGTGTTCAAAGGAGAGCAAACAGAGATAGTTAGCCCTGATGTTAGCATGCAGTCGTCTGTTACAATATGTACTCTTTTTATTAGCAGTCAATGGCTGTAAAAGAGTGTTTGCTTTAATAACAAGATGATGGGAGAGGGTAAAGAGCCTCTAAAAAAAGCTCTTTAAGTTGAGATAGATCGTTGACTGCTGTTTTCTACACTGAGTGAAATGTGAAGTCAAATGTAAGCATACAAGAATAAAAGCTACAACAGACGCTCAGACTCACAGGAAGTCTAACTCAATGGGAACTCAAGAAGGTCATGTGACTTGATGAAAACTACCAGAACAAAAGAGTAAGTGGACCTTGAGTCTGGATTGTTTGGTCCACCAAGGTTTCAGAGTTCAGGAAAGAACAGTTCAGCTCAGATAAAGAGCTCCGGTTTGTTGTGCTGTGAAGGATAAAGCACAGACCACTGAATCTTATTAATACCTAGTCTCCCATGATGTTTTTAACTGTATTGTTTGGCTCTTATATAGTCGATTTTTAAAGATATTTCTTTTTAATCTGTTGCTTTTATGTTTTCCTTTAGATGTAAAGCGCATCATAAATAAACTGTATTATCATTAAACTTCATTAGAGACTGTCCACATTTATTTCTGTGTTACACAGTAAATCTCAAACACTTATATAAAAAGAGGATGAAGGATGAAACTGTCTAATTAATTGGGACACTTCTTGTGAAATTTTTTTTGCTGTTCTGCCCAGATCTAGTGGAAATAGTTATACTCCTCTCATGGGTGTATGGTCGACTTGAAGCAGCAACCAGCGGGCAATTAACCTCGCCAATAAACAAATCGACTCATTATATCTTTTTAATTAACATGTCCAAAAACTGAGAACCAGGCAGGCTCGTATGGGAGCCAATGTTTAATTTTCTGTCTGCTGTGTCTTTCTGTTTTCAGATAGATTTACATTCAGCCTGAATCAGCTCAGGATAACTACCTCTCTAATAGGGGATGGATTTCAGCCACACACTGTTAAAATCATGGATGTGGTCTTAGTGATGTCATACATTGGTTTCTGAACCAAAGTTTTGAAGCGCAATAGTGGCGGTCACCATATTGGAAATGCTGACTTAATTTTATTTATTTTTGATATACTTAAGTTACTTTTTTCTTTAACCATTATCATTATTATTATTATTATTATTATTATTATTATTATTATTATTATTATTATTATATTTTTAATATATTGATTATTATTTTAAAATTGATGAATTATTAGTATTAGTATTGTTGTTGTTATTTGCATTATTATCATATTTTTTTGTATTATTATTATTATATTTTGTATCACTTATTATTACTAATATTATTATTTTACCACCCTCTGTCTTTCTGAGCTTCTACTCTCACTTCCCTCTCATCCGTATTTTCTTCAACCTCCTGGCTGCTTTGATTGTATTTTGGCACTAGCTACCTTACCTCGCAGCTTACCTCAACCTCACACAATGTGTTGAGTGTGAAACTGCACGCACCGATGACACTCTTTGTATCAAAAATTAAATGAAAGGTTCATGAACAGTCACCATTCACCTGCTGTGGATTTGTAGATTGGTATGTAACTCAAGTTATTGCCAGGCTAGTTGTTTCCAGTCTTCTTGCTAAGCTAGCTAATAAGCCTTAGCCTGTTTGGAAGTTGCATCCATTGACTGTACAGCATTACACACACCACCCCTCCATACCTCCATTTCCACCCATTGTAAAATGTTAATCCAGAATAGAATACCTTTCATTAAACTAGAGCAACAGTACAAAAATGCATCAACTCTTTTGATGAGGTCAGCTTTGCATTGTTATCATGTTGAGTGAAATCCCCAGTAAGGTGACATATCGACAAACCATAGACCTTTCTGGAGTCCCTGAGCTCCCTTGTCTCGTAGGTTCCTCTGGATCTCTGCTGCTGTGGACGTGCCAGACTCCAGCTGCTACAACTACTATTATCCGTCTCACCACTATCATCTCTCTCTCTCTTCATCTCCCTCTATCCCTCTTTCCAACATGGTCTCAGCAGATGTGTGTCTAACATGAGTCTGATCCTGTTGGAGGTTTCTGCCTGTTAAAGGAAGTTTGTCCTTGCCACTGTAACGTGCTGAATGCTGCAAAGTGCTCTGCTCATGGTGGATTAAGATGAGATCAGACTGAGTCCTGTCTGTAAGATGGGACTGGATCTTACCCTGTCTTGATGTTGGGTCTTTGTTAATGATAGAACATAGAATACAGTCTAGACCTGCTCTGTTTGGAAAAAGTGAGAATAACATTTGTTGTGATTTGTTGCTATATATGCTATATATATATATATTGATTGATTGATATATTTACCTTCCTTATTCTGTTTTTACTTGAGGCCTACAGACAAAATTAAGTCCACCTTGAAAGGTTGTTAGTTTCAAAACTCTGAGTAGTTCCCCTATTAGTCCTGCTCATGTCTCACAACGGAGCTTCAACTCATTATAAATCCTTCAGCACTCAGTATTGACGAATACAAACATACTGGGACAGCCACAGTCTCCGTCTGCTGTAAATGGGACACTTAAGATAACTTAGAAATTAAGAGAAAATGTTCTTACATTCAGCTGAGGGGCATCATCTTCTATTTTCTGCTCTCACACCTGATCTGCACAACGAAAAAACACAGCGTGAATTAATTATCCACGTGCTATTCTCTCTATAAACACTGTGAATCTGACAATAAATCAGAATAGCTGGAGACGCTATAAAAGAATTAGCAGCGTTGAAGACGTGCAGGTCACAGTGAGCTGTAGGCAGAAACTGTGCGAGAAAGTGTGAAAGATTTAGCACATTGCGGCTGTTCTGTAAAAAAGCCAGCATGTCTGTGTTATCTCCAACTCTGCAAATTGGCTAATTTGGCTCTCTTTATCTGTCCCCCTCCTGCGCTCAGCGTGTATGTTCATGCGTGTGTGTGTTTGTGTGTGTGACATCTTCAGCATTTGGCAGAAAGAGAGTTTCTAGCAGAGAAAATAATAGCATACATAGAGTGAAATGTGAAATGTGCGAGGTGGTTTTATCACCAAGGACACGGGCTTCACTCACACAATGAGGTCTGTGTTAGATATAGCTGTTTGGCAGGGAAACTCATCAGCGCCTCAGAGGAACCAAAAAAGGACATTTTAATTTAATGAAGTGTTTTGTGCACCCTTTCAGTAACATTTGTCCCTTTGTGTGACAAGGTGTTAGTCTTCAGCAGAATATGTTCAGTGTTTGAGGGCATCGTTGTCTATCAGAGATGTTTAAAGGTTTCCCCCATGCTGTCTTCTTGAAAATGACCCATGCATATAAGAAACACAGTGAGGCAAATGCATCTTATTCTGCTGAGGACAGCAGGCGCTACACGTCCTGTTTCTGGTGAACGCACTGGAGGAAGAGTTGTGGTCGATGCTTCCTATTTCCTGTCCAGATGGCAGAATCAGCTGACAGCAGATACCAGGTCTCTGCCTATCTTTGAAGCTCTCATCAAGCTCGCTGATGGCAGAAATGTGCGTAGGTGGTTGGCTTTTTCTTTGTGTGCATGTTTGTTAGATGTCTTCTTGTGATTTTGCAAAAAAGAAACCCCCGTAATATATTTTACAGTAAGAGCTTCGGTGCTTCTGGAAATCTGATGAATAAATGATTCACTCTGCAGATTTTTCTTCCTTTTTTTTACACATTCAAGTGCTCTCGAACACAGCCCACACAAAGCCTTTTTCTGTATTAGACTTGATCCAGGGATAGCATGGATTTGTGCCCTAGGATCCCACAAGGGAACAGACATTTGATTACTGTACTTGTCAGCCAACGAGAAACCCCCACCGCCTCCTCCGCCTCCACCTCCTCCTTTTTCCCATCCTGCCCAGGGGAGATAACAGAGCTCTTCTGTGCTGGAGAGAAGAACATTTATGTGCTCTGCCAGATCTCTAACCCAACTGCTGCTGGCTAACATTTATTTTAATTTTAGCTGGACATTTGAATCTCTTCCTACGGTGAAAGGAGTAACAGAGAGAGGGAGGAGATGTATGAAATGCAGAGTGAATTACAGAGCTGGGTGGAGTGAGATGAATATCTCACAAGAAGACAATGTTCAATGTGTGGAAATCAGCTAAATCAGGAGGGGATTTCGAAACTGGAAAAGCCCCTGATGTTATTTCTAAACCAGCAGTTTTTAGTTTCTCTCTGTTGTCTCAATAAAGTGAACTCTGCACATATCGAGGTGGAAACTGTTGCATTCACTGACCAACACAGTATGTTGTGTTTGCAAGCCAAATTCTCATCAAACACTCACTGTTGAAACAAAAAAGCTATGAAAACTCAAAATTTCAAGGCAGCTGTCTGCACAAGATTTTTGAGTTTTGAGGCTAACTAAAAATCTTACATTTGAGCCAACTGATTAGTTTTTGTTGAGATAACTTATCATTCATATTTAGTGTAACTTAAAGTTCTGAGTTCTACATACTAAGAAGTGAAAGTTGTGCCAACTTATTATTGTTTGTTCTGAAAATGTTCCTTTGTTACTGCACGTTACTGCACCGTTTTCCCACTTGCAAGGTAGCTAGCTAATGTTCGAGGCAGCTAACTATTGGTAATGACCACGCCTTATTAAACTAACTAACTAAACAAATTAAAGTTACATTAACCGGTAATCAACTCACCATCAACTGACCAACTGTAAAGCTAGAGTTTCAATACAATACTCAAACAAAATACTCACCTTCAGGGCGATAGAATCCACACAGGACAGGAGAGATGGCACCACATGTGGGGAATTGAAAGTGTAAAAGACCCCTGTAGATTTGAGTTGGAGACCCCGTTCTTTGCCTGAAGCATACTCAAATAATTTAGCCGAGCCTCAAGCACATAATTTCAAGTTTTCCAACCTAACTTGTGAAATGAGACCAACTTTACAAAACAAACTTTATACAGGTAGTTGAGATAATTACTTTGATGGAGTTTGCAACAAAATGGAAAAAAAAGTTCATATAACCCAAAAATCATTTTCAGGTCAACAATTTTAAGTTTTTACAGTGCTCCTATAGTTTACTATGGCTGCAGCTCAGTCACAGGGAGGGTGTTTTTTTTTTACCATAGACTATATAAAATATGGACGTAGTATCTGTGACGTCACTCATCTGTTTCTGAAGCGCTGTTTTAAGGCCAATCGTCAGCGGGAGCCATATTGCTGCAGTCAAGCGTTTGTGACGTAAAGAGGCGGGCTTTGAGCCTCCTAGCCAACAGCTACAGTGTTCCCGCCTGTCAATCAAGTCAGCTGTGCCTCTCACTGGAAGACTCGCAATCTCAATATCTTCGAAATGGCCACGTTATAAAAAAATTCACCCCCTGTACAGTGTGTGCCGATCGAGAAATGAGCTATCCAGACTACACTCGTCTTTTGTACCAGGCTGTAAACATGTTTATTTCTGCTGTAAAGATCATCTTTTTTGAATAAGTGTGTATGTGGTTTCCGGTACTTCTGGAGCCAGCCTCAAGCGGATCCTTGATGAACTGCAGTTTTTAGCACTCGCATATTGGACTCAAATTTGTAGACCGGAGGTTGCCGCTTGGTTTTTACTTGTAAAAGTATGCAAAAGTGAGGTAAGAGGGGCTGAAAGCACAAGAGAAATCCCCTACTATCACTGAAAATGTCTGAAATACTTCTTTTAAAATCAAAAGTAAATCAAATATGGTTTTAAAGATTTCAAAAATGCATTTTTTGGCAAATATGCAGTGAATTACCCAAGATACAGGTGTGAAGAAACCACCAACTTGCATGCTTTCATCCCCAAGAGACAAGAACATATCATCCCTATTCTCGCATCCATTCACTGATAACTGGTAAAATGTACTATTTTTAGATAACTTTAAAAAATAAAAAAAAATCCATAAAATAAGACGTAATATTTACAATACTTTGATCTCAAAATTAGCAGGGAAAACTTATTCTAAGCAATATTTTATATATATAATATTTTATAAATATTGTAAAGCTTAGTTTATGAGCCAGGAATGCTAACAATTAATATCTTTCACTCAAAAAAATGAGGGTAAAGGCCCCCTCAGGGATCCCGACCCACACTTTGGGAACCCCTGGTGTATACCAAGGCGTGTACTTGAGGTCAATACACTGGTTCTGATTCTTCAAAGATTTGAAAAGACTTCAGTCATTAAGTGAAAAACTCAATGAGCTGCGTAGTGTTAGTCCATGTCACACTTTATTTGCTGCATCTCTGCAGAGAAAACAACCACAGAGAGGTCATAAATAGCACATAACAATTTTGCATGCTGAGAAGTCCAAACGTGGGATTGTAAAAGCAGTGACTCTCTATGTGCTTTATCAAATTAATCAAATACAAGACTCATCACACAAAGAAGCAACTTACTGTCTTCATCATCCATTCATTCCCAGAGTTACTTTTGAAGGAGATTATAGAGGTGACAGCCAGATAACCATGAGGCTATTTACAGTACATGTCCAAGTTAATGTGATCAGAATACCAAAAGCCGTGCTAAGAAAACATGACAATGCAAGTACAGTGCAAGTTAAAAGAACCAGCTGTTAATGTCATTACTCTAACCTTCTTTTTTGAAAGCTATAAAGGGAACTGGAGGAGAGATGTCAGAAGTTGAGCTCCCACACTGCATAGAGCAAAAAGTGACCAAACACAAAAACACTAAACCACAAACTGGCACTTTATGTTAATGCACATACTTGTTGTTATAACCTATGGCTTAGTTAAAATCACAGGTGTCAAAAGTATTCACATTCCTTTCTCAAGTAGAAGTATAAATACTAGGCTTTTAAAATACTTCTGTAGAAGTTGAAGTATCAGCTCAAGCTTTTTACTCAAGTAAAAGTGTAAAAGTACTGGATTCAAAACTACTTAAAGTATAAAAGTAAAAGTAATGTAAGGGGAAAAAATGCCTTGAAGGACAAAAGCTTAGGCTGTACCACACGGGCCTATAGTGCACTAACCCACCTCCCAAAAAACACGTTTCTAAAGGCCATAATGACTATAATGTTATATTAATATGTTAATATATCATGTTTATATTATCACTCTTTTGTGTGTTTTTTGAACGATGACGAGCCGGGATGAAATAGGAGTATTTTTTTAAATGTAAGGAGTGGAAGTAAAAAGTCAGCTGAAAAATAATTACTCCAGTTAAGTATAGATACCCAAAACTTCTACTTAAGTAAGGTAACAAAGTATTTGTACTTTGTTACTTGACACCTCTGCTTAAAATTAGTGGTAAGCATTGCAGTTTTTCTCAATCGCTTTGGTACATTCCTCGAATCATCCTCAACATTTGCAAAACAGTAAGTGCATTTCTCAAAACAATTCGTACAAATAGCAAAACACCATGGATTACCTGCAAAAGCCAGAATCTTGCTCAAAATCCTTAATTCATCTCTCAAAAGTAAATATCTGTGTCAATGAACATGTCAGTGCAATCAAAGTGACAAGTCCTTGTGTCATTGTGTACGGATAAGACAGTCAAATTGCTTAGTCATGTTGTCAATATAACAGTGTACTCTGGAGGGACGGTCTGATGTAAACTATGGCTAAATTTTTGATGATAGTTATTGTAAATTGTAAGTTACACCTCAGTGTATGTGGGAGATTGAATGCAAGAGACTGGACAAGATTCACATTTATGAATGAGTATATATACTTGCCAGTTGATGGTTCGTGAGATGCACCTTTGAGCTATGTCAGAAACCTGGTTGATCATTGGTTGATCTAATGCTTCACACATTTCCCTTCATTGGAGAAAGTCAAGATTCACTTTGAAGCAATTTACCAATTCAGGACAGATTTAGAAAAAAAAAGTCTGATGGAAATGTACAGAAACATGACTGATATATTCTGACAACATGTTCAACCATTTTGCATATGAAGACTTATGCCATGAACTAATGCCTAAATGTTGTGGAGGGTGAGACTATTCAACAGAGACCCGTCATAATACATTTTCATCAACATGATATAAGCACTTGATAATGTAGGAAACAGCAGAGAATTTTACAGTCATTTGCATGGATGTACCAAAGCATTTGCAACTTGTTCAAAAGTGCTTTTAATGTTCGATTGGAGGATTTTAAAACTAGGATAAAGGATGATCTGATCAGCTTGTGCACGTTTTAGAGCTTACTATAGCTCACTATATGTTTTGTCCTGTTCTATTTGGGGAAACTTTTTATGCTGCTGTCTTGGCCAGGACTCCCTTGTAAAAGAGACGTTGTATCTCAATGGGACTATTCCTGGTAAAATAAAGGTAAAATAAAAAAAATTTAAACAGGAAATGAGAAAGTGATTTTTTGATGTGCACAAGAAATGACGCAATGGTGTGAAGATTGAGCAAGTAGTTTTGAGAATTTAAATTCTGATCTGAGAAATGTACCAAAGCTACTGAGAAAAACTGTAATGCACTCTTGCAGTCTCCAGTTCATCTGCAGAACACATACTCGGTGTAACTGGTCCACAGTTTGTCCTCCCCCGGGTCGTTACTGGCGTACGAGCAGGTCCCAGTGGAGTTACAGGCCACCATGTTGAACCCTGCGTCTGCCAGCCGGTCAAACGCCTGCTCCAGAAAGTTATACTTCAGGTAATACCTGGCGGTGTACTTATCAGGAGGACGATCCGGGTCCCGACTCTCATTCAGGGTGTCTCCAAACACCTCTTTAGCCAGAGAGATCTTACTGCACACGGTTATTCTTGCAACCCTGCGGAACTTTGCATCCGCCTGGATGTCCCTCCCGATGGTGTAGCTGCCTCTGTACCCGATGGTGATGAAGCCGGGTGTAGACCCAGGAGAGCGCGGGGTCCGGTCCGAGGACGAGGAGGAGGAGGTGGTGGTGACTGGGCTGGACAGCAGCTCTGCCTCCTCTGGCTCCCCGCTGTCCTCTGAGCTGTCTTTGCTCCCAGCAGCCAGGAGCCTCGACAGCCCCGGCAGCTTGAAGAAGTCCGCTTCTTTCTGGAGCCTCCTCTTCTCTTTGAAAAACTCCGGCAGGTAGAGCTCCGAGTCCCGCAGGTAGTCCAGGATGTATCGGAAGAGAAACCCGTCCCTGTCGAAGAAGAAGCGCCCCTTACTGTCTTTTGGGTGCTCTCCCGGGGAGCTCTGGGTGAACTTGGTCCACAGGAGAGAGTTTGGGACTGCTGTGAGAGTCTCCAGTCGGGTCACATACACCTGGCCACCCACATTCAGCTCCACTATCTCAGGGAAACTTTGGCTGTTGGTCTGTGCCATGTCTCTGGGTATTAAATAAGTCCGTCTGGTGTCCCTGTAGGCGCCCTGACTATTACTCCTCAGTACAGAAATGTTTGTATTGGTTTGCTGTGTGGGAGGAGTAAAAAAAAAAAAAAAGGACGGCCAGCACAGATTGTTCACTGGAAAGCTCCCTGTAAGAATGTTGCCTTCAGGGGCCTAATGTAAGCTTCAGACTCTCAGCTGTTAAACATCAGAAAACAGACAACTGCCTAGAAACAAATCACAGAGTAAACATGCTGGAACAACAAAAACATTACCTCTGATATCCCACATTTAGACCTTTATTAATTCTGGGATACTTAATATGCAACAGCATCACAGTCTATTATCATTCTGCAGGGTATTGATGCACAGCACAACAGCATCCCAAAAGTGAAGCCAAAACTAAAGCCCCTAATGACTGGCTGCAGTAAAGATCATGATCTCTCCCCCATCACTTAGTTTAACTCTCCCTGTCCCATTAAAGTTACTAACCATAGACCTTTCTGGAGTCCCTGAGCTCCCTTGTCTCGTAGATTCCTGCTGCTGTGGACGTGCCAGACTCCAGCTGCTATCCGGCTCACCACTACCATCTCTCTCTTCATCTCCCTCTATCCCTCTCTCCAACATAGTCTCAACAGATGTGTGTCTAACATGAGTCTGGTCCTGCTGGAGGTTTCTGCCTGTTAAAGGAAGTTTGTCCTTGCCACTTGCTCAATATGCTGCAAAGTGCTCTGCATTTAAAGATTGATTGAAAGGTGGAGCTTTTTGAGAATGGAGATTAATTCACTTTTTGTGTTTGTTTTGGAATTTTTATTCTCACCCTTTTAATTGGCTGTTGAAGTCGGAGCCTTTCGCAAAATATTTAGCCAACAAACTATAATTAGAAATGTGTTTCAACATTTCAAAATCTGCAGAATATTTCCTTTTTTTCAGGTTTTCTTTTCTTTTGGACTTAATATCTGTGTTTTGATTTTATAGTAGATACATTAATTCAATTAGTTTAGAATATATAATTGATAAAGGGCTAGGGACTGAAGCATAGGAATCTTTCAGTCCCTAGCCCTCTTTATCTCGCTCTATCCCTCTCTCCAACTTGGTCTCAGCAGATGTGTGTCTAACATGAGTCTGGTCCTGCTGGAGGTTTCTGCCTGTTAAAGGAAGTTGGTCCTTGCCACTGTAACTTGCTAAATGCTGCAAAGTGCTCTGCTCATGGTGGATTAAGATGAGATCAGACTGAGTCCTGTCTGTAAGATGGGACTGGATCTCATAGAGTACGGTCTAGACCTGCTCTGTTTTGAAAGAGTCTTCAGATAACATTTTTTGGGATCTGAGATTTTCTTATAAATAATGACTGATTGACTGATTTCTCACTTGATTAATAAACAAACTTTGAAGAGTTTTAAATGTCACAAAACTTACATTACAACAAAACATATCTGGTCAAGTTACCATGAGAGCACTTTATCACATTTTATCCACTGGAGGAGCATCCAGACGCTCGACTCTCTATTCATCATGTTTGTGAAGATAACATACAAGAAGCAGAATTTCACCGGTGAACTGTACATTTTCTTGAAAGAGGAGGTTGTGTAAGTATATCTGCAGTCTTTGTTTTACTCCCCTGCAGTGAAAACAAACCAACACGTATATGATAAACCAAAAAAGCGAGATAAAGCCGGTCTGATTGATCCGCAATGTTTCTAAAATTAGAAAAGAGGCCGCGCTTTCCCTCAAACTCACATAAGTCTCAACCCTGTATCGATTTCTGTAAATCCAAAGGGCTGTTTGATCTGTTCTTGAAGTGCAGAGTACGCTCTTTTCATATTTCAGTCCACACAGCAGTGTCTTTGCTCAGAGGACCACTGACATTATAATCTGGAGGAGATGTAACTGGACGGTTTGATGCATAAAGAGCATCAGAAAGTTGGAACAGAGAAAGAGTCATGATGCATGAGTTTTGAAAAAACAGGAGTTAAGATAAATCTCATAAACTAAATTAGATTCCCACTAAGAAGAATAGTAACAGTTAAGTCACTGTCAATACAATTAAAAAAAACACAGTGATGAAAAGAATCGTATAACGACAAGCGTATCATATTTGATACATCAGTTTTTAAGACCTCTACTTCAACAGTGTGATATATTTTTTCCTGAAAAAACCTAATGTATCCAATCAGATACATGCAGAGCATGGATAATCCACCAGGTGTGAGTAATTCATGCATCAGAAGGATGTTACTTGAGACATACAACATGGCAGCTGTGGATCAGAGACCCACTCAAAGTTTTTCAGGGATATTTTTGCTAATTTTTAAAAACTTTGGATGAAAAAACATTCAAATTTTACTGAAACTTCAAGAGGAGTGAGTAGTTACTGGATTGATGCAATGTAAAACTAATTAATATTTCATAACTTAATTTATAGTCAAACCGTGTTGAAAATGTGTGTATCAAAACTGATACAGCAGGTATTTATTTTCAGACCTCTCAATCATAATTTTATTAAATTTCATACATTATGCATTCCATAAAGCAACATAGTCTTTTCATTATTTAAGAACAAATTTAAATTACATTATTCGGTATATTTAGATTAGAAATTGAGATATTTATAACGTGTATTGTGTTTTTATATATGCATCCTGCTGTATCATGATGATTGATGACTAGTTGAATGTTGCCATGTCTCCCTAGTAAATAAGTATCTGTTGCTAATTTATTTCCACTAAAAACTGAACAATTCAGAGAAGAAATATACAATTAATATGTTTTTTTGCAACAAAATATGTATGACGTTGTTGTGCAATATGGAAAAAAATAATTTCTAGGTTTGGAATTACTTTGGGAAAAATTTGAAGGAAACTCAAAGTTCAATAGGCTAAAAATTTGGTTTTTATATGTTTTAGTTTGTTCAAAAAAAGAAGAAACATTGAGCAAAAAATGTGCACCAAAATGCCTGATGTATCAAATATGATACAAATTAAAACTCATATATGAAAAATGCAACTAATTTTTTTTTTTTACAAATTTTGTCAGAAGGTCTAATAAACACTCCATTTTCAAAGAATTAGAATTTTCTGACAATTATTTGATGGTTTCAGGCTTCACAGGGTTAAGGAAGATAAGGCACATTTGAATTTAGGAGATGATATTTAAGAAATTGTCTTACAATAGAAGTTTCAAATATTTGGATATTCAGTCCCAATCACCGGTGGATAGAAAGAAGAACAAACAAATATTTTTGATCAAACTATAATTAAAAACTTTAAATATAACCCTGCTGGTTCCATCCTGCTGATCTTCTTACAGATATTGCGATCCATGCTGCTGTACATTTAGCCATACGTTTTCTGTCTAAGTTGCAGTAAATACAGCTAAATCAATAAAGTTAAAGTTGTGTGTGCAAAACTGATGATGATGATTGTTCAGTCATCTTTCTACTGCACCACTGCCTCCATCATATCCCACGTTGCAGTTATTCATAATGCCTCATATCCTACCCAATGTTTGCAACCAACAGAACATAAACCTGTTGCTCTCCTGACACCTGAAGTGATCTGTTGGAGCTTAAACATAAATCCATCACTCTGTTTCTCCTGCTGAATCTGTGGGTTAGACTGACATCTAGTGGACAAAACATGAAGTGGCAGGTTGTTGTTTATGTCTTCCTGTAATGAAGATGTTTACTGTATTTCTAATCACAGCTGATCCACCCTCCAGACGTCTGGTCATCACTTGCAGGTTATGACAGATGTTGCTTACTGCGGATTAATTCTGTTGAAACCACAAACTGTAAACACAAATAAAGAAAAGATGCTTTAGCTTTCATATGTGTTTGGTCAACAGTCGCTTTTTTCTTGTAACTATATAATTGTGTGATTTTGTGCTGCCTACATGTGATTTATTTCAATACTCAACAGCAGGCTTTCAGTGAATCGGTGAAAATAAACGATATCGTCTCCTTCACTCTTCTTCTCTCTCAGCAGAGCACAGTTAAATTGCCGTCCTCTGTCCAGTCCTGACCTCATGTCTGGGTCGTCTCCATAATATTTCACTTTTTTCTTCCTCAGTCTGGTGGAGGATAATTGGAGGTTGTAAAGTTTAGCCTTCCAGCCAATACTAGAAAATGTGAAGGATAAGAGATGTGGCCACTGTTCTAATCATCTTATGAATTCTTTCATGTGAGCCATCAGATTCTCCCAGTCTTTTAGTATCATGTTACATGTTGGGGTAAGATTTTGATTTTTGCTGCAGAAATGGACAAAATGTGTTTATTTCAGAGAATAGAGAGAGTTTAAATTACTGTATATACTGACAAACTTCTGAGAGAAAGTTTTGAGAGCTTTAAAGGTACAATGATCTAAATATATATATTGTTTTACAGTGTATGTCCTCTGCAGCAGTTTAGGAAGTTTCAGTTGTTTCATTCAAGTCAATAAACCACTTTAACTCTGCTAATAGTAGTACAAGTTTAAAATCCTGCATGTTAAAGGGAACTATTTGATTGTAGAAAGTCCCCCCCCCCCCCCCCCCCCTCCTTTCTGGCTCTCCCTGGCCTGCTCACCTGCTAACTGAGTGGGAGGAGCAATAGACCAGATAGGAGCTCCAAGTTTAATAGCTTCCGTAAGTTTAATAGAATAGTCCTGGAGTAAGCAACGTTCAAGTTCTGGAAGTTATGTTATCTGTTATTTTCAAGGATCCTAGTGGTGCTAGTGAAAACAATACTTTTATTAATACTAAATATGTGGGTTTTCATAAAATAAAAAATACTAAATATGTTCCATAAAAGGTCCCCACACTTGAACAAACGTTTTCTGCAGGCTGTGACTGAATAGTGGATCGTATATCTTTCTATTTTAAAGTAATAAGCAAACTAACATGCAAATAAAGCTTTTAAATACCTTAAAATGAAGTAAAACTTTCAATATTTAGTTCTGTAGTTTTGTAAAACAAACATTTATAGAAGTAATAAGATCATTTTAGTTGCACCTCAATCCTTGATATTAATTACAGCCATCAAAATTAACTATTTATCGGCCTATTTTTCAGAATAAGTGACCACAGCTGCTAGAAAAAAAAATCCCAAAACAAGCAAAAGCTTTAAAGAAGATGATATTCATAGTTTAGATTTGCTTGAAAAATGTGTGGATGATGCTAGAATTTTTTATTTGGTCTATTTGGCTCCACCTAGTGGTCAGTAGACAGACAGGCAGGCAGACATATGTAGATAGATGATAGGTAGATAGTTAGATGGTTACACAATCATGCTTTTTATTGTTTAAATACTGACATATTGTCCTGAAGAAAGTACAAAAATAAAACATTGTTTTGTTTTGTGCCTTCAAAATAAAAGCAGAGGATGTTAAAAAAAAAGGAAGAACTGTGAATTGTTCTGACTTTGCTTTTCAGTACTTGCTGTGTTTGTACAAGACTGTATGAGCTCTTGAGCTGTAGTGTGGTGCTGTATTATAACACGTCCCTCACTCTGAGGAGTCACGTGACCGCCTGCGTATGACATAAGGTGGCCTCTCTGATGTGACACCCAGCTAAACACTGTCACTCTGCTGTGTGCTGGAGTGTGACCCCTCGAACACACTCTCTGAGCTCTCTACAGCAGCCGACCATCATCCACACGCTGTCTTCCCCTCCTCCTCACCCTCACTCTCACCCGGCTCCTCTCCAGTGCTCCTGTCTGACACAAAGACGAAGACAAGAAGCAGAGATCTTCTGTTTTTCTCCGTCAACACTCGTCTTTACTCCTCTTCTTTATCTCTGAAATACACAAAGGACTTTTGTTCAGCAAAATTACATCTGCAAGGCCATCGCTTAATTCAGGGAAAATACTGATTGTGATATTTTATGAAGCAGAGTAGTATGTTAAAATGCAGAATGCCTCCGTATTGCTCTGTTCAGGCTCAAAAACTTGATTAGACAGCATAATAAACTGTTAGTAAAAGCACAGTTTTAATTCACGAGGCCACTGAGTAATTTATAATACCTCAAAGAAAAATTGAATTGGTGCAAACACTGATGTAGGTGAGTGAAATCTATTTATAGGCTCTCAGTTACTTCTAAAAAATATAACTACTTTTGTGGCACTGGCCTGTTAAGCCATGTGTCCTAAAACAGGGGTTCCCAAAGTGTGGGTTGGGACCCCCTGGGGAGTCGCGAGACACAAATGGGGGGTCGTGAGATGTCTAAAAAATGTCTGTTATCTAAAAATACACATTTTACCCATTATAGTAAAGATACTAACAAAAATAGTTGCTAAACTTGAAATAAAACCTTGAAAATAGACAATGTAATGAGTTTCTGTCTTTCTTTTTGCCAGATGACTCCTAAGTTTAGGGTTAGTGAACAGTTAATTATCAAAAGCATCAGTAGCAGTAATTTAATTCATAACGGCACAGGAAACACAGCCACATGCTCATATAAGTAGGCTAACTTTCTGCAGACCAGCTAAATGAAGCTACATTAAATCACTTTGAGGGACAGTGGGGGTCGCGAGTCTTTGGCACCTATATTTTGGGGTTTGCGAGCCGAAAAGTTTGGGAACCCCTGTCCTAAAAGAGCAACAGTATCTGAATGAACGTGCCTTCCTTTGCTCCTAAGGAAAATATTTATCTCTTTATTCAGCTCTCTGCTAAACGCTCATTTTTGTCCACCAGCCTCAGTGTAACTGTTTCGTTCTGCTGTGCAGTGTTAAGCAGAAATGACGGTGGATTTTGTTAAATCACCCTAAGCAAGTGGGAGACAATTTACCTCAAATTCCTCCCACTATTTGTTTACTTGTAAAGCTATGCAGTGATTTAACTTCACTTCCAACTGAGCTGCTGAAATTGTCCCTCATGGCAGAAAGAAACAAAGATCATCATGAGTGCTTTTTGTTTGATTGCTGTATGCTGCGTCTGAATTCTGAAAACAACTGTTGTTTATTGTTTTCTGTTTTTATCCTCAGTGTAAAGAAAACACTTGTATTGTGTTTTTATGTACTAGGGGCGTTATTTCAGCTTATTATCAAGCTTTCTTACTGATCTTACAGCTGTGTAAGAGGCTTGATTCTGATGGTCAAAACCCCTTGACAACGGTTATTAACTTTCACTAACATGAGCAACCCCAGAGGCAAACTGACCACACATCATGTCAAATCAATCAACGGAAAAGGGTTCCGGCACATTTTGCTCCTGCTTGTTGACGCCATAGGCCGTAAGGTGAGGGGAAACCGTTAGCTTCCGTTAGCATCTAAACAAGTTGCTAAAATGCAATTTTCCGTTAGCATGCTAATTTGGCAGGCTACGGACATTTTCATATTGGATCATGTCCAGAAATATGATCAAGGAGAGGAGCAAGTGAGAGAAACTTTAGGTTAGCGATCTCTACAAAGAAAATTAAACCATGAGTTTTGTACCAGGCTGTAAACATGTTTATTTCTGCTGTAAAGATTTTTTTGAAAGGGTGTCTATGTTGTTTCCTGTGTTTCTGCAGCCAGCCTCTAGTGGACGCTTGATGAATTGCAGTTTATAACACTTCCGCATGGGCTTCATATTTTGAGACCGGAGGTTGCCGCTTGCTACTGAATGATAAAATGGGCATGCATGTCGCTGTCCATGGTGCTGAAGAGGAGCACAGTGACAGCAGTCCCTCAGAGTGAGAGATGCACAAACTGCGACTTTTGCCACACCAGCCATGCACTGCACCACGACCTGCGAGAAGTTGAGTGGGCCTGTTCAATGCTGCTACAGCTTCAATTCATTTTTTAACCTCTTATATAGGTTTGTAGTATGGTTTGTAAGGGACTTCCTCATGAACTCAGAGCACTATCACTCCTTATAATGGCACCACCACAAAGTCATCACTCTTTTAATTGTAAAGAATCAGAATCATTTTCATGTGTGTTTGGTATCTATGTACATTGTGTGTGTGTGTGTGTGCGTGTTTGTGTGTTACTTTAATGGAGAACACACTTAATATGAAATAAGATAAGATAAGATAAGATAAGATAATCCTTTATTCATCCCCCAACGGGGAAATTCATGGAGTTACAGCAGCAAACAAAAAGGTGTACAGTACAAGAATTTAACAAGAATATATAAAGGAAAGAAATGTTCATCAAAGACGACAGATTGGCCATAACTCTCCTGTCGGCCACCACATCCACAGGGTTCAGGATATATATATATGTATATATATAATATAGCCATCTTTGTGTGTGTGTGAGTTATCTTTACATCCTGGTTACATATCTGCCTGTGGCTCCAGCTTTGATCCAGCTTCATATGACTGGACTGGACTTCATTTTTGTGTGCTCACGTGTGTGTCTGTGTGTGTGCGTGTGTGTTCTCGTCACCTTCTCTCAGGGTTACGTCTGCACCCTTGTGCTCCTCAATCAGCTCTAATGGATCCTCTGGCTCCGACTCAGCCAGCGCTCAGATCGTGATACTAAAGACACTCACACACACACACACACACACACTCTCTCTCTCTCACAGGACTGGGTGGGGCCTTATGATGATCTAAGAGGTAAGACATTTTCTTGCAGTCTTTGTCCTTTGTCTCTTCTCTCGTGCTTCACCATGAGTGTCCCTAAAAGATGCTCCTCCTGCAGGCAGAATTATGTCACACTTTGGTTCCTTCTCTGCAATTCAGTTGAGACAAATTCAACTACATATGTACTCGCCTCGACGTAAACAACTTATTTTAACACAAAAATCTTCCTCTGTCTTCGTCACTAGCCCCTCACCCTCCCACCAGCATGTGTGTGTGCATGTGTGTGTGTGAATGGTTCACATGGGTCCCATCCACCCTACCTTCTCAAGCGTCCTCTTCATTCCAAGAGTGAACCGGTCCCCTGGGGGAACTATGTGTTCCTGTTTATGGGTGTGTGTAAGCGTGTGTGTGTGTGTGTGTGTGTGTGTGTGTGTGTGTGTGTGTGTGTGTGTGTAGTTAAATTATTCTCCCCAGTGGTTTTCTATGGGTTGAAAAGATGTCTGTCCATCCAGCCCATTCTGAGAAAAGAGACAGGCTGAGGGCGGCCCTTGTGTGAATAAAGACACACATCAGCATGGATGAAGATGTCAGGTTTGTATTTTCGAGTTGCTTTGGCTCAATTCAGCGACAGACGTATCAGAAAGAACACAAAATGAATTTATCTGCTTTACATCTCATTATGTTTCTCTCAAAATTGCACTGATCGAGCAGATTTGCAGAAATCACAATGAGGAAAAATGAAGAATCCACATTAAAATACAGCCTAAGAATTATTTTTGAAAGCTTTCATTTTAGAATATTCTGCATTGTAGTTTGTCATTAGGATACCAATTTTATTCTTAAGTAATGCTAAAGTAATGCATTAGCCATGATTATTAAACACATGAATTAATATAAGATGTCTCAGTGATTTATTTTACTCACCATTAATTAATTATGAAGCCACTATGACTTAATTTAATGAGTTCACCTTTAATATATCATCAGTTGAGTCAATCCTTAACTCCCAGTTACTTCATAAAGCTATGAAGCTGTAGCTATGCAGAATAACTATGTAAACATGTTATTCTGCTCTTGATGTCTTATTATGCATTCTAGTACTTTGGAGTTCATTTCTTTATTTCTTTTCATTTATGTATCTATTATTATTATTATTATTATTATTATTATTATTATTATTATTATTATTATTATTATTATTATTATTATTATTATTATTATTATTATCATTATATTTATGTATATATATATATATGTATATATAGAGGGAGAGATATTTAAATGTATATATATATTTTTTTCTCTTTTTTTTCTTTCTTTATTTTTGTGTATTTCTATGAAGCAATTTGTAACATTGTTTTAAAAAAGTGCTATAGAAATAAAGATTATTATTATTATGATAATATAGATGGAAATACAAGGTTCTTTTATGACCATTCATTACCATTATTATTATTACCTCTACCATGTTTTTACTTAAAAAATTAAAATGATAAACACATTTATGTTGCACCTTTCTTATGAAAAAATGCTCAATGTGCTTTATAATAGGGAAGTTAGAGGATAATAACAGCAATATTAAGAAAAATACAATACATAAAAAAAAGTAAATAAAAATAGCAATGCAATAAAAAAATACCACTTTTCTTTAATTCATAGTAAGACATAAAAAAATGCTAATGCTCTGCAATATTTTTGATTATTATAATTTTTAGTATTTATTTTATTATTTATTTAAAAAAATATAAATATTCAGTAGAAATATTAGTTTTTTTTTAATTTAAATATACATTTATGTAAATTTATTTTATCTACAAAGCATGGTCACAAAATAAACTTGCATTCCCTAACAAATAATATATTAAAAGCAAACTCATTGGATTCAGTCTACATTAAATCATTTATATATTAAATAATCAGGAGTTATGCATTGCATTAGCATTGATTGTAAAAAGAAACATGTACCCTTATTGTAAGGTGTTAGCTGAATTTGACATGCAGTGAGCCCCTGATTCTCTGCACCCCCGACTCTCCACACATGCAGGTCCAATCAGATCCAGTGCAGCTGATGGTTCTCTGTTGGGCCCAAGGCTCTGACTCCACATCGGTCCGGCTGATTCTGCTGCTCTTTTAAAATCCTCCTGTTTTGCTGATTTCAGAGCAGTCGCTTCATTCCTGCGCTGAGCTCCAGACGGTCTACCTGCAGCCGGTCTGAGTGGAACAAAGCTGGGTCCATAATTAGGTTCTCGTGGCTGATTCGATTAGAGCAGCCGCTACATTCATTTTGCTAAAGATGCTCCTCAGCTGCTCAGAGAGACTAATGGAGGAGATGGAGAGATATATGGGAAACAATTAGACATGGCATTATCTTATTTTGGTATGCATCTGTGCCCGTGTATAGAAAGATGTACATTTCTGCAATAAGCATCATTTTCTAAACATCAACCTGTCTTCATCTTCTGCACACATACTCTCACTTTTCTCCTTCTCAAACCTATTTCACATCCTTTAGTTTTCCTCTTCTGCATCCCTCGCTCTCTTCCGATGTTTCAATTAGCTGTCTTGAAATTGAATTATGGGGGACATTACTTAAGAAGGACATAAATAGTGGCCTGCCGTCATGATGCTGCTGCCTCCAGTGAGATATGAGCTGTCAGAAGAAGAGAACAGGAACCATATCTGATGCTTCATGTTATGTTCAAACCACACATTCACTTTCTCTGTGCAAATGATTAGAAAGATGTGAGTCCTGCATGCCTAAATAACTTTTGCATGCATTATTTTGCTTGAATGTTTCACCTTTTATCCAAAATATAAGAGTCTAAGATGTGCATTGTTTTGTGACACAGGTTTGGATGCAAATTATGGTTGAAGATGCAAATTAAAAATAGCACAAATAAAGAAAAGAAAACATATTTTTTCCTGCAGTAAAGCTCGAAAAGTTCTAAATATTTGTGCAGTAACATATAATGGTGTTTTAAAGGAAAGTAAGATAATTAAGGTGATTAAATTTCCACAAAAATGTAAACACACTCACAAAAAAACGTCTCATTTAAAGCAAAGTGTTTGATATATTGCATCATATTTCTAACTGCAGTACTTACATTTTCTATGCACACAATAACAAATATTGATTGTCTAGACAGACTATGGATTTCTGGGTCAGGGGTCATTGAACCCTGGGGTTAGAAGCACCATCGACTCGTGTGTGAACACTGCTCTCAAAGTTTCATCCAGAAAATTAAAAGAACTCTGAGATTACCTTCAAGACGTCCTCACTCGTAACTTCTGTTAAAGACGAAATCCAGAGCATGGGTGAAGAAGTTGAATTCAAAGGTACATTTTTATATTTGGACGATGCAAATTCATCATGTTTTCATTAGGCGGTCTTTGAAAGTCAAACATTCTAGCTTTGTCTTGTTGAGTTTGTGTTACAGCGGTTCAAGTCCAGTTTTAATTATGATTTTGGAGACACATCCATCAAAGCAACAGCAGCATTACGCAGCTGTTCTCACACAGTAATTCAACAGATGAGTAAAATGATCCCTGCGTCTCAAAGTGATGAAGGCCCTCTTAAAATTAAACATGAGTTACTCACTGTTTACCCTCTTTCTCACCCCTTCATCACTTACTGTAACTCGTCCTGTCCCATTAAAAGTTACCAACCATAGACATTTCTGGAGTCCCTGAGCTCCCCTGTCTCGTAGGTTCCTCTGAGCTGCCGTAGACGTCCTCCTGCTGTGGATGTTCCAGACTCCAGCTGATACAGACGTGCTGGACTCCAGCATCAACAGCTACTCGCCTCATCACTATCACCGCTCCCTCTGTCTCTCATTCTCCTCTATCCCTCTTTCCAGACCCAACTACTACTATCCGTCTTACCACTATCATCTCCCTCTCTTCATCTCCCTCTATCCCTCTATCCCTCTCTCCAACACTGTCTCAGCAGATGTGTGTCTAACATGAGTCTGGTCCTGCTCGAGGTTTCTGCCTGTTAAAAGGACGTTTGTCCTCGCCACTGCAATGCTCATGGTGGATTAAGGTGGGTCTTGGTGTTGGGTCTCTGTTCATAATTTGACATAGAGTACGGTCTAGACCTGCTCAGTTTGTAAAAGCATCTTGAGATAACGTTTGTTGTGATTTGGCGCTATACCAATAAGGATTGATTGTTTGATTGATTCCTGTTTCCTTATCATCATGTTGTTGATTTTGAGTCTTGTGTTTAGAGGAAGGTACAAGTTTGACTCTTTATAACAAATAAAAAATGTCCTCTTATCGTTAATGATGCTTTAGCTCTTCAGTGCAAATGTGTGTCTTATTCCAAGCTCTTAAAACTGAACATTCCTTCCTACCCAGTGAGGAGTGTGTCACCTTGTTTGAGTCCTCTCCCTGAAGTTTATCCTGCCTCGATGTTTGATGTCTATCTGCTCTCCGTAATCTCATCTCCTCGTGTCCACGTTAAGGGGAAGTGCTCCGGTTGGACGTTGATTCCCGGTATTCCTCTTTATCTCTTGAGGTTGACCTGGAGAAGAAACAAGTCAGACAGCTGGAGCAGATAACGTGCAGTGAAGGGAAAACGGTTGAATTTCACATTTTTAAACATGTCTGTCCATGGGTTAGAAAGTAAAGTCTGCTGGTTCTTCTTTTGGGAGCTAATTAGGAAGAGAAAAAGATCTTCTGCCAGACCGAGAAGGAGAGAGTCCATATGAAGGACAGCTTTGGAAGGGGGCTTTTCATTTTGGAGCGGGTTAAAATAAGGTTAATACAACCTTTCCTAGAAGACAGAGGAAGAAACAAATCAAACAGAAAGTCCAAAAAAATGTCAGCTATAGATCACTACGAATCTAAAATGGTTGAATATCATGACTCATCGGACGTTCTAAAAATACCACGAAGAAGGAATGAATGGATGTGTTTTGGTTTACATCCAAATGCGCTCTAAGAGAGAGAACCATCCCCCCAACCATCTCCTCCTACGTAAATAAATGGATTGACTTTTGGACAGGCGACAGTTCCCCCTCATAATTGTTAATTATCAAGAGTGCTCTCTGAGGTACTTTCTATGAATGGAGATGGAGATGGGACACTCTCTCTCTTTTTCTCCTCCCCCTGTTCTTTTTATGGGATTGGTCTTAGTTCTCAAGGACACTGAAAAGGACGCCTGCGATGTAGGAAGGCGGTGCAGTGGATGGGTGGGGCACCTGCGTCATTGCTGCGCATCTAAGTCTGTGGGTTTTTATGTGCTACACCCTGTTCTAACCCCTCCTCCGAGTCCATCTTCTCCAACTGACCACAAGCAACCCCACCCACCCACCCCCCTTGCCTGGCTCCTCCCCGAGTCCCGGACTAGAGAGAGAGTACAGCACTTAAGATAATGTAAATCACCAGAGAGGAGAGCTATTTTAAGATGTCGTCTTTCACTGTGGCCACGGAGGGGGACAAAGATGCAAGCCAAGCGATTGTAATGTCAGTCACGTTTTCTGACATGTTCTCTTTCTCCGCTAGCTGAAGGGCCTGACGGGCAAGAGAGAGCCGGCTGCAAATTCAATGCTAGCCTTTGTCGAGAGAGAGACTTTTTTTTTTAATGTAACCGTATTTTACAGGAAGGAGCAGCTGCTGAGTCTGAAGGATGAGACTGAGTTTAAGATTTCAGTCGTAAGAAAAAACACAGAAATCAATCGAATAAAAAAACCTACAGAGCTCCAAAGTGCTCGTCATTGAATCTGAGACCATCAAACATGAACAAAAATACGAAAATGGAAAACAAATATATAGTTTTGTGACACAAAAATGATGTCTAAGTCTTCTCTGTTGGAAATAAAGAGCACTAAAATATGGAAGAATACCTTTTTTTTAAAGGGGGGTGATATGCAAAGTCTCACACTTGTCCGTCTTTAGGATGAAATCTGGTGCCATAAAGGTCGACCAGAATCTCAGTCCTCTACTCGGCCAGTTAATAATTTGCAAAAACCTTAAAGAGTCAACAAACACAAAATGTGATATTCCAGTTTTTCTTAGAAAAGTAGTGTTTATATATCTCCTGACATAATTTCTTCTTTTTTATTGTTTCATCTTTTGTGACATCAAAAATAAATAAACATTTAGACAGCATCCTTTCCATCTTATATGAACAGTTTGAACCAGCATCACTTGTTATCTCTATATACTTTCCCCCCCTCCATAACATACAACATACACGTCACAAAGAAAATCCTCTGTACACTGCTGTTAAAACAAATGAACAGATCCGTGAAGCAGAACCTGCCGCCACTTTGTTCTGCAAAGAATCACAAACGTACACGGACAGCAGAACTACTCGATATAGTTCGATCTTTTGACGAGGTTACATTCATGTTCAAGTCTTTGTTTGCTACAGTCCGACCGGAGATCAGTCCAGACTGGAGAAATAAAAGTGTCTCTTTATTGAGCTTCGTTAAGGCAGTTAAAATACAAGATAATTTTAAACACTAATGTACACTGATTCTATGTTTCAAACTGCGTCTACACCTGACATTAAAGAGAATATTATCTAATGTTTCAAGTCAACTACCACCACTACAGCTTGTATATTATCTACTCAGCATGATACATGGATTGTTCTGTCTCAATTCACAGTCATGATGTGTCTTTTTAGGATATTAAATATCACACAAGAGAGTCGACACTTCAATTAAAGTCAAATTAACACGTTTTGGATGTTGGCTAACATGTTCAATCTTTGACTTTGTTAGATCATTTTTTAAAGTCAGTTCCAGATATTCCAACGCTGCACATCTTAAGTTAAAATATAAAATAACTGGATGGGTTTAGATCTACATATCGTCCTGTTTCCCATCAGTCTTCTTCTTTTACAGGAACAGGTACTCAAGTGTTTGCATGAGTTATTGCTTTTATCTAATTTAACACACCTTGGCATACACTCCTTTTAAATCAACCATATTCAGACCAGGGCCATTTTCCTAAGAGGTCACCCTCAAAGCTTCAATGCTGTTATCATGCTGCACTGCCGTTGTTTTAGGTTCCCACAAAGGTTGAGTTAAAGCATTATAATTTGTCTGTTTTTGTTTCATGTTTGTTCGTTTGTTATGGTGTATAGATGTATAATGGGAAAAGTAAATAAAAAAATAATATATATTTTTTAATATATTACAAGCGAAGGGAACCTGACAAAGAGTTATCATTTCACTGCAATCAGACTTAAAGAATCTGAAAAAAGAGGATCTGGAAGCACATGGTCTCAAATTTCAAGGGAAAAGACGTAAAATGCTTTGAATAACATGCACCATTTATACAGTCTTGTTCTTCTAAAAAGTTGGACAGATGCGACCAATACACCAATTCCAAAGGCAGAAAGATGTATCTGTCATGACTGCTAGCCCTAGCCATTAGTTTCAGCCCGCTACCTGACCAGACTGAAAATTAAACCCGATTTATTGTGTTCTTAGGTGCGCAACCCAAGCAGCATGTTAAATCTGAAGTGCTTAAAACGGCAGTTCCTCAAGTGTCCACTTGAGATCACAGACTGTACAATGAATGGATGAAGTATCCGGGACGTCACCCATTTGTTTTGAAGCCGATCGTCGGTGGGTGCCATAGGCTACTGGAAATGCTGAACCCAACCTAACTTCTGTTGAGATAGTGTGAGGTAAAGAGGCGTGCTTTGAGCTTTTTTGCTAACAGCTACAGGATGCCTGCCTGTAAATCAAGTCAGCCACGCCCTTATTTGGGCAAATCTCATAAGTTTAATATCTTCAAAAATAATGAGTTATAAAAAATTTGAAAGAGAAATGAACTATTCAGACCTAAACCCTTTTTTGAACCAGGCTGTAAACATGTTTATTTCTGCTGTAAAGATCAGCATTTATGAATGGGTGTGTATGTGGTTTCCGGTGTTTCTGCAGCCAGCCTCAAGTGGATGCACAATGAACTGCAGTTTTTTAATACTTCCGCATCGGCTTTATGTTCTAAGATCAGAAGTTTCTGCTTGATTGAGACCAGCTTTAAAAACTCAAGAGACTCTGTTTACATCCATGTAACAGAAGAAATGAACATGCTAACAGTCTGCTACAAAAAACTACTTAGGTTTGATTTGCTAATTCTCTATTTGTACAAACTGTACAGGGGTTGAATTTTTTATGACTCATCTGTTTTGGATATTAAGGTTATGTCATAAGGATTGCGGCTGACTTGACTTTATTATAGCTGTATGCTAGGAGGCTAAAGGCTAGCCTTGAGTCAGCATTTTCAACATGGCGACCTCCATCGTTGACCTTCAAACCCCTCTTCAGAAAACAAAGGATGACGTAACTTTTACAGTCTATGTGTACTGAGAATTATGGGATACATAGGGCTGAGTACCAGGCTGGTGGCTCCACTTCTAAACACCTTTTCTCCCTCAGCATGTCATAATAATGCAATAAAAACAAGAAAACGGTGGTATACTATTTAGTAAATAAACCTCAACATGTGCTGATTTGATTGAAAACACTCTTGAGTTTAAGAGCAGGGCGGGCTGTGCGACTCCAGCTGAATTGGTCACAGGCAATTGGTCTGTAATTCTCAGCAATCAAAGCTACTGTAAGCCGAGCTAAATAACCGTATAGCTAGTTAGCAGGATTAAAACCCCCCAAATGATGAGCTGCCCTTAAGCTGCACTCTGTGGGCTTTGCTGAATGAAGGGAAATAATCGTGCAAGAAGACAGTTGTTGTCTGTTTTCCCCCTGCCGAGCTAACCCGGTGCTACTTCTACTCTGAATTTGACGGCTAACATTAGCATTAAGTCACTTCCTAGCTGAATTATCTGTAAGCTAAGAAGTAACTGAATGCTAACATTAGCTGTTAATAGTGATTGAAAAGGCATAATATTAAAGCTAACTGTATTGTTCGAAGGGAAGTGGTTGAATGCTATTGTTAGCTGTTGTTTTATGGAAGCGAAATGGTTAGCTTGTGTGTTGTGGACCATGAAACAGGTCCCAATGTTCTCCTACATTGTTATTTCCAATGTCTTATAAGTTGAAGTTGAATTGAGAATCAGTGAAATGATAATATTTTTTCATTGTTCTATCTTTCTTAGCAGCGCAGCATGATATCAGCATTTTAGCTTCACACCCTGAGAGGAAAATGGCCGCCGCGTGAATAAGGTGAAAAATTACAGAGTAGAAATAATTTCTGAACACAGTTTTCTTAAAGTATCTCTGAACCATTTGAAAAAAAGTGAATATATGATACACCCAACTATCTATAAGTTCTACATGATTGCATGTGTAAGTTTGATAAACTTCACAGAAAGACGAGTTCATGTCCAGATGATCAGTAAGCTGCTACACTATATATCCAGACATGTGGGTTTTATCCAACCACCACAGAGCAGGATGTGGTGTTGTAGTCCAGACGATGTGGTCTGTTTGTCTTTTCTTCTCTGCAGATAATCTCACTGAGGAACCAGTTTTCTGGCAGTTTCCATTTTTAGATCTCATCCTCATCCAGTGTGTCATTCCTCGTCATGGTGGGAGGAGTCAGGACTTGACTCATCCTCTTCTTCCACCATTTCTTTTGGCAGTGTGTCACGGCGTGTGAAAGCAGCCGCCAAGGTCACGCTCAGCCGCGGTTTAACGGGCGCCATCTCCGACAGCCCGATGTTGTTGCCACGAGTCACAAGTGTGGTCTTATCCATAATCTCTCCGCTGTGCTTCGACACCACCGCGTCGAGAAAGTCGTATTTGTGGGAAATCTTCCCGCTCTCAAACAGGTACTTCGCCAGGTAGGAAAAAGCAACGTTACCGAGGAAGGAGGCCAGCATGGAGACGGTCTTGAAGGGAAACTTCTGGATGACGACTTCCTCAGTGTCTCCAGTTATATGGTGTATCCTCTGCTCCATGATCCAGCCTGGGTAGTATATGAAAGGGGGCAGCCCCAGGTAAGGCTCGCCTCCACCGATACGCAGCACCAAGCCGAACATATAAGCAGCCACCGAGCCGTACGTGTTGGTGCCTTTGATGAAGAGCACACTGAGCAGCTGGGGGAAAATGATGACGTAAACCAGGTCTGAGCTCAGGTACCAGAGGCCGTAAACTGTCCCTGTCACCAGCGCCATTAATGTGGCAAGACCGCCGAACACAAAGATAGTGATACGCATCACCCACACGATCTCCCGGTCAGACGCCTGAAGAGAGAGAGAGGAAAGAGAAGGATTGTGTTGACTGCAGAGTAATCAAACTTAAATTAAAGTATGACTTTGCTGCACAGAACCAAACGCAAGCTCTCACCGACTGTCTGAAGGCGAGCTGGTAGATGTTCCTTGCGAACATGGAGCTCGCTGAGAGGATGGAGGAGTCTGCAGAGGACATGACAGCAGCAGAGACGGCGCCCAGGCCGAAGAAAGAGACAAATGGAGGGCAAAGGTGTTGCAGCACGATGGGGAGAATCATGTCTGCTTGCTCCCTGTCTTTAGGAGGGATGGCACCGTAACTGGTCTGGTTCCAGTCTGAGGGAGGGAAAGGTTGAAAGCATATTTGTCTCCCCAAACCTCTCATAATTAAGATCATTGCAACTCCACCTTCATAAAGCTTTAATATAACAGACAAATAAGCAACAGTTTACACTATATTCAGCAGTTTGCATTCAAAATTGAATCCCACCTGCATTATCCAACGAAAATGAGCATTAATAGTTTTTCTCTACATATTTTTTATTTGTTTTTAAGCTCACAGAAGAAGTTGTAAAATCGTCTGACACTGAGAAATATGAGCTGTGACTAATAAAGGGAATAAATATGAACTGAATGTGTATCTCCTGTGTTTTTGTCATCTTCATTTTGTACCGATGGCTAGAGTTCATTATTTTTTACTTACATATTCAGATGTTAACCAAGAAATATGACGCCTTAAAATCTGGAGATCAAACCTCTAATTTGGTCCCTCGCCTCCCTCTAATGTAATATTTACACAACCAGCGTGGTTATTAAACCGATTGCTGATTCATTATGGATGAGAGGAACCAGCTGCTATTTACCCATCTCTCTCAGATCTAAAGGCATCATGGGCCCAGTCGCAGCCTCGCTCCCACCCCCGCCAACACAGAGTGTGCATATGAAGGCTCACGTGTGAACCTTCTCACCTGTGGAGGCCCCGATGGCACCGATGAGGACAGAGGGCACGGCCATGATGAGGCAGCCGAAGGCAGCCAGGAAGGAGAGGACCTGAGCGTAGGTGGCCGAGGAGGCGGACAGGACTCTCTGGAAGTACACCTGCCAGGGTATTCCTCCGAGCATCTGTGGGTTATTTACAGGCCAGTGAATACCCGGAGTTCATGAAAGTACTTTTTATCTTAAAGTTCAGAACTGCAGGTTTGTTTTAGAAGACTTAACAAAAATAAATCAAGTAAGTCATTTGAAAGGCAGCTGTCTCTATATCAAGGATAAACAGTTTCTATCATTGCTGATTAATCTGCAGATCAGATATTAGATTGACTAATTTGCAGTATTTGGCAACAAACTCCTAAGTTAAGTCACACCAATCAAAGGTCATCAGAGTCAAATGCCTTGAAGCCCTGGTCTTGGTGGACTAAACGTATGAAAATGAAAGACACGAGTCGCTGGATGTCACCGTACCAGGAGGCAGAAGTTGTCGATCCAGACCCAGGTGTCACTTTTGTGGACACTGCCTCTCCAGGGTGACTGGTACACCTGCTTCACTGCGGTGATCGTGATGTCTGACACAGCTGGGTTGGCCAATGCAAAGGGGACGCTGATCCACTGTCGACGCCCAGAAACAAACACGGAGATAAAGAGTTAAAAATAAAAACTTAAAGGCGTGTGGGGAATTTCAAAAGATGTCTGAAACTTCACTCATTTCTCAAACATTTGTCAGAATCTCTGCAGTGTCATTTTAATTTGACTGAGATCCTTTGATCAGGATTTTTGTGTTTGGTTCTTTTGGCGTATTTAAAGTCAAATCACATTTGGTGCACAACATGCAGTGAGTCTGCTCAAAAGTGGGGACTCATTTCACTAATTGCTGATGTCTTCTTTCATTCGAGCGCAGTGTGAACCTACCAGGCCAACAAAGATGCAGAAGAGCTGCACGACGTCAGTGTAGGCCACAGAGTAAAGTCCTCCAACCAGCGTGTAAAAGATTGCAATGAGTGCTGAGATAACCACCGATATCTTAATGTTGATGTCCACGATGACACTCAGAGTCGCACCTAAGAGCATAAACACACAGATGTTAATTGGTTCTAAAGGAAAAACAAACATGCAAATTGTTTGACCTGGCTGGAGATAGACGTTCAAACTCACCCAGGGCGGATAAGATGGCAGCAGACCAGAAGATCTCTCCCATCAGTGCAGGTATGAAGAGGAGGCCACCCATGCGTTTCCCATACAGCTGCTGGAAGGGGTCCAGCATGGTGACGTAACCTCTCGACCGCATGGGTTTAGCAAAAAAAAGGCCCCCTGGGACAAAGAGGGACATCTTACAGGACTACAGGAACTATAGCACTCATAGTACAGGAGTAATCTGCCTTCTTTAAGTGTTTTTTACATGTTTAAATAGTTTAATTGTGTTTTATAAATCACCACACTAATGGAGGAGGTGTGTTTTGTAGGTAGAAACACGTCTAGTAAGTGCACATATGATCTTGTTACAGTACACTCCTGCTCTCAAGAAGTAAAACAGAGTTTTGAAGATGATAAATAAATAACACTCACCCACAACAAGACTAAGGGCATATCCGAAGGGAGCTTGAGCCCAAGCCAAGCCAAAGTCAGGTAAATACACATATTCAGCCGTGCCATTGATGTATCCTCCCCCAACCCAGGTCGCTGAAAATCCCACACACAAACAAAATGTCACCGCAGGAGAAAAACTGATCACATAAATCTGATCATCTTTGTTAATTGTGCTTATCTAATTTGTAAAATAATAACTCCAACACTTTATTTATCACAAGTCAAAAGAAAAAGGACATTTATATAAACTTAGAGACTACACTTGAGGTGTTTTACGCAGCCATTAAAACCGAGAATACTTCTCTCACCTGTCATAGTAAATCCACCGACAAATAATCCAATGTCTCTCCCTCCGACCATGATGGTTTCGCTGCGGTCGGTGCCCTCCGCCTCCCCGGAGTGTTTGTTCTTCCATGCCGCCCAGATGCCCACTACCAGGATGAGCAGATAGAAGACCGCGATAGCCACAAGCCCCTCTACATGGATGGTCATTGTCGCACCGGGCTTCTGCTAGGAACGGGAGGGCATGGAGACCTGCAGGGCGCACGGAGACGAAAGGGTCAGATATTACATGTTCAATAATTTAAAAACAAACACTGAAGTGTTTTTATCTGGACTGTTGGACTTGGAAAGAGATGCATGTTTTTTTCTTTGAGGTTTGAGGTTTGTTTGAAATCCACTGTTTTTTTTATTTATTTACATGATTTAGTTGATGACATAAAATGAAAATTATCAAAAATAATGAATTTCATCTTCAAATAATATAATTCCTGCGCTCGGAACCTGTCTTTCTAGACTTGACTTTCAAATCAGTGATGGTCTTTTGTGAGATCTTCGCTTTGCATTTTAAAAATAAATGCTGCTTATTGAAATGATTTCATTTCAAAGAAACCTGGAAGCACGACTTTCTTATTTCCCCCCGCTTTTATTTTGGGAAAAAATCATGTAGCTGGTGCCAAACTACATTTTTTAAACGAAAGTGAAAAACAAATCTCGAGATAAATAAGAAAATATGCACCTGTTTTTTTTTTTTTGATAATCCAACACCTCATCTATAAATCTATGCTCATCATTTTTAATTAGCCTCTTATGTCTCTTTTCGGTCTCTCCTTCTGTCCCTCCAGACGGACACAGGCGCGTAAAAGTCAAATTACGCACAGCATCCATGATAAAGTATCCTCACCCTTTATCAGAGACAACCTTCTCTAAAATATGTCGTGAACAATATACTGTCACTAAAAGATATGAACCAAAAACATGTACTCTGACATCAATTTACTTTACTAAAGCTTGAAAAAACATGCAGAACTTACCTCAAGTACTTCTTGATTCATGTGCTGGAGCACCTGAGGCAGAAATCAGGGACCGGAACAGTTTGAGGGTTTTATTTGGAGCCTCGATCTGTCCCCCTTTTTGCCGCGCCAGAGACAGTAAAGTAAAACGTTGGTGGAGGTCTCCCGGGTGACTTACCGAGGCTTATAAGGGGGCAGGTACCGTCAGAGGACTGATACACACGTCAGAGGAACCAAACGTCCCCTCTTAATGAGCACCTCGCATGGAAACACGTCACAGTGCACTGGATGTCTGAGTGGAGGACAGTGGGAAAGATTCCTCCACTCAAGGTTCTTGTGTTTTTTGTAATTCACGACATGAATGTAAATGCAAATCTTGCATATTTACAGGGTTAATAATCTATATATTGAGGGAGAATTTGATGCTTCACGTGGCTCCTGCTCCTTCCAGCTCGGAGCGTAACAGGCGCCTAATTGCGCAGCCATACTTCACGTGGCCTTTTACCCGCTGTCACTCTCGCGCCAGCCGGCATTTTACCTTACAACCGCAATTAACTTTGCTCCACGGAAACAGTTTTGGCGACTGAGGAGGACGTGTTGCCTTCTTTTCTCATCGGAGAGATGCATTCATTAAGAAACAACTGGTCTCACTCAGGCTCATATTCAAGACTGTTTTAAGCTGAAATTGTCCACTCTCTCCATCTTTTGGAGGACTTTCTGGAGCAATATGCTGCCCACCTTTCAGCAATCAGTAATCATTTAAGTGTTCTGTGTCACTTTCCCTTCAGGCTTAATATCAATGAACTGAATCTACTTTAATGGCCTCCCCTGCCTGAAGTCGTTTAATCTGGGCTCCTCTTGTCAAATCTGACAGGCATCCAATTAGGGTGGATCCTGAAGAGCAGCGCACAGATTTAATGATACAGTCTGACTTTGAAAAAACTCTGGCGCACACACAAACACACAGTATTTAAGACAAACAGTGTGAGGGGGGGGGATAACTGGCTGCGGATGGCTCAGGTGTTTACTCATCAAGACTGGAGGTGACAATGTTATCTTAACCACTGCACGCAGACAGCGCCCCCTTTTGGACAGAGTCTTTTCAGCACCATGGACAGAGGCCACTGATTCTCTCAGATTTATTTAAGATTTACCTACATGTTCTTTAACCAAGCCTTCTTGTATTATTTGGTTTTTATGGTCATTAAAAAAGGTTTTCTGAACTGATATTTTGTTTTCATTGTAATAGCTGAATTCTGTTCGTCATGTTCTTGGAAGATGCAAATCTTGATTATAATGTTCCATCTAGAGCAGGGGTTCCCAAACCTTTCGGCCCGTGACCCCCAAAATATAGATGCCAAGGACTCGCGACCCCCACTGTCCCTCAAAGTGATTTAATGTGGCTTCATTTAGCTGGTCTGCAGAAAAGTAGCCTACCTATATGAGCATGTGGCTGTGTTTCCTGTGCCATTATGAATTAACCTACTGCTACTGATTATTTTGATCATTCACTGTTCACTAACCCTAAACTTAGGAGTCACCTGGCAAAAAGGAAGGCAGAAAACTCATTACATTATCCATTCCTATTCAAATCCAAACTCAAAACCCATCTGTTCCAATCCGCATTGTTTAATTTCCACTGCTTCATTTTAACTTGGTGTTACTTTGCTTGTTGTTTTTATTTATTTTATTGTGTTATTTTATTTATTGTGTTTCAATCCCTCTGTAAAGTAGCCTTGAGTGTTTTTTTATTTTTATTATCATTATTATTGTTATTATTATCATTATTATTATTATTTTCAAGGTTTAATTTCAAGTTTAGCTACTATTTTTGTAAATATGTTTTTTACTTCAAGGGGTAAAATGTACTAATCTTAGATAACTTAAAAAAAACAACATTCTTGAAGACATCTCACGACCCCCCCAGGGGGTCCCGGCCCACACTTTGGGAACCCTTGATCTAGAGGGATTATACTATTTTTTTTACTTCTACCAATATTAATTCCCACAAACTAGACATATATATTTTTTCTCTCTGTAAGGAGCATTTTTTGTCTTGGCTGATATGTCTTTAAGGAATAATATTTATTTAATTCAGCTTATGATACTCAACCATATCTTTATCTGATGTTAGGGTTATTATCACAATAATATTAATCATTACATTATAAATACCAGACGTGTAGTAATTAAAACAGTGTTGAATCAAATTACATTAAAGTTTGACATCTGACAAGTGATTCTGTGTAACACCAAAGCCAAAATCTAAAACAGCCGGAAGACAGCTGGAGAGGTTCCTAACTGCATGTTTGACAGATGGCTGGAACTCAACCTGGACGCAGTTTGAAGTCAAACACTGAGAGTGAGTCTATAAATGTTTGTGTTTTGATGATTAAACTCGCATACACATATTATATCAACATGTTGTGCAGCTACGTAAACATACAAACCACACGCAGTTTATAAAAGTGATGAAAAGTGTAATAAAATGAATTCTCATAACTTGTGTAAATGAATGTTTATGTTCAGGGCCCAAGGACTCGAGGTTTAATGAGCAGCTGTCGCTGGCAGTGCTCAAGATGTTTGTGAGAGAGAGAAGGAGAAAGAGAGAGGGAGAGAGTGTGAAAGAGAGATATAGAAATAGACTGATATAAAGTCATATTTTGCATTATCATGACACAGCATTCATTTTCCACAGTATTTATTCTTTGAAAATGAACACATACAATGTATTAAACAACATACAGCTTAAAGTAAGACACTAAAACTACACTGATACTAAAGTGAACCTGTGCTCAAACAATCCTTGTTGACGGGAGGATATAAAACCTAAACTCACAACTCTTTGTTTTAAAAATATGACGCAAGTTGTCTGGAGGGTAGCAGAGTTGAAACGACTCCCGTTAAATCACCTCTGAAACGTCCTCCAGAACGAAACGGACACATCACTGCTGTACCCTTAAAGAAACGATGAGTAGGATGAGAGTCTGTTGGATCAGGGCATCCCTCAGTTTGTATAAAAAAATGACAACGTTGGTGAGGAGGCTGGTTTGAGTGGCCTAAAAGTGACTCAGCACTTTTCACTGAAACGTCTCCTGTCCAAGGAATCACTACAGTACAATGATACACCACTTACAGAGAGATAATTGTACAAGCCCCTGATCGCAACAAAAGCAGAACTTTCATCTAGACACTATTTAAGAAAATAATAATAATATGACTGTCGTGGTTTTAAGTCTGGCCAAAAAAATATAACTTTATTTCTTCTTCATTTATTAACACAAACACAAGTAGGACTGTTTTCCTCTATCCTCTCACACACTCAGTAACACACTCTACAGTTATCTTACACGATAAACAAACCCTTCTCAAATACCCCTTTTCAACTGACGCAAACCCAGTTCTAGTTCCAGGCTGGTGCTCGCTCTGGTTCAGCGCTGGTTCAACTTAGGAACCAACTCGGCACCAGTTTGTTTTTCCGCCCGCTCGAGCTCGTGGAAGAGCCACGTCATGATGTCACTTCTATGTGACCGATTTTTCCAACAGCGCTGGTGTGAACTTTCCCTCGCAATAACAACGATGGCGCTCCAGCTTGTTTTGGACCTCCTGGGAGGACCAAACCGAAAGAAGGCAGCTTGTTTCCTCGACCTTGGAATCCATTAGCTTAGTCATTGTTATTTTTCCGCCGCAGGAAAATGGCGGAAACTCGCATTGGTTTTAGGGATGGGCAATGATTTTCGAATATTCGCATATTTGTTCGCTTTGTAAAAATTTAAAAGTTACTTCGAATATTTTCTCATTTTGAAAGTACAATTTTTCAATCGTTTTTAGTGGTGCCTGGTTGTAATACGGTATTCCCACTAGAAAGTGGCTATAGAGCGTCTTAAGGCTGTTTGCTAACCGCAATAAATAACAGAAGAAGAAGAATGCTAACCGCAATAAATAACAGAAGAAGAATGCTAACCGCAATAAATAACAGAAGAAGAAGAATGCTAACCGCAATAAATAACAGAAGATGAATGCTAACTGCATTAAATAGCAAAAGAAGAAGAAAACATTAACGACATTCACAAATAGGCTGTTAATGTGACAGGTGTGTGTGTGTGTGGGGGGGGGGATTATTATTTGAATAACTGTCGAATAGATGCCAATGATTATCAAATAGTATTTTGGCTTGAAATGCCCATCCCTACTTGGTCTGTCTTTTTGGTCATGGCAACCCTTGCCTTCACCTCTCACCCCTAACATAAGCGGATTGCGGATCGCGGTTTTGCGGTTCTAGACCAGTAAGTTCTGATTCTGATTCTGATTCTGATTCTGTAAAGAGTTGGTGCTGCTCTGGAACCTGGCGGCCAGGAGCTGGTTCTTTCGCAGTCGAAACACAAAAAACTGGTTCTCAATTGAGCACCGGCTCCGAATCGGCCCTGAAACTGCCTCGGTGGAAAAGGGGTAAAAGATACATGCTCATCTTAATGTCTGATAAATTATTCTGTGGTTCATGGAATGCTTAAAGAGATGTTTTTTACAGATGACACATTCATGATACGATAAAGCATGATAGAAAAATACAATCACTTTAAACATCTGATAGTACATTTCATCATTTCAAATACCTCTGATATGCTCTCCAGCTTGTTTCAGGTGATGTTGCTTGACAAAGCTAAAAAGTGTCCACAATCTCTCCTCCATCCAGGACAGGGTTTTTAATGCAAGCTTTCAGTCAGAGAGCAGGAGAAGGGGATCAAAGGCTTGCATTAAAAACTTTGTGCCGTCTGAGTAGACCTTTTTTTATTCACTGTTTGCCTTTGAATCGCTGAAGCACGGTGAATGAATCGTAAAAAGCCTCGCGTTTGATTACACTTTTTTTTTGTCTTTGAGCAACGAAATAAGGCAAAACATAAGAACACAGTCAGACTTCCCTTTATCACAATCGTTTCATCAGGTTTCAGAGCGAGGCGAGCCGTGTTCACCGAGTCACAAGTTTAATCTACTACAAAAAAAAAACATACTGGATTCAAGAAGCGACAGAACTGTTTAATAATACTTCAGCAGCCAATTAAAAAAGAGCGCTATCTATTTATCCCATGTGAGCGGAGCGTGATGAAGCACAAGCTGGTTGGAATATAGTGTCTTTTTTAAATATGACAGCAAAATGTGCGCAAGTCTAAGAAAGGTGGTGTGTTCATTGGGATGCATCAAAACTTTGGCATTTATCGAATCACAAAGTATTCAATCTGTGGGAGTTTATGATTGCTGACTGAATTGGTGTGCTGGTTCAGATCTGATTCCTCAGATGATTTCATTCTTCTGTTTGTATTTATCTATTAGAAGCAGATTTTTTTTCCCACTTTAAATTGCTGCCAAAACTTCCAGAGATAGATGTCTGCATTCGAAGTGAAGAGAGGGAGAGAATTTGTCAACGAAAGCCAGTTATATTACACCGAGTTGTCGCAGTGTTGCCATAAAATTGCAGGTTTTTATCCTCTGTGTTGAGGCTGGAGTGGAGATTAACATGACCACAGCACAAACAGCCAAAACATGATTGATGTTGATATCTGTGGGACAAAGGGAGGCAGGCAAAGACCTTGAGACTCTCACATGTTGCGATTGTTTGAGCTTAAACATGTAGAGTAACATGCCACCCCACATTATGTACTTTTAACATTCTCTAGCAGTTCATGCTCCCCAAAATGAAGTCAGCACCTGTTGCACATACATATTGAGAAGTGTAAGGAGTAAAATGAGAGAGAAGAGTGAAACCATGCCCTCGTGTTCTTAGTGAACTACCCTTCACCGTCCAAACGTGGCATTAAAAACATCTCTATCTCTGTGGTACCTCTGGAAGAAGGGTCAGTCTGTGTTTCATGAAACGCTCTTTAAGATGCTGCTGCTAACTCTGACGTGTTCCTCCTCATGCCCTCACGTTCTCATCGTCTTTATTTGATCTGGAACGATACAAAGAATGCAGTTAATCATCATGAAGAAAACAAAACATACATTAGAAATAAACAAAACATCCGTGAAGCCAGAAGAAGTCATGAAAGTGAGCAAGTAGGCATGGATTAGGGATGAAGGGATGGTTTTCAGGTAGATTGTTCTCTTAAGAATTTGATATTAGACATCAGGCACCGCTTTTTGGGGGCATGACTGATGAAGTGTCCTTTGGAATCATCTACCAGTCAGGGTCCGGGAGGCAGACACCCTCTCTACTTATAAGAGTAGGCTTCAAACTTTCCTTTTTGATAAAGCTTTCAGGCAGGTTTCTGCCTGTTAAAGGATGTTTGTCCTTGCCACTGTAACTTACTAAATGCTAAAACTATTACCATCCATCTCCCTCTATCCCTCTTTCCAACCCCAAGACGGTCTTAGCAGATGTCTAACATGAGTCTGGTCCTGCTCGGGGGTTCTGCCTGTTAAAGGAAGTTTTGTCTTTAACGCTGTTACTTGCTTAATGCTACAACTACTACTATCTGTCTCACCACTATCATCTCTCTCTCTCTCTTCATCTCCCTCTATCCCTCTCTCCAACATGGTCTCAGCAGATGTGTGTCTAACATGAGTCTGGTCCTGCTGGAGGTTTCTGCCTGTTAAAGGAAGTTTGTCCTTGCCACTGTAACTTGCTAAATGCTGCAAAGTGCTCTGCTCATGGTGGATTAAGATGAGATCAGACTGAGTCCTGTCTGTAAGATGGGACTGGATCTTTTCCTGTCTTGATGTTGGGTCTTTGTTGATAATATAACATAGAGTACGGTCTAGACCTGCTCTGTTTGGAAAGAGTCTTCAGATAACATCTGTTGTGATTTGGTGCTATATAAATAAAGATTGATTGATTGAATATCTCCATAGGATGAGCGTTTTGTGAGAAACAGAAACATATTACTTTTTAAAACATGGGATGTTTCATAAAGTTGTCTATCACCACCACCACCACACAGTAACACTATAAATAACACATCACTCACAGGACACCCAGTACTCACTGCATTATCTGATCTATAGACGGATGTGAATGAGAGCGATGAACATAACAAAAACAAACAAAAAGAAGAGGATGTTGAGGAACTATAAAATAAAAAAATATATGGTCCATATTAATGTGGAATAAAATGTAATAAGGATTAACTGTGACGTGTAACAGCTCTAAACAGGCCGGCTGCTGAAAGTAACATTTTCACTTTGACATGGAGGGAAAATTGAAACTGTCACAGACTGAATAAAATGTAGGTAAAGGGTGATTCGATATAAATGGATTCTACTCTTGATAGTGTAAAAGGCACCAGTGAGAACATGCGGACAGCCCCACTCTCATTTATATTAACTGTCACTCTACCTTGTAACCAGTCGACTCCTTCTTGTAAACCTTCCCCTTTCAGAGCGTCTGTGGCACTGAAACAAACAAACAACATATAAGCAAAAATCCCCTCATGAAAACTGCTTTGTTACAGACCACCAGATCTGAAACATGGGCTTTTCTACAGTTATCTACTCATTACTGTGTAGGAAATAGTATGCAAAGAAACCCTGCTGGAACATACTACTGCACCAAGTATGAATGATGCAGTTTCTTCTGTATTTGATACATAGGAATTATAGACACAGTAAGCCTTATGTACAACTGCTGCATCAGATATACCAGTTATTTTCCTGTGTTTGAAGACCCTTTCTTGACGTCTCAATGCCATAGTTGGCATGCAGTAGATTGGCCAATTAAGGGAGGGACAGTAACAGCTACAGAACAAGGTCAACAAGAGTGATCCCCCTAGTTTATACAGGGAGCATGTGCGCCGCTTTCCGTCAGCCCCACTGGTTTGCCCCGACCGATGGCAAGTGACCTGCTACACAGAACGCGTGTTTTAAGCGTAGCGTCAACTCAGAGCAGCTGGCTCCAGTACAGAGAGAACAACACACAAAGAACAGGTTAAATAGTCTTTCTGTGGTTGAATTACTTTCATTTGGAGAGTATTCTCTTACTTTTGCGCTTCTATCATCACTGAGTATGCTGCATGACTATAAGTTTGGTTTTTGCAGGTTTAGATGAGTTTAATATCAATAATTCTGCTTAACGTTGTCGACCTGTGACGTTCAGACACAGTTAATCATCTCAAAGTCCTGTGGTGGTCGACATGGATCACAGATATCTGGCTGTTTTGTAGCTGTTAACAATAACATCCATAATCAATGAGTTTATGTGATCTATACGATCTAAAAAATGATTGAAGTCCATATATGGTGATTTATTTTGAAATTGAGCGGATGTTGCATGTGATCCTCGTGCCTGACTTTCTGTCCAGATCGATCTCCTCTTTACAGCTTGATGCGTGCTGGGCGTTGGCTCTCAGAACAGACGCATATCTTTAGCTGAGCGTCACAGGGGCACGCTCCGGAGACGGAGCTGAGATGCACTGCGGGGCTCCCTGTTTAAATTGGGGGTAACGGCTTACCACTTTTTCCTCAAATACTGCAAAAGTCCAACCAAATTAAAGTTCCTTACAGCAGCTCAAAATAAATACGAGTGCAAATTTGTTCCTACCAGATGTGCCAGGGTTTGTCTTTGATGTTCTCCAAACAAAGCAGCTGTGACACTTTGACCGAAGACAAAGCGTCTCTGACATCCATCTTGTTGGCAAAGAACAGGATGGGGATCCTCCTGTGTTTGATATCTGTGCAGAGAGGGAGAGGGAGGGTTTTAGAAAGTTAGTGTTGTACATCAGTGCTGTCCTTGGTTCAACTGGTGATAAGCAATCAACAGAAGAGATTAATAAAACTTGAAATAAGTTTTCTAGCAAACGTTATCTTTGTTGATTTTCCAGAAACAGAGAAGGGATTCAAACTCAAGATCAAGAACTGTTAAATGTGCATACCAGGATGATTTAGTAACGTATCCAGCTCTTCTTTGGCAACAACCATCCTCAGCTTGTCTGCACTGTCAATGACAAATATGATAGCCTGGCCTTCCCTGAGAAACAGGAAAACATCGCAGGTATTAATATGTGTATTCATGTTAAATAGAACTGATGAGTTTTGCAGCAATGACACACTCACTTGTAATAGTGCTCCCAAAGGTTTCGGTATCTGCCTTGACCGGACATATCAAACACTGTGAAGGAAAGACTACGAGAGGAGAGAGATGTTATTGGCTCTTTGAGGTCGTACCAAGTTGAAAATGGGAATTACTTCAGACATTATTGTGCACAGAGAGAAGAGGGAGAATTTTTTACTTCAAATGTATAAAAGGTTGTAGAAATGTTGTTTCATTATGGTCAGTTACCTGGATGTCTTAAACTTCTCTATGCTGAAGCCAATAGTTGGCACAATGTCTTGTGCCTGGGCCTGAAAGACAAATGCAGTATAAGATAAGATAAGATATGATACGATAAGATAAGAATAGACTTTATTGATCCCCAGGGGGAAATTCGGCTCTTGCAGCAACACAGACATAAGCACAAATCGAGAATTAGTTTATGTAAGTAGAAATAAGAAAAATCCAAATAGATATGTACAGATAAGAATACAATTTTAAGCTAAATACAAATGTTACACATGTTGTAAATTGTTATAATAATAATAATAGTATGTTTATAAACAATAGAAATAATCATACAGATGAAAAAACATGTTTCTTTCCTGAAAAAAGACAAGAAAAAAGAAATACAAAAACTTAATTAAATTGGTATGCCATTGTAGAAAAACTAAAAAAATAAAATGTGAAATGTTAAAGCCTTTAAATGTTAAAATGCTTTAATGCTCTCCGGACTCTTTCTTTAAAAAAAAATTAAAAAGTAATTGATTTTAAATATTGCTCTGAACCATACCATAAATGTGTTTTAATTTTAGAAAATTATAGTGTTAAAAAAGTCAACAAATTCAGAAAATTAAAGAAAATAATTGACTCAACTGTGTGTCTTCGTGAGTAAATAACATGTATAGTAATTCTGACATTAAACAACTGTAACACACACTTTTAATAGCTTTTGCTATCTATTCATCAGTCTTTTATTGCCTTTTTCCTTTAGTAATGTCTTTATTTATATCATTTTAAATACCTTTTAAGATCTGCCTGTTTTTTCACATTTAATTTCTTATTTGCATTTATTCTTGTTCACTTTTTGAGTTACATTTTGCTCTTGAAAAAATGGCTCTATCTAAAAGAAAAAAGTATAGAAATGTAATTAGATTGGCTATATCAATGTAGAACTTCTAAAACATTAAATGTAAAATTTTACAGCCTTTAAATGTGAAAATCCTTGACCTTCAAACATATCTGGGCTCTCTCTTAAAAAAACCCCAAATAAAATCATATCCAAAATAGCTTCCTTTATTTCCTTGATTCTTTTAGTAATCTCTTTATTTCTATAGCTTACACTTTTATTTTTCCATTTTCATTTATTTTTGTTGACTTTTTGAGTTACATTTGTTTTTGCCTTCTGTTGTTTTTTCTTTTCACTGAACTTTCTGTCTGCCTGATTGTAAAATATTCATTATTATCATTCTGACTTCCAGCCTTTGCTTTGACTGTCATGTAAACATGTCTTTTAAAAGGTGCTATTTACATTAGCCTATCTTTATCATTATTAAAAGTGTTCAGAGACCAAATCTGAATCATGCAGTAAAGTCATATCAAAACTTTATGATGGTGTACTGCAGTCCAAATCAGAAAACACACTGTACATTAAGGAGAAATGGGAAAAGGATGGGAATTTTAATATTACTGAGGAAGGCTGGACAATAATATGTCAGGCACAATGGAACTCAACATGCTCACCAGTATGGATGAAATATAAGTGATAAGAAGTTAGCATCATTTTTTTTTGGCAGCAAGCAAAAAAGCTGTCACAAGGAAATGGTTGAAACCTGATCCCCCTACTATTGATGACTGGATTGAAATAATATATCAAATAATAATAATAATAATAATAATAATAATACATTTTATTTAGAAGCGCCTTTCAAAACACTCAAGGTCGCTTTACAGACAGATTAAAACACAATAAATAAAACAACACGATAAAATAAATAAAAGTAACAAGCAAAGTAACACCAAGTTAAAATGAAGCAGTGGAAATTAAGCAGGGAATGCAGTTTGAAACAGATGGGTTTTGAGTTTTGATTTGAAGAGGAGTAGTGAGTCAGAGTTTCGGATGTCTGGTGGGAGTGAGTTCCAGAGTTGGGGAGCAGAGCGACTGAAAGCTGAAATGTATATTCTGGAAAGGATTTCATTCTCCCTCAAGGTTCAAAAGGAAAGATTTAACAGAATCTGGTCCAAATGGACAGGATATGTTAAACCTGTAAGGCCAGTTTTCACCTGACTGAATGTAGTGAAGGAGTGAAGATATGGTACATTTCTATTTTATTTTTGGCTTGCTCTTTATTTGATTTTTGCAATCTCTTCCATCTATACCTTTACAATTTAATCTTCCCATGTTCTGTTGTATGTCTTAAGTTCCCTTTAAAAAAATAGTTGAAGAGCTAAATTGCTGTAGAACTATCAAGTATGTTTTGCCTACTATACATGTTACATTCTGCTGTAGAATAAATCCTAAAGTGATTGCTCTTCCTCAATAAAGAAAGAATTAAAAAAAAAAGTGTTCAGAGACTCAGGTGGACTTACATTTGAAGGCTTGAGTTGGTTGATGATTGTAGTTTTCCCACTGTTATCCAGACCAAGACACAGCACATTCACACTCTTCTTCAACCCCAGCCATCCTGCCAACTTGTCAAACAGCCCCATTTGCTTCCCAAACACCATCAGCAGCCTGTCTGATCTGGAAGAAAAAGACAGTTTTACAATCAGGAGGTAGCTGCAGGTTTGGGGTTTACAACTGCTCCTGACCTGCAACCTGCCTGCTATGACCTCCAGTATCTGATTAACACAATAAAACCTGCCTCATCACAACAGAAATGATAACCTGGCTTCATGTCTTTGACACCAACCTGTTGCTCATGTCACCCATGTGTTGATCAGGCTTTTATCCACAATATATAAATGAGAGTAAGAGGACTTCTCTTATCGTTTCGAGGCAGCAGCTTTGGCATCGACTTGCTTGTAATTCACATTAGCTCACCTTAATTAACATCCAGCCCTTCCTACATGTCACCTGTTTCCATCAGGTTTCCAGAGTCTAATATTCATGTCAGAGGAGGACGGTCGTGTCTATTAGCTTAAAAAAACTAACTCTACACAAACAGCATTAGTATGTGGACTTTTACTCTCTAAATGTAGCTTAACATGCTAAGTGGAGTAATTAACATTCGCTTACAGACATAAAGTTAATCTCTTGTTGTGCCCGTTAGCTAGCTAACCTGAGCTAACCTTTAGCCGCTGATTACTGCAGGTTGCAGAGTTTATACCTCCACTCTCTGACTTAAGACAAATCCTCCATGTGACTCTCTAACACGCCACACATATGACACAAGATATCCTAAACACGTTCAAAAGCCAACTTTCTAAACGTGGAGGAGACATTTCAAGCTAACACTTCGCTAGCATGCGAGGCTCCAGCAGCTCGTTAGCTCGTATTAACCCTGGAGGTTCTGTAGAGGAGGACTTTACCTGGAGGACAGCAGGCAGATCTTGCTTTCACGTAACGCTCCGATAAGCTAGCTGTTATAACGTTGGTTAAACTGAAGCTTCATTCATTTCACTGGCAGTCTCTCTCTCATGCTCTACAGCCAATAATAATCAACACCAAGTTATTTACACCGTGTTGCTGGGAAACCAGTGTGCTGACTCACGACTGCCATCTGCAGGCCGAAGAGAGGTACTGCAGCCTGATAAAGGCACTGAGGCTGTGGGGAGTTTTTAGCAGAACAGAAAATCATACTGATGCGTCTTTATGAGCTACAAAAAGCAAAAAAAGCCATCAGAATACAAGTTAAATAATTCTGTATATAGTTATTTTTAATGCCTGAAGGTAGTTGCCAGAAAAAGTATTTAACTGCATGCTATATAAACAGCTTTTTATTTGTTTACCAAAGAAAAAATCTCTAAAAATGATACATATGACTGTTTAAAACAGGAATGATACTTTTTAATGAGAAAATCAATTAATACAAATAAAAATATATATATATATATACTTTTATATATATAGTTCACCCCTGATGTTGCAGCTAACAAAAAGCATCTCAAATTTATCTTCAAATTCCTTTTATCTTCTAAACATACATACACACATATATAATGTGTATATATAATGTAAATATACATATATCATATATACAATGTATATATAGCTAAAAAAATATACATTTATATATATATATTATATATATATATTATTGTTTTATTAGTTTTCTCATCTAAAAGTGTCATCTCTTCTTCTTTATATATACATTTATAATGTGTATATATATTGTAAATATGTAATGTGTATATATAGTTTAAATATACATATATATCATATCAACAATCAGATTAATATATGTATAATATATATATATGTTTATATAGTAATAAAATAATGATATATATATAATTACTTTTTTATTATATGAACATATATATTGTTATTATTAATATATATATTTATATATATACAATTATCTATTAGCATTATTGTTATTTTTATTTATTAAATGTTATCTCATCAAAAGGTGTCATCCCTTATTTTAAAAGTCCACCCTATACATACATAAATTCAAGTTTCTCACAGAAGCTGCATTGGTTGACATCACATTTGGTGCATACAACATACAGTAGGTGAGACTGGTATCAGTTATTATGGTTTTGTAGTATGAGGAATGTTTAATTCATCTTACCACAAGCAACACTTAGTTCATGTCGTGTGAAATAGAAAATAAAACATTATAACTTAAAGCAAACACTATAAATTAAGAAACCTTAGCTGGCTGTGAATGTATCCTGCTTCTAATCATCAAAACACCAATATAATGTGAAACCTCAACCCTTGCGTGTGTGCTTTATTTTGTCTTTGTCTCATTTCATCTTGAGCCTTCCTTAAGCGCCTGTTTGACAAACTCACCTGACAATTCTTCATGTCTAGAAAACGTGTCAGTCCCTTGAGAGATAATTAAGAGGACATTGTTATCATGCACGTGTGTGTGTGTGTTTGAGAGAGAGAGCTTGTGCATCCATGGATACCTTCTTAGTTTGTGTGTTTATGTGGAATCAACAGTCTGCTGTCTGTCGGGTTTAAAGTGTGAGAGAAACAAAGTATTAAAATAGGGTTGTTTATTAAGGAACAAACATACTGAATAAAACATATGACTTTCACAAGACTTTTTGTACAAGACATACTGCATTATCATGAGGATAGAATGTACATTTCTATAAAATCTTTTGACATTCAGCGGTCTTCAGTTCAAAAAACATGATTGTATTTACCATTCTGTCAACTTTTATTACTGTAGAGCAGTTTCATGAAACACACACTTCCCCTTTCACATTACGAGACCTTCTTTCTCCCTATCCACATCTTCTCTGGCCTTGAGGTAACAGACTTGAGACCATTCAAAGTCAATAGAAACCGTTGGATTGTCACTTGGAAGAGAAGAGGTATCGGTGAACACTTGAATCGACACTAGAGAAAAGAAGTCCTAAATTCAAGTGAATGCTAGTATTTGCTGAGATAATAAAAAGACCGCATTTGGCCAACGCTGACAGAGGTTGGTTGTTGTGGAGGCTGCATTGATGATAATGATCCATTAGATGATGGAGATGGAGTGAGTATGAGCCAGACCACATGTGGCCTAGCAGCGGACCACTCTCACACGAGCGGCGTGTGGGTTTCCTGCTACACCTAACAGTCTGGTGTTTGTGCAATTAGTTGAATGACGATGCCAAGGAGCTCTGGTTTGCTTCCTGCTCAGTGTGTGCACACAGTCTGTCTTTGTGCAGTGCTCTCACACTTGAAAGCCGCTCTGTTGGATGTGATGAAGCTGCAGGCGAAGGGACTGTATGCTGCTTATGATTCTCCTCTGGTGACCAATCAAACAGATACCGATGCGCCGGATGTCACTGGAGGGGAGAAGATGATTTATTGTTTTAACTTGAAAGTTTAATCAGATAAACATCTTTTTTTGACATAATAAATAATAAAAAAAAAACACAAATACATTCAATACAAACTGTACTGATGCTTCTTGAAAAAACTTGATTGAGGGATCAATTTTATTGCAATTTCCTCATGTTTTACTCTTCCTTTGATGCTACCCTGTGTCCTTTTAATGCCCTTTTTGATGCTGCACTCAGTTTAATTTGGCTTCACTCACTCTATGCTCATGGTTGAAATGGAATCCAGGGTTGTGTATCCTGCTGCAAGGAAGTTGTTCTTGTACTGGCTCATTTTGATGGAGTCGAGCCAGTCGCCGATAGAGATGAAAAGAGGGTAGTCTGGCATGTCTTCCGGGGAGTCAGGGAAACTGAGGCACAGAGAGTTCAGGGATTAGGTTTGCAAAGTACTGATCTGAGGAGTAAATGTTATCAGAACTGATATTATGCAGATGCTTCTCTATCACCAAGCACTTTTAAACAGAACCTAACAAGTTCAGGTTGAAAATGATGTTGCAGATTCATGCAAATAAGCTGATCAGTTATTACAGCTTTAATGACAGTATAATTATTCTCTGTTAACATGATACAACCAGGGATTTATTAATTTATACATTAATTTGTTTGTTTTGTTAGAGACGGATACAGATTCTTACTTGTTTTAACATCATATCACCTCTGTCTAAGCCTTCCTCCTCTTTCTCCCCGTTAGTTTTAGAATTGATTTTAAGATTCAACTGATCACTTTTAAAGTATGTACGGGTCTGGCTCCGAGCTACATTTCAGAACTGTTAAAACCATAAGATCCTTGGGTGGGAACCTCCTGGCTGTTCCAAAGTCTAAATCTAAAGTGGACCGATCACTTCTTAAAACCTGGGATCCTATCTCACCCCTCTCCCCCCCTGTCACTTACTTTAACTCTTCCTGTCCCATTAAAGTTACTAACCATAGACCTTTCTGGAGTCCCTGAGCTCCCTTGTCTCGTAGGTTTCTCTGGATCTCTGCCGTAGACGGCCTGCTGCTGTGGACATGTCAGACTCAAGCTGCTACAACTACTACTATCCGTCTCACCACTACCATCTCTCTCTCTCTCTTCATCTCCCTCTATCCCTATCTCCAACACGGTCTCAGCAAATGTGTGTCTAACATGAGTCTGGTCCTGCTGGAGGTTTCTGCCTGTTAAAGGAAGTTTGTCCTTGCCACTGTAACTTTCTAAATGCTGCAAAGTGCTCTGCTCATGGTGGATTAAGATGAGATCAGACTGAGTCCTGTCTGTAAGATGGGACTGGATCTTATCCTGTCTTGATGTTTGGACTTTGTTAATAATAGAACATAGAGTACGGTCTAGACCTGCTCTGTGTGGAAAGAGTCTCCAGATAACATTTGTTGGGATTCTGTGCTATATAAATAAAGATTGATGTCTCTGATTTACTTATTTAAGTATAGACCACTTTATTTTGTACTTATCATTTGCTTGTTTTTATTCATTATATTAGCTTTAATGTGCAAGATATTCTTCACTCATCTTAAATCTTCATTTTATCTATGATCTAGTCTGTGCACATTTCTTTCTTGTATCAGTGTTTTTTTTTTAAATATCTTGTAAATTTACTTAATAGTTGTGTACATATTTTTGTCAAGAGATACTAATTAATTTTTTAATGACTTATAATTTCAATAATTACTACTCGATATGCTCTTTTTTTGTAATGTTGAATTTCCCTGAGTGTAAAAAACCCCGATTTGTAGTAAAACCCTCCTTGCCCTCTCAGATACAGAGATTCAAAGTTAATAGCTGCCTGTTATATAGGAGAATAGTAATTTGAAACAGTAAGTTTGAAACATTGCACAGTTTATACAGTTATAGTTAGTGTGCTACACCATGCAAAACATATTCATACTACTTTTACCTCTGCACATCATTGACCAGAGCAAGCAGGTTGCTTGGATTGATGATAAGTTTGTCCAGGAAAGAGAGCACGTTGTTGAAGCGTGGGCGCTGGCCTGACTCCTTCTGCCAGCAGTGTAACATCAGCTGGTGCAGGGTCACAGGGCAGCCCATCGGTGCCGGGAGGCGGTAACCTTCTTCGATGGATAAAATCACCTGAGATGAACATCAGTGAGTTAGTTTTGTTTGTTGATCATGCTTTAGTGGTTTCAGGGTTTTAACATGATGGTAGCTTACATCTTGATTGGACATCTCCCAGTATGGCCTCTCTCCATATGACATCACCTCCCACATGACGATGCCATAGCTCCACACATCACTAGCTGAGGAGAATTTCCCGTAAGCAATGGCCTCCGGAGCTGTCCAGCGTATCGGTATCTTTCCTCCCTGACACAGAAAGAGTAACACAGAGAAGCTTGTCAGTGAGATATCGAACATGAACTGTCAGATTGTGACATCCAGCTGTACCTGTCAGGTCTACACTCACCGTGGCGGTGTAAGCTGCCTCACTGTCATCTTCAAGGATCCTGGACATGCCAAAATCAGACACCTTACACACCAGGCTCTCGTCTACTAAGATGTTGCGAGCAGCCAGGTCTCTGTGAATGTATCCCATCTCTGAGAGGTATGTCATGCCTACTGCAATGCCACGCAACATGCCAACAAGCTGGAGGACAGTGAACTGACCATCACGTGTCTGCAGGAGACAGAGAGAGGACGGATATGATGCAAAGAAGGTGATAATTACAGTTTATTAAACATGTGTATTAAAGAGGATGTGGATCTGTCTCACCCGTAGAAAAGAGTCTAGCGACCCGTTTTCCATGTACTCAACCACGATCATGACTGGTCGGCCTGAGGAGAGGAAAAGAAGACATGATTTTAATCACAAGAAGAGAATGAGTATGGAAAATAAACAAAGACAGATGTAGAGCTTACTCTTTGTGACCACTCCCTCCAGCCTGATGATGTTGGGGTTGTTAAACTGTCCCATGATCGAAGCCTCACGCAGAAAGTCTCTCCTCTGCTGATCCATGTATCCTCCTTTAAGAGTCTTTATTGCAACAGCGATGTCCATCCTTCCTGGTATACGCAAACGACCACTACACACTTCTCCAAACTCACCTGTACAAAGAAACAAAACAGCAGGGAGAGTTACCTGTCACATATTAACATGTGGTGATATATTAACTGCATCATCATGCTTCCTGTTCTTAGTGGTATATTAATACATTTTTTCCTTTACCTTTACTTTTTTAATCCAGCTTTTAAGTTAGAGTAATTTTATTTTTATCCCAGGACTGCATTATTACTATTATGAACATTGTTTTAGCATTATTTTTTGTTTTTATTTGATTCTATCTTATTTTATGTCTATTTTCTATTATTTTTCTGGTATTTATATGATTTTATTTAATTAATCTTATTATAATGATTATATTTTACTTTTCTGATATTTATCTGATTATACTTTATTGATTCTGTTTTAATGATTTCATTTTATATTCTGGTATTTATCTGATTTCATTTCAATGCTTTTATTGTAATGATTTTAAATATTTGTCACATTTATCTAATTTTATTTTTGTCACATTTATCCGATTTTATTTTCTGATTTTATTGTAATGATTTTATTAAATTTTCTGGTATTCATAAGATTTCATTTTATTGATTTTATTTGAATGATTATATTGTATTTTTCTGATATTTATCTGATTTTATTTTTATTTTTAAGTATTTCATATTACTTTCCTCCATCTTGTTTTAGCCTTGTATCATTTTACCTATTTCTGTTGTTTTCTTTCTCTGTTCTTTTGTCAAGCACTTTGGGCTGCATGCTTGAATGTATGAAAGGTGTTGTATAAATAAAAATGAGTTGAGTTGGGTAGCTGTTACATTTCAGCTGCATTGCCATCGCAATACACCCACTGTCCACCAGGTAGAGCCCTCATTACAGGAACAAGATGTTTGGGAGCTTCATAATTCTTCAACAGTTAAATAGCAGACACAATCTGTTGAATTTAATGAACCATCAGACAGTATTATTCATCGTTGTCAGCACTGACTTTGTCCCTCTGAGGCACGATACAATAAACTGCTTTTAAATCATCTCGCTAAGAGTGGCTATAAAAGTTTTAAATCTGCACTTTATGAGGTTTAACCTTTCTTGTAAAATAAAAATGTAACTCAACATTAAGTGTTATCTTTTCTTAAATACAAGTGTGAGACATCCATCACTTCTTACAATAACTCAGAGTAATCCTATCTTTGAATTAAACAGATTACTTAGATTTAATTAACAGATCTGATTAGTTATTAGTTATTACCACACGGGTAACACCATTACTGCCTCTGTTGCAAACAGAAACATCCTGCTCTGTACAGTAGCAGTTAAATCCCACGTGTGTGTCTGTCTCACCTGCACCAATCACCCTCTCAATGCAGATATATGACGGCTCTATCTCTTTGGCAAACTCCTCCACAGCCTGAGTGGGGTCCTCATACGTGTCTGGATCCACATACGTCTTTATCCCAGAAAATGGGACTGGAAAAGAAGAAAAACACCAGTTAGTACACCACCTTCTATCAATTTCCATATTATATTGGAGCATTGAATTCCCCGTACAGTTGCACTGCTGCATTATAACATAAAAGGGACAAGGGAGAGGTGACAGGGTGAATACAGATGTAGACACTGACATTGATAGACATCTCTGAGGTACTTCAAGAATGCTCTGTGGCACCATTGGCTTTATTAATTGCATAATAATAATAATAATGGTGCATGTGCATGTAGGTAGTTAAAGAAGATGTAGATCCAAATTCTTAGATAGGAATATCAGTTCCGATATGCAAAAAATAGACGTCCAAAATAAAATGCACAAACACAGATCTGATCATTTGTGGATTCATTCAACAAGAGGTGGAAAAAACCAATGTAATCAATAACTAATGAGAGATGAATTTGTAGCCCAAAGACCCGACAGTCAGTGTGCAGCTTTCAACATCAGCTTCCTGCAACAATTTTTAAATTAAATGCCCAACCTGGACTTTGGTTTGTGAATAAAACACGTTTTTTAATCACATTAAAACACGTGACACGCTTAGTTATCGTCTCAAACATCACTTTTTTTGTTAATTTTGTTAATTGTGTATGCAACTGTAGAATTAAACTTCCATTCTAACATTTTCCCTGCATAAAGGTGTTATCTTTGGACTCCAGCCCTGCAGTAAACTCTGCTATGTTGAGGCTTATAATGTTCCATTTCTTTGAGATTCTGCTGGAGGGGTTGATTCTTGCCTTCACAGTGTGAGGCCATAATTAATGCTGTTTTTGCTCCTATTACAATCTCAAGTTTCTCTGTTTTTCTTTTTTCGTCAAGGGATGAGGGGGAAAAATAGATGTGGAAAATGGCCCAGAGCAGCGTTACAAAAAGACATCGCAGGCAGCCGGTTTCCAGCCTCCGTGCTTGCTGGATGAGGCTAGGGACACTTCTGCAGCGAGCGCTGTGCATGATGACTGGCACAAATGATAAGTTGAAGCACCCCCTGGTACACCTCGAGCAGATGAGCTGGGGACTAAATGTACTTTATAGCTGTGTCAGCTCATGTTGCAGAGGGTTGAAGGCTTCGTCTGAGAAAAGATTCCAGTTTGGAGTCTAACACTACCTCTGTCTCCCGGGTGTCTGCGCTCAGTGCTGTAATAGAACAAACCTTTTCCACCTGTTTGTTGAGCCTGCTGGCATCCCTTGCTTGGGTGTTGCCTTTACAGCAGACAACAGCAAAGAACAAACAAGAAAAGACTGCGGGCATGGATTAAAACTAGTTACATTTATTAAATGATACTTGAGGAAATGCTTGTGAATGCACATTTTTATCAGCTCGACTGTTATCCGTTTTTGTCGTGTGCTGCAAGTTAAAATTCAGATGATGTGCAAAATTTAAATACCTTAAAATGAAGACTACAAAATAATTCTGCAACAAAGTTATACAACATTCTCTCCACAGAGAATGCAGCATAAAGACAGACACAGAACGTGCGAAGGGAAAGGTATGTCAGCATCTGCAGCCCTTCATGTTCTATCTGGATCATTCCCAAATCCCCAAATCAAGTGCACAGACGATCAGAGAGTGAGATTAGTCTCAGGAGGCACACTTGTACCCTGCAGGCCTCAGATCGAATCCCCACAAGAGCCTGCCCTGAACTGTCTTAGGAAATTACAGGACACCTTTTTGTTTCCTAAGAACGATACACTGCTCTTGTCTGGGGACAACAATAGCTCTGTTTTTATCTGTGAGTGTAGCTCCATACTTGGAACAATCCTGTAATCCTTAAAAAGGAAGAGCAGACACCAAAGTTCTGTTACAATCCAGTGACAGGTGTATGAGATAATGAAAGTGTAGCAGTTATAACTCTGATAAAGGTCTATTAAAATCTGATCTGTTGATTTCTATGATGAACTACAGAATTAAAATCCAAAGGTCAGACACCTTTGTATCTTAAAGAGCTCATAGTGCCCTATTACACCTCTAGAACACTAGGCTCCCAACATGCAGGCCTGCTCATCGTACCTAAAGTCTCTAAAAGTAGTATGGGAGGTAGAGCCTGCAGTTATCAGGCACCTCTCCTTTGGAATCATCTACCAGTCAGGGTCCGGGTGGCAGACACCCTCTCTACTTTTAAGAGTAGGCTTCAAACTTTCCTTTTTGATAAAGCTTATAGTTAGAGCTTGCTTAGGCTTGGACCAGCTCTTAGTTATGCTGCTATAGGCTTAGAACTGACACACTGGGATCCTGTCTTTCCCCTCTCTCTCCTACGTCTGCCTGTCTCTTACTTTAACTCTTCCTGTCTCATTAAAGTTCCTAGCCATAGACCTTTCTGGAGTCCCTGAGTTCCCTTGTCTCGTAGGTTCCTCTGGATCTCTGCCGTAGACGGCCTGCTGCTGTGGACGTGCCAGACTCAAGCTGCTACAGCTACTACTATCTGTCTCACCACTATCATCTCTCTCTCTCTCTCTCTTCATCTCCGTCTATCCCTCTCTCCAACTCCCCCTGTCCCATTAAAGTTACTAACCATAGACTATAGACATGGAGTATATACTTGGCGCTCTTGATATATAATGCAGAATATGAAAAAACTGTTATAAAAACCTTGATTTTAGTCTCTATTATTTTGGCCCTTATTTAGTCGATCCTGCTGCTGTCACACAGTCAGATATAGTAAGCTGCAAACCTACCATTTAAGTAAAATTAATACACAGTAAGTTTAAAAGTCAGCTCCAATGTCTACTTTGTGCTTCAAAATGCCAATTTAAACACAAAGAGGAAGAACTGACATGAATCATACTTGATATAAACTCACTATGCTTGCAACTTTGCGACTAAAAAGCAAACTGGGACGACTATTTGTATAACTTATGTCCAAACTGGAGCTCTGGGGGTGAGTGCATGCAGAGCACTGGAGCACTGTGTTGATGAATGCATGTTTGAAAAATGGTAGAGGCAAACACAGAATCTAAAAAACGGACACACAACAATGAAAGCATTATTTACTGTACCATGTCCACTGTGGAAGCGGGTCCTCCTCTTCTCCTCCGACTTCATCCTGGCTTTAATATAACCCTGACACCTGCACAGGTCAAGCAGTTTGCCAAAGAGTAAGAATCACCATCATCACCACTTTCAACACCCCAGTGCCCCTCAGTCTTTCCCTTTTGGTATTGGTGCAAAAGAAATATTGAATTAGTTGACTTTATCAGCAGGAAACAACCGTGACATCAAACAGATTTACTGCCCCCATGACAAAAGGTTGAGGAGTGCACATTTATTCTGACAGACAGAACTGCCTAAAAAATGCTCTTAAAGAGGCTTTAGCCTGTTATGCCTCCTCATCAATCTGTCGCTCTGTAAAGAGTTCTCTTGCAGAAAGACGACAGCCATTTCCCTTTTTCTATAACCAATTCTTCAGAGCAATTTTGTTCTTGCCTTTATGTAGTTCTTTTTATTTTCTTCCATTTCCCGACATTTATCCTTTTCACAGCTCCTCAAATTTAAGGCTTTCAAGGCTCAGTCTCCATAGAGGGAAAGATGGGACAAGAGTAGCAATCAAAGACATGTATTAACAAAAATGGGACAATTTGCATCCTCTGTGTAAAATCTATACAGACAGGGTTGCCCTCTGAAAATGTCATCACTGCATTAAAATGTGCTCCTTTACCACTTTTGCTCTACGACGTGTTTATTCATATACAATAAGAGTATAAGCAGTTCAAGGACCATGATTGATGCATCCTCTATCTAGGAACCCTGAAGCTTCCATATATCAATGTTTACCACAGACAGACACTGGTACGATGTACGATGGCTGGCTGGGAGCAGATATAAAGTTAAAATGACTAGAAACAACATTTATAAAAATACTTCTTCATGTTGCTGAAGCGTCATGTTCATGAAACGGGAGGGATAAGATGGCAACGATGGATCCAAGCAGTGTGTGTCCTCATTTCTCTCTGCGAGTGGAATTCAAGTGTTTGTTTTTTAAGCACGATTCAGCATTATCTGCTCTCATCTCACCTGCTTTGTTAGAATATCGAAGAGGCGAGCTAATAAAGGCCTGAGGCATGGTTTTATAACTTTATAGGTTTCTCCTGACTCCCACTGCTCTCCTCCAACAACTACACATCCAAATCTGCTCACTTTAATTAAAAAACAAGATGCAATGTCCAACATGCTGGACTGGAAGATTCAGATTCATCAGGTAATCCACAAAACCAATGAGTGACATTATTATAGACCTTTGGTTCTCAACTGGTGGGTTAAGACCCGAAAGTGGGTCGTGCAAAAAATCTTTGTTGCACCTGTTACCGCTGTATGTTTCTGTTCTGTGTCTTCCCCTCTCCCCTGTTCTGCTGGTTTTGAAACTGCCTACTATATTAGTAGTACATACTAATTTGGCCAAAATTCAGTATGTAGTGTGTGAACAAGAGCAAAATCTGAAGTTTGCCAAAACTACCCAGATGTCTAGTGATCCGGGAAAATTTCTCAGTATGCATTGGACCAGTCTCCATCACGTACTGTTTTCCCATGATGCACAGCGCTAACTTTCCCCTTTTTCTTTTTTCTTCTTTTTTGACGGGGGGCACTTTGTTTTTAGGTGCTGTGAAAACTATTAAATCCATATAAACCACTTTCTAACTTTTTTGGCATACTGCAAATTTGACTCTTTTTCACATACTGCATACAACATACCGAATTTTGGCCAAATCAGAACGTGCTGCTAGTATCGGAGGCGGTTTTGAAAACAGCCTCAGTGTCACCTTTTTCCCTGCAAGTGAATCTAATTAAGGCAACGAGGGTCCCCTGATCTTGGGCCTTTAAAGGCCAATGCTGTCTGCAGTAAGGAGAGGCTTTTGGAGTTGGGAACTTCTTCCTCTCCTTCAGGGATTTGGGGGCTTTTGTTGTGTTTTATTAATCTAGATTTTAGTTGATCCTTTCTTAATTATTTGGTTATTTGTGTCTTTTATAAAAAGTCTCATGAAGCATTTCAGTCCCGGCCCAAGGAAAGAAAGTTCTGGATCATAAATCAGTACACATTCTCACTGTTCACTTCTTTAACCATATCTCAGTTACTGTACTGAAGTCTTGGGAAACACACATAACAGATTTCAGTTCTGCAGAAAAGAGCCATCAGAATGGTAGAATGTTTCAATCTGTGTTGAAAAACAGACTCCTTATAAAGCTACAGCAACGCCAAAACATAATCCAGTTTAAGAACAAGTATAAAGAAATGTTTTTCATGAGGTACAGGGAGGAAGAAAAGTGTTGATAATCATGAGGGGTTTGGTTTAATCGTGTGTGTAAATATGAAGATTTGTTTAGCGGGGATGTGTTCAAGTAATGACAGAAAATAGAAAGTGAATAAAGCGGACGGATTAGATACGTTTTTACATCTTCCTACTCCTGTCCTATTAAAATCATTATTAGGTGTTTTCAGGTGTTATAGGTAATTTCTTATGGATCACTTTGATTGTTGTTAGCCCCACGGGGCTGCATCAGGGTGGGGCGTAACTTGACACATGACGCAGGGTACTTGCAGCAGTAGGGTAGATTTTTCACACCAACACAGATAGGTGAGGGTGAACCTGAAACTGATTTTCACCCACGCTTGAGGACAAATTTCAGAGATGTTGGTTGAAGGGTGATACCAGCTGGTCTCACAGAAGTGAAAAAGCTTATTGCAACGCATTGGAAACCCTTGCATGCACTTTCCTTTCAAGTTTGGGTCTAGATATCGTGTACCTTGAACTCTCAACAGCCAGAGCTCACGGGGCGAAAGAGGCAACTATAGAGATTTGGCAACTGATTTCTACAAAACTCAAAAGCCTTCTAGATTGATTATGTTTATATATGGTGGCCTGGAATGTGGGGTTGAGGTTTTGGGTTTAATGTCTTTATCATTGTTATTTATTAATATTGTTTTGTTTTGTTTTTTCTCCCCTTCTTTATCTGTCTAAAGTTATCTTATTGCACAAGTATGACGTTGCTGCTTGCGCTGATCAATATCTTGCTTGTAACAACCTGCATACAAATATCAATAAAGTGAAAATCTGATCACAGAAAAAAGAAAGAAATGTGGGTTGTAATTTTCATTAAAGAGACTGTGGAGAGTCCTGAGGGTAAACCACTTGAGAATCACTGCCATAAACTACATGAAATATAGACTCTACATGTTATCAAGAGCTTCTTCGGTTGAACATTTATCTTATAATATCTGATGATAGTTCCCGCAAACTGCACAGTAAAAGACCAAGAAATATTTAAGATAAGACGTTCTTGATTGAGGCACATATCTATTTTCTGTCTGGATCAAAGATTTTCTGCAAGTGGACCTCCCGGTTTTCATATCTGGGTTCAGCTATTTTCAATTGTTTGCAAATGATGCGATTAAAGGCAGTTACTTCAGATGGTGTCACTGTTTTATAAAACTCCAGACAGAGTCTTCAGCAATTGGGCCATTTTTCATCCTTTATTAATAAGTGGCACTGAGTGTAAAACCCTGTGAACTAGAAGCAGACTGAAGACAACAATCTGAGCCAACCTGTGGAAGTTAATGGAATGGAGCAAACTGCTGGTACATGCATTACATGCTGAGTAATTAGGCAGAAAATTGGTTCAGCCATTTGGAAAATAAGAGTGTCTGCTTGGTGGCAAAAGAGAGTCCATTAACAGACTTCTGGTTGTAGCGTGACTCTGGAGATTATGAGAGGAGAAGCACAGCGGTGTGTTTGTGTGTGTGTTTATGTCTGTGTGTGTGCTCAGCGTCTCACCTCCCAGTGATGAGGAGGAAGAGTGTGAGGATGACCAGCAAAGAGAAGCCTCCCACAGACGCTGTGACAACCACCAGGACTTGACCCTGATCAGCGATATCAGGATCTGAGGAAATTGAAAAGAAAAACAAATATGAACCATAGAGAAGATACAGGCATACAGGCACAAAACAAATATAACACAGTGTACTTATAGCACTATACTTGTATTTTATCTATCTATCTATCTATATGTATATATATATATATATATATGTACACAGAAACAAAACAAATATTAAAAGACAAACAACGCAGGTCAGAAACTGTTAATATCAGCACCTCTCTCCTTGAGTACAAACCGAGGGACTAACCCACTGCATGGAGATAAGAAGCTGATGAATTTCACTACAAATACACCATGAATGCAAAGTGGATTATGTTGTAGTATCTTTATTATCACGCAGAAGTATGACCAAGCACTAAACTGAAATCAGGTAAAAACGCTGATGCACTAACTCCAGGGTCTAAATCAGGCTGTACGTCATAAAATGATAAAAACATGTCCAGAAAGTTTAGCAAACTTGCTTCAATTTCCATTCAGACTCAGGAATTTATGACTTCTGAAACGGCTTTCTTACCGATCTTCCAGCTGTTTAAGATGCTTGATTCTGATTGGTCACAGGACAACGGTTATTAACTTTCACTGACATGAGCAACAGCAAAGACAAACAGATCACCCGTCATGTCAAACCAATCCACAGAAAAGAGTTCAGACACATTTTGCTTCTGCTTGTTGACACCATAGACTGTAAGGTGAGGTTGTGGGAACTCAGCTACAACTTCTAAAAAGACGACTGGACATTACTAAGCATGTTGCTTCATTTTACTGGGAACTTCGCGGCATTACATCAACAATGCATGACATGAACACACTTTCGATTCTGTCTCATACTCTTCTTTTCATTCACAGGTACTGTGTAATTTTACGGCACTTCTTTTCGGCACTTGAACTGCACCATTAACAGGGGGCATACTACCATCTTGTTGATTTCATAAGAGCTGTTTTCACCATCGGTTAGCATTAATTGAACTTATTAACTATGACCAATCATATTTATTGTCACTACGTAAGGTTTCAGGTAGTAAAAATTATATCGCATCAATGAACTAAAGAGACAACAGAGGTAAAACCGTTAGCTTCCGCTAGCATCAAAACAACGTGGCTAAAACGTTAACTTCGGTTAGCATGCTAAATCGGCAGGTTACGGACATTCTCATATTGGATCCGGTTCAGCAATATGATCAACGAGCGGAGCAGGTGAGAGATACTTTAGGTTAGCGATCTCTACAAAGAAACTTAAACCATGAGCTGTGGTGATGATAGCAGCAGGGTTCAAAGTTGTGACATTTGCCTTGTTTATTTTTAAAGGTGTGTGAACCACAGAGCTCAGAGAAGAAGGAGAGCTAAATGAGGACAGTTTCATGTTCAATCGACCGAAACAGGCAGATAAGAATCTATCAACATGGAACATTAACTGACGTGGAATAACTGGGACTATTTTTAAAAACTTTAAACTTAAATAATTTTAAATCAATAAAATAATCTTTAATCAATGTTTTTTGCATTTTAAGTTAGTAGCCAGGTAATAAGTGGGATAGTGTATGGTTAGCAGGTTGTTATGGGAAATAGAATCCCAACAGGGTGAGACAAGACCCCGACTTAAAGCAGTGTGTTTTCCTCATACAGAGAACATTGTATACTCTCCAGAAGAGTCACATGTTTGTTTCAGAAACTCCAGCTTCTTAATATCTATAACATCAATATCTCTCAAATATGTGGTGGTGCAGTGGGTAGTGCAGTTGCCTCACAGCTAGAAAATTCCTGGTTCAAATCCCCGGCCGGGCAGGTGCCTTTCTGTGTGGAGTTTGCATGTTCTCTCCGTGCATGCGTGGGTTCTCTCCGGGTACTCCGGCTTCCTCCCAATTGATCACTCTAAATTGCCCGTAGGTGTGAGTGTGTGCGTGAATGGTTGTGTGTCTCTGTGTTAGCCCTGTGATAGGTTGGCGACCTGTCCAGGGTGTACCCTGCCTTCCGCCCGTAGCCAGCTGGGATAGGCTCCAGCCCCCCGTGACCCCTAATGGGATAAGCGGTCAAGATAATGGATGGATGGAAAGTCCACTCGTATTCAACTCGTCAAACTTTATTTCTTCATCCTCCCAAATGTTTTACTTGCAGAAGTCAATTCTCAATATGTTTCAGGGGCAGCAAATTCTTGAATATTCATTCCAATGTGGCGAAAAACTGTTTATCTTTAAAATGTTAAAAAGGATGCTTGAAAAAACTTTTAACTACTGTTACTTAATTATACTCATCATGCTCAACCACATACTCATAGAGTAGGTGTCCATACAATAAGCTCTCTGAGTTTTCTGCCTCTTCCTGCACATATTATGCATCTTTGCTATTTGCTATAACAATGTAGGATAAAAAATCTAAAAAACAAAACTAAATGAAGGAACTGATACAACTCGACTCAGCAGGGAATTGGCAACGTTTTCAGAAATATATGATCTGCTCAATTGTGCATTAGTGTTCAACACAGCAGCATAATCTACAGCGCTTTGCCTTTATAAATAGAGTTAGAGCGTGGTTGCTATATTGATATAAATAGAGTTAAAGAGGCACATTTGAGAATGTGCTGTTTGGGTTGAATAAGGCCAGAGAGAAGATTGTGCATATATAGAAACACAATCAAAGTATACAATATATGAAGCTGCAGTGGTTTATGTGATGGTGGACATCTGCATATTCATCACTTACAGTGTGTATCCTGTAGGAGGATGAGCATCCCAGCATATTGCAGGATTAGAATCAGCAGAGCGTTATGTGTGCACCAGGAACTTACACAGCTTATAAACATTTAAATAAATGGCTCATGCCCGAAGAAGCACTGATGAGTTTCACTGATCCATAGCGAAAAATGACCATAAAACGTCCTCAGGGATTTTATAGAGCTGCTGATCGACACAGATGACTCCAAATATATTTCACTTTAGTGTATTGTTCACAAAAACACTCGATTTCCCCTGGAGTTTAAACACAAATGACGTCTGTGAGTGTCTGCACTTTCCCTTCACTAAAAACGCAGACAAACAGAGGCACAATTCCCTCCTGCTCACTCCCCCACAGTCGTACCCTCAGCTCCAGTAGAAAACTCAAAGTTGGGGCTGTACGCTGTGTAACCAGCAGCAGTGCGGGCTCGCACATGGAAGACATAAACAGTGGAGGGTCTGAGGCCTGTCACCACCACGCTGGGGGTTTTAGTCCGGGTTGATGAGTAGCTCAGCTGCTCTTGCTCCTGAAACACAGACAGAATGGATTACATACAAGAGGTGACTTTTAGAATTGCAGATAAGAAGATAAGAGGCAAATCTACATCCACTTTTAAAATAAGCATTTAACATAGATTGAGTAATTACAGCATTTACCTTCTCAAAGTACTTGACTTCATAATCCACTATGTCTGAAGGCAGCAGTTCCACCTCTGACCAGGAGAGGGCGATGCTGTTTTGAGAGGCCCAGTCCTTCCTGACTACACCCACCAGAGCAGGACCTGAGGATACAGACGAAGAGTGCAGGGATTGAGTCAGCCGTGACTACAAATCTGTGAGGAGTGAGCATGTTGGAGGTTTTGAAAATAATACATGCAGCAGATTTCAACACCACACTCTCTAACAACAAAATATCTCTCACACCGTGGACGCTTGAAGATAAGCTGTTCAAATCTCCACTTCTCTGATATGTCATGATACTTCTTCATCTAACATAATATTTACCTGAGTGAATAAATGTATACTAAAGGTTGGCTCACTACAATGCCTTTGAACTGAACTGATCCTTGACGTAAATCTATATGGATTGGGGAAAACATAAGCAAGAAAAATGGCATCCTTGGAGCAGGGGTGAGTAACTCACAGTCCCCTCTCAGAGAGGCCCAGGGGAATAAACGAAAGAGTTATTTCAGCCATTTGTTATGGGAGCCACGAGAATGAACTCTAAACTGAATCCACTGAGTTCACAGGCAGGACTGAAAAACACATTTTAAAAGAGTCTTCAGCCGCCACAAGAAAGATGTCAACTCTGGACAAAAAAAAAGTTTCAGAACTCTGAAGCCTTAAATAAAATCAGATATGGAGCTTGAGAAAAGCATGCAATATATAAAACATCTCCACTCTGCAGCTTACACTCCACAAGCTCAAGTTACACAACTTCAGAGAAATTGTTTGAGTATCAGAGGAACACCCGCAGGGGAACAAGGGCAAAGAAACAAGCATTTCACTGTCCAGCTCCGGTCCGAGAGAGACGCTCCTGTTAACCAAACCACAAGAAGTGCAGCAACTGTTTATCAAGTCTGTCATTATTGCTGAATTTGGGGGAATATTTTGCTCCAGCCTGCTGAGGAGACACAAAATCACCTTGCAGAGATTCAAATATTTACCATCAATTATTCATAAAGCCTTTGCTTGAACAGAATATGATTTGGCAAACTAATAGCTCCAGTCCCTCTGTTGTCGTGCGTGCTGTTTTGGGGATTGTTGTCGGAATACAAATCCGAGCACAGATAGCTGCTTTAAAGTGTCCTTGTGCACAGAGCAGCAGATAACCTGCTAATCACAGAAGGACACAGAGCGAATGGGACACTTTGGAAAAGGTGATGTGATGCCGAATTAAGTCAGACGGGTCGGGGGTTCACATTTTGAACAGCACTTTCACATCTTGTCAAGAAGCCAAGAGTCTCACACTGCAGCTCAGTCCAGACTTGACGCTTCACAGTCCAGCAGCTCAGCCGCTTCAGTGTTTGAAGACAAAAAAAAGGAGCACAGGGAGAAATGGAAACAAAGGAGGCATGTTTGATGGTGACTCCTGCAAAGATGCAAACTGGAGGAGACAAACATGTAGATTTACAGTGCACAAATTAAGACAACTGGGTCAGCTCTGCTCAAACATGCAAACCACTTCCTGTCATATTTAGATATCCGTGAATTGAAGGAGTCGAATAAAATAAAGTTTCACACACATCAAAAGGAGAAAACTTCACATGGCATGAGTAATCGGAGTATCAACACACCTAAACATACAGCATCAAAGAAAGAACCACATACAGAAAGGATCTCAATTATTGGACTGTCAAACTGTCTGCAGCGCCGGGTCACAGATCTGTCATGCCAGCCATTTTGTTCCAACACGTAACACGTGCCCTCTCCATCCTGGTGGCAGGTGGTGTCTGAGCTGCACTGAGTGCCTGGAGCTGTTGTGGGAATATCTCAAGCCTCTCAGTCTGGCTGCCTGCTGCAGCTATTAATGGCAAACAGCAGACACACCAACAAAAACATACACACAGTACTGACAGAACACGGCGGTGCAAAGGTTCACCGGCAGCGCAAGGACAAACTCCGATCTGTAACTCTGCACAGGCATCCTGCTGATGTGCATGTTACATATAGAGTTTTGAATACATCCCAGTGTGATGTCAACTTCTGAGAAAAGTCTTTATTATCAATCACAAAATATCAAATCGATCTTTAAAATGATATTTGAGCAAGCTCTCTAAGGTCAAATATGGCTGCTGTGGTTATTTATTGTGTCTGCCTGACTGATGCATGACCATAAAATATATTGCCAAAAAGAGGGCATAGCCTCTGGGTCCAAAAACTCAATGTGCCTCAATCCTTGATCTTTTTCACAGCCCTGGAAGCAACTCCAGCAGTCGCAAGTAAGAGGTCAGATAGTAAAGAGATCGCTTCATAAGAAAGAGACACAACTTCTCAGTTAATATATTTTCTAAGTCAACTTTTTCTGCATGAATTGGAGGTCTAACTTGGTCGTTTAAAGCTTTTTCAATGCAACACGGCACATTTAGAGTAACCTAAATAAATATCAGGCCACTCATGACTAATTTTGAGTCCTTAAACTTGATATTTAGATTCCTACTGACTGCGTCGTCTAAGGGACAGAGTCTTCGGGTAATTTTTTTAAAGCTGATTTGCCGAGTATGGCTAAAGGCTGATTTATACTTCTGCGTCTCCCCTACGCAGCAGGGGCTGACGCGGACTTGAGCCCCACATACTTGTGCGTCGGTGTGTCTGTGTCGCGCAGCAATTCTCCGCCGAAACACAAGAGGGCAGTGTGGTCTCTCTGATAGCTGGTCGCCTGCTTCCTGCCCCGCTACGATCTCTGTTTACTTTTCCACAGAGATTCAGAGCGTTTTATGTTAATCTACAGCTGATACATGTTGCTGTTTATCATACAGACATGATGACATGAAGAATAGAGAGGAGGAGATGAAATACACGGCCGATGTGCGGCCGATGTCCAGGATCCTGGAAGTGTTGTAAATGCGGGAAAGACAAAGCCGCCGAGCGGACCAATCACAGGGCTTGAGGTCCGCGTCGGCTCTACGGGGAGTTACATTTTGGAGGAGGTGCACGTCAGCTACGTGCGTAGGCCTCGGCGTAGGTACGGGAGCTACGCGGACCCCCGGCGTAGGGTACGCCGTTGATTCAACGCAGAAGTATAAATCAGCCTTAACACTTGCAGAGCTAGCACCACCAGCCTTTGTTCCTCCTTGCAGGTTAAAATGTACATGCCTGTGATATGCATTGCCCTGGTCAAGTGCTTAACCAATGCATAGTTTACATACAATTTTACCTGCCTTCTCCAAATTAACAAGACGCCATCATTTTGTGACATCAGGGTAGTTGAGCATTGTAGCTTTATTGCAGTGTCAGAGCCGCAACTCGTGGGGGATGGCTGCTACGACCTCGACACAACTTATGACCGTCATTTGGAGCAAACTGTACCAAAAATATAAATACTTCATCAACTATTCATTCTGCTGCCGACTAGGAAGAGTGATGATGTTAGATCGTATAGGCGACTAAATGCGGACGTGCGTGTCGTCACCATACATATTCACCTTCTTGTTTTAAAAGGGTTGACTGCAGACTCCAAAAAAACTGTTGCATAATTCACAAATCAAGACTTCATAACAGTAGTTCACAAAGCAGAAGGTGACGTCAAAGATGTTGTGTCCACGTCTTTTTTTTTTACTCAGTGTAATGCGATAATGTGTCCAGAGCAATCCTTCACAAATATGAGTTTAACGTTCACAGTAGAGCTAGCTAAAATTACTTCATTAATTATTTTATAATTTGATTATATATCTTTATATTTTAAAATATATTTTTTATATTTCAGATTTTTGATTGAATTAATTTATTTGTTTTTAAATTACAACATTGTTTTATTTCCTTTTATTTTTCGTCCTCTCTTTTCTCTTTTGTTTTTATTTTCTTTTTTGTCTGAAAATCACTTTGTAACCCTGTTTTAAAAATGCTATATAAATAATGATTATTGTTATATAATTAAAACCAATGAAGGTTCATGTCTCAAAGTGGTAAATATGACAACCACTATTGTATAAAGCTGAAGTTAAAGCTCCTGTGAGGGATGTCGATTTGTGTTGGTTTTGGCGCCCCCTGTGGACAAAGTGGTTGACTAAAATTACCAAAATTACTACTCACTGTAATTCTTTCCTCCTGGAAAATGTAAACTAATGCTAAACTAGCAATTTTTTAAAGTGGGATTTAACGCACTTTGTCTAACACCTACCCTGTGGCAGCGATCATACATGCATAAAATGACACTACAAAGATAGTTAGTCTTGTTTCTTGTGGTCTCATTTCTTTTTCCAACTCTGATAGAAGTATCAGTATTAATTTCGGTCTATTTCACAGCCAGCTAAAAACCCCTCACAGGAGCTTTAAAGTCTTCTCTGCACTTCTGTTTCTCATTCCAAAACTCAAACACATTTAACTTTCTATCTCATAAAACAAAGACAGGAAGCTGGGACTTGGTTTTGGCTTTGGCTTCAAAACTAAGCCCAAAAGTCAATCAATTTTCATCACAATTACTTTTCTGTCTTGAAACTGCAGTTTATCATTACAGCTTCAGCATATTCTGCCCACAGAGAGAGAAACATCTGTTGCTATCAACTGTTAAAATGGAGATTTATGCACAAGTTAAGGCACAAACAAACCTAAGGCTCACATCGACTAATCTAGAGATGAGCGGCTACAAAGTACATATCAGTGCACGAAAGAACAGCAGAGAGTCTGAATCAGGTTGAAGGTCATACTTTTGTTGCTCTGAAGCACAAACATTTCTAATATGTCTTAGTTATTTGTTATATTTATTCAAAACATGAATCGATTGCTTTCATGGAGTCTTCAAAATCATGAATATGAAATGTAAAACTATTACGTATGAGACTATAAGTCCTAAAGTGAATAAACCTTTCAATGTACAGTGTCTAAACTAAAACAGGCCCCATGACTTTATGTAGAAGTAAGCAAAGGCAATGTTTTTCAGTTGGAAGCCAGTGTGGTGTAGTCATGCAGATAAATATGCAGCATAACCCACTTAGAGGATAAAAATGTTTGTGGGAATAACATTACTAGAGGGGATTTCTGTCTGCAGCATACAGTATAATATTATGTATCTATCAGCATGCATGTGTGTGAGTGTGTTAGTGTGCGAGTCAGAAGAGAGTGTGCAAATTTCTCACTGTGAGAAAGCTCTGTAAAAAAGCTCTTACACAAGAATCAATTCTTGTTTCAGGATAAATCAATCTGCTGGTTAGATACCTACTGATATGCATGATTGGCTGAAAGAAATAATTACCGTCATTATAGTCTAATCAGAATTCGTACATCTGAAGTTAATTGAAAATCTATAAGTACCAGTCAATGGCAACATGTTGAAAATAGGTTAACGCTCAGCTGCAGATGCTCAAACAGATAAAGAAAGCAAGGACAGAGGGGAGAAAGAGAGAGTGAAAAGAGTGAACAGGGAGGGCTGCAAAGAAATCCCACGAGGATGCATCTCCCCAGCATCTGAGCATATAAATAGAAGTCAGCCTTATTCCCACAGCAAGAGATGAAAACAGAGGAGAATCCACAGGAGGATTGGGGGGAAGAGTAAAGTAAAAGAGAGAAAATCTCCTGAATCAGGACACCACAAAACAGGGGGAAATGTTCACACGAGGATTAAACATGTGAGAACTCTTCATGACTCCTGTTGTTATTGTTTAATCTAATAAATTATCATGATGATGAATCTATTACAGCCTGAAACAATGCTGGCAATACTGTATTTTTGGAATACTTGAAAAATAAACACGTCACCAGTCATGAAGTTCATAGAAGATAATTTACATTCACTTTAGAAGCTTCTCATCCCAAATTTTTCAACTGGTTAAGTCATGACTTTAATGAAACAGCATATTGAATGAATGGCTCATGTAAAAGTATAGTATGCATTCTTAAGTGTTGACTTTCAACAGCATCAAAGATAAAGGGAACAAGCCAAACTCAAGTTCAAGTTTTGTATTGAGACCAAACGGCAACCTCGGTCTCAAAATATGAAGCCAATGCAGAAGTGCTAAAAACTGCAGTTCATCGGGTGTCCACTTAGGCTAACTGTAGAAACCCTGGAAACCACATACACACCCATTCAAAGAAGATGATCTTTGCAGCAGAAATAAACATGTTTACAGCCTGGTTCAAAAAACAGTTTAGGTCTGAATAGCTCATTTCTCTCTCAGCACACACTGTACGGGGGGTGAATTTTTTTATAACTCATTACTTTTGAAGATATTAAACTTATGAGTTTTGCCCAAATAAGGGCATGGCTGACTTGATTGACAGGCGGGAACACTGTAGCTGTTAGCATAAAGGCTAAAGGCCCGCCTCTTTACCTCACACTAGCTTGACACAGCATTTCCAATATGGCTCCTGCCAACGATCGGCTTCAAAACAGGGCTTCAGAAGCAGATGGGTGATGCCACGGATACTACGTCTTTTTATTTATTGGTTAATTGATGAAAGCTCAGAAGGACAGCTATGACTGCCAAACAAAAAAAAAGTTATGACAAAAAAATTGCAACTTGTGTATAATTTCAACAATCAGACTCTAGTTAGTTTTAAAATATAAAGCTGTAAAGTAAGCCTTTATAAATAACAAACAATTAATTTACCATTTAAAGGTGACATATCACGCTTTTTTCATCAATATATATTGGTCTAAGAGGTCCCCAAAACATGTCTTTAAAGTTTATGCTCAAAAAAACACTTTGAAATCAGATTTTGGCATGCCTGAAAAGCCCTCTTCTTCAGTCCTCCTCAGAACACTCTGTTTTCTCTCTGACCACGCCCCCTCAGGAAGTGGATGTGGTCTCGGCTGTCCAGAACGTTGATCTAATGTTTACATGTTGGCTGCTCAGAGATCACGTTACTTCAACCCTCTGAATCAGATCCAGAATCTGATCCTGACGGAGAGGCGCCTGTAGCAGGACCTTTCTGAAGGATTGGTCACATATTTAGTGTTTCTTGTCGTTTTATTTATCAGTATGTTGACGTGTGTCTTGGTACACAGCTACGAACATGTAGCTATGTGGCTATGCTAACTAGCGCTAGCACGTATCCATGATAAATAAAAATCATCCACTAGATCTTCAAATCTGCAGACGTGGGGAGTAAAACCGACCTCTGCCAGAAAGGCAGCAGGACCTTTTCTTAAGGATTGGTCACAGATTTAGTGTTTCTTGTTGTTTTATTTGTCAGTATGTTGACGTGTGTCTTGGTACACAGCTACAGCTACAGCTATGAACATGTAGCTATGTGGCTATGCTTATTAGCTCTAGCACTTATCCATGACAAATAAAAATCATCCACTAGATCTTCAGATCTGCAGACGTGGGCAGTAAAACCGACGTTTGTGTTTATTAAGACAGCCTACAACTATCATGCCTCCCTCCTAAGCTCCTTGTTAGCACACATTTGTGCATGTAATGAAAAACGGAGGGGGGATTCAGTATTATTTTATACAGTCTATGGGCTTAACAAGCTCTGAGTTCTGACTCCGTGACAGACCGGATTGTTGTAAAACTGGTAAATAAAACAAAACAGGGACAGAGGTGGGGCGGGGTTAGAGGTCATGTGTTGTATGCTTTTTTGAACAGGTAGGTCTTGAGGTGGTTTTTGAATGATTGGAGTGAGTCAGAGTTGCGGATGTGTGGAGGGAGAGAGTTCCAGAGAGTCGGGGCAGCTATGGCAAAGGCTCCTCTACTTCATCTATCTGCTGTTGCACATCCAATACAATAGGCTGAAGTACAACTTCAAAAAATTACACCAGAGGGGTAGCTATAGCTTCATTATGTGAAGCCCTGGGTCAGCTATTCATCAAAGGCCCAGCAGCATCCTTTAGCTAAGAGTCATTATTTAAACGGTAGGGTACCAGGAAAATTGGGCCAAACAGACACAATGTTATGGTATAAAGTCACTATAAATATGAAGCTTCATTCAAGCAAACTGCACATGTAACTGAATAAATTCTACCAATGCGTCTGAAAACAAAACAAAAACACTCACAGCTAAATAATCGACTTAATTCGTATGAATGAATCATATCTGAAAAACTAGCACGATGAACCTAAGTATTTCTGTGGAAGTGGAGTAGTAGAGCAGTGGAGTCTAAAATGAACCTAAAAACAGAGAGCACAAGTCAGTAGGGATTTCATAATTTGGAGCTGCAGCTACTCCGTTTCAATTATCTCAGAAAAGGTTGTTGTTGCATCATTAAATCTTACATTTTGCAAATGATTAGATTTAATTAGAAATGCATTTGAATTAATGATTCTTGCAAGCTCCATAAAAAGAAACCTGATCCGTACCGCCATGAAAGAGAAACGTGAACTTCACAGGTGCAATCTTTACTGGAGAGAGGACTGTTAGAGGCTGAGCTGGCAACGTTTTCAGACTCTGTGAGGACACAATCTTTTTTTTCCATCTCAAATAAGATTGACTCCGAACGCAGAGCGAGTCTATCTTTGTGGTCGTATCCTCACGTGGGAGCAAATTTTTTCCTCTGTGCAGCAAACACCCTGACAAAATTGGACTGATTTCTCCGTGCCTCTTTGCTGAATACAGCATGAACTTTGTGGGAGGGATTGTCAGTGAGAAAATGCTCCGCTGAGCAATCTCTACAGTGTTCATAAACAGAAATCATCCCTCTCACTCTGCTCTGCATTTTTCTGCCTTAAGAGTCATGAAGACAACAGCTGACCTTCATCGGCTTCAACAGGCAGAAAACTAGCGAAGGGAAATCAAGTGAGGAGGAGAGGAGGAGAGTATGCACAAATACACATTGAAGATGAACAAATGTGTTTTCTGGGAATCCATCCTGTGCAGAGACAAAGTGAAAACACATCTTGTTTAGCCAAGCGTGATAACTTATCAAGGCTTGACAAGCGTGCAGGCAACTGGGAAGTGAAATTATTACAAATTCAGATTAATTGGTTTAGCATAATTAAAAGCATAATGAGGCATTAATGTGCAATTTACAAACAGATAGCACACCAACAGAAAACAAATCACCCATCTTATTCTCACTGCAGAGCCAAGTAAATTCCTAATTCTGCTTTTGATTGTCTGTTAATCAATCACAGGCACAATATCACCATCAGTTATATGAGTAACTGAGCTGCCTGTCACTAATGCGGTCCAACGTACATGAAGGATACGTTTAGACAATCACAGACAAAAACACAAGCATGTCTCGTTTGCAAAGCTGAAAGATTGTTTGCATGTTAAAACAGACACGTTACTTTGAAGATTTCAGTAGAAGCTGAAAAACTTACTGATCACTAATGCTTTTTAATCAATCTTATTACCCGGCTTTCTTACCGATTGTCCGGTTGTGTAAGATGCTTGATTCTGATTGGCCGAAACCCCTTGACTATGGTTGTTAACTTTCACTAACATGAGCAACGCCAGAGACAAACTGATCACACGTCATGTCAAATCAATCTGCAGAAAAGAGTTCCGGCACATTTTGCTTCTGCTTGTTGACACCATAGACCGTAAGGTGAGGTAAAACTGTTAGCTTCTGTTAGCATCAAAACAATTGGATCCTGTCCATCAATATTAACAACGAGCGGAGCAGGTAAGTGCAACTATAAGTTAACGCTCTTGTCTCACCCTGTCGAGATTCTATTTCCCATAACTATCTGCTAACCATACATTATCCCTTACTTCATGTTGTTTTTTGACTGTTGTTGTCACATGATAGAATTTCAGTTTTATGAACTGCAGAAAAGTTGCTTTTCATACAATACAGGTGCATGACAGTTATGTAACTGCAGTGTTTCATGCATCAAAGCAGTAAACAGGGACTGTATGATAACGCTGTAGTGGATACAGATCTGTAGGAACTACGTCTATCAGTTGTTCAGTTTATATAATATCATAATTGTTACCCAGCTGTCTTAATTATTACCAACCTGTGTTGAAGACTTGATTCTGATTGGTCAAAGCACTTTAACAACAATTACTAATTCTCAACAACAAAAGTGAAGCGAGGGACATCACATCAAATCTGACGGGCCAGACTCCAGCTGCTATAACTACTACTATCCATCTCACCACTATCATCTCTCTCTCTTCATCTCCCTCTATCCCTCTCTCCAACACGGTCTCAGCAGATGTGTGTCTAACATGAGTCTGGTCCTGCTGGAGGTTTCTGCCTGTTAAAGGAAGTTTGTCCTTGCCACTGTGACTTGCTAAATGCTGCAAAGTGCTCTGCTCATGGTGGATTAAGATGAGATCAGACTGAGTCCTCTCTGTAAGATGGGACTGGATCTTATCCTTTCTTGATGTTGGGTCTTTGTTAATAATATAACTCTTCAGATAACATTTGTTGTGATTTAGTGCTATATAAATAAAGATTGATGGATTAAAATCAATCAACAGAAAGGTGTACTGTCTCATTTCACCCCTGCCTGTTGACACTGTGGCAAAAACATAAGTTTCTGTTTCTGGCTGGTCTTGAGAGTCGGAAAATAGTAACAGTTACCGGGAACAGAAGTGAGAGCAGACTTAGCTATTGGGCCCTAAATGTCTCTGATAGAAGTTGAGCAGCAGAGATGATGAGTGCATCTCTAAGTTTCTGATTTTTAAAAGTAACTTGAACCACAAGTGGAAGTCCCTTCAGGGTGAGGCAAGACCCCCCAGTCCTGCTCACTCTGTTGGGATTCTAATTTGCATAACCGTCTGAGTAATATACATTATCCGTAACTCAAAAATCACAAAGGGTTTCTCTACTTCACAGGAGGCAGAAGAAATTGTTTTTGTGTGGCAAAGAGAGAAAAACAAGACATGCCCAGGGACGAGGTATTAAGTGACAAACAAACCATATGCAAGTCTGTATAGCTGGTACATAGGTATAATAAATGTGTGTGCTAATGTCACGTGTGTGTGGATTTCTTTGGGCTTGTTTACATCCTGGCCTGGCTGTGTGTGCTTACAGTCTGTCTCCTGATGGAAGGCAGTTTGACAAGTTAATCCACTCTAAACATTCTAATGGGAACATCCCCACAGGCTGCCTCTCCTCCTCTGCAGAGATTGTTTTGCATTCCAACTTCCCCCATCAGCCGAGCTGCCTCTGCCAGAGAGACGGGGATGAAGTGACACAGACACACCTGACGTCTGGTTTCCACGGTGTGATGACAGCCTAACAGCAAAACATCTCACTGCTAAGAATAATCCCTTTATACTGTTTTTTCTCTGTTTACCTTAGAAGCATTTTCTACAAATTTGAACTGTAAAGACATGCACACACGGACCATTATAATGTACATCCCTCACTTACCCAGCATGCATTATGTTTGACATGAAAAGGAAGAGAGAGGCATTACACAACTACGCTGATAAATTATTGAAAAAGGTAACATTTATGTAGATTTCAGAGACTTTGATTAATAAACACAATGCATGCTATGCACAGTCTGGATACTTGGCTACAAATCTACAACAGCATATTTAATCCCGCAGATGAATCTCAGTTCTTTGATGTCACTTTAACTGTTGACTTTACATTATAATACTTCCATCTTTGTCCTTTATACATACTTTTTTTTTTTCAGGCTTCAAATCTACCTCACTTTCAATAATCATATTGGTCAAATGTTTCAGTCTACATTAAAATATCCTAAATAAGTAAGGAGTTGTTACCAGTTGGGTGACTTTTCATCTCCAACTCTGTAAATAACTGCAAACCAATAAGACCTCAGCTGTTCTGGGAACAATGGATAATGAAGGTGCTCATATTAGCATGCTATTAGCATTTAAGACTGTTAGCATTATCAAGATTGTGGGCCAGACTCACAACAGGTATGTGTGGCTTTGCCCCTGCCAAGCCCCGGCTAATGAGGGGTTGAATCAGTCTAGGGCAAGTGGGAACCTCCGGAAGCCCATGTGAAAGTGCTAATAAATGTAGTTCATTGAGCATCCACTTGAAACCAAGCGGCAACCTCCTGCCGCGAGAATTGAAGTCGATGAAGTGTTAAAAACTGCAGTTCATTGAGTGTCCACTTGAGGCTGGCTTTGGAAACCACATACGCACAAATTCAAAAAAGCCAACTTTTACAGCAGAAATTTTATTCTATTTCATTCTATTTTATTTTATTTTATTTAAAAAAAAATGTTTTATTATATTTTATTTCACCCTTGTCATTGCTATTACTATTGTTATTATATTTTTTAACTATGTTAGTACATTGTTGTATTCCCCTGTCCCGTGTTGTAAGCTGCTGTAACAAAAGAACTTACCCCAACGGGGGACAAATAAAGTATATCTTATCTTATCTTATCTTAGAAGTTAGGTTGAGATCAGCATATCGAATATGGTTCCATGACAGCTTCAAAACATCGCTTCAGAAACAGATGGGTGACCATTATTTTTACAATCTATGCTTGAAACATCGGAAACCACATACACACCAATTCAAAAAAGACGGTCTTTACAGCAGAACTAAACATGTTTACAGCCTGGTACAAAAACTGTTAAGGTCTGAGTAGCTAATTTCTCTATCGGCACACACATTGAAGGAATCAAAATTACGAGTTTTGCCAAAATAAAGGCATGGCTGACTTGATTGAAGCTGTTAGCAAAATGGCTAAAGACCCGCCTCTTTACCTCACACTAGCTCGGACGAAGTTAGGTTGAGTTCAGCATTTCCAATATGGCACCTGCAGACGATAGGCTTCAAAACAGGGCTTCAGAAACAGATAGATGACGTCACAGATACTACGTTCATTATTATAGTCTGAAGTACCTAAATGGTGTAATTTGTATCAAATCTTTTTTGATCTGAATTTGAGATAAACTGTTAAAATGTCCTCTCCACATTCAGCTCTTTGTCAGGACAGATTTGAGCTTTGTGAGGATGAAAATGCACCGCCCAGCTCGGTGCAGCAGAAAGCGGAGATGCCGACAGCTCATTTCCACAGTTAGGTGCAAAACGAGAGAAAACTTCACCGAGCTGCAAAACTTCAACGCAACATGCTTCATGAACTGGAGCATGGAGACGGGGCAGATAACTGGAGAAATTGATGCTTTATTCTTGGTGGTTACTGTAATTGCCACAATCCATTCCTTGTTAATTTGCCCTTCAGTGTTTTGTTGAAATTTCACACTGCATTATTCTGGTCAAGGATGAGACTTTGTAATAAGACTTAGCAGAACAGATGTCTTTAAGACTCTTTGTTCAAGTAATCAGACAAACAAACTGTGAAGAACCTGAGGAATGGTTGTGTGTTGTGTAAATTGTTTGCACTTCCCATGCTCCTTTTTGCTTGTACAAGTATCACAGGGTGTTATGGTGCACATATGCAATTAAGAGCGGATATACCCACTTCCCTTTTTCCTATATTTATATGTGAGTCACTGATTACATGACATCAGGATTTCATCTCAGTATGGCATGGTGCTAAAAGAGGAGAAAATGTGCACATACATCTCATTATAATTTATGAATCCACTCTCACTCCTTTCCCTTCCCAACCTCCATCAATTATTCCATCAATATTCCTGCCCTTAAAATATAAGGTTCAGGCTTAAGCGGTTGAACTCAGGTCCCTCACTTTTCCTAATTCAAGTCCAAGACAATGTTGCATTGATTGCTGCTATCTGTAGCTGACCTCAGGTCGGCAGGGTGCTGCTAATTAGGACAGGGTTCAGGTCGCAGCAGCTCTGTCAGCCCTTCAAGGGTCAGAATTGTGCCTCACCTATTGACACATTAAGATGAAGGGAGAGACAGTCACAGAGGTAGAAGACACAGGGAGCTCAGGAGGGAGAAAGGTAAATCTAGCTGCTGAATAAATAAATCTGTGTCTGTTACTGCGGCATGAATATCTTTATCTGCCCCCAAACACAGGATTCTTCAGCTCTGACTCAGGTATTATGTAACTAGAGTATATGCATTTCAAGCATCATCATGCATATTTAATCTTTATGAATAGTTTAGAGGTAAATATGGTTAGTTTCTCGTAAAACCTGACAACATGTCCATATGGCTGCCAATGGTATACATAAACTTCAGATGTCCTGTTACAAAAACTTGCCATTCACTGCAGTATTAAACCAAAATCTTGAGGTACAGAATAGCTGAAAGACTTATCACCAGTATTCATGATAATAACTTGACAGAAATAGAGTCAGTCCCATCCAGTCCATCGAGACTACAACCAGAGCTCCAAATGGCGCATCTTCAATCAAGGTCCAAAAGAATCGAACACGATCTAACTTATTGTTTGTCCTCATTAACGCTGAAGTCATTTATCTCAGCGAGTAATTCTGGGCTGAAGCAAAATGGACATCAGAACAAGTTAAACTCCTTGTAGTTTTTTCTGCAACCTGCTGGTTTGCAAGTTGTAAACTATTTTTCTATTGTTTGACTTGGATCCCTGCCATCTCACAGGCTTAATGGTCCTCTGGGAAAAGTCTCTCCAGCCCAGATGGCCATTTTGGCCACGCAAGCAGGATTAAAATGATGAATGTGTAGCAATTCTTTGTAGCTTACTGTGAACTATTTCAGCCCTGTAAAATGTTTGAAAAGTGTTTATTGTAATGATGAAATTAGTTGTTAAAACTTGCAGCTCATTCTATTACAGCTGTGATTGTTGAACTAGCTTTAAAAGTAAAGAGAAGTGGATGATATTCGACCAGGAAGCCAATTTTTAGGCCTCTCAATATTTTACTTTTTTGGCTAAGTTAAAAAAAAAAAGTTCAACACACAAAGTTCTGCAATGACAGCTGAGGAAGCAGAACTAGCTCATATTGTTGGTTGATTTATTACTGAAAATGCAACTATCTAAATTGGCCCAAAAAGGTTAATAAGGTCTGACACTGAATACTTTCATAAGACAGTTCTTGTTACCAGACCAGTGTCTTTTCTTTTACCTTGACATGTATCAACGACAAACTTCCTGGAGTCTTCTTCAGAAGAGTCACGTGATGTTGTTGGGACTTGTCTGTCAGCTGATTTATAGAGGTTTTGTCCTCGACCACGTCTCCTGTCATCCGAGAGTCATCCTGATGTTTTAGATAAGACGGCCAAACCTCAATAAATCATCTGACAGACACAAAAACATCACATGACGCTTTGTTCCTAGTCGAAACATGTCAAGGTAAAAAAAGAAAAGAGCCCCCTTTTGTCCGACAGTCTTAAGACAGCATCCCAGGTGTGTGACAGCATATCGGCCCCCTCATCCCAGTTTACCGTCCTCTGGGCCCGCTTCATGGACTGGGAAAAGGCCATGGTCATACACTCTGAAAGCGACAGATACCAGCATTGGATAAGGTAGGCTGTAGAGATCAGGAAGCTAGCCCAGAGGATTGTAAACCGGGATGAGGGGGCCTACATGCAGTCACACACCTGGGGTGCTGTCCTAAGACAACAGGGGGCGTGGTCATCCTGCCGTTTTAGGTCGGACAACCAAATCTCAATAAATCAGCTGACAGACAAGACAAAAAACAACGTCACGTGACTCTTCTGATGAAGACTGCAGGAAGTTTGTCGTGGAAACATGTCAAGGAGAAAAAAACACACTGGTCTAGTCACAAGAACGGTCTTACTTTAAATATCTACATTGTTTACAATCATTATTTGTTGATGGATTGACCAATAGATCCACTTTTTCTTTAAGCCCCACATTAAATTGTTCAATAAAAATCTTGACACTTATTTGTATAAAGACACAGTATCGATATAAATAAGTCCTAAGACACTTCATCAATCAAAATTAAAAAGCTGCATCAAAGAAAATAAGACTCCTGCGACTCACCTGCTTGGTGTGTGTTGACGGTAACATTCGCCAGCGAGCGTGTGGCCACGCCCAGCCCCGAGACACCATTGACAGCCTCCACAAAGAAGGTGTAGTTGGCATGCATTGCAAAATCCAGTATCGCCACAGAGGTGCCGGTCAGACTGAGCGGCCGGGGGATGAATCTCAGCTCAGGTTCACACGGCTCACATTGTGTTGCACCTGTGTCCACGTCACTTCCATCACAGCGCTGGCACAGGATGTTGTAGGTGATGTCCTTCCTACCGCCTGAATCGCTGGGAGGCATCCATTGGAGAAACAGAGCTGTGTCATTGATCAGTGAGACCAGGTGTCGGGGAGCTGATGGAGGTCCTGAACAGAGGAGAGAAGGTACTTAGAGAGAGAGAGTCCTCAGTGATAACTAGCTGATTATTTTATCATTTTACATTTTTAAAAAAGCTTTTCAATTATATATGTTCAAATAAAATACAACATGCACACAGGGGTTTGATTAATGTCTGTAAATATGTACAAAAGTATGGGGCGCTGTTTGTAAAGTTGTGCACACTGAAAACAACAGCATCAATTCTCCACATTTAGCTCTAAAATGTTGGGGTCACTCTTTTTTTTATTACATTTTGAGCAATATTTGTGATGTATTTAACTCTTCATTTTGTTGTGACAAATATATTTAAGTTAAAATCACTGTTAAATCCAAATGTTAAATATCAATCTAAATGTTAAATGTTAAATTTAAATGTAAAATGTTAAATCTAAATGTTAAATGTTAAATGTTGCTCTGCAATCCTATATACTTAGCTAATATACAAATTCACACTGCCAGCCAGCGGCAATAAAGGCATCATACAGCGTTACAGACTTGCCAAAACCAACTTAACTTGTTTGTACCATAGACTGGGTCAGTAATGACTCTGAGTGTTGTGAAATCTCTTTATGGCCTCTAAAACTGTCTTCCCAACATTTTCTTCTACATCAGTCCACATGATGGACAGCTGGCTGTCCGGCTAGTAACCTGTAGGAGTCAGTACTGACAGATTATGGTTGGGAAATCTGTATCACTTTATGGAGCTTTTATTTTGGTACTTCTATTAGGTGGCAGTGTGAATTTGCATATTAGCTAAATATTTAGGATCACAGAGCATTTAACATTTATATTTATATTTTACATTTATATTTTACATTTAACATTTAGATTCAACATTTATATATATATATATATAAGATTTATGTTTAAGATTTATATTTAACATTTATATTTAACATTTAACATTTAGATTCAACATTTATTTAACAGTGATTTTAACTTTAATATATTTGTCACAGCAAAATGAAAGTAAAGATGATCACAAATATTGCTCTAAATATGATTTTAAAAAATTACTTATAAAAATTCACTCCACGTTTTGGAGCTAAATGTGGAGAAAAGTTGCTGTTATTTTCAGTGTACACATCTTTTCAAAAAGTGCCCCATACAAAAGATCTGGTTTAGGATTTCTGGTCCTGTCTCAGAAAACTTAAACTCAAGGGAAAACTACAGCACACATAACATTATGAAGTCAGCATCAGAAATCTTTCATCAGGCGTACTGTTATGCAAACATACAGGTTACTGAATGAGTATCAGTGTGAAGTAAAACAGCAACTCATACAGTGCCCGGTTGACCCTGAGGATGAAGTTAAGTGGGCACAGAAAAGTCTCATGTTTAAAGGACTTAAAGCAGCAAGTGAGGATGATTTGAATTTGTAGTTTGTGTGTGCGTGTGTGGGTGTGTGCGTGTGTGCGTGTGTGTGTGTGTGTGTTTGTAGGTGCGTAGGTGTTTGGCTTTCAACTTGTTCTCAAGTACTTCATTCCCACAGCCAGTATGTCAATTTCTTAAAAAGAAAACAGTGCAGGTTTTTTTTACATTTTCACAGCCATACAATGTCTGATTTGGCCGTGTGTGATCGTAGCTGATGCTGAGAGTGTTTCTTTGAATATCTGCTGTTATGTGTGTGGGTGTTAAGCTTCTGCAGAGCCTTAAGTGTTTCAATACAGCATGCTACTTCACTATCCCGTGGATAAAAGCGTCAGGTATTTTTATAGCTATAAATGGAGGTGAAAATAGACACTTTTTTTTTTTGAAGTTGAGATATGGAGGAATATTCAACTTTAGCTCAACTACAATGCTAACAGTGAAATTAGAGCAGATGGAAGGGGAGATGATGGCACACAGGCTAAAGTAAATTAAAGGCAAGCAAACAGAATGTCCCAGCTGGCAGAAAGTTTGGTTTTTAAAAACTAGTCTACTCACTTGTGCAAGCCATGGTGGAGGCGTCTTTGATGGCCCTGTAGAAGCCTTTGTCGCAGTGACAGATGGTGGCGGCCTGGTCATGGCTGGAGCTATGTGGAGGACACTTTGTGCATTTAGTGTTCCCCGCAAAGGCTTTGAAGAAGCCTGGCTTACAAGCTGCAAAAGAAGAGAGGTGGAGGAAAAAGCCAGTTACACACAGTTAATGCTCCTCATGCAGCTGAATTTCCTACAGCATGCATACGTTTAATTCAAAGCCCCAGCTGATTCTCTCCTCACCCGCACTCTGACTTTATACAGCAGGTCTCTGTCCCTTCCTTATTAGCTCACTTTAAGCTGCATAGTCCCGTCTATAGATATATATTATGTCCATATATTAAATATTTAGTCCAGTCTAGCAAAAGGCACACACCTATCCCTTTCTTTAATAAAGTAATGCTCATAGCTCAGCTGTGTAGCAGTCTTTTTCTTAAGATAGTCGTCATATGAAGCAGAATGTACTGCAAATGGTTTTGTGTCACTTGTAATGTCAGGACGTAAAAGTTGGAAGTTACTTGAAAACACAAGCATTGATTTTATGCTAATAAATAAGCGGTTAGATCTAACACATCACATCAATTGACAAGGCAAGGCAAGTTTATTTATAAAGCACCATTCATACAAAGAGCAGTTCAAAGTGCTTTACAGGGTTAAAAACAAAAATCAGAACAGTAACAATCAACAAAAACATACAGCAAACACTTCAAACATTAACTTTTTATATGCGACCAGTTATGTTTGATCTACTCTATATCTCTCTCTGTGTACTTATGTAACTTAACGTAAATTGTAAATAGTGTTGGGTCTTACTATTTATTTAAAGTAGGAGGGATTATTCTAAATAATCAGCCCCTTTCACTGACAAGGCAAATTATTCAAAATGATTGAATGTTGCATTTCTTTTAATAGCCTATTTTTTTGTGGGAAATGCACCTTTATTAGCTGCCAAAGCTACAACCTATTTATCTGTTCCAGTGGGACATAAAACCAAAACTTTAGCCAGCACTTCATGAAAGACTTGGACTGGACCGTAGCTTTGATTTGGCCATCACATGCGCCAAGTTTGCATTGTTTGTCAGGCGGGTAAAAAAAAAGAGCTATTAACATACAAATACTGCATTATGAAAATGCAATTACAGCCTACTTTCAGTCTAAAACCTCTATCCACTTACATGCTCCATTCTGCTGACCCAGGTATTCTTCAATTTTCCACCTTACCCCGGTTCACTTTCCTATCTCATTACTTCATCCAGCTCTCGCCCATTTTACCTTCACTTTTCTTTTTCTCCATCAATTCAGCCAACGCTCCTTCCCTTATCTCTCCATTTTTCCTCCAACTGTTTTGCTCGACCACTATTTCCTCCTTTTTCTTGATTTTTTTCATATTTTTTTCTCAATTTTTGTCATTCTGTCTTTCCCTCAAGGCTTATCAGAAGAGGTGATCACTTTGTGGAGAAACCTGTGCAAGCACCTGGAACCACAACATTTTCCTTCAAAAGTTGAGGCTCAGATCCATTTCAGCATGCGTGTTTTCATTGTAATGCAATCATGATTTATTGTTTCCATCTGTTGTTATTTATCTTTATCTTTTTTTATGAACTCTGTTTTGACCATAGACTGTATAAATAATGAACGTAGTATCCGTGACGTCACCCATCTGTTCTGAAGCGCTGTTTTGAGGCCAGTCGGCAGCGGCAGCAATATTGGAAATATTGAAGTCAACATAACTGATGTCGAGCCAGTGTGAGGTAAAGAGGCCGGCTTTGAGCCTCCTCGCCAACAGCTACAGTGTTCCCTCCTGTCAATCAAGTCAGCCGTGCCCTTATGTGAGCTGTGCCTCTCGTAATGGAAACCTGTTAGAAAAAAATTCACCCCCTGTACAGTGTGTGCCGATCAAGAAATGAGCTATCCAGATTACACTCGTCTTTTGTACCAGGCTGTAAACATGTTTATTTCTGCTGTAAAGATCGGCTTTTTTGAATTGGTGTGTATGTGCTTTCAGGTAATTCCGGAGCCAGCCTCAGGTGGATCCTCGATGAACTGCAGTTTTCAGCACTTCTTCTTGGACTCATATTTTTAGACCAGAGGTTGCCGCTTGTGTGTCTCCTAAAACTAAAGGGTTAATGCAACAAAATAAAACTTGCAAAAGTGGGAATTTTGATCTTTTAGTCGAGTTGATGGAAAGTAAAGTAGTTGAAGCAGAGCTCAAAACTCAGGATCCTCTGAGAACCAGTGTTCCAGTGTCAGGACAAAATAGCTTTAAATAACTTTAAAGTGATCTTGGAAACATAATCTTGAGTGAATAACAACCTTATATACCTGGGGGTGTAATGGGACAGTAAACTGGACTGGAGCAGGAACACCGAAGCTGTCTACAGAAAGGGCCTAAGGAGGCCGAGGTCCTTCAACATCTGCAAGACGATGCTGAGGATGTTTTATGAGTCTGTGGTGGCCGGTGCTATCCTGTTTGCTGTGGTGTGTGTGGGCAGCAGACTGAGGGTAGCGGATGCCAACAGACTAAATAAACTCATCCGTAAGGCCAGTGATGTTGTCGGGGTGCAGCTTGACTCTCTGATAGCGGTGACAGAGAGGAGGACTCTGTCAAAGCTCCACAGCATCATGGACAACATCCACCACCCTCTCTACAACATGCTGGTGAATCACAGGAGCACATTCAGTGTAAGACTGATCCCCCCTAAATGCACCACAGAACGCCACAGGAAGTCATTCCTGCCTGTGGCCATCAGACTGTACAACTCCTCCCTCTGATGACTGAACCATATCCTGTACTCTGTGCAATAACGTGCAATACACTGTGCAATATCCCTGCCACTTCAATATTCTGTATACAATACCTTCATTTCCAGTGCTTTTGTACATAGCGAACTGTAACTATTCTGCGTTTCTGTAAATACTTATTATTAATCCAATTTAAACTATTTTATTCATATTTATATCTTATCTTATTCCTTCTTTCTATTAATATTTTGACTTTTTTCATACTGTGTATGAATCCCCCCCCCCCCCCCCCCCCCCCCGGGATAAATAAAGTATTTCTGATTCTGATTCTGATATCAAATAAAACACCAATGATCTGCTGGAGTAAGGATACTCAGAGCATATGAAATAATTTTACGATGCAGAGGACAAAGCAACAGGACAGAAATTAAACTGAGGAGAGACGGGAGACTTCTTAAATGATTCAGGTTTGAAAAGGACTCCTGAGTCTGTTTGTTTTAATCAGCAGACTTAATAGAGTCCCCACTTTCAGATTCCCTTGAACAGAGTGAGAGGGAAGTTTGCATTGTTTGTCAGGCGGGTAAAAAAAAAGAGCTATTAACATACAAATAATGCATTATGAAAATGCAATTACAGCCTGCTTTCAGTCTAAAACCTCTATCCACTTACATGCTCCATTCTGCTGACCCAGGTATTCTTCTATTTTCCACCTTACCCCGGTTTACTTTCCTACCTCATTACTTCATCCAGCTCTCGCCCATTTTACCTTCACTTTTCTTTTTCTCCATCAATTCAGCCAACGCTCCTTCCCTTATCTCTCCATTTTTCCTCCAACTGTTTTGCTCAGCCACTATTTCCTCCTTTTTCTTGATTTTTTTTCATATTTTTTTCTCAATTTTTGTCATTCTGTCTTTCCCTCAAGGCTTATCAGAAGATGGTAAATCCACAGCAGACTGCCCGCTTTTACCCAGACTTATCTCAGCAGAGAAAAATAAAGCACTAATAGCACGATGATATAATATTCTGGGAATCTTGGCATAATTGTATTGCAGAGTGATTTGTGTGGATATGTACGTGTGTGTGGGAGGAATAGTAATTTCAGAAATATCAAATAAATATGCCAGGTAAAAGATAGACAATGATAGAGAGAGGGGGTAACGCATTTGCAAGACTTAATGGAGGAGAGCCAGGAGTTTATAATTTCTGCATTTTAATATTTTTCTCACAGTTCCTATAAATAAGAAGCACAACGTTCTAGTTTTGGATCCATATTTGAAATTCACAGACACACATAGAATAAGTCCATTATTATGTGATGAATTATGACCTCCGATGAGGAACATTACCACGGTCGGATGTTACAGTGATCACTCTGAATGAACGATGCCCAGATGCTACCCAACATCCCCTTCTGTACCCACGCTCCTTGTAAAGCATGATTGTTCCAAGTGCATTATCCTTGTAAAATCAAGATAAGTGAATGAAATTGCTCACAGCATGATGATGGTTGTGATTTAGTTCGACACTGTAATGCAGACCAACTGTTGCAGCATCTCTAATATCTACATGTGTGCAGCATGGGAGAACAGTGGGAGAGTGCACAGTTGAATGAGCTTTACACTCTCTACCACAGGCTACATTGTTGTTGCATGAGTCTTCCTGGGGATGGAAACCTAGCAGTGTGTTTATAATAGGACCACATACAGTTCAGTAGCTTGTTTATCCAACAATAATGATTCATCATGCAGAGACCTTTAGAAATGGCTTTAGACTAGCTGGACTGTAACCTTAAATATGGTGTCTTATTTAGTTGTATTTCATCAATAATATATCCGATTTGAGACCGTCAGACTAATCATGGACGCATACATTTTGCATTCAATTAAGCGATAATGCTGAATAAACTCAACTCCTCTTTATTTCAAAAGCAATCATTCAAGCATGCAGCCCAAAGTGCTTCACAAAAGAACAGAGAGAGAGAAAATAGGTAAAATGATAAAAGTATAAAATATGATAGAGGAAAGTAATAGGAAATACTTAAAAATCAAATAAAATCAGATAAATAAAATCAAATAAAGATAAGAAAATACAATAAAATCATTACATTAAAAATAAAAATGTATTAGATAAATACCAGTAACAAAAAAATAAAATAACATAAAAAATTAGATAGATTTAATAAAATCAGAAAAATCAAATGGAATAAAAATAAAATAACATAAAATGAGATAGAGTAAAATCAAATCAGATAAATACCAGAAAAATAAAATAAAAGAGAATAGAATAAAATAAATACAAAATAACATAAACTAAGATAAGATAGATCAAAATCAAATCAGATAAATATCAGAAAAATAAAGTCAAATAACATAAAATTAGATAGAGTAAAATTAAATAAGATACATTTCTGATCAAAAATAGAAACAAAATAACATAACATAATAAAATAAGATGGAATAAAATAAAAATAAAAGATGATGCTAAAGCATTGGTAATAATGGTAACAATGCAGTCCAGGGCTTAAAAAGAAATTACTCCAACTTAAAAGAAAGATGAAAAAGGTAAGTCTTGAATTTACTTTTAAAATTAAAGTAAATCAATAAAAAAAATTAATGAATGTCCATGCAATGGTAATGATAATACATTTAAAGTTAGAAGTAAAGGGTAAGCTCAGGATTAAATATTCAAGATTAAAGAATATAATTTAAAATGTAAAGAAATCTGTTTGCTCAGGTGGACATAATTGAGTATTAAGATGTGTAAGAAGGATGAGATGGAAGATTGACACACAGAAAGAAATCCTCGCCAAAATCACGTTGCCACTAAGCTCTCCATGAGAAGAGTAATTTGTCACCCAGCTTCCAATTTTTGAGGCCCCTCATTCACTTGGATATTACTTTCCTCCTAAGCTGAGCTCCTGCCAAAGGCAACAAACACACACATTCATTTGAATTTCCAGCTGCTCCCTGCTCCCCGCTACACGCCGAGAAGATCACCACCAAAAAGCAATTACAATAGTCACTACCACTATTTCTATCCAAAAGTTTGAAAACATCCCACAAACACGCACGCATAATGAGATCCAATATGTTCACTATCGGCTGTCATGGGATGCATTTTTATTCATGAAGGGAACAATACCGCAACAAAATATGTGTATCAAGAAACTCAGGGCAAACACTGCAATGATACAGACACAATACAACACGCTGCGACATGTTGATAGCATGGAGCACATTTTTAATCAATTATTCTGCTGATTATTTTGTTTTGGTTAATCAAGAAATGATTAACATAAAAATGCCAGAAAACACCTGCCATCGTTTTACTCTCATCCCCAGATGATGTTTGGTTTTCGGGCCACTTAAGGCACAGTGCAGTAAAGTTGTGAACACAGATTGTTGTGAAATAAATTAATAAACTTTATATTGAATATAAAAAGTGAGGTTAGAATCCACCTGACAAATAAAAGTCTGATATTTAGACACTTTCTTACCCTGTATGGTCTCCCACTATGACTGCTGGCTTTCTTTGTGTCAGGCTCTTTCTTATGTTGTTTGCTTATGTCTTTGGACAAAGGTGTAAGCTAAATTAAATTGCAACATTGAAATTTGGTTAAAACAGCTTCCTGGCTTATAATAAGAGTAGCAAGTAAATGAAAGAGGTGGAGTTGCCTACCTGTAAGTTAAAGGGGAACGACAGAGCAAGGTGATAGTTGTACGTGGATTTATCTCCTAAGTGAGCTCTTTTAAATCACACAGTTATTTAGCGAATAGAGCTGGCCTTGAGATTATTCAATTAGGTGCCAGGTTTAAGGCAGCACTTATAGCTGGAGAAAGCAAATATAAAATAAAAATACAGTGATGGTAAGTAAAGTATCCTACCTGAAAAAAGTCTGAGTCCCTCCCTCCAAACACATCGACATGTGCAGCCTTACTTCTGAGCAGGATCAGAACAGAATTTCACTACCTTTTGTTGCTATCTTTCTGCAACTCTGCTCATTGGGTGTACCAAAGACTATACAAAAAGATGGACAACATGACAGCACCCCAAGAGTGAAGCCAAAACCTTTGGGTTTAACCAAGGGGCAACCTCCGGTCTCAAAATATGAAGCCCATGCAGAAGTGTTATAAACTGCAATTCATCCAGAATGTGCTTGAGGCTGGCTGCAGAAACACCGGAAACCACATACACACCCATTCAACAAAGACGATCTTTACAGCATTAATAAACATGTTTGCAGCCTGGTTCAAAAAACGGCTTGGGTCTATGTAGCTAAATTCTCTCTATGCACACATTGTACGGGGGGTGAATTTTTTCTAACGCAACGCTTCAGAAGATATTAAGATTACAAGTTTTTGCCCAAATAAGGACATGACTGACTTGACTGGCGGGAACATATAGCTGTTGGATAGGAGGCTCAAACCCCGCCTCTTTATGTCACACTCTTTTGCATGAGTTCAGCATTTCCAATATGGCTCCCGCCGATGATTGGCTTCAAAACAGCACTCAGGAACAGATGGGTGACATCACAGATACTACGTCCATTATTTATACAGTCTATGGGTTTAACTCTGCTGACTGGCTGCAGTATAGGTTGTTAACCCCACCTCTTCCATGAACAGGAAGGACATGGGTCAAACTATAAAATCAAGAAACATGTCAAATATTTTTTCTAAAATATGGTCTCTTTCCTTAAAGTTAGTAGTTATCATGTTAAAATATGTCCAAATTACATTTTTCAGAGAAATTTCTTTTGAAGTAGATCATTGAAGCAATTAAAGGGGTATGACGGCATGATTGACAGTTCTGTTGATGCATGGAGCGTTCACTCCAAACAGGAATAGACTCATTTGCCCAAATTAATAACATGCTCTAGCGAATTATTCCTGCTGCATTAATCAACCAGCGTGCACATCGCTCTGTGATGTATGTTCATTCATCTGGAGTAAATCGGACACATTGATTCTATCTCTGTGCAGCTTCCCTGAACTCTGCGACTCTACCTGTTTTTATGGGATCAGGAATAAACAGGAGCTCACTGTGAGGAAAGTGAGGAAGGAGGATTATCTGCTAAGTTGTGAAAACCTTTGTCTGTCACTTGAATCCAGCTATCGCTTGTACTAGGAAGTTAGCTCTGCCCCCTTTGGCATAACCAGCTTCCCCATTCAATGTAGTCGAGCTCAACCTTGTTTGATGACGACTGACTGGAGCTGTGCTTGATGGGAACACCTCCAACTCTTGTGTAAATTTGCGTCGTCGGCACACGATTCTGACGCGCTAGTACTGACCTGAGGGATCTTTGCTGTTTTAATGGTCAGTTATATGCGTGTGTTGGGGCAGGACGTCAATACCTCAGCTCCCCCAGCTGATCCCTACTGCACAGACTCTGTCTCAACAAACGTCATGACCACAGTGATTGATCATCACCTGTCATTCAAGTGTTTTGGCTTCATTATTGCACAATAAAGTGGAGACGCCTGGTCTATCTTCTCATACAGTCAATGAGGTGGGTGCATCATCATGTTGGTAAGCACTCCAATCCTTTAGAGGGATGACACAAGGTTTATTCATTCTGCAGTCTGCTAATTTAATGAACTAATCACTGTCGAGATTAATGAGCATTACAACAAATATGACAAATAATGCTCCTGCTATACTCGTCTAACCCTCGCAGTAAGAAAACATAAGATTTGAGAAAGGAGAAGCTGCACATTTTCAGGAGTGTAATGACATCCCTGCTAAGAGATTCTGAGTTGTTTGGGTGTGCTGGAAGTTTTCTCTTGGCTTTACGTTGTCAGAAACAGATGGAGGCAGAGACTGTGTTTACCCTGGACTCTCAGCTTTGATATGCAGATGGGAAGTTCACAGAGAATGAGTGATGCTCTAGTCTGGCTGGGCTGCGTTAGAGGCCAGAGTAAACACACTCCTTTATGGACACAAGAGGGGTGCACAGTGGCACAAATACAACCCCGAGAATGTATTGTTTCCCCTCATTTCCTATCCCAATTTACCTGGATTTAAGGTGAACAGTTTGAACTTGCCCCGCCTGATCAATCCTGTGTCTCGACACGGCCGAGGTCACAAGGGAAAAGCTACAAATTGTCAATTTCTGCAGACCTCTGACACCCAGGGGACGCAGGAGGGAGAGAGAAGAGGGCAAACATTGATGGATTTTACTGTGTTATACAAAAGATCTCTGTGCATTAACTTCCTCTCTATTCATCAGTACTGTAGAAGAGAAACAGGATCTGGAGGTGCTAACTTTATGAAAAACACAGCAGGTGGTAGCTGAAAAATTCATTCAAAAGTTTTTGATGAATTGAAAATATTTGAATATCCACGTTCTTTTGGCACTGAATGAAATCACTTATCCATCTGGTGGGCTTGTGCTATTGTCTGCATGTCTGTTCCGACTCAAATTAAATTCGATGCGACGTCTCTATTAGCTTCTCCCGCAATTCCCTGCGTTCTTTTTGAATATGATGGTGTGACGAAAGGATGTGGAACAAATAGCATTAGGGCTATGATGTTGCCTTATCTAGGTCATGATATAACCAGCCTATCTCTGAGTAATCCTCTTGTGGCTGACACCGAATGAAAGGAATAGAATAATAAAGCACTCGATTGAGATGTCAAAACAGTCTGGCAGAATGCTATTGGGGTGGAAAGCGGGGTTTGATAAGCGCTGATGCCTTTGTTTAGGCAGCTGGGAGGGAAAGATGGACGTGTTAGCGCAGAGCTCTGCTTCTATTCGAGAGCATTGGGGTTTTCCCTTTTCTCTCTCTCCCTCTCTCTCTCTCCATCTCTCTCTCCCTCTCCCTCTTTTGCTCTTTCCCCATGCTGCCTCTCAGACAGCTTTGATCACAGTACCCTTTGAAGCAGTGTTCCAAAATGAAAACGAGGAGAAAGCAGAAGTCATCGCAAGTTCACGCCTAAACTTCCTGCAACTATACTTGCCAAGTGCACATCTTTATCACCGCACAAGCTCTGCAAGGCCCCATGAAAATTATTGATGAGCAAAAAATAATTGGCCATAAATCATTAAAGGCATGAATTAATAATTACAAGGCCATAATGTGTTGTTGCAATTGATCACCTCTTCCAACCCAGTGTTAACAAGTGCAAAGATGTCGTTCCAGAATTCCACTGCAGATCGTCTTTGATAGATGTTAGCTAACATTTCTGAACTTCTTCTGCATGGAAAACAATAAAAGGGGATCTCTGATTCCTGTTTCCTCAGATTCTTCTACTGTGTCAGAGATGAGGTGAAGACATTTTGGGTATTAGACTTGCTTTCTTATAGTATTTCAGATCACTGTCACAAAGCTCTTAATTATCAGACACCTTTGTATCTTAAAGAGCTCATAGCACCCTATTACCCCTCTAGAAGACTGCCCCTCCCAACATACATTTTTCAATCTCGTTGTCACTCATAAAACAAACACACAAAAAAATGAGGATAAAAGAATATGGATGAATAACTCCACAAGCTGGACTTCTTTTTTCCACTTGGCTGGGGGTTACATTTCTGTTTACATTGGCTGCCATGTTTGTGAACTACGCCTGGAGTCGTAAATATCAAACATGCCTAGGTCAGGGAGGCTCGTAGTTGTATTGACACCACACACTTGAGGATTATTTTGACATACACTCAGTTACGACTAGCCTCGAGTCACGCTACGCTCCCCTGATCATTGGGGGCCCTAAATCTGGTCTAAAATCATCTAGTGTGGCCGGCCTTACACCAGTAATAAACTATTCCACTGGGCAACCCCTGCAGACCTGGAGCACTTCAACTGTTGATTTGTAGTGTTCTTCTTTTGCATGTATTTGCTATCTTTGAGTGTTTTGAGATTTGCATTGTTTATGTATTGCAGCACACTTGCTTTCAATATAGTTTTTATCTTTTTGTATCCCATTTTCACATTGGCAGAATGTTCAAGTTACTTCATTTGAGTTTTACTTTTGCATGTGGTGAAAAATGTGCATTGTTTCTGAAATGTAGCTCTAGCGAAAGTTCAGACAGGAAGAATATAATAGCAATCACAGCAGTTGTTTAACTCTCCTCTCCCACGTTCAATAGCTCATCTGCTTCTAGCTGCATGCTCCGGAGCTCTAATTGGTTAATCAGCGGCGGCTGTCATCAAATAGCTCAGTGGCACGCACCTTATCGTCAGCCTATCAACTTTCTGCTGTCTTTTTAAATGTGTCTCTCTCTCCTGCTAGTTCCTTCTTGCATTAATGTTGCGCACCCCTCCACCTCCCCATCTCCACCTGGTCTCCGCAAAGTCTTCAATTCCTAGGATTCATCAACCACCACCACCAGTGTCTGGACTCTAGGGGGATTTCTTCTGCTGCCAAATTCACGCATCTTACGCCCACAAAATTATCCCCATAGAGTCCTTACGCTAAAGATTTCTGTCAAGTTTCATTATCCATTAAATTGTAATAAATAACATTTAATCTTCAAACTGTTTCTCTCCTGATTGAACTCGCAGCACATATCCCCTCATGTAGATTGTTTGTGCTGTTGCTAATTGTTAGCCTTATCAGTCGCTTGTAACTTTTCAAGAATCTTTTGGGGGACTTCTCAATCATTAACGGTCCCATTCATGTGAACTGCAGCCTTCATCCCCTTGACACTGTCGCAACTGGAGTACAATCACGAAAAGCAAACTGCAGTCTGCTGTAGGAAGGATAAGGAAAGTATATATGTAGGACATATATGAGGGACACCATGAGAGTGCTGCTCCTAAGCTGCCTGTCTCATCAGTAGTCCCTCCTAATGGGCTTCTGTGTTGTTTAACCACGTCTTTGAGATGATTGAGAGCAGGAGAGAGAAAAGATAAATAAAAAGCAGATAAAAGAGAAGAAGATAAAAAGAAGTATTACACCCAAGGAGCAAATAAAGAAGATATTACAGCCTGTCCTACATATCAGCTGTGCTAATGACTGCTGGAGTTCTCTCTCTGTAATAAGCTGAGTAACCACATCACCACAGGGGTACTACATGAATTTCACCCCAACCAGCTGAGACATCTGTGCGTCTGGATATGCAGCGAGTAACACTTCAATTGTAATCATGCAGTGTGGCTCTATTTAGCACCTGCTTTAATTACAAGAGAAAGTCTCTGAAAGAGAGGGTTGGGAGAGTTTTAGATAATGCTAGGTGCAAGCTAAATTAGCTGTGAAACTAACAAATGAAGGCAATTAGAGAGCTAGCCCCCACTCTGTCTGCACAGCCTTATCGAGAAACCAGGCCAGCCACTATCTGGAACAACAGTTGCTTTAACTTTATCTGTTCTGCTGACAATGGGCCACATTTAGGTAGTGCTGATACAACTAATTAGAGAGGAGGCATCCAAAAAGCCTTTCATAGATGCTTTGTGTTTGAGGTATTTATTAAAGATATATTTGTTGCGTTTATCTACAGCAGCGTGGTGTTTATCAGAATTTTAAACATCCGAAACCACAAACAGCTTGATGTGACAAATAATTATTTTTCCATTTGCAACAAATAATTGACAGAGAGTCAAGAGGGTTTGGCATAAGTGCCAATGCCTCAACAATGAAATGTGAAGAAGTTGTAGGTCTTCATTTGCTTATTGTTTAGAATCTCGCAGCAGAAAAGAACGGCTGCAAGAGACAGCAATACAAAGAAGGAGAGGAGATGATTGAAAAGAGAGCAAATACAGAGACATGGAGGAGAAAAACCAGTGGGGGTTGTAAGTGGAGCGTAAACAAAGTGGACAAGAGAGAAGAGAAGCTGACAAGGGGAGGTGGAGCTGTGAAGAGATGAAGAGAGATGTGGATGGAGGAGATCAGACAAGGATGCAGGATCTTAGAGCGAGAGGAGGGAATAGCAGTTCTGTGAACTCAAAGTCCTGCAGATGACTGGAGAGGCCCTAGAGATCTCTTAATGTGATGCAATGCTTTCTCCTCTCCTCTTCTCTCTGTTTTTCTCTTTATTTGTTCCCCTCTCTGTGTATGCAGCTTTAGCACACTGTTGTTTAAGAGGACAAACACACACACATACAAAAACATCCAAAAGTACTTCTCACCGGGGCAATATCCGTCCATCTCCTCGTGTCCGATGCTACAGACGCAGCGGCCCAGCGGCACCAACCAGTCTCCATCAGCACCGCAGTACAGTTTGGGTGTGTCCCTCTCCTCCGCGTTCTCCACACATGCACCTCTCACTTCTACAAGAGATGATGAGTCCATATGCGGCACTGTGTCTGGAAAGGCTGCCAAGTTCCTGAAAGTGGACGGGCAGCGCTTGTAGAAGACCTTGTGGGAAGAGAAGAAGACATCAGAAGTTGAAGAGCTGACAGTTTTGTGTGAGAAATAAAGAGCGGGTCAAGACCGCCTATATACTGACCTTTACCGACACAAGAGCGATACACGCTCCCACATCCTGTAAGGCCAAGTAGAAACCCTTCTGTGTCACTGGCCCCACTTCTCTGACTTCAGTATTGAGGCGGAGAACACGATCTCCAAGATCTGTCTGCGTGAAGCTCTCATCTGCTGCTATAGTGTCCACCTAAAGCCGACAACGAGCCCTTTGTTAGCCTTATTGAACAATATTAACAGCATAGAGAGTTCTTTTTCTATAACACACAGCCAAAAACTGACCTTGGCATAATCAGGGGGCCGAAACCTCGTCCCTGCAGGGAGCGGTTCCTCGGTCTGAAGGTAGAACAGGTTGAAGGTTTCCTTGCAGGTACCGGACACCCAGGGAATGGAGTTGCAGTCTCTGAGTGTGAAACGCAGCTCCACGTATACCTGATTGAAGCATTCAGAAATAATAGGCCTTATATATCAAACACATAGTGCTGTAAAAATGTTGCAGGTGGCTGTGCATGCTTTCGAGAGCAGGGAAATAAAGAGGATTCTGTCTCTGGATTAGCAGGCTTTTTGTTCACATGGTATAAAAATGACTGAAGTGAAAGCATCATATCAATTAATGCATTCAGGAAATTTTAGAAAAAAGTCAGCATGAAGCTAGAAAGACTTCTGCTTCTCTTCTATACACCTGCCTTCCTTTCCTCCTCCTCTGATAAGTTACACAAGGAGATTTTTTTCACTCCAGTTACTTCAACACTTTCCCCAACCTTGAGTCAATGTCACCGCCGCACTCTGCTACAAGACTGCTTCATTTGATCACAATATCAGGCCAAGGCTTTCTGAGGCAAGTTTAATGTGTGCCTGAAGAAGAGTCGTGTTACGGTACACACCCTCTGTGCCGCCTGCCGCTGGATCCATCCAGACCGCAGCCAGTTGTTCTGGTTTGGCTCCATGACGTGGCAAACCTGGAAGGTGTGGATGGGTCTGTTCTGCTCGTCCATCTCTGTGATGGCATCCCACTGTGAAGATATGAGAAGAGAATATGAGTAAAAAAACTGGAACATCTGTGACTCAGCAAGAGAGGAATTAGCTTTAATCTTAAGTGCATAGATTGTAGTCTCCACTGACATCATGGGTTCCTCAACAAAGACACACAAGCAGATTAAAACACTTAATCATACATAGTTCCAATTTACAGATCTTTTGGCCTCAATCCTTGAAACATGTAAGCAACATTTTGAACATATAAATGAGCGAGCACTTGAAAGCTTTCTATGAACAGGCGGAAACCTCAAGCAAGACCAGACACATAACATCTGTGACAAATAAAATGATCAAGTTATAATATGCAACCACATCAATCCTTAAAGACAAAAGTAATCTGTGGTCTGGTGTTAATGTCTGACTCTGATCGCTTTAATGTTTTTTGGATCAGAGGATCAGTCGGTCAAAATAATTAGGACTGGGGCGCTGATGGCCTCGTGGTCTAAGCGCCCCACGTACAGAGACTACAGTCCTCCTCGCGACCATCTCCTGCATGTTTTCCCCCGCTCTCTACTTCCCATGTTTCCTGTCTCTTTTTGGCTGTCCTATCTAATAAAGACCAAAATTCCCTTAAAATATAACTTAAAAAAAATAATAATTATGGCTGTCCAAGTTAAATCCCCTTTGATTGCAGTAATCTTATTGATTGGCATTAACTCCTGAACGTTTTGTGATCATGACCCTCAGCCCATACCGTAGTTTGAGAAATCAGGAATCGAATGTGGATGGCGAGCAGAAAAAAAACCTCCTTGAGCAGAAATGGATAAAGACACTTGTTTTGAATGGCTAGTTCAGCTTAAAAGCCTTGCCAGCCTTGACTCCAAGATCAAAGTTACTTGAATTTACTGTTGATGTGAATTGAGTAACCACTAGAGTACGTCTAGTCTCAAACACCACTTTCAGGCTAAGCAAGCACACGGCTGATATGACGGCCCTCCTCCCTCTCGCCAAAGGTAGGCTTTGTTGGGTTGTTTGCAACAGAGATGTCTGGACAACTCCACAAGCAACAAACTTTGAACAAGGATGGCTATATAGGTGGCTAACCCTAGCAGTCTGATTAGCATGGTGCAGGACGAGGGGGGATTTCGGTCATTACAGTTGCTCCTATACACAATATGTGAGAATAACAAAGAAGGAAGAAACATACAAATACTAATAGGCTAATAAAAGTATGTACAGAAAAAAAAAAGAAGCTATATACAAATTAAATACATGGTTGAAGTCCCGGGAGATCAGGAAGAGGGTACTCTGGTTGTCTGTTTGGAGTCTGGCTATGGCAACGTTGAGAACGTTGGACGCCGTGGTCAGGCTGGCAGAGGAGGGATGTAAACGGCTACCAGTGTGACATGTGAGATCTCCCTGTGCAGATAATATGGAGACCCACAGTATTCTGGGTGCAACCCCGGTTCATCGGACAGTTTGGAGGCCATCAATGGTGAATTTGTGGTCGGGAATATCCAGACGTTTCCATGAGGAAAACATGCTACATTCCCAAAACTCCGTCTGACTCCTGGCTTGTCCTGTTAGCTCGTCCATCTTATAAGCCAGAGATCTCACGTTGCCAATGATGAAAGAGGTTTTTAATTTGCATTGTATCCAATGATGGGAGCCACCATTATAAACATGACACACAACAACGCACTGGCACAGACATATACAGGGTTTTTCCGGATAATTTTCTGGACTGTACTTGTCATTGTTTTGGATTGTTGGAATAGTTGTAAATATATACTTGCATCAAGGATGCATTTTTGTCCACTCCCATGCTGATAAGAGTATTATAAACTTGAAATATTTCCCTTTAAGGTTCATTTAGAACAGATGTGTGAGTAATTTGCGATTCATTGAGAGTTAACGATGGACAACCATGCAATTATTTGCAATTAAGTGTTTAAATCGATTGAAAGGCATAAAATAAATCAATTATAGATTTACCGTTTGTTACTATTACTTAAGGTATAAACAAATGAAGTTACTGGTGTGTCCTGTACCAGACTGCAGATCATTAGCATTGATCTCAACATGTCGATACTGTTGGGTAAATAAAATGCATGGCCCCACGAGTTATCTGCTCCCAAAGCTTTTCCCTAAAATGGTTAACCTGTACACCTTGTATTTCATGTAGTGAAACTTAATTTCTATAGAAACATGATGTTAGAAAGACACCACATTTTCAGGCCGTTGCATCAGCCAGACTCTCTCATTTGTCTGCTCCGCTCTAACGGTGTGATGATCAGAGCTTCAAAAGCACTAACGTGTATTGACAGAACTTCTTTCTCATAACTGCTGTGGCAATAAATGTGCAGCTGAGTTTGTGTCAGAAACACAGCTGGACATAATAACATCTAAGGGCATGAGATACTTGCAGCAGTTCTACTCGGCTCTTTGCCGTAAAGGCTGGAGAACTTTGCAGCGTGTAAATTTATATGCATGTGATAGGGAAACATTGAATTAAATAGAGACAAAACCACCGAGGCAGAGATAAGAGAGTTCAAATTTAGTACGCATTTTCTTCCAGATCCTCTCAGAGGAGTGTGCTGAGACCGAAAGAGGTTCTTAAAAGTCCAGGTACTGAAGGGGTCAGGTTTCTTTGAACGAATGGGTTGTGCAGGTTGGAAATCAAATGTGCATTTAAATGTCCCAAACAATCAAACAGGCAATTTTGTAGAAAGCATCACCACAGACTGAATAAAACATGAACATAGTCTCCATGATGTCACTGGTTGGTTTCTGTGGAGGTATTATGAAGCCACTAAGATGGGAGTCAAATTGGAAATGCTCACTGCGACTCCAACTAACTAATGCTAATTTAGAAACCAGCAAAGAGGAGTTGAGGCAATACAAAATGCTGTGTCAGTCAAATCAGCTACACTCCTAATTTTACCTTAGCAAGAGGCAAGTGTTAAAAACTGCAGTTCCTCGAGTGTCCACTTGAGGCTGGCTCCAAAAGAATGGAATCCCCATCAAAACCATTGTTAAGGCAAGATTAAACATGTTTGACAGCCTGGAACAAACAACAGTTTTGGTCTGAATTGTGCATTTCTTTGTTCATACCAAGCTGCAACCTCCAGCCGCAAGAATTTAAGCCAATGAGGAACTGTTATAAACTGCAGTTCCTTGAGTGTCCACTTGAGGCTGGCTCTGGAAGTACTAGAAACCACATACACACCCATTAAAAAAAGCTGATCTCTACAGCAGAAATAAACATGTTTACAGCCTGGTTCAAAAAAGGCTTTTAGTCTGAGTAGCTAATTTCTCTCTCAGCACACACTGTACAGGGGGGGGGGGGGGGGATTATTTCATAACACAGCGGTTTAGAAGATATTAAGATTACAAGTTTTCCGTAATTAGAGGCACAGCTGACTTGATTGACAGGTGGGAACACTGTAGCTGTTAGCGAGGAGGCTTGAAGCCTGCCTCTTTACCTCAAAACTAGCTTGACAGAAGTTAGGTTGAGCTCAGAATTTCCAATATGGCACCCGCCAACAATAGGCTTTATATACAGTCTATGATTATGCAGAACACTTCAAACAAGAAGCCTTCATAAAATCAAAACAGATAGGTTATGAGAATGATTCCCTTTTACAGTTGTCACAATTAAAGAAATGATCTAAAGCAACCAAATTGTTAATTTTAAAGGCTGTAAACATCTTTAACCCTGCTGTAATAATTGGCATACAGGCTTTAATGGGGTTATTTTGGCTTTTGGAGCCAGCCCCTGGTGGACATTTGAGAAACTACAGTTTTATTGCGTTCTGCATTAGCTTCATTTGTCAAAACTGGAGATTGCTGCTTAATGGAACTAAATTGAGTTATTGTGAGGTTGGAAAATCATGGCATGGATGTCACATGGTTGATGAAAGTTAACATATAACTAGCTGGATTGGATTCAAATCCAATTTCAGAAGTTACGATAGTGTGGGAGATTAATTTGGGAAATTACACAAAAGGTGTGACACAGCCAAGTTTGAAATTGAAAAAGATGTGCATATGAGGAGAGTGAGTCTTACTGAAGAAAAAGCGCTCTATCTCTTTCACTGGAAGTAATGGAGACTAAATTACTTTGGCATTACCTCCATCTTATCTTAAGGAGTAATCAAACTTAGGTTGATCCAACCATAAGAACACCAAGAGGCTTGTTTCTGCTCTTCTGATTTTTCTGCAGTGACAAGTTTATAGCCGTGTCTCTATTCACTGGTTCTTCCAAAATAGGACTGTGTAGCGCCACACAAACAAGCAAACAAAATGATATGTTTGTGTCCTCCACATCAACAAGTCCAAAAATTCCCACGGCCAAATTTATCATGAAATTGCAGGGAGAAGTTGCACTCAGCAATGTTAACACGCTGTGACAATAACAGTATTTCCAAGCTGCACCAAGAACAAACAGACAAATTTATGGCTGTCGTCCATCATTTACAACAGCGCTGTTTAAGGGTCTGATTTATCTTTATATGTATTTATCATATGAACCAGACAATGAATGAGAAAACTCACTGAGAGTAAGTTTTAGATTGAAACAAAGCACTTATATACCATTTCTCAACTTCATAGATTCGAATGGATCTCCTGCACACTCAATAAAATATGTGGAGGTGACGAGAGAACTGGAGCCTGCCTTTATGATTCCAGACTATCATTTCTGGGTCTGCAGACTGAACCATTGGAAGACGTCTGAAAGCACAAGTAGCTTAACGGAAAGCACTCTGTGACTGCTTATTGATTCCATTCTACCATAATGGTACCTCCATTATTTAACCCTGTACCAGTTAGATCTATAAAATGAGGTGTTCAGTAGAGAGAAATCACCCCAGACTTCAGCGCTGAATTAGGAATGCATGCTAAGGTACATCTGAGTAAAGATGACAAGTCAAGCTCAGACAACTAAGGTGGAGCGTTCTCCAATATAAATTATTAAAGAACACTTTAACCTTGACTGGGCCGTGCAAAAGCAATTAATCTTATATTAATTAAGCTATCTAAATTAGCTCTTTGTGACACCCCAGGGCTGAATGATTAATCAATCATAATCACTTCCTTTCATTTAGAACTCTAGCTAGCCAATAATGTTGGCTGTACATGGGTCTGTGTGATGTTGAGTGGTCTCTGAGGTGGTTTGTAATCGTACATATATCATTGCTGTGGGAGATGTTCAAGGTAAATGAGTTGAATCATTGTGAACCAAACAAGCTCCTCGTATATTAATAATAACTACTGAATGCTAATCTACAACCATCACTGTGATAATGATGAAATGGTGAAATATGGTACAATAACTTTTAAGGCGTCTTCCGTTGTCCTCGTCACCCCTCTAGAACACTACGCTCCCAACATGAAGGCCTGCTCATCATACCTAACGTCTCTAAAAGTAGTATGGGAGGTCAAGCCTTCAGTTATCAGGCACCTCTCCTTTGAAATCATCTACCAGTCAGGGTCTGGGAGGTAGACACCCTCTCTACTTTTAAGAGTAGTTGTCAAACTTACTTTAACTCTTCCTGTCACATTAAAGTTACTAACCATAGACCTTTCTGGAGTCCCTGAGCTCCCTTGTCTCTATTAGGTTCCTCTGGATCTCTGCCGTAGTCGGCCTGCTGCTGTGCCAGACTCCAGCTGCTACAATCAGTCTCACCACTATCATCTCTTTCTCTCATCATCTCCTTCTCTCCAACACGGTCTCAGCAGATGTGTGTCTAACATGAGTCTGGTCCTGCTGGAGGTTTCTGCCTGTTAAAGGAAGTTTGTCCTTGCCACTGTAACTTGCTAAATGCTAAATGCTCATGGTGGATTAAGATGAGATCAGACTGAGTCCTGTCTGTAAGATGAGACTGGATCTTATCCTGTCTTGATGTTGGGTCTTTGTTAATAATAGGAGTACTGTGTAGACCTGCTCTGTTTGGAAAGAGTCTTCAGATGACGGTGTTGTGATTTGGCGCTAGCAGGTCTACCACTTCTTTTTAAGTGTGCCTTTATTCAGCCAGGTGCTGATATGAACATTCAAACAGGTTTTGCTGACTGAAATCCTTCCTTCTGTTCAAAGCAGCTGTTAAAAGATCCCTTTATAATTCACTTTGAATAACAGACGCAGGGAGTTGAAGTCAGTCCTCTCTCTGTGCCAAAGCAATCTTTGAATTTTCACCGAAGCTAAAGTTTCCTGCTTGAGTCCAACAAATCAAGGAGGTGTACTCCAAAGTCTCTTTACTACAACATGTCCTCTTTGTGTTTCTATCTCTCCCACTGCAGCCAAGAACAGAAAACATGTCTGGGGAAACAAAAGAAAGGAAAGCGGCTGCAACTTTGGATGAAACCCATTTAATTTGATCAACTCAGACTGCTGAAGCCCCACATTTGCTTCAAATAACCACTTAAAACATCATTGCTGAAGAAGGACTGTGTTTTATCCCAGATCACAACAGCACTTTGAGAAGTTATCTTCTTCTTTTGGCCAGGATGATGTTCAGAGAAAGCAAGCCCAGTTTTATTGTTCATAGGAGCACTTGCAGAGTCAGTGAGGAGTTTTTGGCTGGTTATGAAACAAATTGAAATTTATACTGATTATTCAAAAGAAAGAGGGCTATCAGCTGGAGACTGAGTATTCCTATATAGTTGTTTTCAATGCCTGTAAACACTTCTGCAGGAAAGTGTCAGACCAGGCACATTTTCTAAACAGCTTTGTTTTTTACATTTTCTATGTTACAGATTCATTATGAAAAAAAGAAAGCCCTTACATTTGTACAAGACCAAATCAGCCAAGACATAAAAGGTATCACTTTGTCCACAGGGGGCACCAAAATCCACAAAAAACAAAAGTTACTTATAGGAGCTTTAACTATTGTTTGACAAGTTTTCATTTCAGTTTCCACACTTGAAAATGTAAATCTGCTCTGGGCCTCATGCTTGCTTTCCATTGCAAGCATGCTGATTCTCTGAAAACATTTTGGAAAACATCAGAACAGTTCAGCACTTCAGCATACTAATGTTTACTTTGTATTGATGGATGCAGTGTGCAGCTGAGGGTGATGGGAATAATTTGTTTGCAAGTGATTAAGTCATCAAAAAGTACTTATAGGAAAATTAACTCAAATCATCACATGGGGGCCATGAATGTCCTAAAATAATCCAAACAGATGTTAAGCCACTTAATTGAGTCATAAGAGCACAGACCTGTTGGTGGAGAATTGCCCAAGGCAATAAGACCTGTCCTCCTGGGACATGACACAAATTGAATATCTGTAGCAAATCCATGGAGCTCTGCTGAGCAGTTGTTGAGATGTGCCAGCATGGTGGAAAATATAAAATTCAAATGTTCTATGTTTACTAAAGTGAAAAGCCATATCGTGTTATATACGACTACAAGGCCTCTGCAAGCACTTTGCTATTTTCCTTTCAGCCTGTCAGCTCTGAGATTTGAGTGTGAGGAAGAGGAAATGCTGTTGGAATCATAGAGAAGACTTTTAACTTCAAGCAAGACTTGATATTTTAGCAGTTTCAACATATGGACTCTATATGCTGTCATCTCAGCGCCCTCTGTACAGACCAGACAGAAACTCGGTATCTTTGAGGAGAGCATACTCTGTGGTTTGCATAAGATCAGCAATAAGTAATTGAAGTTCCATTATGCATACAAACAAGAGAAAATGGTAATTTGTCACTCTCTGTGCCTCCGTGTTCTAAAATGCCCCCTTGGGATGTGGCATGGTTCAGAGCAGAGAAAACAAATGCAAACCCCGAGTTTGAAAGATGAGCTGCAGCCCACGCTCCCTGAGACAATCAGATATGCACCTACTAATCGCTCTCCCTATTAGCCCCGAGCTTAGCACACTGTAGCAGACAGAAAACATTTTTTAAGTTTGGAGGTGTGGAAGAATTGAATTTATTGCAATAAGAGTGCAATACCAGACTCTGTGAAGCTGGCCTTTGAAAAAAAAAGCTGCACTGATGACTTATTTCAGGCTGATCCTGCAACAAAGCGCTAAAGATTTCTAACAGTATGGAGAATGCCAAATATCGGGGTCTAATTGCTGTGTTCGGCATCATGACCCTTGAGTTTGTCGAAAATTTCCTCACTTAATCCAAAAAGCAATTAAAACACTTTGTATCAACACAGTGACACTCACACTGCAATTAAGCCGGCCCCCTTCATGTGTCTTATTGACTTCTGCAAGTCCAGATGCACTTTGTCCCAGTCCAAAGGGATTTAAACAAAGTTTGCAACAATTAATGACTGCTCTGTCTGCATACAGATCAAGGTTTGAAGGAGCGAGTGGGAGAACTGTTGAAAACTTCACCATTATTGCTCAGTAGACAACCATTTATTTCAAGGGTCTCAGTCCCTCTTCAGGCTTGAAGTGGACAGCCAAATAGCAGATGCTCAGTTGACATCAATTCCTTATGGCAGACGTATTAATGTGTTGGAGTGGTGCTGAGTGGACTGGTACTTGTGGCTGATGTACCCTTGGTGATAGTCCTGGTGTGTAGTGCCCCTGAGAGTGAACAACGTCGTCTAGGCTGGATGTAGGCAAACATACAGTACACTCCAGACAATTGCATAGTTGATTATGTAGACTTGTTTAAACATGAACAGATTTGTCCCGCCTCTTGACAGGAAGTTGTATAAATAAGCCGATCTTAAAGGGTAAGGGAACACAACATGTTGGGATTTGGAAAGTTTAGGCATCAGCTGCTCTGTGAACTGACTCTTCACATTATGTGCTAATTATGTGCTTTCTTACTGATCTTCCGGCTGTGTAAGATGCTTGATTCTGATTGGTCAAAACCCCTTGACCATGGTTATCAACTTTCACTAACATGAGCAACACCAGAGGCAAACTAATCACACGTCATGTCAAAGCAATCCGGCACATTTCGCTTCTGCTTGTTGACACCATAGACCGTAAGGTGAGGTAAAACCGTTAGTTTCAGTTAGCATCTTAATTCGACAGGCTGCGGATATTTTCATATTGAATCCTGTCCAGCAATATTAGCAACGAGCGGAGCAGGTGAGAGCAACCTTAGGTTATCGATCTCTGCAAAGAAAATTAAACCATGAGCGGTGGTAGCAGCAGGGTTCAAAGTTGTGACATTTGACACGTTTATTTCAAAGGTGTGTGAACCGCAGAGCTCAGAGAAGAAGGAGAGCTGAATGAGGACAGTTTCATGTTAAAGCTAGGGTTGGTATCCACGGAAAACTAGCATGAATTTGAATGTAGCATTGTCTCAGGACTCTGTCAAACCCCTCCCCCCCTCCCCTTGGAGCTCCTCCAAAACGACGCCCCCGCTCACATGCATGAGCGTGGCTGATTCGCAACCATATGATGGTGACTGATTCAAAACTGGTCCTCAGCACATCGTTTGTGTTTTGCACTAGGTCAACTCATGTCTCATTCAGCGGTAAGAAAACACCAAAACATTATCATAGTGAAAGTTAAAAACACAAACAAACATGAAATGTACGCGCAGGAGGCGGGCAGAACGGCAGGACGGGATTTGATTGGTTTCATAATTTGGCTCCTGATGGCAGGGATTGGTTGGTGTTTTCCCAGGTTTACTCCGGCTGGGCAAGGCAGCTTAATTTGTATAGCGCATTTCATACACGAGGGCAACTCAATGTGCTTTACATTAACCCTCCTGTTATGTTGTGGGTCAAATTGACCCTTTTAAAGTCTATTTTAGGCAATATATGCCTTCCAAACCGGCTAAATGCAGCACAAAAATCTGGGCAGCATGTGACAGAAGAGGTGTCGTGTTAATTTATCAACATCACTTCATAAAAACAAAAAAATCCAAAATTTAAAATAAAATAAACAAAAATCTATGTCATGTCTATTGTATTTCTATTTAGGGCTTTCCACTGTACATTAAAAAAGTTTTAACATAAATTTTAATGAAAAACGAGTGAGTTCATGTCATAGAAACATTATCTGTGAGAAATAAAGAACACCAATAGACCACATCTTGATTTAAATGGTTAGTAATAAAGTAAAAAATGTGATTGAAACAAATGTGTATTTTTTGGGTTCCGACACTTTTGGATAATTGAATTTGCCCGGGTCAAATTGACCCAGGAACATTATTGCTGTTTCAGAGAAACGAACAGGAGGGTTAAAACATTAAAAACATTGGAAACATTCAGACAAGCATAAAAGAGCACTATTCAAATGGCAAATATAATAAAACATAGAAAAGAAAAGGAAAATTCCAAATATACTAAAAATAAATTTAAAATTTAAAATTTGCATTTAAAGTGAGTAGAAATAAGCTAAGATAGGAAGGCAGTGGCGAATAAAAAGGTCTTAGTCTTTGATTTAAAAGAGGTGAGAGCTGGAGCGGACCTACAGCTTTCAGGGAGTGTGTTCCAGATAGTTGAACTAGCTTGGAAGCAATGAAACGCTAATGTATTCATTCAGTGAACAAAAGCTCTGAGGTTATCAGCTATGTTGCATTTCTTCATCTCATTTCCCTTCACATTTCCTCTGTATGTATTTTCTGGATGCTGTTCAGTCCCGATAAAACTTCAGATTTCCCACAGTAACACATTTTGAAAACTTGAACCCAGCAAAACAACTTAATCCTTCAGATAACAGCGTGTGAACTTCTCACACTCAGCATGACGTCAGTGTGAGACATAAATATGTATACAGTGACGTACACTGATGCTCAGATTGAAAACTTTTGGAGAGTTTTCCACTCTACTTGTAATGATTTTTTCCCCCGCCATAGCTCCTGGCAGCTTAAGGTCTGCACTCTGCTGCTGACAGGAACCTCTGACTGCCTCTGAACTTAGTGAGAGGAATATTATGAAAGCTGTTCGGCACTGAAAAGAGGTTGCAGTGAAACTTCTGCGTGCTGATAAAAAGATCATCTATAAAATTAACAAGAGCTCTATCACAGTAACATGCACTAAAGACTCTCCTTTGACAAGCAATAAGCTTACCATACATCAGCTTTATTTCTTTTTTTATGCTTTATTAATGATTTATTCAACAACTTTAATATCTTATGCTGGTTGTAGAAGGACAAGTCCCCTGTACTAGGTATAAATATATACAATGTATGTCTCACATCACAACTTTATCTATAGCCACTTGCCTTCCCTCGCCTACTCACGGTTAATGTGTGTTATTCAGCTAACTGCACTATCCACGCTGGTTATTGAAAACCTGTTAAAAAGAACAGAGAAAGAGAGAGGGAGCAAAAGAGGTGCTGTTTAGAGTGCTAATTATATGCTAATGTGGTACTTTTAATGCAGAACAACATTTTAGTGGAGCTTTGTTTTTTCCCAAAAAGTATAGTATGAGATAATGTAGAAAAATCCTGCACAGATAGAGACAGTGTAATTATTTGTTCAATTGAAATATCACAAGATAAAATGGATGCGAGTACAAACCAAAAACACCTAAGCACTCTTTTCCTTGTATACGTGGATGTGATTTTAACTCACGAGTGTCTCATTGCTGAAGCCCTATGAACCTTAGCTTGTAACTGAGCATGTGCCGCTATCATTCCCCAACTTTATCTATGACGGCAGCAGTCTTCTGTCAATGTACAGTATGCACTTGCACTCACCACTGCAATCTCTATAAATTGGTGAGGTGGCCCTCCCTTTATTCCCGGCGGCTTCACCACTGGCTTCATTTTGTATACAAGTCAATTCTGGGCAAGACACATCCCTACCTGTCCTCTCTTCATCACGTCACCCAAGCCTCATATCGCACTAGGTCCAGTGAAAACATCAACTTCATCATCCCCCGGTACTTCTACTGTTTTCGGCCGTAGTTCCTTTCGTTTTGCAGCAGCTAACGACTGGAACAACTTACAAAAAAACCTCAAACTCTCAACTTTGACTCCACTCAAAACCTTCAACATAAAACTTCAACAGATTTGAGTTGACTGTTGCTCCTGCTGATCACTTCGAACTTTACTTACATGCATACACATACTTTTTTACACCTTGCGCACATTGCTTGTTACTTGTCCACTTTTGTTCTATTTTATGTTTATATGTCTATGTGTGTGTATGTGTTCCTGTTGGCGCCTCTTGGTCAGGTCATGTTTGTAAATGAGAACTGGTTTTCAAACATTTTTACCTGGTAAAATAAAGGTCTAAAAATACAGACTCTGCACACTGATTTGTCATCACACTACATGCAGTGTGAGCATTATACATGCACACATAATTTCAAGGGGGTTAAACAGTACATAATTCAGCCGTACTTACATAGATACTTATCCATACTGCCCCACTTAAAGGTCTAGAACCATCCTTTTAAGAAATACAAATAAGTCTTAGGTAAAATGTTATCAACCAAAGAAACTCAGTATAAAAATGTCCATTACCCAGCTCTCTCACTGATATTCCAGCTGTGTAACATGCTTGATTCTGATTGGTCAAAACCCCTTGACCACGGTTATTAACTTTCACTAACATGAGCAAAGCCAGAGGCAAACTGACCACATGTCATGTCGAAGCAATCCTTGGAAAAGAGCTCTGGCATATTTAGCTTCTGCTTGTTGACACCGTAAGGTGAAACAACACAGATACTTTCATATTGGATACTGTCCAGAAATATGATCAACAAGCGGAGCAGGTGAGAGAAACTTTAAGTTAGCGATCTCTACAAAGAAACTTCCCAGAGGAATATTTTACTGCTCAAGGCTTTCTCTTCTAAGTCTCCAGAGACAAAATTGAGATTCTCACTTCAGCCTCATTCAAGTTTCAAATTGTCTCATTCGTTTCTCATCAGTTTCTCCTAAAATTCACTAGGAGAAATAGTTGAGACCATGACATGAGTCTTATTTGAGACTTAAATGAGAGATCTCATTAATGGCTAATTTTCTTCTCTTTTTTAAAACTATATTTTTGGCCTTTTTGCCTTTATTTGACAAGACACCTGAAGAGAGACAGGAAATGTGTAGTGGAGTAGTGAGCGGGGGAAGACATGCAGGAAATGGTCAACCAGCCAGGAATCGAACTGGCGACCCCTGAGACAAGGACTGTAGCCTCTGTATGTGGGGCGCTTAGACCGCTAGGCCACCAGTGCCCAAAATAATCCACCCCTTTAATTGTAATAATCTGGCTAAATCTGGTCAGCCCTTTTGTGGCCCATATTTTAAATAAATGGTCTGTCATACCTGGTATGAAATCTCTATCTTTAGCAATTTCTCTCAAATCCACTAAATCTTTGTGAAGTTGTTTTGTTCCAAACAGACTTGTAAAGGAAGGACCATACTGTGAAGTCAAAGAAGAGATAATTTGACATCAATAGCTGATCTTGTTAGTGGTTCAAATGTTTTAATGAGAATTGTAAGTTTGTGTACAATTACATTGAAATCTTAATTTTGCAGGGCACTATAAATGTTCATGAAAAGATGAGCTCAGGCTCTTTCTTTGCTCCATCTGATCTCAACTTGAGACACAAAACTGAGTCTGACTAAAACAAATGGATGAGGTTAGATTGAGACAATTGAGAGAGCTCCCTGATTTCTCCACCTGAGCTCAAAAGGAGTCACAACACTTGAGAAATACCTGAGAATCATTTCAGATGTTGACGAGATCTTCTTTTGAAACTGAAAGGGAGACTAAGCTGAGACTTTTTGCAACTTTTTTTCTGGAGGCAAGAATGAGAAACAGGAGACATAAGCTATAGTCTCATTTTGCTTTCCAACAGATCTCATTGTTGTCTAGGAGACATAAATGAAACACCTTTGAGATCTCCTCTCTAAATTTATTTTCCTATGGGTTAAACCGTGACCGGTGGTGACGATGGCAGCAGGGTTCAAAGTTGTGACATTTGCCTCCTCTATTTTTAAAGGTGTTTTTTAAAGACAGTTTCATGTTAAATCGACCGCAATGGGAAGAAAAGAATCCATCACCATGGAACGCTAACTGACGTAGAATCACTGGGACTTCAGGGTGAGACAAGACACCTCTGCTTCGTGTTTGTTTTCCATAACCTCCTGCTAACCATACTTTATCCCTTACTTAACACATCGTCTTTCATGGAATCTGACCTAGACGCAAATGTTTTTTGTCATAGTGTCAACAGGCAGAGGTGAAAACTGCTGAGCTCCTTTCTGAAGATTGATTTGATATGATATGTGTAATCAGGTTGTACCTTGTGTTGCTTCTGCTATTGAAAATTAATAAATGTTGTGATGGGGTTTTGACCAATCAGGATCAAGAATTTGACAGTCAGGTAATCACAATTTTTAACATATAGACAGGTTTGAGCGTTCTTGGTCTCCCAATGTTGGATTTTTTTAAGGTACTGCTGGAGAGCGGTCCAGCTGAACCCCTCATTGTCCTGTACCACATGGGAATAAACGCCATGTGTTTTTATCATCTTAGGTGTCTCTAAGCCCTCTGTTGAGCTTGTTTTGATTCAATGTTCTGGGGAGGCAATCCGTGTCATCAAGCGTCTAAACCCTTATAAAACCTGAATAACATAAACAACTTAAAGGTGAGGGACATAATACCTGACAACTCAAATCTTCACCAAAGTTGTTTTGTTCTTAGGGTTCCAGCTAGGAGGTTATTGTTGTTGCTCCTCGAGTGAAAGTAAGTAAACATAGCAGAGGGAGAGAAAAACTGCATCTGAACAACCAGCCAATGGTAGACTTCATATAGAGTCAACACTGCGAGTCCTGTCTCAGTCTTTTGTACTGGAGGTTGGTCCTATAAGTTCATGATGGTCAAAAGTCATGGCATGACATCCCTTGCCTTGTAGGTCGTAAGAGTAGGTTTCAAACTTTCCTTTTTGATAAAGCTTATAGTTTGAGCTGGCTCAGGCTTGGACCAGCTCTTAGTTATGCTTCTATAGGCTTAGACTGCGGGGGGGAATGACATTCTCTCTTCCCTGTCACTTACTTTAACTCTTCCTGTCCCATTAAAGTTACTAACCATAGACCTTTCTGGAGTCCCTGAGCTCCCTTGTCTCAGATGTTCCTCTGGATCTCTGCCGTAGACAGCCTGCTGCTGTGGACGTGCCAGACTCCAGCTGCTACAACTACTACTATCCGTCTCACCACTATCATCTCTCTCTCTTCATCTCCCTCTATCCCTCTCTCCAACACGGTCTCAGCAGATGTGTGTCTAACATGAGTCTGGTCCTGCTGGAGGTTTCTGCCTGTTAAAGGAAGTTTGTCCTTGCCACTGTAACTTGCTAAATGCTGCAAAGTGCTCTGCTCATGGTGGATTAAGATGAGATCAGACTGAGTCCTGTCTGTAAGATGGGACTGGATCTTATCCTGGCTTGATGTTGGGTCTTTGTTAATAATAGAACATAGAGTACGGTCTAGACCTGCTTTGTTTGGAAAGAGTCTTCAGATAACATTTGTTGTGATTTGTTGCTATATAAATAAAGATTGATTGTTGTTGAATTTGGCTTAAATGAACTTTAAACTTGAGTATGACATCATTTATGTACTTTTGTAATATATCACCTGCACATACATAACATGCCGCCAGGTATCTTTGTGATTGATGTGTACAAGTAGAAAAAGAATTAAAGTGGAGTTCCCTTTTCTTGTCTGAGGATCAATGCTTCATGTCACAGGTGCTGAAAAAAACATCAGGCAGTTAAGAAAACCCCCACACGCACACATGTACCTGCACTGCAGAAACAAATACTGATGTATGAACAACAATAGCTGAGAGGTGTGAGGTTTTGATTAAAACAAGACAATTTGTCATTGTCAGACTTAAGGGAAGAGAGAGACAGAGGTGTTATGAAAATATCATTAAATCACTGTGGTTGTGATGAATTATTGATCTGATGTGAATCTGGGTGTTGGAATTGCATTTTTTTTTTTTACTTTGTTCAACCAATTAATGGTGTTGTTGCTCCCCATAGCAACCTGTTTCTGCTGTGTGCAAGAGAGGCTGTCTAAATATTGGTATTCAGGCCTGAAATATCTCACTAGTTTGTTTCTATTTATTGGTTTTGCTCCAAAGGATTTATTACACTTTTAATAATAGCCTGAAAACACAAACAGTCCAGCTTCAACCTTGTGTCCCAAATTAGAGACAACATCTTGGCAAAAAAAAAATAATGCTGCTGTTGTGGTCCCAGCTGAAATAAAGGTAAGAATGAAACCTGCAGCACTTCAGGCTTAGCTATGTCACAATGATGTGGCTCAAACTTGTTTATCTCCAGAAACGTGACGGCTTTTACCAAATCTGTATTAATTTATTTTACCATTTTTTAGGTGTTCAACATGCAAAGGCAACCAAAGAAAATTATAACAAGATTGTTGCCTAAAGAAATACAAAGTGTTGTCTGTACATCCTTAATAATGTTTTAATTAGGGTTATATGTGTGTTGTGGTGGGTATGAAGAAAGAAAACCATGAATCAGAAAATTAAGAAATATTAAGCAGCTCTAAAAACATTTTTGACCAATGCTTACAAATGTTCCACAGCACTTAAAGGTGACATATCATGCAAAATGGACTTTTTAATGGTTCTCTACCTGAAATATGTTTCCCTGGCATGTCTACAAACCCCCCGAGAATGAAAAAATCCTGCCGGGGGAACTGACACACTGGGATCCTGTCTTTCCCTCTCTCTCCTCTCTCTGCCTGTCACTTACTTTAACTCTTCCTGTCCCATTAAAGTTACTGATTATAGACCTTTCTTGGGTCACTGAGCTCCCTTGTCTTGTAGGTTCCTCTAGATCTCTGCCAGACAACCTGCTGCTGTGGATGTGCCAGACTCAGCAGAAGTCTGTCTAACATGAGTCTGGTCCTGCTGGAGGTTTCTGCCTGTTAAAGGAAGTTTTTCCTTGCCACTGTAACTTGCTAAATGCTGCAAAGTGCTCTGCTCATGGTGGATTAAGATGAGATCAGACTGAGTCCTGTCTGTAAGATGGGACTGGATCTTATCCTGTCTTGATGTTGGGTCTTTTTTAATAATAAAACACAGGGTACGGTCTAGACCTGCTCTGTTTGGAAAGAGTCTGAGGATAAAATTTGGGGGGTTTTGGTGCTTCATTGTTTACACTGACATCTTTTTTGGTATTTAAGTTAGCAGTGAGGTCGTAACAATCCCGCTTTTGGATCCGACCATATTTAAGCTTATACATATTGCACTTATGGACCACCACATGTCATTATCAGAAAGTTTAGGATGTAAAATATGTAATTTGCTGACTAATATATATAAATACAAGACAATCTGAGACTTCTGTGACACAGGGTTTCAATTGATTGGTGTATTTGTGTATTTTCATGGTGTTATGGTTTTAAAATCGCTTCACAATGGAAATGTCTTAATAAAATAATTTATCATGTCACTCACCCCATTAACAGGGTAGGTCTTCCAGTCCAGTTCTCCCAGTACCGTCGTAGTGTCCAACAGAACCACTGCAGAGAGTGCAGAGTGAAATAAAGTAATGCAAAATGGAGAAGGAAAGTTGAAAGGGTCAAAGAATGACAGTGAAAGCAGGAAGAGTGAGAGGGGAGAGCAGAAAGGGGAAGAGAGTGTGAAAGAGGTTGGACAGTGAATTTAAAAAGAAGGGAAATGGAGGTGACAGAGTAGGAAGAAAGCAGACAATAGTTATCAAGCTGTCAATGAGGCGCTGACAGAGCTGTAAAGCCTTTATCAGATTCAACCACCTATGAAATAACAGCTCTTAGGGAAAGTCCAGAACAACACCAATACTAACACGGATCCGCCCTCGTCTGGGAAACGTCTGGGAGATCAGTGCTCTCCTTCTCAGAGGTCAGGAGTTTTCTTTGCTGCGTGTCATCACAAATAGGACCGAGATGAAGAAAGCCAAAGGACGGATTAAATAAAGAAATTTGAATATTTTACTCAACAAAATATGACTTTAATAACAAAATAGCACAGTCAGTGACAAACTTCTAAGAATGCTGCAATCCTGTTAGTATAAAAAACACAGTGACCAGATTACATTTAGATACCAACATGTTAGCTGAAAGCACAGCCAGGTAATTACACCTATACTGGATGAGTCTACAACTCACATTTGGTGTCCAGGTCCAGTAATCAATGCATGTATGAAGACTGAACAGATTGTGCAAAAGACTGAGTATTAAATAGGATTATTTGTGAAGCCCTGTAGCTTCACAAGATTCTCATTGTTCCTCGTTTTAGAGCAGGAGCTTGAATGCTCTTATGACATTTCCCTTCACAACAACACACAGACTCAGGCTAAAATTAGGGCTTTATTCTCATATTATTATGAGTTTATTCTGGTTAATTGATGATTATTTTCTTGAAATATTAAAACTTTTTTCTGTTCATTTATCTATTTATTCTTGAAATCTTGTAGTTTGTCTCCTTTTATTATTATTCTATTATGTAATATATATTATTATTTATCAAAACTGATCATGTTGGCCTTGTGGTCTAAGCGCGCCTCATACAGAGGCCACAGCCCTTGTTGCAGAGGTTGCAGGTTCGATTCCAGCCCCAACCACTCAATGCATGTCCTTCTGCAACTCTCTGCTCTCCATGTTTCCTGACTCTCTTCGGCTGTCCTGTCCATTAAAGGCAAAAATGCCTCCAAAAAATATAACTTTAAAACTGATCATGTTACTATTATATAGTGCCGATCCATATAGCAGATCTATTCATCTCAGTGGGAAACACTACGTTGACATATTTTTTATTTTCTCATTTGAAGGATTTTTTTTATACAGAATATGTAATTCCTCTTATCCACTGCTGAAGTTTACAGTTGAATTGTAATATCTGTTGGTTATGAAGATTAACTCACCAAACTGCTGGTACATATTTATAATCTCTTGAATGATGATACTGTCAGTTTAAAAATGTGTATTTTATTTTGGTTTACAAAGTCAGAAAAGCCTAAAGTTGCCAAAACATGATTCTATCCTCACATTAAGGAATAGAGATTGTTAAATCAATACCAGGATCGGATCGGCTAGTATCGGTATCGGCAGATACCAAAGCCCAGGTATCGATATCGGTATCGGGGCCTAAAAAGTGGGATCGTGCATCCCTAATATATATATATTGCATGCTGCACTTTATCTGTCTCACAATGCATGTTATATTTTGTCTTTTTGTATCACCCTGGACTGATCCTGTTGCCATCTGTCATAATCAACCTGTCACTTCTGCTTTACATGTCCTTACTGTCTTTATAATTACAACTATTTATACCATTCTCTTGCTGCTTAGTTTGTGTTGCTGTAACAACTGAATTTCCCCCTGGGGATAAATAAAGTGATATCTTATCTTATCATATAAATGTGGCGCTAACACTCTATCATAGTATTAACATGGAGATTAATGTCTGCATTAGCGGAACCTCTGTACCCATGCACAGTTTTCTGGTACAGATAAGACTTTGGGAGCAACTTCCCTCACCAACGACTAAGTACTTCCAATAATGACTTCCTTTTCCATGCAATGCCTTTTTAAGCAGCCTTATAAGCAACTAAAGAAATCAGAATAGCGTTAGTGTTGAGAAACAACGTCTTGGATGAAGATAATCTTCATTTTCCCTGAGTGGCTGTTTGTTTTATAACTGGTAGTACCACACAACCATCACACAAATATAATAGAAGACAATGGGAAATTATAGATATTATCAATTATATCCTAATGGCTGCTAACACAAAGACTTTTTAGACTGTTCACACCACTAAGATGTATCTGCAGCGAGACAGAAGCAACAACAACTGTTTAAATGTCGGCTGGTTGGGAACATTGAAGATTGACTCTTTTCAAGAGGCCTGAGTTTGAATACCTTGCTGAAATCATTCAAAGCACCCCTTGCAATTTTGCAGCACAAGTTGACAATGCCCAAAAATCTATTTCTGTTTGTCAAATGAAGGGATCCATAAAAAGAGTGGCAGACGTTTGTTTAAAGGTAGTGATTAAAGCTAATTTGTTTTTACATGATTGGAAATGGGGGTCCTCCACTGCAGGCGGGCTGGGTTTTAATTTCCAAACATACTGCTGTCATGCAAACAACGAATACCCAATGAAACGATGGAGGACAATATACACACACCTGCAAAGGAAAGCAACACATCCACATACCGGCCATGTGTCTGCATTCTGATGCAGAACGTGTAAAGATGAATAAGCATTAGTGAACATATGGTGCAACATTGAACAGAAAATGCTTATTAATCCTAACGGGGAGATGATGTCCTCATAGTAAAAATTCAAGAGTGTCCCATGAGCTATAAGGAGCAGACGACAGGGACAACTAGATGTCTTGATCGTATGATACCACAGTTAAGGCCACTTTAATCCAGCATTTTATATTGACCACTTGCAACCACGTGGTTCCCATGATGCCACATGCTATGGCAGGCGGAAGTAGCATTGTTTACATTAGGCTACCATTTATTTTAGTCAATAATTAAATTTGAGGTGTATTTGGGAGCCATAAAAGTAACAGAAAGTAACACAGTACTTAACTTCTTCATAAAAATGTAAGTGACTCTGTCCAATGAAGTGAGTCGCCTTGAGGGTGCTCACAAACAGAGGTAAGTAGAGAAACTAATGAAGAGCGGACTTAAAGAGCAACCGTACTTGACGTCTCCTCGGATCTTCACAGACGTAGTTAAAGCTCAGAGCCAAACACATTTCATACCACACGATTTTCAGCGTTTTTCCATACACAGGCAGTGGTCTTAAAGCATACAAAAGCCTTGATGCCTAGCTGTATTTAGTTTTTTGTTTGTTGTGGACTCAGTAACATGTGCAAAGACAAAATAAGCATGTGAATGGATGAAGAAGGTTATAAGGGTACTACTTTGCAAAAGTTGGATTTGTCGTCATGACTAGTTACCTCAGATTATTCACAAATATGTGATCACTCCTGGAATTCTTTGCAGGTGTTCAGGTTTAATTAGAGACCATGTTAACTGGCGACTTTTGGTTGTATGGTTCTCGTGGTAATACTGACTGCTGTCCTCGTGACTGCCTATTTTAGTTTTTTTATTTAAAATGTCTAAATATGCTCACATGTATTTACTGAAAAACTACTCAAAGGGCAAGTCACCAGAAATCTTCCTGGTTTCTACCATAGACTGTATAAATAATGGACGTAGTATCCGTGACATCACCCGTCTGTTCCTGATCGATGTTTTGAAGCCAGTCGTCGGCGGGAGCCATATTGGAAATGCTGAACTCATCCAAAAGAGTGTGACATAAAGAGGTGGAGTTTGAGCCTCAATAGCCAACAGCTATTTGTTCCTGCCTGTCAGTCAAGTCAGTCATGACCTTATTTGGGCAAAAACTCGTAATCTTAATATCTTATGAACCATCGCATTAGAAAAAAAATTAAATCCCGTACAGCGTGTGCCAATTGGGAAATTAGCTACATAGACCCAAGCCGTTTTCTGAACCTGGCTGTAAACATGTTTATTAATGCTGTAAAGATCTTATTTTTTGAATTGGTATGTATGTGGTTTCCTGTGTTTCTGCAGCCAGCCTCATGCGGACGCTCGATGAATTGCAAATTATAACACTTCCGCATGGGCTTCATATTTTGAGACTGGAGTTTACCGCTTGGTTTCTACATGCCATTCGGATCAAAGTCACCAGTGAACAGGGTCACATTACAAACCATAACACCCGGCTGTGTTTGCTAGCGTTAGCCCAGTCGACATTTCTGTGAAGCGAAGATACTGGATATGGTGTGTTTAAGGCTTTTTTAATTACACTAAATTACAGAAACTTTTTTTGTAGGAAATGTGTGCTACACAGTCGTGTGTGTTTTGTCATCTGCCAACTCTTTCGTTGTATTGCTGCGATCCACTTTTGCCTTCTTTCCATTTCTATCGGCATACGATAAAAGGCATCCCTTGCCTGTTAGTACACCCAACCACACAACAGAAGATAACCATGGTTGGAGATGAAGATTGCAGATTACCGCGGGGAACTTGTGGACAAGTGTATTCGTCCATATGCTAAAATCTGAAATTATGTCACATTCAAAAGGTCAGTAGTTGTGTGGTCATACCTGTCTGCCTTGAGTTTAGATGGCATTATCATCCAATCAATGCCCTACTTTAGGATTTTTGGCATCTTGGGCATTTTTATACAAGGGAAATCCTTCCATGTCACACCGAGAACTTAAGAGGAAGTACATATGCATCAGTGTTCTCAGCACTAGTTGTGTGGGCATGTCCTTCTTTGTGAGTGTATGTGATCACATTGTGTACATACAAGTGTCTGGAGCCGTCTGCACTCCGGTCACGGCTCAGGCATGAAAAGAGCCATTATCTGGCACTTGCTAAGCCCCTTAGGCCAATTTGATATGACGAATGTGCAATTTCCTTTGTCTCCACACAGCCAGTTAATTACAATCTCTATCAATAAAGTGCGTCCCACTTCAGTGGTCGACATTATAGACCAAAGAGTCACATCTTCAGACGACCTGCCACTCCAGCGCACTGCCAACTTTGCCAAATCTGGACTAATTTAATGGGGTTGCTCCTGTTTTAAGAAGAAGTGAGATAACCAGAGGAGATACACTTTGGTGAGACTAAATGAAGCACTTCAGTATTTACAGAGACTTCATTTAGCCTTGATCCCCTGCTGGTAATTAAGGGCTGAATTATAATAAGATGGCCTTGCTTCTGTTCAAAAGGAGGACGTAGAGAGAGGCAGGGCGAGAGACCAAGAGAGACAGAGAGATATTGATTTTTGTATAAATTAGAGAAGCAATCTTTCATGATCAGAAGTAATCTTCCATTCTGTGTTTCTTAGAAAGCAAACTTTTCTGTCTATTTGTCCTCACGATCAACGTGCACAGCCATGTAGCTACAGTAAGAATTCAAATTCCTGCAACTATCTTCGGAGCCAGGAAATAATATATGACCCCAGACCACGGAGCTGAATTTGATACACAGATTTTCTCATTCAAAGCACACACTCATGTACACACACTCCACACACATGCAGATGAGTATTTATCAGTAGGACAAATCACATTACTGTCGTCTGGGTATTGTGTCTGGAAGCATAATAATCTGCAACTGTCCCTTCTTAACTCTCCTCAACAGAAAGATTATTACACAGGAGAGAAGGACGACAGAACACGACAATATCTATGGCTAGGTTTGTTTACGTGATCACTCCTTGTTTTTCTGATTGAACGTTCTGTGTCATGCTTTTACGTGGGGTACATGGTGGTCCCCTTAGTAGACAGGGGATTGCCCGACTAATGTTTAATTATTTTAAAATTTCAAAAAAGACCATGCTAGTGTGGACGTGCCAGACTCCAGCGGCTGCAATACTACTATCCGTTTCACCACTATCATCTCTCTTTCTTCATCTCCCTCCATCCCTCTCTCCAGCACGGTCTCAGCAGATGTGCGTCTAACATGAGTCTGGTCCTGCTGGAGGTTTCTGCCTGTTAAAGGAAGTTTGTCCTTGCCACTGTAACTTGCTAAATGCTGCAAAGTCCTCTGCTCATTGTGGATTAAGACGAGATCAGACTGAGAAAAAGAAATATACTTTTCTTTTATTCTGATTAAAACACCAATCGGATTGACAGTTTTATTCTGACCAAATTGTTAACATCAATCTTTTTTTTAAGTTATATTTTTGGGAGCTTTAATGGATAGGACAGCTGAAGAGAGACTGGAAATGTGGAGAGCAGAGAGTTGGGGAAGTCATGCTGCAAATGGTCGAGGCCGGGAGTCAAATCTGCGATCGCTGCAACAAGGGGTTATAGCCTCTGTATATGGATCGGTGGTTAGACAGCTAGGCCAATGGTGTCCAGACATGAATAATTTTTATTCAGATTGGGCCATTTTTCCAATCCTCAATCAGAGCTTTCTGTTGCTCATTTTTCTCACTTAAAGAATTACTGGGTTTAAGTATCAGCCAAGTACTGACATACTGTATTTTTTATGTAAAAAATGTAGAATGTTATGGAAGCGTGTTGCATTCACATGAGAAAAAAAAATCTGCTCTAATTTTCTGAATTAACAAGATAACCAGCGCTTCAGATGCTCTCCGTAGGGACCCAGTAAATTCAGCAGTTGTCTCTTGAGTCACGATGTAGCCAGCTTGAATGCATTTTAGATGAATCGTCTGATATCCATGAAGCATGTCATATCTGATCAGCTGATCCTGGAGAAATGCTGCAACGTGGAACAGATCAGAACGAGCCTTACATCTAAACAAACTGTAAAGTCCTCAGGTGCTGCGTAAAGTTGACAAACTAATAACAATACCATCTATGTTACTTAAAGACACAAGTATCTCCCAAAGTCAATAAAACTGGATTAACTGAACCAACACGGCATGTTTACTCCCCTGTGTGGCCTTCAGGTGCTGTTGGGATTTTACTGTAATTTATAAAAATAGCGCAGATATTTTCTTTCTCATGTGAATGCAACATGCCTGCTAACTAAAGTACGAAAAAACCTTGGTGTGAACAACCTGTCGTAGAAAGCTGATTGTTCATCTTGTTGCTGAATGAAGATAGGGTCACATTTTCAAACTGAACAACACAAAAAGATTCTGATCTCTAAACTAAACGCTGACTCCAACTTCTCAAAAAAATACACTCTGCTGTGTTCAGGAGGCATTTCTGTTTCCAACTGATGCTTCCCAGAATTGTTGTTCGGTGTGTGTGCGTGTGCGTGCGTGTGTGTGTGTGTGTGTGTGCGTGTGTGTGTGTGTGTGTGTGTGTGTCTTTACAAGATTGAGACTGCAGGTGCTATGTTGAAAACCGTTTCATCTCCAAGGTTCCCTGTGGAGTTTTTGACCTCTAGTAGTGCTGTGGAGCTGTTTCTCTCTGCAGCAATGTTCAAACAAAGCCGGCGGAGAAAACACTGCAGGTTGGTTAACATGAATGCAAACATTGTGAGTTTAAAACATTTAAAATATTGCAAATAGGTCACGAGGAAAGGAGTAGATTCACATTTTCGACTTAAAGAGTTAAATTAAGTTAAACTTCTGTTTTTAAAGGGAAACTTCACGAGGCGACTTCAGTTTGCTGTAAAAAACAAACATTCATTAAATGGTGAATGAACTGAATTTTAAAGACATCATTTGGAAGTAGAAATGATAAGCCATCTGTCAGGAAAAGCATAACCTTTAAACACTTAGTGGTTCCCTCGTCACTTGCTGTTTGGCATCTCCACGAGGACAACAAGGCGGTGTGAACTAGTGTCGCCAAGCTTCCGGAGAAACTGTTTGAACACGTAACTCTCCACCACAACTTTCACATTTCTGTTTGTGCAAAATTAAACCAACAAAATTGGCTTTTGTGCAGAACCAGTGAAATCTTATACATCTTACCTGCTACAGCTTTTATAGCAGGGTGTTTTTTTTCAAGGATGTGGTTTCAGAAAGCCTTCTGAGAGGAAGAATCATCATCTCCTATATGAGATTTTAATAAAGGTTGGCAGCAGCCTCCAGTCCTCCTGATCAGGCCACTATCTGTCTCAAAGAGGAGGACAATGTTGACTTAATGCTACGGCTGTGTTCTGAGACACTAGCACTGTCTTATTGTGTGATACACCTTATTAATAAAAAACTTTGACACAGATTAAGTGGTGGGGAGATTGACTGAAACAAATCTGATTATTTTGATAACTGTGTATCTCAAGAAGAAAGATTTCAAAGCCTAAAAACAAAGATAATATTTTGATTTTACTGACTCCAAATCTTAGCTTGTTAACCAAATGCAGCCTGTTGTATCAGCACCAGGGAGAAGTGGAGCCAGCCTCAAACTGACACAAGAAGCTGTTTTGCAGTGGACTGTCCTGACTTGAGGCATCTTTGCCATTTTGCCTGTAAATTGCTGTGAAATATAAGTCACACTGGTGCAGGGAAAAAGGTTGAGCTGTCTTCCTGTGTGAGGACTCTCTTTGTGTTCTGCAATGAGCAGTTTCTCTTCAGCTGCGTAGCTCTCTTGTTCTATCTATGTCAGTGCCGTAAATGAGCTCAGTCTAAATAAGCGTTGATTGTTGTAATGTACGGACGGATCCACTGCCTGAAACCAATTCACAGAGACTCCCTCCATTCCCCAAGTGGTTCCTCGTCATTAATAATAATCTATTTATTTACTGGAAGTATACCACCATTTTCTTTAAATGCATGATAACGATCAAGCTGCTTCAAAGCGGCACAGTCAGCCTGATTTGCTTTGCATTGCATCCAGCAATGCTTTCAGCAAGAGTCTACTTTCCTCTTTTAGCACCATCTTTGGGGTAAAATACTGTAACACAATAAAGTAGGCTCTCTCTCTGCATTTTATACTACTTATGCATTGGTTGAAGTCCAAAAACTGTTATTAAAGGTGCATCTTATTCACCAAATTTAAACTTAAATGATTGTTTTTGAGGTGAGACATCAATATTACGGCTCCTCAAGATGACTACAGTGCAAGATGGTGAGGCTATTTTGGCTTCACTTCTCTCTAAAAAGAGAAGGTTGGGGCACATTGACTATTTCTATAGTCAATCAATTGTTTTGCATTTTGATTTACAGGTTCATGTTGTCATGTTGTCGACCTTTCTGTAGTCCCTGAGCTCCCTTGTCTGGTAGGTTCCTCTGAATCTCTGCCGTAGACGGCCTGCTGCTGTGGACGTGCCAGACTCCAGCTGCTACAACTACGACTATCCGTCTAACCACTATCATCTCTCTCTCTTCATCTCCCTCTATCCCTCTCTCTTCAAACAGTCTCAGCAGATGTGTGTCTAACATGAGTCTGGTCCTGCTGGAGGTTTCTGCCTGTTAAAGGAAGTTTGTCCTTGCCACTGTAACTTGCTAAATGCTGCAAAGTGCTCTGCTCATGGTGGATTAAGATGAGATCATACTGAGTCCTGTCTGTAAAATGGGACTGTATCTTATCCTGTCTTGATGTTGGGTCTTTGTTAATAATAGAACATGGAGTATGGTCTAGACCTGCTCTGTTTGGATAACATTTGTTGGGATTTGGCGCTATATAAATAAAGATTGGTTGATTGCTGTTCCAGGTGTGCTGAATGTGTGGAACATAAACATACATCACTGTGGCTCCATTAGTCGGATAACTTCTGCGCATGCCTCAACTTAAAGGAACATCGCAAGTGAAATATGTCAGCGCTCATTTTGGTGGTACTTTGGCTGCATTTTTTTCCCAATAATTACAGGAGATGGAGGCGCATCATCCATATATATATACAGTCACGGTCTGCCCCTGTCTGCAATTAAGACGCCATCATCTCAAACTTAGCAAGTCCACATTACGTTTTTGGATACATCTTGAAATGTGATTTCTTTCAACTTTCCTATGTATGCATCCCTTTCCCCTTCAGCCCTGTCACCACCACAGGCAGACAAGCATCCTGTGGGATGAGCTGAACCGAGCGTTTGCACTCACACACACACACACACACACACACACACACACACACACACACACACACACACACACACACATAAACACACACACGCTACACAGAAAAAATGAAGTGAAGGAGACTTTGACATTTGGGTAGTGAAAGGGCTCCAGCCGTCTTTGAAAATGTGTATCCTGACCATTAAACATTCAGGAAGGAATATTAAACTGACCTCTACAAATGTGCAAAGTGGAAGATGTCAAGAAGCGATTACATTATGGCAACTATTTACCCATGTGACTTACGGCTACAACTAAGGGGAGATGACATTATTATGCCCTGAGTTTCTCATACATATTTGACTCTACACGCTGGAAATTAATTCTAAGAAGTGGGAAATTATTTTGATGTATTTAATGGCTGCCTCTGACTCGACGTAATGAGATTCACAGCTTTCTTACAGCAGGTATAGTGTCTGTGAGGACTCCTCCTGGGACTGTATGGGGCCAAAATGGTTCTATATTTTCATCCATGATTTTATGTACTCATCACAGCGGACAGGGAGACAGAAATAGGCAACTGGAAAGCATCACTGTAGCTGACAGAGAATGCCAGAGGCTGACATTTACTGTAACAATATGTGGTCCCTATAGCTGTGGCTACATTTCTGAGCACTCAGATTTTGGAGCTGAAATATAATGTCAGAGCCTCCTCCATAATTTGGGCGACAGAGCTCCTGCATGCACAGCAGGCACACAGCAGGTATGACTTTTGCATGTTGCATGTGAATCTTCGTGAATATGTATTCTTACAGTCATGATGCATTCATCTTTTGGGGGGTTAGGTGTGTTATCTTAAAAAATCAGGTCTGAGCTCCCGCTTAACACAGATCTCTGAAAGACTGAATTGGTTTATAACTTCACTGCTGAATTAATGAAAAAAAAGTCTTGTTTGAATGCATTAAGTGAGTCAAGGATGCTACAAGTTTGCAGAAATATTTATCCCTGAGCTGTTTAAAGAACTATATTTTTAATTTAGATCGTTGATACTGTGCATCTTAATGCTTTCATGTACTTTAAGATGACAAACCAAGCCTGACAACTCCAGGTTTACACATGGTTGACATTTTTGCAAGAATGTTGTCATAAAAATGTCTAAATATTAGATCAAGTCAAAACCTATTGTTGTATTTTGAGATTGAAGCATTAAAAAAAGTAGCCAAAACCTGAATTTCATGTCAAAATGTCAAAACTGGGTGATGTCCTCTTCCAGCTCTGAGCTCATGAATGCAAACTTAGGATTTCTCACAAAGCTTGTTTGTTTTTTATTCTCAGATTCAGAGCCATATTACTCTTTTTGCAGGTGGCGTTAAGAAACAACTCACACATGATTATCACTGCCATGTTTGTCGCACATTCAGTCTCCCAGAAAAGTGTTGCAGAAGGAGATTGAGCTGCTAAAATTCAACCTGACAGTTCTTGCTTTGGTAAACAAACTGCCATTTTTGCATGCATTTTGAGGCTACACGTCATTATATCTGACATTTCCAGTCTGCTAGAGATGTTTTTTTTTGTGTTAACTACTCAGTAATAACAGACCCAAGAAGGCAAATAGGATGAAACTGAGACTTGAATCCCCTGGTTTAGCCATCAAACTCACATTTTAGACGTTTCTTGGGTTGTAAATGTTTGTTTATTACTCTTTATAGACTGACATGTTTTGATTCAACCAACAAATTGATAGTGCATGTTGGGATAGCAAAGCACCATTAGAGTAGATTAGTCACCAAGCCCAGGAGTAATTCTATTAGGCTTTTGAAACCATCCTAGTGCACAAAATTGGATTAATTCTCTAAAAAGATGCAGCATGCAAGACAAGTTAGTCATTAAATTGTTTAAACTCTGCTTATTCTGTTTGAGTTTTCTTTTACAAATATAATTGATTCATGTTTGCAGTGTGGACAGTACAAGAACATGTAGTTACCTTGTGTTTTGCATGTGCGTGTGCATGTGTGTGACAGGGGGAGACTTTAAAATAGTCAAATTTGGTGCATCCACCCAAGAGGTCGTCGTTTTTTCACACTCAGACTCTTTCTGTAAAAACCGGTTCTCTCTAAGTCTGCTGTTTTTTATACACACCTTGGTTTGTGGTCCCCGGGTCCGACAGGATACTTTCAAGCAAGAACAAAAACACACAGTATTTCCCAGAGGAGCGCATCGTTGAGTCAGACACAAGTGCGCTCTGAACTAAAACGCTGCACAGACTCTAGAATAGATCCTCACGATGAACAGGTAAGGAGGTTTCATGAAAGAGGCTGCTGAATTTGTCCCAGCATCCAGACTTAGAAGGTCATTCTCAGTTTGTTTTTCTTATTGAATTCTTTCTTCAGCTGAGCATCCCAAATCCTTCCATGCGGAGACGGACAGACAGGCAAAATAAACAAGCAGCCATTGCGCACAGAAACACGGAGACTTCTTAAAACATAAAGATAAAGGATGAGGAGTTGTCCTTAAACCTTTAAACCTTTAAAACACTGGCAGCTCGACGCCTGTATCCAAAAAAAGTGTCCAAAGAGGGACTTCAGCGTTTTGTCATCGGGTTGAAAGTCAGCCGGATTCTTTTTGTTGTTTTATTCCAAAAACGAGAGCAGGTAGAGAAAAGGAAAACCCCGGACTTCCCGCCTCACTTTCAGCCTGTGCATCCCTCACTGTGTCACTCTGTATCACTGCGTTCATCTCTCCCTCTCTCTCTTTCTCTCTCTCTCCCTCTCTCTCCTCAGGATAGGAGGGATGCTCTGGCGCATTCAGAGGATCCCATTTTCATACCTCTACCAGGGATTTTACAGCCAAGTCCTTGCATGCAACTCTAACTTGCTCTTTTGTTATATTTCACCTCATTTCGCACTTTACATCTTGTAAAGTGCGCGGCTCATCAGACGCTATTGATTCCAGAGGGGGGGACGCGGGGGAGATGGAAGGAAATATGAGGCCATTATTAAACTCGTGTAACACTCCCGTGCTGTGGGTTCTACCTGCATTGGATTATGTTGTAGGAATAGTAATGTGTCTGGGGCAGATTCTATTTATGGTGTCAGGGGAGGAAGGCAGGCAGACAAATAGGGTATAAATTGATATGGGGCATGCTGGGTTGAAGGTGTCCATGCACACATATAGACATACAGTCATTTACATATTCCTGAGAGTTACTTTGAAGCATTTTTGTGAGTAAAAATGTCAACCAAGATCTTGTTAATGATGTTAATGACAACTGTTCTCATTACTCGCCATCTCACTCTGAGTCAAGAAAAAATGACCAATAAACATAATTATGCTTTAACTTTTAAATCCAATGGAAACATAACTCTGTTTTGCATTGAGTGATACCTTTGATTCCACCTGCATCAACAGCAAAGAACGTCCTGACACACACACACAGCTTTCTTTTCGCTTCAAACACTCCTGCCTGTACCGGCTGATGGCCCGTTAGCTTTAATCTGTAACACAACAGAGGAGAGGACGTTTAATAGGAGTCCATTGGGAGCCTCAGTCAGGGGGAGGAGGTATAATGACCCTCTGGGCCCCTTGAGTCCCCACTCAGCCTGGGAGGATAAAGGTGCTGATTGAACTGATGGCTCACATCAGTCACTCATTGTCCGTGTGAGTGACAGCTCAATAATTGCTTTAAGCATTGGAAATGGTGTTGCAGCATTTAGGCAGGTCAGTGTGTAATAATGTTGGCATGTGGCGCCTGACAAGAAATGCTAATTGCATGTTGCTTATGTTGTTGTCCAGACAGAAATGGTCAAGTTAACTAATAGTTCAGTGCAGACACAGTGAGCCACCAGGATGTGTGCTCAACATGCCTTTGTTGCATTCTTATAGTCATGAGTTGATGTTTTTTTCTTGTGTTTCACACCTTGGTTCCTCCCGTCGTTTATTCTGTTATAAGTTATTATGTCTTCCTGGTTTTTAGTGATCCAGGTCTTGTGTTGTATTCCTTTGTGTATATTCTTGATTCCTGTTTGTATTTGTAGTTACACAAGCGGCAACCTCCGGTCTAAAAATATGAGTCCAATGCGTAAGTGCTAAAAATTGCAGTTCATCGAAGATCCGCTTGAGGCTGGCTCCAGAATTACCAGAAACCACATACACACCAATTCAAAAAAGCCGATCTTTACAGCAGAAATAAACATGTTTACAGCCTGGTATAAAAGACGAGTGCAGTCCGGATAGCTAATTTCTCTCTCAGCACACACTGTACGGGGGATGAATTTTTTTCTAATGCAGCAATTTCAAAGATATTAAGATTACAAGTCTTCCAATGAGAGGCACAGCTGACTCGATTGACAGGCAGGAACACTGTAGCTGTTGGCTTGGAGGCTCAAAGTCCGCCTCTTTACGTCACAATCGCTCGGCAGCAGCAATATGGCCGACGATTGGCCTCAAAACAGCACTTCAGAAACAGATGGGTGACGTCACGGATACTACAGCACTACATTTTTTACCTCAACACCTGCACCTTTTTAGCTCTTAGTAGCTGTCTATTGTATTATGTCTGATCTGTGGGGCACAAGTGACAAAAAATGGATTCTGATTCAGCAACTAGAAGAGTTTTAATATCTTTGACATTAAAATAACTTTGTGCAAAAGTTTACCCTCAAAGTTTTCCCCCCATTGACTCATTCAAGGATAATTCAGTGTTTTCAAGCAGACGCTAAATGTGACTTCTGCTAAATAAAATGTGTTTCTTTGCCTCCTTCTATCGGGCTCTAAAAAAGACTGATGTAAAAGAGATGTGTTGCGGCCTTGTAAAACAAAAGAACCAAATTAAGTGTTCACTGAAGCTGAGCTACCCAAAATGAAAGACTGGCCCCGTACCACAGCTCAACTTTCAACTCGATGCAGCTCAATCAGCAGCTACGGTAGTTCAGCAGCATTTCAGCACCATGGACAGCGACAGCAGCTGGAGCTTTGTCTTTGCCTTTCTGTGTTTTGTTGTGCTCACATGTTCACTTAAATCAGGAGTATAAATGTGGAATCTGCATGCATTAAGACCAAATTAGTTAAACTTCTTTAATGGGCTGCTCCTTCATACTTCCAGGTACTCTTGCAGCGTGTCATATCCGGTTACTGTCAGTGATCCTAATGAATTTCTTCTGTGTTTGATCATTTTGAATTGTGTGCCATGTAACCTTAAATCTGAGGAACCTCACTGTGACTGCTCACAAATGTATCAAAAGATTTACGGCGATGTGAGGAAGTAGTTTGCTTACTGTTAACTGTTGGAAAAGGTCATGGCTGATAGCATGCCGCAAGGTAGGCGAGGGTGCTGCCACATTACCTTTTTATGGGAATGGACTAGATAAGAAATTTTCTTGGGGAAGCAGCCTTGACTAGAGGGAAGACCGCTCAGAGGAGGTAAAGGAAGGAAGGAACCACTCACTAAAAGTTAAATGATCCAGCAGTGTCTTTACAGAATCATTGTTTTAAATATTATCTAACTGAAAATTACTATTCTCAGTTTATTTGGTGTTTTCAGCTTAGTCCGCCCCTCATTTCTAACCTCAGTGGTTTGGTGTTTGAAGGAATAGCTACATGTTCATTGATTCTAACGTCAATTTGAAGCCATCTACCTCCTGCAGAGTGAAAGGAGCACAGCTTTATATTTATAAGTACTCAGGCCTATTCATTCAACAATAAACTCTCTTTGAGCAGAAGTGGAACATGGAAGAAAAAACATGCCTTTCTCAATGATTATGTATTTGTTGAGGTGCTGCAGTCATATTCAAAAATGTGACAAGAGAAGGTTCATGACAGAAGACTTAAAAATCAGTGAATGAGTTTAATCTTATTTTTTTTAATTTTCGTACTTAGAAGATCATGATGATGATCAGTATTTAAGTAACATTATCAGGCAAACATTTCTCCTGCTTGAAGCATTTATTGCTCAGGTGATGGCTGTGCTAAATTGACGCAGATTAGAAATTTGATTTTAAAGCATTCTGAACCGGATTAGCAGAATAGAGGAGGAGAACACATAACAAACACTAACACTAGAGTAATTGTGTCATTCCATAGTCTTTCATATCCGTGCAATATGCCAGCAATCATAGACTGTATAAAATATGGACGTAGTATCCGTGACATCACACATCTGTTTCTGAAGCACCGTTTTCAGGCCAATCGTCGGCGGGAGCCATATTGCTGCTGTCGAGCGATTGTGACGTAAAGAGGCGGGCTTTGAGCCTCCTAGCCAACAGCTACAGTGTTCCTGCCTGTCAATCAAGTCATCTGTGCCTCTCATTATGAAAAACTTTTAATCTTGATATCATCTAAACTGCTACGTTATGAAAAAATGAATTCCCTATTAATTAGCTATTCAGACCTAAACTGTTTTTTGAGCCAGTCTATAAACATGTTTATTTCTGCTTTTTTGAATGGGTGTGCATGTGGTTTCAGGGACTTCTGGAGACAGCCTCTACAGTGGACACTCAAGGAAATGCAGTCTTTCGCACTTCCGCATTGGCTTCAATTCTCGCAGCTGGAGGCTGCCGCTTTGTCCCAAGGCTAGACAAGCAGATAACCACTGGTTTAAACAAAAAACTATCAAGTAGCGTCACTTATTCTGACAAACTTTTACTTTTTTAAATAACCTTATTGTCAATGTATTGACTCATAAATTATTTGAGGCACTTTGGAGCCCTTTGAATTGCCTTTTTAAAAACTCTTTCTACACTTTCTGTGTTTAACAAGGTCTTTATATCCCTACAAGGTTTTTTTTTACAATAACATCCATTCGACTTTGATCCCAAAGAACATCAGTTAATCAGACTTGTATCTTGTTTTTTGTCTAAACCTGACACCAAATGAATCAGTGTAAAGGTAAATATAAATTTAAAACATAGCCCTTTGCTTCAATAGAGTTGATTTTAGAAGGTAAAAATGTGTTGTGGATAATGTGTGGTTAGAAGCCTCTGTAATCAAACAAAAGGTGTGTTTGGATTCCTGCTGAGGGAGGTTGAAGGGAGAAGGTTAACAGGGATGGAGCACAGCTGTTCACCTCCTGCCGAGGACTCACCACTGTTAATGAATGATAGCGCTGTACCTTGTGCCAAGCTTTAAACACAGATAACATTTATTTTGTATGAATGATAAGTTTGTTCATTATAGATCTCAGAGATAATCCCCCATCTTAGCTGATAGTTAAGGCTGGTGCAGGTTTGGACCAGCTATTAGTTTGTGCCCTGTTACCCCTCTGCAGGCCTGCTTGTCGTACCTAAAGTCTCTAAAAGTAGTATGGGAGGTTGAGCCTTCAGTTATCAGGCACCTCTCCTTTGGAGTCATCTACCAGTCAGGGTCCGGGAGGCAGACACCCTCTCTTCTTTTAAGAGTAGGACTCAAACTTTCCTTTTTGATAAAGCTTATAGTTAGAGCTGGCTCAGGCTTGGACCAGCTCTTAGTTATGCTGCTATAGGCTTAGACTGCCGAGGGAGCTGACACAGGGATCCTCTCTCTTCTCTGTCTGCCTGTCTCTTACGTTAACTCTCCCTGTTTAATTTACTAACCATAGACCTTTCTGGAGTCCCTGAGCTACCTTGTCTCGTAGGTTCCTCTGGATCTCTGCCGTAGACGGCCTTCTGTTTATCCAAAGATCCAAACACAATGAGTCAAATTGTATTTGAAAACTAAGAGTTTTAAGTACAAAAGACTTTAAAGTGGTTGTTCAAGTGCAATCATGTTAAACCTGCTGCGTGGGCCTCCTCACAGTGAAAGTAATTATAACACAGTTGATGCATGTGTCCCTTTTCTTTCTTTATTGCTCTCTAATGAGGAAACGTTCTACCAGTGGTGGTCAGAGTTGCCCTCAGCTTCAATTGCTAATCATTTCTCATTGCTGCGTTTCTTTTTTCCTTTAAATCATCAGACACTATTCTATGTCCATGTCTCCATGTCCAAAGTTAAAACAAACACACACTGGGCTACAGTACTCCAGTATTCTGCAAACACTAATAAATTACCAGGTGACATTTGATCTGAACGTAGCACTCCAGTTTAGTCAAAAAATATCTCCAGCTCAATCACAGGAACGTGTCTAATAAAGAAGAGGAAATGCCAGGGTGTAACAGTCCTTTTAAGAAGCAAAGTGAGCAGAGTGGAAGTATAAAAAGAGCAGCTCTACCAGCGAGAAGTCTTTCAAGATAGCAGGACAGAATGACCTGTGGAAGAATGAACCCTCATTAAGTCCTGGATGGGGATTATCACTCTTCAGCTGCAGACTGACTGGGACCGTAAAGAGCTTTAGAGCATCATTTCCTGCAATCCATTTGCTCTTACACGTCTCCTCTGCTGTCGGACACAGCACATTGTGCAGCCTGATTATTCCTGATTCTGTCTGCCTGTCAGTCGACATTCTTTATTTGCCTCTCCCTCTCTCTCTCCCTCTTTTTTTTCTCTCACTCTCTCTCTCTCTTCTTCCTCCTCGCATCTCTCCTTCTCTGAATATTTCATGATTTGGTGGCACAGTGCTGAGGTGAGGAGCCTTCCTCTGTCTAGAGCTTGCACAGCGCAAATATTTACTCCCTGAGCTGAGCTTAGTTGAGTGATAGGACAGACTAACAGTGTGTGTGAATGTGTGTGTGTGCGTGTGTTTGTGTGTGGGTGGGTGTAAGTGTATAGTTGTGTGTTGTATAAGTAACAGTGATTACTTGTGACACAGGCCCCAGAGGGGAGGAGAGGTCTTTGGTCTCTTTCTACATTGATGTTGGTGCTACATTGCACTCTCTGAAGTCTTCTAGGACGGATAGATAGATAGATAGATAGATAGATAGATAGATAGATAGATAGATAGATAGATAGATAGATAGATAGATAGATAGATAGATAGATAGATAGATAGATAGATAGATAGATAGATAGATAGATAGATAGATAGATAGATAATCATAAGTCTGAGTAAAATAGGGCAACAGAGGAGGGCAAATAGGAAGGTAAAGGAGATGAAATGGAGGTCAACAGCAGAAAATGGAGAAGAGAGAGAGAGAGAGAGAGAGAGAGAGAGTTGAGACTCTCACGGTGCCTGTGCATTGACAAATGTCTGTTCTGTTTTGGCTGGCGAGAATGGAGCTCAATTGCAGGTCTGCAGGAACATCAAAACACAATTAGGGACTGACATGTAACTGGTCATGCAGAAGAGTGAGGACAGGGGAAGGAGAAGAAGGAGAGCAAGAGGAAAGAGGAAGGAGGAGGAGGAGGAGGAGGAGGAGGAGGAGGAGGAGGAGGAGGAGGAGGAGGAGGAGGAGGAGGAGGAGGAGGAGGAGGAGGAGGAGGCGAGCCAAGATAAGACAGTGAGACATTTGAGTAACAGAAAGAGAAACAGAGAGACACATAATTAAATTTTATTGGCAATGATTTGAGGAAAAGTGGGGAGGAATGTGATAGAAAAGAGGAGAAAACATCACTCAGGAGGCAAGAGTGTGTGTGTGAAAGGTCAAATTAGGTTTGTAGCTGCCTGGCCCTGCTCATTCCGTGTGTAATTATTTCCTGTGTACAGGAATTATTGTGAGTTTGGGGAGGTTAATTTAATTTTCATCTAAGTGATTCTGAAATTTACTTTTGGTGAACTTGTTTGAAGTTGGCGTGCAGACGTGGCCGTCAATTCTTGGCAGATTATGAAGGGTGAGTCTGAGTCCAATTAGGGGGGAATTAGCTGCGTGGCTTCTTTTCAGACCAGGTTTCATTTCCTGTGTCTGCTGCTTAGTCCACTTTGGTCCAGACTGAGATCTATCAAACGGCTGTTGCACGGACTGCCAAGTAAATTGTGGCAGCATTTTATGAAGGTGACTCATTCACTTTTTAACCTATCGCTGGCTTTTGTTGGTGAATATTGGATGAAATAATGAGCATCTCGTCAGCCTCAACTTCCTGTTGAGTGCTTGTTAGAAAATGCTAGTATGCTAACCCACTGAACTAAGATGCTAAATACAGTTAAAGACCATCCATTCTTATTACTAGACCTGTGTGCCTTTTTTTTTTACCTTGACATGTTTCGACTGCACACAGTCACGTGACATTGTGACTTGTCTGTCAGCTGATTTATAAAGGTTTCACCGTCCTACTCAAACGGCAACCTCCAGCTGCGAGAATTGAAGCCAATGTGGAAGTGTTCAAATCTGCAGTTCTTCAAGTGTCCACTTGAGGGTGGCTCCAGAAGTACCAGAAACCACATACACACCCATTTAATAAGACTGATCTTTACAGCAGAAATAAACATGTTTACAGCCTGGTTCACCAAAATAAATGATGGACTGACAGTCACAGTTTAACGGCCAGATTCCAGCAGATCTGTGTCCGGTCCGTCTCTAATCCGCCACAGCACGGGATCTGATATGTTTCTATTCTAGTCAATGTGTTAACTTCCACAGGATCCGCTCCGTTGTGTTCTGGCTGTGTCTCTGATCCGGCAGGTCTGAGCCCTCTGGATCAGATACAGAAGACTTTATTTTTGCCGGATGTCGGAGCATGACGCATCAATCTCAACAGAGCAGATGGAGCAGGACAGGAAGTCAGGCACCACAACAATATGAAAACATCTGGTTAATTTTCAGAATAAAACACTCTGTGTTATCACCAGATTGTATTTCACTTAACTACAACAACAAACCGTCATGATGAGCAGAACCAGGTCTGGAGTCAACAGGTCAGAGGTTTTCAGAGGACCATAAAGACAACATGGATGAGGAGAGGAAGAGGAGAATCCTTGATTCAGTAATTACTGCGGGAAAACCTCGGTCACATGACTCCAGCTGTACGACAGTCCTGCTCCGTGCTGCATTCTGAAAACGCAACTGGTGGGTGTTGACGGACGAGAGAGCACGGAGCAGGACCACAGATCTGGTGGAAGTCCCCGGTAAAAAGTGAGTGGGTCACCCAATCAGATGCTTACTTCAAATGTATGCACAATTCCTTTAACATCTATTTCATATAGAAAACCTCCGAGATGTCTCAGTTATTTGTATACAAAGCCTGAATGTAGAAGAAGTCATTTGTTTTAAAACACAAATGTACAATTGGACAGTTGCAGTTTCTCAGTCTTGTTATTTGTACTTGTGGAGAAAACATCTAAAGGCTGTTTGTTCAAATAGAAGCAAAAGCTGGGAGCCAGTTAGCTTAGCTTAACATAAAGTTGTTTTTCAAAGTGAAAGGTATATGCCCACCACCATCTCTGACGCTGCTAAAGATCATTTACACCACAGTCTTTGGTCTCGCAGCCTAGACGTAAACAGAAGTGTACAAAAAGTAAAACTTTGTTTAAGAAGAATCAAAATGGTACAAAGATATCCTGATACACTTCTGGTTCATGAAAAGAATAAAGATTTGAGGCGTTTTGTCATCTTTGACAAGGCCTGTTATCACCAACCATATCTGTCAACCGGTGCTACACCTCTTATAAAGCTCTCAGGGAGTCGGGGTTGGCATTGACAGTTTGTAAGCACTGTGGTTCATATTTCTTACCACTTCCACCTTTTCTTTGATTTGAATATATCCTAATACATTTAAGAACTTGAACTTAACTTTGAGGGACAAAATAAAGTCATAACAGCCTCTGACAGTTAACATTTCCATTAGCAATTAGTCCTCGGAGAATGAATTATAATTGATACGCTTGAAGAATCTGGATTTGAACTTTGGAGTAGCTGTTAAGAGTTATCTACCTAAAGGCTCGGCAGCTTTAAAGCTGTGAAGTCAGCAGGAAGAACCTTAACTTTAACACTACAGTCCAGTGGACTAAGCCTACCTCTGCTGTGACAACTTCATTGCTATTAAATGGAACAGTGAGCACTGAACGAGCTCAGAGTGGAGAGAAAATGGGCCATATGAAAATTAAGTCATATGCATGTTAAGTTTAATATTAATTCAAGGGCCCGTTCTGCCCTTTTAGAAACATGTAGCGTTTGATTGATAAACTTTATTTCCCCTCAGGGAGAAGTTTCATTTTAGGCAAACGCATAAAGGTTACAATTAACATTTTATTTATGTTTTTCAGCCTCAAAGAAAGAAAAATAAGAGTAAAGGAAAACACAGCTTAATAAATAAGAGAGCCAGACTACACAATGAGGATAACATAGATTTGCAAAACGGGAAACTCAGTCACTTTTATCATCATAATCCTTTTACTGGAAGATATAACGCAAATTTTAAGCAGAAGTTTACTGATAAGGTGATTCACTCTATGAATAGTAGTCTGTAAAATCTGGATTACTTTTAAAAGTGGATGTTTCATCAACTCCACGTTATCATCATTCAATCAATATCTATTTATATAAGTTATAGTGGCAAGGACAAACTTCCTTTAACAGGCAGAAACCTCCAGCAGGACCAGACTCATGTTAGACACACATCTGCTGAGACCGTGTTGGAGAGAGGGATAGAGGGAGATGAAGAGAGAGAGATGATAGTGGTTAGACGGATAGTAGTAGTTGTAGCAGCTTGAGTCTACGGCAGAGATCCAGAGGAACCTACGAGACAAGGGAGTTCAGGGACTCCAGAAAGGTCTATGGTTAGTAACTTTAATGGGACGGGGAAGAGTTAAAGTGAGAGACAGGCAGACTGAGGAGAGAGAGGGGAAGACAGGATCCCAGTGTGTCAGTTCCCACAGCAGTCTAAGCCTATAGCAGCATAACTAAGAGCTAGTCCAAGCCTGAGCCAGCTCTAACTATAAGATTTATCAGAAAGGAAAGTTTGAAGCCTACTCTTAAAAGTAGAGAGGATGTCTGCCTCCCGGATTCCAAAGGAGAGGTGCCTGATAACTGAAGGTTCTACTTCCCATACTGCATTTAGAGACTCAAGGTACGATGAGCAGGCCTGCATGATGGGAGCGTAGTGGTCTAGAGGGGTAATAGGGCACAATGAGCTCTTTAAGATATGAAGATGTCTGACCATTAAGAGCTTTGTAGGTCAGAACTTCAGGTCAAATTAGCCTTTTCTGGATCAGCCTGCCAGAGGGGATAAGGGAAGGTAGAGCGTACAGTCTAAGCAGGCAGAGGTCAACTCTAGTCCAAACAGGCTCCTTTTCCTGGCTCTGCTTTCCCTTTCAACTGTCAAACATGTCTCCACAGACTGCACTCTGTTATTCTTTTTATTCCCTTTTCATGCAGGAGCTTCTCTTAGCATGGAGGGGATGGTTCTGAGGCGTCAAAGCTAACTGTCAGGAGGAAGGTTGTGTAACTGATCAGCTGAGCTTACAGTAAATATTAGGACGAGGGCGTTAAGGGGTCAGATTTCCCATTAGAGCACATGTACCTTGTGTTTAGTTTGCTCAGTATCATTTTTTTCTCTCTCTCTCTTTTGATCAAATATAAAAAAAAAATCTGTCTTAATGTCTTATTATCTTATATCTGGCTTGATAACATATTAAAGGCTCCTATGTATTTTTTAAAATCTCTGTAAAGCACTTTGATTTGCTCTATGTTTAAATGGTGCTTTATAAATAATCTTGGCTTGACTGGCTCATCTTAAACACTTGTAAAAATGAACAAATACAAAGACTAAACGCTTCAGAGTACTTTTATATGGTTGGAAAGACAGTCATAAGTAAAAAAGACGATTAGAATTTGTATTATTCATTAATTTATTGTGGATTATTTCATTATTTATTTCGTTGTTAGTTTGATCTTTTTTTTATGGATTAAATCTCAGCATTTTAATATTTTACTGATTGTGTAAATGGTGCTTTATAAATAATCTTGGATTTTCTGGCTCAGGTTTTTAAAATTGAACAAATACAAAGAATAATTGCTTTAGATTTCCTTTATAAGGTCCGAAAGAAAGTCACATATAAAAAAGACGATAACATAAATATTTAGTCTATTTAAAAAGTCATGTACTGTCTTATTTTAAATTCTTATTGAAACATATATATTATTAATTCATTTTAATTTTTGTTTTTTATTATTTATTTAGTTATTAATTTGATCTCTTCATTTTATTCCAATGATTTTTATGCATTCAATCTCAGCTTTTTAGTATTTTACCCATTTTTACTTGAATGTATTTACCTGTAGTGTTGCATCTTAGTTTCTTTTACAGGTTAAATATTTTGGTGTTTTATTATCAAGTTAATTTATTTTATTTTGGCGAGTTTGACTTCCTGTCTTAAGTTTTAAAATCTTCTGCTATACTGCAGTTTTGCTGTTTGCTTTAATTACCATATTATTTTAAGTTTCACACTCCATAACAACTTGGGTCAAATCCAAAGTGTGATTGATATAATCTGTTCTTCTTTGCAGCTCGAGAAGAATAGTTTCCAGTCGCTGCTACGATTCAGGGATCATTGCAGCACAACACATCTTGCTCTCTTGGTTCTATTTCATCGTCATGAAAGAATTGATTTCTGGTTGAACACACCACTTTTTTTAGGAAGGTTAATAGTCCTTGTATTTTACCCTGTTACCAGTGTTAGTGTTGGTATTGAAAAACGTTGTACAGCAACAATTCCGAGTCTGTCTTCCTTGGTAATCAATCTCTACATCCTCAATACAAGGCGGTGACATATCAAACATCTAGAGGACACCACATAAACTATGACCGCTGCCCACTGCGCTGATTTCCTTTGTTCTAAAGCTTAGGAAGGCTTTCAGTCGATGCGTGAGCACATTTGAACACCTGTGAACACCTGTTGTTACAGGATCGATCTCGGTGGCAGGAGGGGAAGCCTGGCTTTGTGCTGTAGGAATTGGATTGAAGCTGTGTCAAAGAGGCCCAGTGGGATGTTGAATCCTCTGAGTGATTAAGGGATGTGAAAGGCTTCATGTCCTTGGAAAGCATTGTATAACTGCAGGTCTGTGCTGTTATTCAGGAAAAGAGTACACAAGTAAATACAAATCCATAACAGAATGATGTGATGATAAGGCTGTATTTCAAACATATTAAAGTAGTGCTTCAGTGTTGGATGAGGGCAGTTTACTCAGCAGCTTGCAAGATCCAGTTAAAAAAATAAATCAATTTATTCGAGCCAAAAGAGCTGTGCCAAGAAAAACAATAATACTTTGACACTTAAGAAAAGCTCCCATGCCAGCTCTGTCCCTCTCTCTCTCTCTCTCTCTCTCTCTCTCTCTCTCTCTCTCTCTTTCTGTCTCTTTCTCTCTCTCTCTCTCTCTCACTCTCTCTCTCTCTCTCTCCGAGGCAAAGAGTCCTGATGAGGATTAAGCTCGGGCCCAGTTTGATAAGATAAGTCAGTGAGACCCGTGTATCACTCCTGCAGGGGAGGTTTTAAAAGAGGTGGCACCAGGCTGATGCCCTCTTGCTGACCACACAGACCGCCAGCACAGCAACTGCTCAGAAAGCTTGATCCTCCCACAAGGTGGAAAGGTCTGTACAATTTATTTCAGCCAAGGATACATATTTCAGGCCTTAAAATGCTTTGCAAATAAGGCTAAAACATTTGCCGTGAGAGAAAGGCGGCAGTAAGATGTAGATGTGTTTGGAAAAAACCAATATCTGGTTCCATGATAGAGTCATTATTTCCATCCATATGCGCAATTCCTTAGGTTGATGTTTCCGGTCTTATGCAAAATGCCTCAGAAACTATTATCACAGTCAAAATACAAAAATATTATTGCACCGTCCCAACTATCTGATCACAGATCTCTGATCAACAATTGGGCCTTATACAAAACAATCTTCCAATACGATTTCTCTTCAAGCCAAGATAAATGTGCAAAAGTCAGCCCAAGGCAATACAGTGACAATAAACAAAACATTTTTTTGCAACCACCTGGTGATAATAAGTCAAATTTTTGAATCCCTTCACTTCAACACAAGGATAAAACACACAGACACTGCAACTAGGACACATAAGCATGTTAGGATTGCCATTGTTTAATGCTGGACTGCTAGCATTAGCATCACATAGTCATGTACTAAAACTCATATCATCTCTCTATCTTCAGCTCCCCCTTTCTTACCCCAACACGGTCTCAGCCGATGTCTGTCTAACATGAGTCTGGTTCTGCTTGAGGTTTCTGCCTGTTAAAGGAACTGACACACTGGGATCCTGTCTTTCCCTCTCTCTCCTCTGTCGGCCTGTCACTTACTTTAACTCTCCCTGTCCCTTTAAAGTTACTAACCATAGACCTTACTGGAGCCCCTGAGCTCCCTTGTCTTGTAGGTTCCTCTGGATCTCTGCCGAAGACATTCTGCTGCTTTGGACGTGCCAGACTCCAGCTACTATCCGTCTCTCCACTATAGTCTCTCTTTCTTCATCTCCCTCTATCCCTCTCTCAAAACACAATCTCAGCAGATGTGTGTCTAACATGAGTCTGGTCCTGCTGGAGGTCTCTGCCTGTTAAAGGAAGTTTGTCCTTTCCACTGTAACTTGCTAAATGCTGCAAAGTGCTCTGCTCATGGTGGATTAAGATGAGATCAGGCTGAGTCCTGTCTGTAAGATAGGACTGGATCTTATCCTGTCTTGATGTTGGGTCTTTGTTAATAATAGAACATAGAGTACGGTCTAGACCAGCTCTGTTTGTCTTCAGATAACATTTGTTGAGATTTGGTGCTATATAAATAAAGATTGATAGATTGATATACAAGCCTCCTTTTAAGGGCTGTTATCTCTTGCTGTCAGTGTCATGCTTCCTATTGGTTAGAGTGAGAAGAGCTCCAGTCTTGTTCTTCCCTTACTCCAAAAAAAATCGCTCTTTATACTTCCCTTTCATCACAAACTCTTCAACTCTAATTTTGGCAGCTTTTCACCTGCCAACCCGTTTCATGGCTCATTGATCACATTAAAGGTTACAGCCTCATTCGACTCACAGGATCTTTCTACTTCCTGCCAGCTATTCCATCTCCGCAAGATCTTCCACCTCATTACCTTTCAGTTAACATGATTAACCTTACTTCTCTTCAAATCGACTTCAACAAGTGTCAGACGTGTTGCCAAACCTGAGCGAGCATGTGTTTCAAAATAATACTTACAAAAAGGCGTTACAGCTTTATGGAAGAGAATATATTCGTCTGGGAAGCTCAAATGAAACTTCCCAAGTGAGTAATTATTCTCCCACTTTTCTTCCACATTCTTTACTTCTGAGACTTTTGACCTCTTCATGTTGCATTCATCATAAGTCAGCCTGCTTTATCAGTTAATTGCCCAAAATGCAAATGTAAAATGAAAATTATGCTATCTCATTAAATGCTTTTATGCACCGCACATGACTAATTATACATGCTAATGCATACTGCTTGTATTGGTTCAGCTTTGTGTCACTTTAAAGTTAAAATTCAGCTCACAGGAATGTTTTGCAGCCGCTTTCTCTCCCCTCGGTTTCCTCACCTCTTGCACGAGCAGGTGTGTTTGTAGCTGTTGTGATGTGAGGAGGATGCAGCTGACAGATGGAAGTTGATGTGGCCGCTGTCTGACACAGGTTCCCTCTGCCTTTTACAAAATGCATGCTGGGAAAGGCTCTATAGAACCCCTGACACTGACTGCACTAAGCAGGCCTGATATGCAAAATGGATGATGTGGACTGCTGAAGTGTATCTAAGTATAAAGCTTCAGCTGGAACTTAAAGCCCATTAATAATTGAACCCTCCTCTAATGTTATAGCTGATGGATGATAGACAGGAAAGTGGACGCAGCATGGCCCAGGAAAAGGGAGCGAAGGACTTGGGAGAGGGAGATAAAAGTTTTATGTGACCAATTAATAAGTGGAGGAACAGTTGTGGAATAATAAGTGCAAACCTGTGATTTGTTTTCACAGCTTGTTTTAGCCACGCTAATGACTCATTTCTTCACACTTTGGCACATTGTGCTGCCGAGCATTTGAGCCATACTTCTGAGGGTGAAGAACTCAAGAGCATTCGTCAGCCAAAAAAAAGTACGCCGCCTCTTTATGAGCTTTACATAACTCTTGTGAAAGTCAGACAACCGTCCTGTAAACACATGATCCGGTGTGTTTTCTCTGGACGTGCTGAAGAGAAGCTTATTGACACCCAAATCTGCCAAGTCTTGTGATTATAAGCTGCTTCACTGTGTGACTAAAATCTCCAAGCACCTTTTAATAATGAATTTATTATTCATGATGATAATTGAACTACTTCTGTAGAGCCATTTAGTCACCTGCATTATTCATTTTAACTAGATGTGCATAATGAATGTGGCAAAGCAGCAACAACACAAAAGACTGTCTGTTTATGTTTTCACACTCGGGCCGTTGTTGGTGCCCCCGAGGCTTTGACATTCATGTTTCTCTGCTGGTTGATTTATTTCTGCTGAAACAAATTAAAAAGTAGGCTGACATTTCTTAATTTTGTATGTGTCAGTTTAGAAAGTAATACACACGGATGTTAACTAAATACTAAAAGAAGAATGAACAAAGGACTTGTACGTCCCCCTCACTGTATCAATGTTTGTGCATCTGATCAAAGTGACATACTGCACACGTGTACTAATAGTCGGTCCCTTTGAGCTTGTACTGTTTTGAATAAATGTTCACAGTTTAGAGAAAGTCCCCTGAGACATGGACAAATTAAAGCTGCAGTGAAGAACTTTCCATTCATGTCACTTTGGTGCCACCTCAGGCAAAGATGTATATCTTATCCCTCTACTGATCTCGACCTGTACCTGCCAACGTCGTATTTCCTGACAAATATTTCATCCTGCTTTCTCAGTCATCTGTGTGCCGCTTATTGTGAATATTTGCTGTCAGTCATCTGGTCTGACACCTACCCCCTAGCAGCAGTTTCAGGCATTAAATATTACAGTAGAGGAAATGTCAGTCTTGTTGCTGATGGTGGTGTTTTGCTTTTGTAGGTCATCAGTATCAGTTTCAATGTGTTTCCCAACCAATAAAGACTCCCCAGTGGAGCTTTAATTTTTCATGTCAGGTTTACAGTTAGTAGCTCAGTAAGTGTTCAGTCATGATTTTAATCTAAATGTTTTTATTATTTTTCAGGCAGTATCACGGGCAGGACTTTAAATTTGTACTTCTGATCGTTAATTCTTTAATCGCTTTATGGTTTTATTCTTCCAGTATTGTTTTATTTCCTTTATTATAACTTTTATTATTATTGTTATTATTATTATTGTTGTTGTTGTTATTATTATATTACTTTTTATTATCATATTTGTTATTTTTATCTTAGTATTATTATTATTACATTTCATAATTATTGATAACAATATTCTAATTATTATTAATACAAATAATTAATATTAATTTAGTGTTATTATTATTTAAATTATTATTATTGCCTTTAATAATATTTTATCTAATTTATCCTTGGTGATCATGACCTTTATTTTTTTTATCTTCCATTATATCTGTCACTTTGTGGATCATTTTGCTCTTACCTTCCTGCAGTTTTTAAAAAACTTTTGACCTTGTCTACTTCACATTTCTCTTTTACTTTCTTTTAATGTCTTTCTTATTTGCAAATCATATATAGAGAGAGTTATAATTATTACTATTATTATTATTATTATTGTTGTCATTATTTGTCCAGAAGAATTTACATACCACTACCAGCTAACAACAACGCACATACAGAATGCAAACAAATCCAATTTCCCTTTCCCATGAGTTATTATTAGAATAATAACTTTTATTAAAACAAGGTTTGATTCATATTTTAAAAAGTACAAGGGTACCTCTTACCTTTATTCCCAGAGACTCCTTTGAAGTAGCTCTACTACAAGATTGATTAAATACATCAGTATATTGAATTTCAAAACACCCCCATAAAGCACTTATCGATTTCAGGAAGATAAAAACGGCCTCAGTCAGTGCGGCTTTGATATTCCGACCAACAGCCAGCTGCCACATTGATGCGATCCACCCCTTGGAAAGAGAAAAATAGAGACATAAACACCAGCACCCTATCGTCTCAGCATCATACTACAGGATATGCACTTAAAGTGTTTAAACAAGAAGCAGGATGGTGTTGGAGTTGTCAGACAAGGACGATGACAAGATTGTGATCTGCACTTACAGGCAGATTTTAATATGGAGTTTAATGAGAAAATAAATTATGTTCAGGTGACTGCTGAAATGGATTGTATTATTTCCTTCTGAACCCACCGAACATTAGCAGACATTATTATTGGAGCCAAAGGTAACCACAATGATTCAGACTCTAAAAATCATCATTTCTCTACAGATTCTGTTTTTATAAATATAAATTTAAAAGGATGTATCATTATAAAACTTAGTTAGAACATGTTATGATTACACTTCTGTTTGTCGTTTTTTTTGATCAGTCATATAAGCAAGTTTAATGTAATTATCTTTTATCAGGCTGCCCTAATAAGTCTCTAAAGACTCTTCGGCTGGTCCTCGCTTCTCTACACTGGCTCACCATAAAATCCTTCTTCTGACCTACAAAGCTCTTAATGGTCAGACACCTTCGTATCTTAAAGAGCTCATAGTGCCCTATCACCCCTCTAGAACACTACGCTCCCAACATGCAGGCCTGCTCATCGTACCTAAAGTCTCTAAAAGTAGTATGGGAGGTCGAGCCTTCAGTTATCAGGCACCTCTCCTTTGGAATCATCTACCAGTCAGGGTAGATGTTAAGGGTAGTTGTTAAAAAAATAAGGGGAAATGCCATTTTTGTTGAACATGTGTCAGGACACAAAGAGGACGGATTCAAGCATTTATAAGTGACTCCAAGCCGATTAACAGTACGCTTCTTTTGCCTTTAAATAACAGTAGCAGTAATGCAGAAGCTCCTGATGAATATATAACCTCAAGTGTGTACACTGCCAAGGGGGGTTATAGTAAGCACTCTTCCCTTTTCCTCTGTCTCTTCTCCTCTGGGTGAACGGTCCTGAAAATGTATGTTATGGGTCTTGAGTCCTGAGTGCACTTGTAAGTTTCACAAGAACATCAAAACACAATCAAGTCGTGGATCCCTGAGGCTCGGGGCTGGGAGCTAGCACTTAGGGTAAGAGAGGATTAAGGTGGGAGAGAAAAAACAGGGAGATGAAGGAAAGAGGAGAAGCAGAAGATGGAAACGCAGGTGGAAAATAGATGAAGTGAAATAAGACTTGGGGTAAATGAGTTTCTGTCTTTTAATATTTTTGTAACCAAATGATAAGATCCTTTAATATAAAACCTAGATGAGACGATATTGCATAGTTCATATCAGTTTTTATGGGAAGCAGAGTTTATGACTAATTGATTCCCTCATGCATTCATTCAGAAGTTTTTACCCTCCTCCAGCGTTAAGTACTGAGTTCACTGAATCGATCCAAAGCTCAGCTCCAGCCCAGATACCTCTTAAATTACAGGTGTCACAATTCACTTCTGAGCTGAGCGAACTATGACAGCCGGAGAGGGAGAAGATGGGGAAATTAAAAGTCTTTCTTTTATTTTTTTCACTGGTCAAGAAACCATGCTCCATTTTTGAAGCCCGAGTGTGAGGAATGGTAATTGAGCCATCACTCCAGGAAAAAAAAGATGAACAGACAGCAGAGGGAGGGAGGGAGAGAGAGAAGTGGGGCAGAGAGGGGGGAGAGTGACAGAAGAATGGCACACAGAGGCAGATGAGAGGAAAGAAAGCTTATCTTGTTTGAGTTTTGTTCTCTTGCAACTCAGGGAAAACATAATGATGAAGATTATTACTGATTACTAAGCGCTTCAGCTTAATCCTCCCCACCAACTGCTGCTTTAAATGAGTTATGTACTCAGTTTCTTATTTTGGAAACGGGAGGTTTTCTTCACTTCAAATTTGGGGAAAATTGTTGAAAAGGCAAATTAAAAAGTGGATTTGAAGAGTTTCAGATTTAAATATTCATGTGTGGATACGTTTACTGAAAGGTTCGATTTATGTTTGTGATTTAGACTTGGTTCAGGATTCATTGAGAAATCTTGATGGGGTTTGATTAAAAATTCATTTCCTGTTAAGGTTTAAAAGATTTATTGCGGCATCCACATGCAATCATTTCATCTGACACATTTTCATTTTTTGATGCAGAATTGCTAAAAAGATTGATATTGCTTAATGTGCATGTTTTCCTGTTTTAAATTCAATTAATATGATAGTATACTCAATATCGTTGCATGTCTAATTTTGGATCTGGCTTAACTATAAAATTGAAGACACTTTTTTTAGGATATACAAATTTACGATGTGAATTTTCTAATCTAAATAACTTTATTTATATAACAAGAAATTACTAGGAGGGTCATTTCCCTTTAAGTCTCATGTTTTTTTAATCTCTGCTCCTGGTAGCTAGCAAGTCTCTTGCTGAGTGTATCACTGGTGCCAGGCAGAGGTCAGTGTTTCGCACACAAAGAAAACACCTGTTTGTTTTTGTCGGCTCAAGTCAGTGTTGTAATACTTAAGTCCAACTGGAGTCCTGAATATCGAGACTCTTTAAAGTTATATTTTGGGGCATTTTCCCTTTTATTGATAGGCGAGCCAAAGAGAGACAGGAAATGTGGGGAGTAGAGCGCAGGGGGGGAAGACATGCAGCAAATGGCATGGCCAGGAGGCGAACCAGCGATGAGGACCGCAGCCTCTGTACATAGGGCATGCTTAGACGGCTAGGCCAGAGGTTCCCAAACTTTTTGGCCTGTGACCCCCACTGTCCCTCGAAGTGAATACATGTTGCTTCATACTTCATTTAGCTGGACTGCAGAAAATGAGCCTGCCTATATGCTTTTGTTAATTAACTGTAAACTACCTTAGGAGTCATCTGGCAACAAAAAAAAGGCAGGAAACTAATTTTAAAAAGTTGTTTGTAAGGTTTTATTTTAAATTGTATAGCTATTATTAATATTTTAAAGTTATATTTTTGGGCATTTTCGCCTTTAATGGACAGGACAGCTGAAGAGAGACAGGAAATGTGGGGAGTAGAGAGTGGGGGAAGACATGCAGTAAATGGTCGAGGCTGGAATCGAGCCTCCCACCTCTGCGGCGAGGGCTATAGACTCTGTATGTGGGGTGCCCGCATGCTTAGACATGTTGCAACCACCCCATTAGTGTCTCGTAACCCCCCAAGGGGTCCCACCCCCACACTGTTGTACAGAAGATGCTCTTACAACTGTCCATGTTCTGTCCATGCACAAATAATATCAGTACCGAAGCCTTTCAAGTGTTATTTTGAAAAATATGAGAAAGAAAAGTTGAAGTTCATGCATCTTTGAAAAATGCACCACATTTATAAGTGTCTGTAAGCTCCAGCTCGAGTTAAAAGTTGCCATTTTAAGGCTGCAGAGCATCCTGCCTGTTGAAGTCTCACTTCCCATCCTGAGGATTGTGCTTTCTTGATTTCCCTTCCCTCTGCTTTGTGTGACACCGGGTAAGCAATCCTGGCATCTACCAGAAAAGATATTTATCTTAATTTAGCAGTTTATTGCAGAGAAAATTGTTTCTTCCCATCTTCCTTACAGGGTAATGACTCAAAGTCTAGAGCCAAAGACGGATGAACCATTTAGGATGATGCACATTTGTCAGGTTATACTATAATATTTACCTTGTACTGCTAATTGATTAACATATCGTGAAGGTCACCCATGTCCCATAATATTTACCATGCGTGTGTTGATAAATGTGCCTCATATCTTGTTCTATTTATCTAACCTGCAACAGAAGGGTGACTGCTTCAGAATAAGACTGGGCAGAGTACGCTGGGCAGCCATGGACACAAACAACACCTCATGTATCGTGTGTTTGTCATTGATAAGGACATTGCAAGTGTAATTGCTGTCACCACATTTATTTCAGCTGGTATGAATTTTAAACCTGTTCCTTACTTCATTTGAATTAACCTTATTCCCCCCCCACACACACACACGCTCACACTCACACCCATACACACACAGTATGTGATTAAGGGTGTCCAGACCTGTCATTAGAGCGTACGGTGTGGGGAAATGATGTCTCAGTAGACCTCCTGCAAAAGGCAGAGCAAGAGTTAAGACATTAATAGGCAGAGAAAAGCCATACAGCATCACTGTCTACCTCTGTGCTAGAGCTGGCAAGATCAAAGGCTGACTGAGAGGGAGAGAGAGGGAGAGGAGGGGGGTAGAGAAGACAGCCAGATACATAGACTCAGAGGAGGGGGAAAGAAAAAGTCATCCAGCGACAAGGAGACAGAGAGAATAGCAAGTTCTGAAAGCACAGAAGGGACAGGGAGGCAGGTAAAGAAAAAATCGACAGGGAGGATAAATAGAAGACATTTCCCTTCTGCCACCTGCCTTATTGCTGACTTCAGATTATGTGCTGCATTGGCCTCGGTGTCACCTTGTGTACGCCTTGCGAAACTCTTGAAACAAGGCAGGCGTTGAACTTGTCTGGTCAGCACCCTGACTACTGAGTCATGGCGCTAATTGGAAATCCGCCTGCAGTGAACATGTTTTCATCAAGGAATGGATGCAGCACCCACTTTGCACCGGTGACTAAGTTAACTAACATTTCAGTTTACGCCGTGCTTTGACGAAATACTTGAAAACACTCAAGATATCTCTCTCAGCCTCAGCTCTGCTTTGTGGTTAATAATGAATGCTAGCATGCTGAGAAGCCACTAAAACTCAAATGCTTCAAGAGCTCCATGCTAACAAGTTGAGATGTGTTTACTGACACTTTCCATAATGTTAGTTTGTGCTGATTAGCATTTGTTAACATACCTACAAGCTAATTAAAGATGGTACATGGCAAAATTTGTAACTGCTAATCTGCTGGTTATGAAACAGACTCAGTTTTTTACTGATGCCTCAATGTGACCTACCAGACTATCATCAGAGTGTCAATTTCTTTGTTTACTTAAAAGTCTTTTACTGCCGGTTCCACATCTGAATCTGAAGAAGAGAAGACTGTAGTTGATTAAAGAGTCAAAAGGAAGCAGAGTGAGATTTTTCATTGCTAAGAAAGAAGTCATGCTGCATCATCCCTTGGGGTTACCACAAACAACACAAAATAAAAGTCCCTTGCATTTGCTTTAAAGCCTCTGGTAACCCAAATCAACAAAAACTTTCCAACTATGATATTTATAGTCACATTTACATTCTATTATATATGTATAAATACGAGAACTGAACTTTATTCCATCTTTGAAAGATTATCAGTCCATTTTTTGATAACGTTCTAACACTAGGTTAAAGTGGGCGTGGTTAACTTGGATATTTATGACGACATACATATATAACCAGTCATAAAGAAAACACTAAAGGCCGAATTATACTTCTGCACCGCCCCATGTAGCAGGGGCTGACGCGAACATGAGCTCCGCATACTTGTGCGTCGGTGTGTCCTTGTCGCGCAGCAATTCTCCGCCGAAACGCTTGAGAGCAGTGTGGTCTCTCCGATAGCCGGTCGCCTACTTCCGGCCCCTCTACGATCTCTGTTTACTTTTCCACAGAGATTCAGAGCGTGTTATGTTCATCTACAGCTGATACATGTTGCTGTTTATCATACAGACATGATTACAGGGAAGAAAAGAGAGGAGATGAAATACACGGCCGATGAGCAGGGATCTCAGAAGTGCTGTAAGTAAGGGAAATACAATGCCGCCGAGCCGACCAATCACAGGGCTTGTGGTCCGCGTCAATTCTACGCGTAGTTACATTTTGGAGGAGGGGCATATCAGCTCAGGCATAGGCTACACCGTCGATTAGGCGCAGAAGTATAAATCAGCCATAAGTCATGCCCACACATGTTCAACAAAACTACTCTGCTCCTGCATCACTTTAGCTGTTAGCTGTTAGCTTGTTTGCCAATCACGCACTGCCTTTAAATCTGTCTGTGCATTTATCTCCCTGCTCGCTTCATCGCTGTGCTCGTGTGTGCCATCCCTGGCTGCACATCCACATCCTGCGGTGGATTTGGGGAAACTTTGGGCCACGGTTTAGTTGAGCCATGGTCGAGTGACTAAAGCAGGGACGCATATGATCGGCTCATTTCCCCAGGACCGGTGCCCTGCTTTCTTGCACTTCAGCCTCCGCTCCTCCGGGAATCACATGTTCTTGATGCCCCGAACGTGGAGATTACATCATAATAAAAGTGATAAATTGTAGAGGTATTTCGTTTGTCAGGACTCAGAGACCATTTGAAATAAATAATTTCAGATTCTGGCGTTTTTGTGTCTTTAGATTCAGAGTCAGACGGCTCAAACATGCAGGCTGTGAACTCTCTCTGGACGTGTCAATCAAAGAGTTAGGCCACGCCCACACAGTCCTGAGAAATGCTCTGAACTGGAAAGTAAGCTGTTTTTGAACAGAGTTTTTTTTAATATTTAATGATGTTTATTCTCACTGAGATTTTTGTTGATGCTTGATAACACATTCAATTTCGATATTCTTTATGAATTTCAAATATTCCAAGTCATGTTCCCAGAGGCTTTCAAATCAATGACGGCATCATCGTTATGATCATGTTAGCATTAAGTCACTGAGCTTTTAACTCACACCGCCGCTGTGCTGCAGCAAAGTCTCCCAGAGCCGTTGTTGTTCCACAACCTGTCGGCTGAAACTTTCTGGAGAGTCTGAAGTACGAAACTTTTCCATCTTTTTGTCAGCACAGAAATGCATCAGTGTGAAAGATCAAACTAGCACACCCGGTTTGTAGGACAGGCACTCGGTGTAATTTTATCAGTGCCAGATTTCAAAGGCAGGCTGTCCAAGTTTATCGGAGAAGAAATAAATGATAAAAAAAAATTGAGGAGAGAGAGAAAGAAACTGCACACTTTGCAGCAGCACACATCCCACTACGACAGGCTGAATATGAATAATAAATATATTATGAATACGTGCTTATGTGCTTACATAAAATGTGATGAATAGACTATTGAATATCCAGTCTAAGCACTTTAAAAGCAGGCTCCAGGAGGGCTCTATTATTTCTGAATTACCTTAAACCATGCTGTGAATATATGCTCTTACTTTGAGAAAGTGGCGCTCATTTAATTCTTTGAACAGAAGAGAAGAATATGAAGTTTTAAACTGAAAGTATCAGTATGAAATCATCAGTTTTAATCAGGCCCTTCATACTTCTGACTTTCTTTACCCTTTTTCCCTTTGGGTGAAGAATCTATTATTCATGCTCTTCCTTCAGTCAAGGAGTGTCCACTTCAACAAGGTTTGAAGTCAGGAAGTTTAACAGAAGTGAAGTAAAAATTGAGATGAGGCAACTCAATCTGGGTGCACCTTTTCTGGGAGCGTTTCATTCTCTGGCACATGTGCTGCAGGGATCCATGCCGGGGTCAAATAAGTGTTAAAATAGAGCTTTAATTTGCATGTTCCTCCAAGATCACACACACACACGAAGAACAGTCATGACAAGGTGAACATCATAAGTACGGGAAGGAAAAAGCAATTGTACAAAATATGTAAAGTGATAATGAAGCAAGGAGTCGCCACACATTGGGCTGAATCGCAGCAGTCCAGGAACAGGAAGTGCTTCATTATCACATGTAAAAAATAAAATTTAAAAAAAGCAGAATCTAGTAAGGGAGAAATGAGGTCAGTACAAATCCCTCTCCTATGAAAGAGGCAGGTTTTAAATTAAACACTTTCATATTTCTAGATATTAATTTCCTCATTGTGGGTGGCAGAGAGAGTCGGTGAGAGTCCAACTTTTTTGGGGCAAGTCTGCACGTTTCAAATCTTGTTGATGTCAAGTACAGGTCCGGTTTTTCAAGACTCAGTTCAGGTCAACTCTTGAAAGTGGGTGCTAGTTTCTCTGACTGTGACAATACAAGGCCTAATCGTCAAGGTCAAAACTGGAGACGTTTTGTTTAGCCTTTATTGGAAAGGAGAGCTTGAGAGAGTGACATGAAACGTGGGGAGAGACATGCTTAAATGTAAATGGACTTGTACTTATGTGTGATTTCTAGTCTTTCCGACCACTCAAAGTGCTTTTACACTACTCGTTGCATTCACCAATCACTCACTTGATAGTACAGGCTGCTATAGTAAGGGACCATCAGTGTTAGCCGATCTCATTCGTTCACATTCACACACCGCTGAACAACAGCAGAAGCAATTGGGGTTCAGTATCTCGCCCAAGGACACTTCGGCATGCGACTGCAGGAGCTGGGATCGAACCACCAACCTTCCTACTGATTAACAACCGACTCTACCCACTGAGCCACAGCCGCCCATGCCAAATCATGTCGTTACTGGGAATCCATCCTGCAACCACTGCAACAAGGACTACAGCCTCTGTACATGGGGCACCTGATCTACCAATTAAGCTACACTGAAGGTCAAGTGGGACTTTTTGACTTCCTATCGTGCCATGTGGTATTAATTATAAGTGAGAGATTTGGGCTCAAATACTAGTCAAACTCAGCAAATATCTCCCACCAGCTGTCCATTCTTTATGTGCACAAAAACATGGAACTTTGTATGTGAGTGGATTTTGGCACCCCCTGTGGACAAAGCAGTCTTTAGTGAATTGATCCTGTTCATGTCCCGTTAGTTTTTGTCAGTGACCCTGTAAATTGGAGACCTTCAGCTGAACGTGTCAGTGTTTGTGGAGTTTACACAGCTGTTGAAACACAGAGGGAGTTCCTGGGAATGCATCCTAGTTTAGTTTTTATTAAGATGTCAAAATATCCTCATCAGATATTTAATGATCATCTAAAGACATTTATGAGGGATGCATCTGGCTGAAAGACAACAGTTATCAGGGTTGCAGTTTGAACCAAAACCCGGCCGATCTCTGCCACAGCTTTTTGAGTTAAAAAGGATTTTAAAGTCGTGTTGAAACGTCTTTGCTACTCGCTCTTATCTCCTCTCACCTGTTGATTCAGTGAACCCATCCGTGATGAAATATAGCACCATCTAAAACAGCGTGAGCTGAGTCTCTTCATGCTGACAGGCTAACTGTTGTGTAGCTCATAATGATACCTGCCTGTCCGTCTGCTTCTATGGTGTCATCTGTGATGAATGGCCTTTGTCTTTGTTTTACTGCCCATCTAATGGTCTGGTGGTGTAGTGCATTTATTTTTTTTCTCCTCCATACGTCACTGGTCTGAATTGCACAATCTGCCCGGGACTTCAGCCCACGGTCGAAACACAGAAAACAATGGGGGCACAGGAACCTTTTAGTTCAGGGGAAAGTAGTTCTAAAAAGAGGTCGGTCGAAATGCACCTCTGGACAACAAAAAAATCTCACCCTGCTCTCTTTTTACAGTGAAATGTATCTCTCATGAAAGAGTCTTTGTTGTGTAACATGAAAAAGGCTGCAGTTATCACCTGATCTGACACCTGTTCCCCGCCAATGTTGGACATTCAAACAGCTGTAACATAAATAATCACTCTTCTTCTTCATTGTCTTATTCTTTAGGACTTAATGAGACATTAACAGTCATTTCAGTCAGTTTTTTAATCAGCTAAGAACTCCTCACAGGAGCCTTTAGAAATAATCGACGACTTCACGCTGCAAAAAAGGCCACACAAAGTTATCTGTGATCAAACATTAATCACAATAGCTTCCTTAAACCTTCCATTAAGAAAATCGAGGTCATTACTTTAACTACCTTAAATATTCTTGCACCATTTCAGCTTGATAAAGATGCAGGGAGAAGGAATAAAAACTGAGAGGAGACTGAAACTCAAAAAGCTTCATTATCCAATCAGCGCTGTTCAGCTAATTAGCTTCTGTCTGTTCACCCAGTGAGATACTGTTTGCCAAGTGGACAAACAGCGTGATGTTCACACCATTCCAGTTTTCTTCTCAAAACACTCAGACCAATGTTGGATAAGTCTCTGTTTAAGCAGAAATTCAAATCCTAAACTATTGCAATTCATCATCAGTGTAACTGACCTCTTGTTTCAATTTGCATGTCATTGGTGGAAAAATTATGATGTGATACTTAAAATTGAAAAGACCTGGTGGTTCTCTCAAAAATCCCATTTCGCTCAAAGACCGTCCAAGGCTTTGGTTTTATATCTACCCGATCAATTCTGTCTTTCCCTCAAAGGATGAATGAATGTCCGGGCTGGAGTAATCTGTCCTGCCTTCAGTCTGTTGAGCTTGTGCTTTGTCTTTTTGTGCAGCGTTTATGGATGTCTCCTTCCCTGCAGCTGCTGAGGCTCACAGAGGACTACAGGAGGAACAAACCAAGAACAACACATCTCTCCTTGGTCTAATTTATCCGGGGCCACGCTGCACTGAGTGTGGAAGAGCTGTGGAGTTTTTAACTTCTGCACAACACTCCCTTTTGAATTCAATCTGCTGTTGTGTTCTGAGGAATCTGTAAACTTTTGTGTACAGTTTTATTCAAGTTTCTAAAGTTCTTTGAGACTGTTTTAACTTCATTGAAACTTTTTGCCGGAGTCCTCAGAAATAAACCTAATTTACTGCCCAGCCTGGTAATCTCTCAGTAAGAACAAAAACAAATATTTCTCCTTCTCCTCGCTCCGGTTTCATTGGTATTCTGAGTCTGAGACAAACAAACACTCCATGAAAGGATAAAGATTTCTGTTCCTCTCCTTCATCTTGACGTTCTTTCAGTTACCTTCTCCTGTCCCATTCTTTTTCCTCTGGCAATGTCTGTCTGCACTGACATTGATGGTACCTGATGTCTCCCTAAGCCATAAAAGACATAAAAAGGAAATTTTATTCTGTGAGATCTCAATAACAGATTTTTTCCTGTTACATAATAAATTCAGAAAATGAAGAAACTTCAAATTAAGATGTATCTCTGTGAGCCTTTGAAGTGTCACAGGTGTTGAAGTTCGCTACATGTTCATCATATCTAGCCAGAAGTGACAAAATAATGACCTGGGTAGCAAAAGATGAAAAACTAGTGGATGGTGGTCCTAAGGCCCAGTCATGGTCCATAATAAGTTCCTCTCTCTGAGGGATCCCAGACTGCTTTTAAAGGTTTTTCTAGGTAGAGTTGTTCATAATTCATAACACTACGCTCCCAGCATGCAGGCCTGCTCATCGTACCTAAAGTCTCTAAAAGTAGTAGGGGAGGACAAGCCTTCAGTTATGAGGCCCCTCTCCTTTGGAATTATCTACCAGTCAGGGTCTAGGAGGCAGACACCGTCTCTACTTTTAAGAGTAGGCTTCAAACTTTCCGTTTTGATAAAGCTTATAGTTAGAGCTGGCTCAGGCTTGGGCCAGCTCTTAGTTATGCTGCTATAGGCTTAGACTGCTGGGGGAACTGACACACTTGGATCCAATCTCTACCTGTCCCATTGTAGTTACTAACCATAGATCTTTCTGGAGTCCCTGAGCTCCCTTGTCTTGTAGGTTCCTTTGGATCTCTGCCGTAGACGGCCTGCTGCTTTGGACATGCCAAACTCAAGCTGCTACAACTACTACTATCCGTTTCACCACTATCATCTCTCTCTCACTTCATCTCCCTCTACCCCTCTCTCCAACTCGGTCTCAGCAGATGTGTGTCTACCATGAGTCTGGTCCTGCTGGAGGTTTCTGCCTGTTAAAGGGAGTTTGTCCTTGCCACTGTAACTTGCTAAGTGCTGCAAAGTGCTCTGCTCATGGTGGATTAAGATGAGATCAGACTGAGTCCTGTCTGTAAAATGGGACTGGATCTTATCCTGTCTTGATGTTGGGTCTTTGTTAATAATAGAACATAGAGTACGGTCTAGACCTGCTCTGTTTGGAAAGAGTCTGAGGATAACATTCGTTGTGATTTGGCGCCATATTGAATTGAATTCACTTCATTTAAGTAAAAAGTTTGATCCTTATCAACATTGATCATGTTTTCTTGTGCAGTGTGACTTCTGGAAGTATTCATTCTTTGCAGACTTTTGTCCCTTAGAGATCTGTCCCGGCGCAATCAATCAGAAGCAGCCGTCCTGGTTACTCACTCCGGCTGATGGAATATTGACAAACGATGACGTTTGAAATGAATGATGGATACCCCAAAAGGTGCTAAATCTATACACTCACTTGTAAACTGTCCACCTCATTCAGTGTCAAACGCTTCAAGTCAAACATTTTTCACAAGTGGGAAAACGTCAGATTCACAACGTGGTGCAAGGCTGATTGAATTTGAGCTGCACAATCTAAGATGTTTCATCAAGTATTCTGTTTATGTAATTCATAATAATGTGTATTATATTGCCAGACAAGATGTAGACAGAAACACTGAGCATTATTCAGATTCATGACTCCCTTTGTCCATCTGTCTGCTGTTGGGTGCTGAGTGGGTTTCAGCTTTTTCTTTCTCAGCTGCAAACAGCTGCATGCTGGCGGTGCTGGGGTTAATGAGAGCAGTGAAAGTGAACTGTATGGTACATTTCCAGGCTGTGAGTGGGACCGGCTTTAAGCAAGGCAAGCAAACAAAGCTGCCTAAAAAAATCTTTGTTTCTACGAATCCTTTCGTCGTTTTGTATACCACTCAAATTGAACATGATAAAAAAGGAGTGGGAAGTGAGGATTAAACTCGTGCCAACATGTCCAAACACGGAGTGACAGAGCTGAATGTTAGCAGACTGATAAAATTGAATTCTGGCTCAGAGCTCAAGCCAGATTAGCCTACTTAGCTAGACAGTCCTCTGGCATTCACGACCATCCTATACTCTCTATCCCTTTCTCATTCCATCTACTGTTCTAAAATTCCTCCTCCATTTCCTCCTCCTCCCCCTTCATTGTCGATGACTAGAGTTTTAATGATTACATCTGGCGGTGGCACAAATTAATTCCTGCCTCTCTGGCAAAAAGCTGTTCCCCACCTGATTATGCAAAGCAGGCCTACATTCCCTCCCTTTGAAGTGCAGGAAAAGCTGCTTAGAGATTCTCCCCCTGAGGAAACACTGCAATATGGGGGAACATCAACAAACCAGAGTTCACACAAAGGTCAGCAACATGGTTAACCCCAATGAAACCCCACTTCATCTCCACATCTCGCTACTTTTGATGTTGTGTTGGCGTAATGATGCACTCCAACCATAGACTGAGGCTACTTTTCAAAGAGCAAAAGTAGGACAGCCAATAAAATCGGGGAGAAATGCACCAAATATTGCTTGTGTCTCCAGCCTCGCAGAGTAGCTGTATGAAACCCATGTGAGGCTCTTGTAGCTTTCCTATTTCAGCAATCTTATCTTTGACAGTTTCTCACCAGCTTGCTCATAAGCACCAGATAAGGGTTTCCACACGTAACTGCCTTTTCTTCAATGTACTTTGTCAGTCTGTTGAGTTCAAAAGGTAAAAAATTGTTGTTTTTTTCTGTGTTATTGTCCACAGTTACTCTGAAAACAACCTCTGCCTCTACGCCGAGCAATCACAGCCTGATGAAAAGCTCCAACGCTGCGGTGATACAGTCTACTTCTCACTGACGCGTGACACACGAACAGTCCACCAAAGTAATGAACCACTGTAAGATACTGCTTTCTCAATCACACTGAAGGGAGGTCTGATGACAGGTTTCAGATTACTTCTATGAGACTTAGAGGACGATTTAATCAGAGTTGGACAATCCAGAGAGGGAGTAACGGGATGAAGAAAGAAAAACGGTGATTTAATGGCATCATATTGCTCTTCCCAGTTATTAAACTAATCTTTCAGACAGGACTCTCTGCGCTTCCTGTTGGGCGTCAAGTCTGAGCACAAGGTGTTGAAGTTCGCTACATGTTCATCATATCTAGCCAGAAGTGACAAAAGATGAAAAATGGAGGATGGTGGTCCTAAGGCCAAGTCCTGGTCCATAATAAGTTCCTCTCTCTGATGGATCACCAACTGCTTTTAAAGGTTTTTCTAGGTAGTCTTGTTGATAATTCAGAACACTCCCAACATGCTCATCGTACCTAAAGTCTCTAAAAAATAGTATGGGAGGTCGAGCCTTCAGTTATGAGGCACCTCTCCTTTGAAATCATCTACCAGTCAGGGTCCGGGATGCAGACACCCTCTCTACTTTTAAGAGTAGGCTTCAAACATTCCTTTTTGATAAAGCTTAGAGCTGGATCCGGCTTGGACCAGCTCTTAGTTATTCTGCTATAGGCTTAAAGTGCTGGGGTGGGGGAATTTCACATTCTATCTCTTACCATCTCTCTGCCTGTCTCTTACTTTAACTCTACCTGTCCCATTAAAGTTACCAACCATAGACCTTTCTGGAGTACCTGAGCTCCCTTGTCCCGTAGGTTGCTCTGGATCTCTGCCGTAGACGGCCTGCTGCTGTGGGTGTGCCAGACTCCAGCTTCTCCAACTACTGCCATCCTTTTCACCACTCTCATCTCTCTCTCTTCATCTCCCTCTATCCCTCTCTCCAACACGGTCTCAGCAGATGTGTGTCTTACATGAGTCTGGTCCTGCTGGAGGTTTCTGCCTGGTAAAGGAAGTTTGTCCTTGCGACTGTAACTTGCTAAATGCTTGCTGCTCTTTGAAGAGTAGCCTCAGTCAACGGTTGGAGTGTATCATTACACCTACTGTACACAACATCAAAATTAGCAAGATGTGGAGTTGAAGTGGGGTTTCATTGGGGTTCACCACATTTGCGATGCTGTAAAGGCACTTTCAATATTTTAAAACAAACATTAGCTCATAAACCCGTCGAGAGATGAGACTATTTTGAGAATTCAGTGATGACTGAAGTGAAGAAGCAATCAAAATTTAATGAACGCAACCTGACTCTGAAGACGGAGCTTCTGAATGTGAGCATCTCTCATTCTCTAACGACCACTCAAAGAGCATTCACAAGCTAAGCCTCATGCCACGAGCTCTCAGTCCTCATAGAATAAACTCTGAATTAATTTTTAATGCTACAAGCATATATCATGGAATATTGCAGTCTTGTGGTATTATCAATTTTATTATACAAAGTGTGTAGTGTTATGTATGTGAAGCAGTTTAAAATGGGTTTCATCAATACACTCGTATTATATATATGCAGCGTCAGCGGTTTCTGCAGTTGCCAAACCCAATAAATGATAAATAATATAAATAAACAATAAATAAGAGGGGTCTAAAGCAGAGGTTTAATGATAGAAAAAAGAAACCTGCAGCTGCTGATTGTTTCCCTCCAGATAAAGAAGTTGTGAACACGACACTTCATCATTCATCCTGAGTTCTGCATCAGCTCTGTAGGAGTCAGATCTTCATTTAGGCACTTGGAGTTATGTTGAAATGAGCTAGTTTGTAACTTCAGATGTATTGTTATGTGGCTGCACGAGGTTCATCTCAACTAGAAGAAAGTCACATTCAAACTAACCTAAATATTGTTGCAAAAATGACCCACTGTTCCCTCTGTTTGCACGATTACTGAAAAGCTGTTTCTTACAGAGTTGCCTCTCATGCCTAATTGCTTCTGAACAGGCTAACAGCAGCAAATAACTGTTGTTCATCAACTAACAGCAACAAAAAGGTTTGTAAAACATGACAGAGCATTGTGATGAGCTGATTATTCATCTACAGCCAGTCCAAAAATGACAATAGAGGCATCAAGTAGGGATATTTAGTGGTGAAACTACAACATGTGCTAATTTAATGGTGTCTTATAAATGAGGGGATATTATGAGCAGATGAAATGATCGCCTTTGAGGACGTTGCCCAGCCAACACAGCCAGTGAAACCCTCTGCACATCCCAATCCTTGAAAATGTTTACATCAGCTAAGAGCGAGGTGTAAGATTTAAATTCTAATTCAGGTCTACATTGGAACAATCTCAGCAAGGTTATGTTTGAATTTATACAAAGCTGGTGCAACCCTGTACAGTTTATCATATCCCTCTCTCCAACCCCAACTCGGTCTCAGCAAATGTGTGGCTAACATGATTCTGGTTCTGCTCGAGGTTTCTGCCTGTTATAGGAGCTGACACACTGGGGTCCTCTCTTTCCCCTCTCTCTCCTCTCTCTGCCTGTCACTTACTTTAGCTCTTCTTCTCCCAATTCAGTCACTAACCATATACCTTTCTGGAGTCCCTGAGCTCCCATGTCTCGTAGGTTCCTCTGGATCTCTGCCGTAGACTGCCTGCTGGAGTGGATGTGCCAGACTCTAGCTGCTACAACTACTACTATCCGTCTCACCACTATCATCTCTCTCTCTCTTCACCTCCCTCTATCCCTCTCTCCAACTCGGTCTCAGCAGATGTGTGTCTTACATGAGTCTGGTCCTGCTGGAGGTTTCTGCCTGTTAAAGGAAGTTTGTCCTTGCCACTGTAACTTGCTAAATGCTGCAAAGTGCTCTGCTCATGGTGGATTAAGATGAGATCAGACTGAGTCCTGTCTGTAAGATGGGACTGTATCTTGATGTTGGGTCTTTGTTAATAATAGAACATAGAGTACGGTCTAGACCTGCTGTTTGGAAAGAGTCTGAACATAACATTTGTTGTGATTTGGCGATATATAAATAAAGATTGATTGACCATCTCAATAAAGTGAATCCCAAATTTACTCTCTTTGAGTTTGTTTTTCTGTTTTTGCATTATCAGAATTTTTCATCTTTCCGTGGCTGCTACAGCTCTCCCTACAAGAGACTCATCTCACACTAACACAATGAAGGTAGAGTGAATGATTTATCATTTTGCAATGCTTGGTACAAATGTCAAATGTAGAATTGTCATGAAAAACACACAAATATGAGCGGCTGTAAACTTTATCCTACAGCTTGTCACTCGTTGTTTTGTCCAAGTATTAAAACAGTTGACCGTCTTTTCCTGCATGAGGCAAGACTGATATATTTATCTACCAGACTAAAGTACTTCTGCTGCAACCTTCCTCCTCTTCAAGGGTCTAAAGCTGGCACTGTGTAGAGTTTACACTGTCTCTGTTTGTTGGGGAGTTGCAAACCAGTCCCATGAGGTGGACCCAGAGGTAACAGCAGCGGTACAAACAAAAATGTGTATGTTTGGTTCCATTTGTTCCTGCATATCTTCTCTGCACAGGAGGATACATGCTATTTTTTTCTTCTAATCCGAGACAAAAACATGGGTCCCCAGGTCTTGCCGGTCTGAGGCACCACTAAAATGCCGAGCCTGTGATGATAAGAGGACACAGTACTGTCGAGCGGCTGCAGGGAGGGCTTTTGAAGTGTCTGTCCATGATCAGGGTGAGCAGGACTAAATGTAAAGTATTTTGATAAAGGAAGGGCAATCTCCTCCCAGAGGTCTTCAGGTTCAGCCTCCGGACAATCATTCAGCACCGACTTAACCACCGCGTAGTTCTCTGAGCTGGACAGGGTGCAGGTGGAGTAGACCACAATGCCGCCTGGACGCACCGCTAACAGTGCAGACCTGCAGGGAGAAGAAAACTGCACTTAATAAGAAGTGACTCAATTACCATTTCAAAAGCTGCATTACATTAAGTGGCATCTTAATTTTCACCTATGTGTCCCTCATTTACATATCAAGTTTCTCCTCCAGGGTTACATTTCATATTATTGCAGTTGACCACAAATGATAAAACTGTGACCGACAAATTATTTATAATTTATGCCTGTTAAATCATCAGAGAATCATTTAAAATGCAAGAAATATTTCATAATTCCTCATCAGAACAATAAAAATATCTAGAGGGAATTTCCAGAATGCAAACATATTGCAGACATTTCTTTAAGGTTGGAGGTAAAGCTTACCGAAGCAGCTGAGCCTGGAGCGCAGGCAGCCTGTCTCTTTCCTTTAGTCGCTGCTCCCCCTGCTGGCTGCTGCTAGAATACAACCAGCTCCTGTCATTAGAGCAGGGAGCATCGACTAACACCTGCAACAGAGGGAGAGAGAGGCAGAGAGCGGGAGAGGTGAGTCAGACGGGTCAGTGGGAGTTTGAGTAAAAGTGTAAAATCAGTGAAAATAAGAAGGGTCAAAAAGCAAACGTGAAGGAGCGAGCAAATTTAAATAATTAATGAAGAGAAGAGCGGAGAGAAGGATAAATGAACGGGTTCTGTAGAATAATGCAAGTAAAGGTAATTTTTTTTCTCTACAGCACCTGCATCATCAAGGGAAATGTAGGTCAGTCAGGGTGAAGACGAAACCCTGAATCCCCTCCTCAGCTTACTGCATATGGTTTATTATTATTAATAACTCTATTTGTATAGCAGCTTTAAAAACAAATGTTTAAAAAGTGCTTTGACAAACAAAGCATGGTACAAATAACAAATTAAACCTTTTGACAGAAAGGGAGGAGGAATTTTATCAATGCAAAACAGAATACAATGTGAGGTTAAAAAGAATACACGTAAATTAATCAGAATGAAGTGGTGTGACAATAGACCAATAAATGTTTGTTTAAGAGGTTTTTCAAGTATAAATAAATAAAATAAATAAATAAGTAAAAGTAAATAAATAAAAATGGATAAGTAAATAAAAGCATTAAAATGACAATAAAAGAGGTTTTCAGAATGAGAGGATGACATTACATTGGGGAAATTAGAAAAAATGAAAAGGAAAAATCAGGAACATTAAAAAAAAATTGAAAAAACAAAATGGAAAAATAATTAATTAAAACAATAAACACTCAAATAAAATAGTCAAATAAGAGTTCAAATAATTAATTAGTTAGATAAAAACAAAAAATAATAGTAAAATAGAAGTAAAAGTGGTTAGAAGGATGAAGTCACATAAAAGCAAGTCTGTCAAAATGGGTTTTAATCATCAGTTTAAATCTAGGGTTCGTAGCCACGGAAAACTAGCATGAATTTGAATGTAGCGTTTCCTCAGTAATCCATCTGAGTCCTCCCCCCCTCCCCTCGGAGCTCCTCCAAAACAACGCCCCCGCTCACATGCACGAGCCCCGCTGATTCGCGACCATATGATCGTGACTGATTCAAAACCGTCCTCACCAAACACCAAAACATTATCATAGTGAAAGTTAAAAACACAAACAGGAGGCGGGCAGAACGGCAGGACAGGATTTGATTGGTTTCATAAATTGAACCCTAAAGGCAGGGATAGGTTGGTGTTTTCCCAGGTTTACTCCGGCTGTAGATAGAGGCTTTTTTTTCGCTCTTTTTAAAGAACACATTATTGATTGCCATCGGGACATAAAGATCATTTTAACCAGTATAACAAAAAGTGTATCTAAATCTGACTACCAACCCCAGCTTTAACATAACTTTAATAAAAAACATTACTACCAAACAGCTAACATCTATGCAGTCTGTTTGTGCTCCAGTCTCTGCTCTCCTTTTCTCCATATGTTGTTCTGTTCTTGTTCTTTTGATAAGAAATATTCTTACTTCCTTCTGGGCTTATTAGCATCTGTTCAAAGGCTTCATGCTCTTATTCATGTCTTTGAAAAAAGAAGTGTAACAACACAATGCTTGCTTTGAATGCTGCACATGCATTCATGCACCTCACTCTACCCACTTTGTCATATATTCCTGCTTCACTTTGGCCACAAGAGCGTCCGTCCTGTGCTGACACGATCACTCTGGTGTTCAGTGAGAGAGGCAGAAAGGACTCTATGGTCCTGCTCAGCCAGGCCCGTCTGTGAGCGTCCGGTTCATTACAGCAAAGAAGTGCTGGAACACAAAAAACATAACTTATAATAATATTGCAAATAGGATGTTCAGGGTAGACGAAAACATGACTTCAATTTCACCTCAGCTGATTAAATGCAAAATACTGTTTCATCCGTTTGAAAAACAAGCTTTCATGAAGAGCTCGGTTAGAAGTTAATGTATTCTCAGCCGTCCAGGTGTTTCCATCACCTTTCCTGCCCGGTTTGGAAATGTGTACTAAATAATATACAGTTGTGTACCTTTAAGCAATATTTACATAAAATAAAAACAAAGAAACATCAATAAAAATGCTTTCATACCTGGGGTGGCACACTGCATCATGGCTACAGCTTTCCCTCCAGGAGCAGAACAAAGATCCAAAACCTTCTCCCCATCTCTGACTTGCAGAGCGAGCACTGGGAGCAAGGAGGCGGCATTCAGGAGGTAGTACTGCTTCAGATGGCCAGGCCTGTGTGCCTGAGAGGGGAACCGCAGTGGATACGGGTGGATGTAACATTGTAAAGAAGGCTCTGATTGAAGGTCCTGAGTGAGCGTATGAGAGGGGCTGTCATCAGGAGGGCACTCGGAGACACAGTGAGAGTTGTTTCCTGCTTCGTATTTTGAATTTGACACCGCTGAAGAGCCACTGGAAAGCAACTTAGGGATGTCCGTTTGCAGCAGCAATGAGGAGAAACCCTGTGACTGGAGAATCTGTGTGATGTCCGTTGCAGCGCTGAAGCGGTTGAGCATGACTCCATACTGCCAAGAGTGAGGGTCCAGGAGCACCGCTCTGGAGCAGAGAAGCAATCCCAATGAAGGAAGGGTATAAATATTTAAATATGTATGCTGCAGTTAGCAGTACAGACAGAAGTTACCTTGCAGACGCCCACAGGTCACCGAGTTCCTCACTGTACTGTTTGTCAAAGTGGTTCAGGACTGATGGACATGAAGGTCTTGCTTTTTTGCGCCTTTTTGTCACCTGTTGAAATAAATTGTAGTCAAAAAGCAGCTAGACTAAAATCCTACACTGATGAAATCTACTCATGTAAAGATCACTGGGACCTAAATATTAAGAGTACACATCACATTAATATTAGCTGTTTCCAAAGTTGAAAAAATTTAGCAAACTCAGCTTAATTTTTTTATTTAATAAAATAATTTTATTAAGTTCTTGAACTCAGGCTGATTATAAAACACATTACTATCAAGTGTCTTGTGTAGTCACTACCCCTGGTGGATATAAACTGCGAGCATGTTTGATGATAGAATTCACTTTTCATCTGGCTGAATATAAACGACAGCTTCATGAATTGTACCATACTATCATGTAGGTAGACTGGCATGATAATCTACCTTCACAATAATAAACCCAGAAAGGAAAACTACACTGTATGTAAGAGTGTGACTACACGAATGAGCTTCACTGTGACTCTGAGTTAAAGGATGAGGAAATATTGTATTAGTAAACGCTCAAAACACTAACATTACAATGATAAACAATGTGCATGTATTTACTGTAAACTGTCAGGACCAGCTGTCTTCTTACTGAGTAAAAACGTTAAAAAAAAAAACATGCTTCCTTCTGAAATAACCTTTCTATAGCTTGTTATACTAAAAAAAAAGAAGCATGATTTCATGCAGCTAATTAATACATTAACACAGATGTCTGATAGGAAAACGACTGCCTTTAAAACAATACAAAGAGAAAGAAAAATAGCATCCAAAATGTTTGTTTACCTGGTGATTGGAGGTTCCTTTTTGCTCGTGGAGTAGTAAAACATCCTTGGAGGCTGTGTGACAGTGAACGTTACACGACCACAGCCACCATGACAGTGTCCGACTGAGCTTCTGAAGTTTAAAACAAATAACCCGCCGCGGACTGGTACACTGATATAATTTTATTGGGTTCATGTACTGAGATATTCGATTATTAGAGTAAATAGATGTCAGTATGAAAACTACACATTTTGTAGCAGGTACGTCATTTAAATCCGTCCTACCTCAACTTTGAGTTTCTTCAGTTCCGGTTCCACATCACGACGCGGCGTCAGTGCTGAGACCATAGACTGTATAAATGAGACATTACTTTTGTTTGGTGGAATCAATCATTTTATACAGTCTATGGGTGGAATGTAAGACACCATAAATAATAATAATAATGAATTGAGTTTAGCTTAGTTTTGAGTTGCATTTGTTATTATCTTACCTGGTGATTTGACAAAGTACTTCAAACCTTTTTAAATGTTCATTTTTTGGCAATCCAGCGAGATATGTCCTCAAAAAACAAGGTAAGTAGGAGAGACTTTGCATTTACTTTTCTGATGTAACTAAGAGGCTAGTTCACGAATTACAAACGCAATTTAATTTAGCTAGTTACAATTTAAGGCGCAAACTTTTCTTCTTTTTCTTGGGTTATTATTGGCGCTTGGCAAACAACTTCTAGGTGTATTACCGCCACCTACTGGTGTGGAGTGTGGCTCAGGAACTATTAACTATCTTATTATAATAATGATGATCATAATAATAAGAAAATAATACAAGGAAATAACAATAATAATAATATTTCAAATTAAAGTACTACTATCAAAACTAAATCCTCTGTGTCATCTAAGTTCTATTCAAAAACCTAAACAAAAGTCTATAGCAGCCATTCATTGAATTTCTTTGTAAAATATCAAATACATTCAATGTCCTCTTGTTCTCTCTCCGACTTCTTATCATTGCTCTTCTTTTTGTATCATACCTTTGACATTTCATGACTACGTGTTTCTTCTTCAGTATGAAAAGTCACACATTCCTGTTGGATGTGTCCTTAATCTGACTGCACTACTATTCAATCTCGAGTGACCAAAACATAGTCTAGATATTATTATTTCCTCTCTACGCGATCTGAAGGTATTCTCCTCATTTTACCAGTTTTCCTTTGGATTCTGTACAACCATCTTCCTGTTCTCTCCTCTTCCCACATCTTTTTTTGTAAAGTTCTATTTTTTATTTTTAGGAGTCAAACATTTTATAAGATATGGCAACCTTATCTGGACAACATGAAAAACCTGACATCTCACAGAATTGACTGCAACATTCCTTAAAATAACTTTACTTGTAGATTGTTTTTTTTTACTAGATCACCTTTGGGGTGTGGAGTTTATTTTTGTCACTCAGTCTAGTTTTTTTTAACTATTTCTTGGTTTGATATTTAACCTTTAAATTGTATTTTTTCTGAACCACCTACTGTCTATATTTATTTCCTAATATTAACTTTGTTTCTTTCAGTACAACTATTTAGTTTGCCTTAAATATATATTTTCTGTTTATTCTTATTTTTTATTCTGTTATGTCTCTGTTTTATTCTCATTATGGCAATTGTTGTAGAATCATTTTTATTTATTTATAAAAAAGATATATTTTATTTTCTGGTGTTTCTCTAGTTTTATTTATTTAATCGATTTATTTTATTTTAATTCATTTTATTTTATTTTGAAGTATCTCATTTCACTTTCCTCTAAGGTCCTATATTGATAGAACTGAGTTGAATTGAGTTTGTGCTTAAAATCTGAGCAGGCAAAATAAAATATATATTAAAGAAAATCTAGATAGCATCCATTTGAACATGGCATGGCAAAAAAAAAAAGTTTTGTCATATCTCCCAAGAAAAAAAAAAAAAAAAATCAATGCTTATAGTGCATGTATACATATATATATATACACACACACACACACACAAATACGATTCATAAAACCATTAGTATACACTTTGTATTTGTTCTTCAGTTGTATGTGTCTGATAGACCATGCTGATGACACATTAAGCAGTCTGTGTTGTTAGATAAGCTAGAATCTTTTAAAGTCCTATATAACATTTGTATCCATTATAAAGCAGCATACGTTTCTGTGGAGTTACTGTATTGTACTTTGTTTGTGTGAAGGTTTCTATAGTGTTGCATGACCTTTCTTAACCTTTGCACTTCATCATTGTAAGTTAAGTTTTACTTTGAGCCTTTGATGTTGATGCCAGCTTTTGAAATATACATTCCTGAAAAAATATATATGATGTGTAGTTTTTCTAGAGAGTTTCACTTATATTCCTATCTCAGTAATTTTACAAGAATAACCCAAACTTTTACAAAAAAAATAAGACACACACATAAAGGAGAATGAACATTTTACTTGTGTTTTGGTGGAATAATTGTTAACAAAAACATTTTCTTAAATGTACAATATAATGACAAAGCCATCATTTAAAATGATTCGTGTTTGCCAGAGTTCCATACCTCTGTGGGTTCACATCTTACAAGCAATACAAGAATAAGCACCACATAAGCTGACATATCCTACAATTCAAGGGCATCTCAAACTTCTAATGCTTAGAACCATCTGTCTCTTCACAAACCTTCCATTTGCAAAGGCCTGCCTGGTTTACATGGCAAACAGGATAAGGAATGCAACCATCAGACAGAAAAGACCCATAGCTTCAGACAGAGCAAAGCCCAGGATGGCATAGGAGAACAGCTGCTGCTTCAGAGAGGGGTTCCTGTTGAGAAAGACGGGCAGCTGAGACAAGATGGAGGTACAACGTGCTGAATGTTTAACTGTGAGCAGAGAGAGCCAGCGTCCTCCAAGGTCCACAGTCAGGACAAGAACAAATCATTCTGGTAAGACATTCAGGCAGCAAAATGTTGTACTATTTTAACATGTTCAGACTTCAATCTTATCACTTGAACTTACTGATATTAAAATAAAATTGTAACCCCAATCATGAGATTTAAAAAAATACAAGTAGTGATTTACGTTTCCAATTCCATGATCGGCCTTTGTGACAGTGCCAATCAACAAGTGCAAAATTTCCTAAGCTAAAGTATCAGGTGATGTGTTTAACTTACCTTGCATATCCGATAATAAGGCTACCGAACACGGTTCCGATTCCAGCTCCGGATCCGGCCACTCCCACTGTGGCAGCTCCCGCTCCGATGAACTTCGCAGCGGTGTCGATGTCACGGCTCACGGCGCTGGTCTGGAATGCCCTCAGCGCCACCTGCTGCTGGGAGGCTACAAGACTCTGTGGTGCCAGGAGAGAGGCAGTCTGGAACACAAGAAGGAAGGTTAGTATAAGATCACAAGGTGACACTCAACATATCTCCAATATATGAAAAGTTTTCTGAAAGTAATACATTTTTATTAACTGCATTTAAAAAAATTGAATTCAATGACAGAAGGATGCAAAGAAAAGAAAAGTCCACTTCAGTCACCTTTTTAAGTATTGCTTCTCAAAGTGTTACCTCACTTCCAAACATGCTGTATGCCTTTGTCTTGAACACTTAAATCAGCTTTAAGGTTATTTTATCTTGTGTCATGTTATATGTCTTGTCTCTTTGCTGATCTTTCACTGCATGTACATGCACGGTATTCTCTGAGGAAAAATCTCACCGGACCCGTCTCCTTTTGTACTTGCTGGTTTAAAAAATAGCAACAGTATAAGGTTTGTACACTAAACAATAATATATGGAGCATAGGGACGTGTTTGTTAATTATAGGAGTGTGTATATCAGAGCCAATTTGGTGTAAATAACTTTGAATGATTCATAAATACTTTGGGATTGTTATATGACCTTGCATTCAAAGGTACATAGGTTTACAGGTAATAAGAATAGCAGATTACATTAACAAAGACAGCTATGATAGCTTGAGAGTATCCCTTCTCTGCAAACTCCCTTAAAGTTTTCACATTAGTTATTATTGCGGGTGCAAATGGCAGCTTACCTCTGCTTTCCTGGCATCTGAGACTACAGCTGCGGAGAGTGGTCTGTACAGAACCCTAGATCCAGCACGGACCTGCAATAAGAACAGAAAAAAGAACACATTTCTTTAGATTAAGATAAATTAACTAATTCAGACAGATTAATGGATTGTTTGAGTTGGGCCTCGATAATGTGTAAAACAGGGATGTCCTTGCAGGTGTTCTGAGAGAGTCAAAGACAGCTAACTTCACACAGCAGTGTCATTGTAAGGACTGCTGCACATTTAGCTCTAAAACACACACTGTAAGCTTTGCAAACTATTGCAACACCAACAGGTAGGTACACTTGTAATATGCATGTAGTTGTAATCTCCATTCATTCATGCAGACTTACCAGAGAGGGCGTGGAGACGAACTTAGCACAGGCATACATGATGAAGGGACGTAGTGGTCAGGTCAACCAAAGGAGCTGGAGATAATTCAGATTTCACCGTCTGTAGAAAACAACACATGAAATACAACAACATGAATTAACAGTGTTAGTACCCACTTGATAATTTGCTGAATAACAAAGTACAAAGTGTGCACACTGGCCACACACACACAAGTAAGGTCAAGATTAGCAACAAACCTAACAACGATGCTAAAACAAGCTACACGAAAACACAGAGGTACCGAGCAGTAATATATTCATTAAAGCTACAAATGTTAGTAGTGACACACATGTGTCACAATTATTTAACAAGCTCCAACACAGTTTAAGATAGAGGAGGTTAGCTCTCACCGGCGTGAAGTAGAGGTCGAAGACACGAGAAGTAAGCGCAGGCGCAGTGTAACCTTAAAGGGTTGACTTCCGGTGTGATGACGCAGGTGCTCTCCTTGGTGCAGCCATGTGAGGGCGCTGTTAGTCAGTTCAGAGCGTCCTTCAGGTCAGGACAGAATGTTCAGAAGTCAATACAACTTCATTTCTACATGCTAAATTAGAATAATCTTAAATTATTGTTTTTTTGTCCTTATCTTATTTACTCAGCTTTTATGTGCCTAAGTTGTCACATCCAGGTCATTACACATTATGAAGAACTATTTTAAGTATGTAGCACTCCACTCAACTCCTTTTTATTTATAAGATAAGATAAGATAAGATATACTTTATTGGTCCCCCATTGGGGAAAATTATTTTGTTACAGCAGCTTACAACACGGGAGAGGGGAATACAACAATGTACTACCATAGTTAAAACATATAATAACAAAAAAAATAATAGCAATGATAAAGGTAAAATAAAATAAAATAAAATAAAATATGGCAACTATTACAGATGTATACACACTATGTACACTTCTATCTGATAAAAAGATAGTTATGTTATTGCACATAAAATTGCACAAGGATATTTAAAAAAAAACATACACAGTATGAAGAACAGTGCGATTCAGATGGATACAATAGTTATTTGTGAATGTGCTAAGTCACATTATGAAGAACTATTTTAAGTATGTAGCACTCCACTCAACTCCTTTTTATTTATAAGATAAGGTATACTTTATTGGTCCCCCATTGGGGGAAATTCTTTTGTTACAGCAGCTAACAACACAAGACAGGGGAATACAACAATGTACTAACATAGTTAAAAAAAATATAATAGCAATAATAATAGCAATGATAAAGGTAAAATAGAATAAAATAAAATAAAATAGAATAAAATAAAATATGGCAACTATTACAGATGTATACACACTATGTGCACTTCTATCTGAAAAATAGATAAGGTAAGTTATTGCATGGATAAAATTGCACCAGGTTATTTAAAAAAACATACACAGTATGAAGAACAGTGCAATTCAGAGGGATACAATAGTTATTTGTGAATGTGCTAAGTCACATTATGAAGAACTATTTTAAGTATGTAGCACTCCACTCAACTCCTTTTTATTTATATGCAGGGGCAGATCTATAAAAATATTTATGGAGTGGCAAGAGGGGGGCAGTACAGTTTTGAGTGGTGGCAACATGGCAGACGTCTATGTGCTGAATAAATTTTAAAAAACGTATACTTTGGTCAAAGCTTGATATTTTTTTTTACAATGATTGTTCTGTTTTCTGGATGTCTTTTTGAGTTGATTTGTCCACATATAAAATGAGGGTGTATTCCTACTTTGATAAGGAGGCACCCCACCCCCTAAACAGGACAACCCCCCCTCCCTAAAAATCTAGTTAACAGACAATCCATCCATCCATCCATTTTCTTCCGCTTATCCGGGGTCGGGTCGCGGGGGTAGCAGTCCAAGCAAATTGACCCAGACATCCCTCTCCCCGGCAACACTTTCCAGCTCCTCCTGGGGAATCCCGAGGCGTTCCCAGACCAGGCGGGAGATATAATCCCTCCACCGCGTTCTTGGTCTACCCCGGGGCCTTCTCCCAGTTGGACGTGCCCGGAACACCTCTAAAGGGAGGCGTCCGGGAGGCATCCTTATCAGATGCCCGAACCACCTCAGCTGACTCCTTTCGAGGCAGAGGAGCAGCGGCTCTACTCCGAGCTCCCTCCGGATGTCTGAGCTCCTGACCCTATCTCTAAGGCCAAGCCCAGACACCCTTCGTAGAAAACTAATTTCAGTCGCTTGTATCTGCGATCTTATCCTTTCGGTCATGACCCACAGCTCATGACCATAGGTGAGGGTTGGAACGTAGACCGACTGGTAAATCGAAAGCTTTACCTTCCGGCTCAGCTCCCTCTTCACCACAATGGTCCGATACAACGTCCGCATCACTTCTGATGCTGCACCAACAGACAATTCAGTTTTAAGAAATTCCAAAACATATATATGTGATATGGGTACAAATTGTTTGAAGTATAAGATATATAAATAAAACATAAGACTTTAAATATTTTTCCTTAAATGTTTAGATATAAACGCAAATGTTGCTGGGGGAAACAGTGGCTGTTATTGATTTGCTATGTGTTTAAAGATCAGACTGTGTTCAATGATATAATTTGTGGTTCTTATTTAGTTGTAACTTTCATACCCTGTGGACCAGCTCGACTGCAGATCTGGCACTGTCTTTTCCCTCTCACTGCCTGGAATATGTATTTTGTTTACTTGTCTCTCTGACAATGCTGTCGCTCTTCCATCTCTTCATCACTGTGTTTTTCTCCTTCCATTTCTTCCTGTCTCTGATCACCTTGGCCCTCCATGTTGTCACTGACACTTCTCTGCTCCTCCTCTTCTCCTTCCACCTGGTCTTGTCCCTGGTCATCTCCTCCATCTACCATGCCCAGTTGCTCAGACTTAAATTTTTTTCACCTTTGTCTTTGGTGAGAAAAAACTGCTAATGTATTTCCTCTTCATTCCTATAAGATTTAAAGTAACTTCACTATGTTTTTCATTCAACATAAAAAAGTAGGTTTTGTTAATAACAATTTTAATCTTCAATTGATTCGTTTTTAGATCCTGCTTGATGACAGATAATATGAGGAGCATACTTGACGCACTTTTAATCAATACTAGTCTACTGACCTAATATAAGACATATATTTGGTTCTGGTTCTGTTCGCTCGAGTCTGGTTCTGGTTCTGTTTGCTTGATTTTGGTTCTGGTTCTGTTTGCTTGAGTTTGGTTCTGGTTCGGTTCTGGTTCTGTTTGCTTGAGTTCGGTTCTGGTTCGGTTCTGTTTGCTTGAGTTGGGTTCTGGTTCGGTTCTGGTTCCGTTTGTGTGGGTTTGGTTCTGGTTCAGTTCTGGTTCAGTTCTGGTTCAGTTTGGTTCTGGTTCTGTTTGCTTGATTTTGGTTCTGGTTCGGTTCTGGTTCTGTTTGCTTGAGTTGGGTTCTGGTTCGGTTCTGGTTCCAATTGTGTGAGTTTGGTTCTGGTTCGGTTCTGATTAAGTTCTGGTTAAGTTCTGGTTCCGTGTGGTTCTGGTTCTGTTTGCTTGAGTTTGGTTCTGGTTCTGTTTGTGTGAGTTTGGTTCTGGTTCGGTTCTGGTTCAGTTCTGGTTCGGTTCTGGTTCGGTTCTGGTTAGGTTCTGGTTCGGTTCTGGTTCGGTTCTGTTTACTTGAGTTTGGTTCTGGTTCTGTTTGTGTGAGTTTGGTTCTGGTTCGGTTCTGGTTCAGTTCTGGTTCGGTTCTGGTTCGGTTCTGGTTTGGTTCTGGTTTGGTTCTGGTTCGGTTCTGGTTCGGTTCTGGTTCGGTTCTGATTCGGTTCTGTTTGCTTGAGTTGGGTTCTGGTTCGGTTCTGGTTCCATTTGTGTGAGTTTGGTTCTGGTTCAGTTAGGGTTCAGTTCTGGTTCAGTTCTGGTTCCGTTTGGTTCTTGTTCTGTTTGCTTGAGTTTGGTTCTGGTTCTGTTTGCTTTAGTTGAGTTCTGGTTCTAACCTTAACCATAACCCTAACCCTCATCCTAATCCATTCCTAACCCTAACCCTAATCCTAATCCTAACCCTAACCCTAACCCTAATCCTAACCCTAACCCTAACCCTAACCCTAATCATAACCCTAACCCTAACCCTAACCCTAATCCTAATCCTAACCCTAACCCTAACCCTAATCCTAACCCTAACCCTAACCCTGATCATAACCCTAACCCTAACCCTAACCCTAACCCTAATCCTAATCCTAACCCTAATCCTAACCTTAATTCTAACCCTAACCCTAACCCTAATCATAACCCTAACCCTAACCCTAACCCTAATCCTAACCCTAACCCTAACCCTAATCCTAATCCTAACCCTAACCCTAACCCTAATCCTAACCCTAACCCTAACCCTAACCCTAATCCTAACCCTAACCCAAACCCAAACCCAAACCCAAACCCTAACCCTAACCCTAACCCTAATCATAACCCTAACCCTAACCCTAACCTTTATCATAACCCTAACCCTAACCCTAATCCTAACCCTAACCCTAACCCTAACCCTAATCATAACCCTAACCCTAATCCTAACCCTAACCCTAACCCTAATCCTAACCCTAACCCTAATCCTTACCCTAACCCTAACCCTAATCATAACCCTAACCCTAACCCTAACCCTAATCCTAACCTTAACCCTAACCCTAACCCTAACCCTAATCCTAACCCTAACCCTAACCCTAACCCTAATCCTAACCCTAACCCTAACCCTAATCCTAACCCTAACCCTAATCATAACCCTAACCCTAATCATAACCCTAACCCTAACCCTAATCCTAACCCTAACCCTAACCCTAACCCTAACCCTAATCATAACCCTAACCCTAACCCTAATCATAACCCTAACCCTAATCCTAACCCTAACCCTAACCCTAATCCTAACCCTAACCCTAACCCTAATCCTAACCCTAATCCTAACCCTAACCCTAACCCTAATCCTAACCCTAACCCTAACCCTAATCCTAACCCTAACCCTAACCCTAATCCTAACCCTAACCCTAATCCTAACCTTAACCCTAACCCTAACCCTAACCCTAATCCTAACCCTAACCCTAACCCTAACCCTAATCCTAACCCTAACCCTAATCCTAACCCTAACCCTAATCCTAACCCTAACCCTAATCATAACCCTAATCCTAACCCTAACCCTAACCCTAACCCTAATCCTAACCCTAATCCTAAACCTAATCCTAACCCTAACCCTATTCCTAACCCTAACCCTAATCCTAACCCTAACCCTAACCCTAACCCTAAAACTAATCCTTATCCTAACCCTAGCCCTAACCCTTACCCTAATCATAACCCTAACCCTAACCTTAAATCTAATCCTAACCCTAACCCTAATCCTAACCCTAACCCTAACTATAACCCTAATCCTAACCCTAACCCTAATCTTAACACTAACCCTAACCCTAATCATATCCTTAACCCTTACCCTAATCACAACCCTATCCCTAACCCTAATCACAGCCCCTGGTTCTGTTTGCTTGAGTTGGTCCTGGTTCTGCTTGCTTGAGTTTGGTTCTGGTTTTGTTTGATTGAGTTGGTTTTGGTTCTGCATGCTTGAGTTCGGTTCTGGTTTCTGTTTGCTTGAGTTCGGTTCTGGTTTTGGTTGCTTGAGTTTGGTTCTGGTTCTGTTTGCTTGAGTTTGGTTCTGGTTCTGTTTGCTTGAGTTTGGTTCTGGTTCTGGTTCTGTTTGCTTGACTTTGGTTCTGGTTCTGGTTCTGTTTGCTTGACTT